>NC_041753.1:27214587-27838972 GCF_004115215.2 Ornithorhynchus anatinus | reverse complement strand
GATGGAGAAGAGACAGGGACAGGGACAGATGTGAGGCTTGAGAGATGTCCGCAATTGGCAGCGGGAGGCTGAGGAGTAGCCAGAGAAACAGACCGAGAGAGCGGCTAGAGAGAAATAGAACTAAAAGAGGTCTGTGTCAGAAAAAGCAGGAGGGGTTCTTCCAGTGTCAAAGACAACCAAGAGGTTGATTAGCGAGTCCTTTCCTCTCAGGGTTGCACCTGGAGAGTTCCCAGTGCTCTACCAGTCTCGACTAGGGGAGGGAGAGTCAAGCAGAGGCCTGTCCATTCTGTTCTTTTCCTAGCTTGTGCAGTGGCTAGCGAGTGGAAGCAATCTACTACAAGTCAAAACTCCTGTGCCGAGCAGCAGCGGCATGAGAGAGAGTCGAGGGCAGACACTCAGGTTTACTGCGTGGAAGGAAGGCAATGGTAAGCTGCTTCCGCATTTTTACCAAGAAAACTCTATGGATCCAGTCCCAGAACAATTGCAGATGGAGAGTGGGGTGTTCTGGGAGAGATGTGTCCATGGTGTCGCTATGGGTCAGAAATGACTCGAGGGCATAAGATGAGACACGCGTGTCCTTTAGATTTGGGAAGGAGGTTATTGGTGGATCTGGGGGAGAGAGAGGTTTCAGTGGAGGGGAGGGGTGAAAGCCAGATTCTAAACGTCGAGGGGGGAGTTGGAGGAGAGGAAGTGGATAGCTGGATGGTGCAGTGAGGTTGAGAGAGTGGTATTTTTGGATAGGGGATGTACATACAGGTGCATTTGAAAGCAGCGTGGGTGGAACCATTTTAGAGAGAAAGAGCAATTGGAGATGGCCATCAGGGAGAGACCTAAAGTGAATGCAGGTGTTTCTGTAAGGACTGAAGGAATGAGGTCAAAGGCATAAGTGGAGGAGATTTTGAAAGCAGACAGTAGTACTCCTGAGACGTGGTCAGAAAAGAATAAAAGGCGATGAAAGGAATAAGAAGGGCCTGGGGAGATGAGGGGAAGCATCCAGAGAGTTTATATCTGATGGTTTTGATTTCATCAACAAAATACTTTGTCAGGTCGTCGGGGTTTTTTTTTTCTTTTGTGGATAGGGAAGTTGTGGGTGTGTTTGAAAGCTGAGCGGAAGGAATCACCAAAGAGAAATGAGTTGAAGAGCAGTGTAGCTTAGTGGAAAGAGCAGAAAGAGCACGGACCTAGGACTCTGGGGAGCTGGATTCTAATCCAGGCTTTGCCACCTGTTTGCTGTATGACTTTGGGCAAGTCTCTTAACTTCTCTGTGTCTGTTTCTTCATCTGTAAAATGTGGATTCAGTTCCTGTTCTCCCTCCTACTTAGACCGTGAGCCTCAGTAGGACAGGAACTGTGTCTGATTTGATTAACTTGTATGTACCCAAGTGCTTAGAACAGTGCTTGACATATAGTAAGAACTTTACAGATACCACAGTCAATCAAGGTATTTATTGAACATTTCTGTATTAAGCAACTTGAGAAAGTACAACCAACAGGGTTGGTAGACGTGGTTCCCTGCCCACAAGGAACCTACAGTCGTAGAGGGAGTTGATAAATAATAATAATATGGTGATTAGAGAGACAAGAGTAGACACCACTGTTTTTGAGATGGTTTGAGGGGTGAGAGAAAGGGAAGGTGAAATATACCAAGGGTTACAGAAGGGAGTTAAATGTCTGGAATTGTTGATATAATAATAATAATGATGATGATGGTATTTGTTAAGCTCTATGTGCCAAGCACTGTTCTTAGTGCTGGGGTAGATAGAAGGTTGTCAGGTTGTCCCTCGTGGGGCTCACAGTCTTAATGCATTTTACAGATGAGGTAACTGAGGCACAGGGAAATTAAGTGACTTGTCCAAAGCCACACAGCTGAAAGGTGACAGGGCTGGGATTAGAACCCATGACCTCTGACTCCCAAGCCTCTTTCCACTAAGCCACGCTGCTTCTCTGAAGCAGGGGAGCATGGGAGTCAATAAGGGAGGAGAAGTTGTTTTTCTGAGGAAGGGGCAGTTATAGCAGGTGAGGATGAAATTAGCATGGCCAAAGTTGATGTGGTGTGTGGATCTTCACTAACACCTTTCCATAGCTTGAAGAAATTTGTCTATGCCCAAGCAGTAACACCACTACACTAATCTTGTCACTTTCTGGCTTGACTGAAACTTCACCTGTCTTGTGCTTAGAATGTTTGGTTTTTTTTATCGTGAATACTTGTTTTGAAATGAAAACAGACTTGGATTTCTCCCTTTTGGAAGGTTTACATCTCAATGAATAATGTGATTCGTTGCCCAGTGTGCATTTTGTCACTTATATGTGATTTTAGGTCATTTTCGTCCAAGCCGTGCTTGCCACTAACTTGACTAATTGACTGTTGGCTGCTCTAAAGTTCCTTCTCCTGTAATGCGGGTGTTGCCTTCTCTGAGAATCCGACGTCAAGAAAAAATCACGCTGTGGTATTCAGCTCCGACCAATGGCACGCACATCTGCACAAACACTTCTTTTGGTATTGCGTGATCCAGTGATCCAATCTGACACAAGAACTGTTGGAAGACTGATCCGAAATGTGTAGTGAAAACGTTATGGAAGAACCGACTAATGAAATGTAGTTGCCTCCTTTCGGTTTTCTTTGAGATGGGCCTAGTGGAAAGACCTCGGTGGGCTAAGAGCAGAGTAACGATGGAAAGGGGAGACAGGGTTTTGAAGGCCTCAAGTGTTCCTGCAAATTGATTCCCCAGTGTTCCTGCCAGTGTTTAGTGCCACATACAAACCAAGTTCAAGGCAGGATTTTTTTTAATGGTACCTGTTAAGCTTTTACTATGCTCCAGACACTGTACTAAGCGCTGGCAAAGATCCAAGGTAATCAGCGTGGACATAGTCCCGTCCCACATGGGATCACAATCTAAGTTGGAGGGAGGAGTATTTAACCCCCGTATTAAAGTTGTGGTTACTGAGGTACGGAGAAGCTGAAGTGAGCTTGTCTAAGGCCCCCCAGCAGTGGGTTTAGAACCCAGGTCGTTCGTTCTGTTTGTTTATAAGCTGCTTATTATGTGCTAGGCCACTGTTACTAAGCCACAGGGGTAGATACAAGTTAATGAGTTTGGACACAGTCCCTAGCCCACATAGGGATAGCAGTCTTAATCCCCATTTTACAGATGAGGTCACTGAGGCACAGAGGAAGTGAAGTGACTCACCCACGGTCACACAGCAGACAAGTGGGAGAGATGGGATTAGACCCAGGTCCTTCTGACTCCCAGGCCCATGCTCTTTCCACTAGGCCCTGCTGCTCTCCTTGATTTCTCCGGTGCTGGAAGAGGGATCCTAAAAACCTAACAATAATAATAATAACGATGGTATTTGTTAAGCTCTCACTATATACCAGGAACTGAACTAAGCGCTGGGGTGGGTACAAGCAAATTGGGTTGGACACAGTCCCTATCTCAGGTGTGGCTCACAGTCTCACCCCCATTTTACAGATGAGGTAACTGAGGCCCAGGGAAGTGAAGTGACTTGTCCAAGGTCACACAGCAGAAAAGCGGCGGAGCCGGGATTAGAACCCATGGCAGTAGTTGCCATGGTGTTTCCCAGTGGTAGTTGGCTCTTGTTTGTAAGCCAACATATGTATGGAGAGTTTTGCTTGTGGCTTTCGTAGGCTAATTTTCTTGCACTTGCTTGAGTCGATTCTTCTGTGCAAATTGTCTATTGAACGTACTCTCTTGTAGTCTTTGCCATGAACAGTTTGTGTAGTTGGAGGACAAACCAGATTAACACAGACAATTCATGATTAGCTTCCACAGTTCATGTCGGTAAAAACTCACATCACTCAACCGGGTAAACCTCTTACGAGAAACAAAACAGTTTACTCCACAATACTTCCGGAAGCTCAATTACCACAGAAATATCAGAAACGCAGTAATGCAGCAAACATTAACGGTTTTGCAAGTGACAGCAAAATAATTAGCAGGTGCTGTTCAAGTACACCGTAGCACTTTGGTTATCTTCTAAATGGCCATTTGAACATCACAACCTGAATGCTAAACTTGATTTAATTGGTGGCCATTCATTCAATCGTATTTAGCAAGTGTGCAGAGCACTGTAGCGAGTGCTTGGGAGACTACAGTCTAACGATGCCACGGACACCTTCCCTGCCCACAACGAGCTTACGGTCTAGAGGGGGAGATGGACGGTAATGGAAATGAATGAACGACACCGGTGATGTGATGTGGTATGGGCGAGACGGTCTCAGACTACGCCCTCCTGTAATGTCACCTGAGAGAGAGCTTTAGTCGCGTGATGTACCACCACCTCTGTCTACCATCACTTCTGCCACTTGCACCAATTGCTTATCTCCCGGACTCCGTGTCTGTCCGATGACCCTTAAGGCTGTGTCCTGGGCAGTTAAGCTAAGGAGCCTTAGGTGGTGATAAGCAGCGGGTAGAGGAACTTCTTTGGCTGGTGGATCTCTGCTCTGCCTTCATTCATTCATTCTTTCTTTCTTTCTTTCTTTCTTTCTTCTTTCTTTCTTTCTTTCTTCTTTCTTTCTTTCTTTCCGATCGTATTTATTGAGCGCTTACTGTGTGCCCGAGCACTGTACGAAGCACCTGGAGAGTACGACGTAACGATAAACGGACACAGCCCCTGCCACGACAAGCTTACAGTCTAGAGGGTGAGACGGACATTCAGATAAATAAATGACAGATCCGTACATAAGCTGCTGCGGGGCTGGGAGGGAGGATGAATAAAGGGAGCGAGTCAGGGCGACGCCAGAACGGAGTGGAAGAAGGGGAAAGGAGGCTCAGTCAGGGAAGGCCGCCCGGAGGACGTGCGCCGAAGTAAGGCTCTGAAGTGGGGGGAGAGTCTGTCGGATTGAGGAGGGAGGGCGTTGCAGGCGAGAGGCAGGGCAAGGGCGAAGGGTCGGTGGCGAGATAGACGAGATGGAGGTACAGGTGAGGTGGTTAGCGTTAGAGGGGCGAAGTACCTGCTTCTGCTGCCCTCTGTTGAGGACATCCAATGCAGCTGTGAGGGTGTCTGATTGGGGTCTCTCTTGCTCCTTTGGCTCTGTCTGTGGGTCTTTCTGTCTCCTCCCCCCACATTCCCATCCCCCCTGCTTTTTCCCCCCGTTATTCTTAGACTTTTGGCCTTGCCCCCAGCTTCTCATCGAGTGGTGGAATGATCGCTTTAATCATTGTACATTTGGGTCTTCTCTTTTCAGTAGCCAGAATAATTTCCCCAAAGACCTTAAGCAGAATTTACAGTTTAGAAAGGCATAAATATCAGGACCTTGCATCATGATTTACCTTGGTGGGATAATTTTCCTTTTGTCATTTTATTTTGGGATCAGATTGGGAGAGAATGATGCATAGTTGTTTCTTTAATTTATATGCTTTTTTTTTTTTGGCCTTTGGAAAAGTTTAAAACTCTGCTAAGAAATAGTATTACACAGCACCTTGGAGAAGCTGCATGGCCTAGTGGATAGAACGTGGGCCTGGGAGTCAGAAGGATCTGGATTCTAATCCACTCCGCCACTTGCCTACTCTGTGACCTTGGGCAAGTCACTTCTCTGTGCCTGTTTACTTCATCTGTCAAATGGGAATTGAGACCTTGAGTCCTATGTGAGACGGGCTGTATTCAACTTGATTGTCTTGTATCTACCCCAGGGCTTAGTACAGGGCCTGGCTCATTGTAAGCACTTAACAAACACCATTAAAAAAAAAACCCCAAACCAAAAACACTTGTATCTTAGAAATGCAAAAGACCATAACAATAGACATGATACCACTTCTAAGATTTACAATCCAGAAGTGGATCACTCTAAAACTAAAAACAGAATCCCTGAACAAACCATTCTGAAAAACTGAGAATACTTTGAAAAGATTCAATTTAAGACCCAATGGGATTGGTTTTTAGCTGAATAAATAAAGACTACAGGGTTACTCTGGGGGAAGAAGTTAATGTCGGAAATGACAAAAGGAAAAAAAGAAAGTTATTTTCTCCTTTCTTGTTCTTTCAGTGTTATTGATTAAAAAATTCAGCCCTCTCATCAGGTGCCTTGAGATTTCTACTCTTTGAATTAAGTGTGATTTCATTAGACAAGCAGTTTTGGAAACCAGCTAGTCTAACATATCAAGATTACCCACTGGTTTGAGATTCTGGCAGCTCTGGCTGTTATCTCGAAGTCAAATATGTAATCTGTGTGGGTACAGAGCAAGGAATGGGCATCAGCAGAGAAGTATTTTGCTCACAGGGCATGGATTCTGAACTGGTCCTATCGATCGGCAGTACTGATTGAGCACAGCACTGTGTGCAGAGCGCTTGGGAGAGCATAATGGAGTTGGTAGATGCATTCCTTGCCCACAACAAGGCAGACATTAATCTAAATAAATGACAGATATGTACAAGAGCGATCTTCTTACGTTACTTCATGTGTACCTCGGGTAGCAGTGACTGGATTGCAAGCTCCCTCCCTCTCTAGAAGACCGTGTCTTCTAGTAATAATAATGTTGATATTTGTTAAGGTTTACTATGTGCAGAGCACTGTTCTAAGCACTGGGGTAGATACAGGGTAATCAGATTGTCCCACAGGAGGCTCACAGTCTTAATTCCCATTTTACAAATGAGGTAATGGAGGCACAGAGAAGTTAAGTGACTTGCCCACAGTCACACAGCTGGCAAGTGCAGAGCCGGGATTCGAACCCATGACCGCTGGTAGAAGTAGTGATGGTATTTATTGAGCACTTGCTGCCTGCAGTGTCCTGGGCTAAGCACACAGGATAGTACAAAACAAGCAACAGCAGAAGTTCATTCATTCATTCAATCATATTTATTGAGCGCTTACTGTGTGC
Source organism: Ornithorhynchus anatinus (assembly GCF_004115215.2). NCBI lineage: Eukaryota > Metazoa > Chordata > Mammalia > Monotremata > Ornithorhynchidae > Ornithorhynchus > Ornithorhynchus anatinus. The sequence goes on along the minus strand of NC_041753.1, from coordinate 27,832,140 downwards.
AGAGCACTATACAAAGAGCTTGGAAAGTACAATTCAGCAACAGATAGAGACAATCCTTGCCCAACAACAGGCTCACAGTCTAGAAGGGGGGAGACAGACATCAAAATAAGTAAACAGACATCCATAGCATCAGTATAAATAAATAGAATTATACTTATATACACATCATTAATAAAATAAATAGAATAATATGTACACATATGCACAGGTGCCGTGGGGCCGCGAGGGGGGATAGAGCAGAGGGAGCGAGTCGGAGCGATGGGGAGGGGAGGAGGAGCAGAGGAAAAGGGGGGCTTAGTCTGGGAAGGCTTCCTGGAGGAGGTGAGCTTTCAGCAGGGGTGCTCCGTAAATACCCTCGATAGTGAGGGCGATGGAAAGTAGCAGTCAGGTAGCTGCGTGATGATTTACGTAAGTGATTTCAGGAGCCTCGGGTGGTTGCTGGCAGTGTGTTCGTTGAGCGTAATAAAATGCACAGAGAAAATCGGAAATTGAATATGAATATTCAAAATGAATTACCCACTCGAAAATCAGTAGCGAGCCTGGTTCTTAGCAAAATGCCCGTGTTAATATTAGCATGCCACTCTCTTCACAGAATAAACCAAATTCCAACATCAGTCTGTTGTTTTTCTTCCTGGTAAATTTAATGTCAAATCAGAAGGAAAAAGAAAGGTTCTGTACAGGAAACCAGCCATGTGATACCTCCCATAAACATTTTGCGTGCACCTGTTCCAGTATTTTTTTTTAAAACTTTTCCTAAGGTGCCAAACTTAGTGACTCGCCTGTGTGTCTTTTCCTGAAGTTGTTGTTCTGGGAACTGGTGAGAACAGGAAATATTTTGAAACGGTTTTGACCCGACTAACAGAAACCTCGGCCATTTGACTTTCCAATACCAGCTTGCAGGAAAACTCTGGGTAGCTAAATTAGATAACAGAACCAGTGCCGCGACTCAGATAAAATGGAACGGGGTAGGAAATACTGACGTGAAAGTAGGAAATGGCCCATTTCATCCTGATGGATTTCAGAGTAGTTAGAGAAGGGGAAACCTGATCGAGCTCTCCTCGAGGCCCCCTCCCTTGGGGGGCGAGAGTGGGCATGTTGCAGAGGCAAAGCAGGTTTCTTTAGTGGCCCTTAAAAATGACCGTAGGCTGTAAGCTTGCCGTGGGCAGGGGATGTGTCTGCTTATTGTGATACTGTTCTCTCCCAAGCGCTTAGTACATTGGTCTGCACACAGTAAGCGCTCAATAAATATGATTGAATGAATGAAATGACAATAATAATAAAATAATTATGGTATTTGTTACGCGCTTACTATGTACCAAGCAGACAAGTTGGGTGAGGATTGTCTCCCCGCCTGAGTTTAACGATTTTTGTGTGCCACATTGGAGAGTCTTGCATTTTGCCAGCCTAATCCACCGAGTGTAGCCACACAAGCCGTCAAGCATTAAGCCTTCCTTTCTTTCCCTTCCCTTGCGATCCCCCCTTTTTTGACTTCTCTGAGCCCCATCTCTGCCTCTCCGGGTCCCCTATGCTTCCTTCCCCCAATCCAACAGACCCCAGGCAGTCAGCCTGGTTGGTCTGAAGAAGTGTAGTCTCAGAGTGTCTTGAAGGAAGGCAAACTAGTAGGGTGCTAGAATTCCGTCACGTAGAGGAATCCAAGGAAATAGCAGGCCATCCAGACGAATGTGGACTAGGGATATGAAGACTCTCAGTGTCGTGTCTGCTCCAGGAATCCTTCCAAACATTGGAAACGATAACCATGGTAACTGTGTCCTTACTATGTGTAAAGTGTTGGGATAGGTGTTCCCAAATCTGTCGTAATGTTGTCTCTTTTCCTTCATCTTCAAAGCCCTCCTAAAATCCCTTCTCTTCCCAAAATCTTTCCCTGATGAATTGACCCTGAGCCTTACAAACTTATCAGCCCACCCTGGCACTTAGAGACTTATTTATACCTCAGCACTCCCGTATATAGGTTATTCAGTTGTACATTCAACTGAATACACTGTATACTAGGGAAGCGGCACGACTTAGCAGAAAGAGCACGGGCCTGGGAGTCGGAGGATCCGGATTCTAATTCTGGCACTGCCGCTTACCTGCTGTGTGGCCTTGGGCAAGTCATTCCCCTTCTCTGTGCCTCAGTTCCCTCATCAGCAAAATGGGAATTCGAGACCTGGCCTCCCTCCTACTTAGACTGTGAGCCCCATGTGGACCTGATTATCTCATATCTACCCCAGCGCTTGCTAGAGTGCTTAGCACAGAGTAAGCGCTTAACATCTACCACAGTAGTGAATTATTATTAATTGTTTATTTTGACTACTCCCGCAAATATTTTTATGTTTATCTTCCCCATTAGAGTGTAAGTTGTTGGCGAGTAGGGAGAAGCAGCGTGGCTTAGTGGAAAGAGCATGGGCTTGGGAGTCAGAGGTCATGGGTTCTAATCCCAGCTCTGCCCCTTGTCTGCTGTGTGACCTTGGGCAAGTCACTTCACTTCTCTGGGCCTCAGTTCCCTCAACTGTCAAACGGGGATTAAGACTGTGAGCCCCACGTGGGATAACCTGATTACCCTGTATCTACCCCAGAGCTTAGCACATAATCATTATTATTATTATTATTCTTTATTCTTTGCTTCCCAAGGGCCTAATACCATGCTCCGCACCAAGTGGGAGTTCAATAAATACTACTACTACTTTCTTGGCCACTTTGAGTTTTTCCCTTCCGCTGACCCTCCTCCTCCTTTCTTGGCTGTTGCCCCATGGCTTGTCGTGGTCAGGGAACATGTCTGTCAACTCTGTTATTTGGACTCACACAAGCATTTTCACTAGCACTGATCTCTCTTGGCCTTTTGGTCTCTTTAAGCCTTCCGTTCTTAGCTTGTTAGTTGCTCAGATGGTAGGGTGATGTCACTCCTTGGCATTCAGGGGTTAAAACCAACATAACATTAGCAGGAAATTCTTAATCTCCTCTTATCCCCTTTCTTCCTCCCCCGGCTTCTGGCTCATTTATGGTTCTTTCTCTTCTCCCTGCCCTTCCCTCTCCTGGTGCTGTCACTCTGTGTAGGAAGAGGAATGAGATATTTCAGTTATTAATCATTAATACAGAATTCTGATATTGATTCATGATTGCTACCATAATTACTTTGCATTAGGGAGAAGAAAGGGGTCAACTTAATGGACTCCTCAGATTCTTCAGCTGAGTTTTTTTTTGTTTTATTTTTTAAATGGTACTTGTTAAGAGCTTGCTATGAACCAGGTACTGAACTAAGCGCTGGGGCGAATACGAGTTAATCACGTTGGACACGGTTCCTGTCGCACATGGGGCTCACGGTCTTAATCTCCATTTTACAGATGAGGTAACCGAGGCACAGAGGAGTGAAGTCACTTGCCCACGGTCACACAGCAGACTGGGATTAGAACCCAGGTCCTCTGACTCCTAGGCCCTTGATTTACCCACTAGGCCACGCTACTTCTCGTTGACTTAGTCAACTGAGGAATGTCTCTTTTAAGTTAAGCACCCATCTAGGTTTTCTTGAAAATATTGAGTCTGAGGCCTGACCTCAACAATACAGCTACAACATAATAATGTTGTCACTTTTGATGATAGTTCAGAAGCATCAGCTTCCCTCTTTCTTTTTACACTTACATATTGTTTTAAGAATATATGTTATGGCACATTTAACCTAGTCGTTTTTGTCCCACGCACCGGATCTCTTCCCTGCAGTTGAAAGCATTGCTTGCTTTTCACAAGTAGAACCCAGTGTCCTAAAATCCCCTGTGGATGAAGGAAATGAATTCATTTAGATGTTTGTTTGCTTTTAATCCTCACAGTCTTTCCTTGAGGATCTTCCTAAACATGGGTGTCCAAATTATGTATGTTGGATTCAAAGTTCCAGTAGCCGGGACTGGAAATCTCTGTCCCTAGGTTCCCGGATGCTGAGAAAAGCATTAGACATTACCTGTCTAAACTGGGCGTGGGAGTCAGAGGACCTGGGTTCTAATCCCGACTCTGCCATCTGCCTATGTGACCTTGGGCAAGTCACTTCACTTCTCTGTGCCTCAGTTCCCTCATGGGGGTTAAATCCTACTCGCTCCTCGTTAGACTGTGAGCCCCATGTGGGACCGGGGCCGGGCCCAACTTGATTAACTTGTATCTACCCCAGTGCTTAGTACAGTGCTTGGCACATAGTAAGGGTTTACTGAAGCACCATAATAATAACAAGAATCAAACCTGGTGTTGCCTATAATAATAATAATGATGATATTTCTTAAGTGCTTGCTATGTGCCAAGCACTGTTCTAAGCGCTTGGGGAGATACAAGGTTATCAGGTTGTCCCCGGGGGGCGCTTACAGTCTTAATCCCCATTTTACAGATGAGGTAACTGAGGCACAGAGAAGTTAAGTGACTTGCCCAAAGCCACACAGCAGACGAGAGGCGGAGCCGGGATTAGAACCCACGACCTCCGACTCCAAAGCCCGGGCTCTTTCCATGAAGCCACGCTGCTTCTCCTGTGATTTGGATCCAAAAGTGTTATTGGGTTTCCTTAATTACTGACAGCTTTTCTCTTCTTTCCATCTTTTAGACGTCCTCAGAAGGTGTGCTTGTGTCCGTTCCTGCCAGTCCATCCTCTCAATGTCTCCACTTACTTGTACATAATTCAGCACCCAGCAGAGGTGAGTGTGTCCATGGGAAGGGCCAAAGTTCAAAGAGTGGCTAACGGATTTGAGAGTATGAGAAAGGGCAAGAGGAAACCACCCACAACAGATGTCTCTACAACTTCCTTTAGCTCTTCAAGCAGTTATGATTCTCAGTTATTGGGAAATATTTTTCCCGTGTTACAAGCCATGTGATTTCTTGTTTGTATTGTCTGCTCTTTCCTCAAATCTGTGATCTCTGCCCTCGCTTACTCGGGTGGGAGTGTAAGCACTAGGATTTGGGAAATGGGTTGTTTTTTGTATTTTTCTCCGAGGGATTTGATTTCACACATACTGTGGTTGATTTTGTAATCTTCATATCAAGAAAGGAAATTTCAATTCCCAACTTTTAGGGGAAGAGCAGCAGTTTGCTTTCTGAGGAAAACCAACGGGTCATTTTGACAGCAATCACTCCAGCAGCGCGAAAAGAAAGCAGCGAATGCTGGCAACGTGGCTCACTGTTAGATGATAATAATAGTAACTGTGGTATTTGTTAAGCACTTACTATGTGCCTGGCACTGTATTAAGCACTGGTGAGAATACAAGTAAATCGAGTTGGACACAGTCCCTGTCCCACTTGGGGCTTGTGGTCTTAATACCCGTTTTACCGATGAGGAAACTGAGGCACAGAGAAGTGAAGAGACTTGCCCGCAGTCACACAGCAGACTGTGGAGCAGGGATTAGAACCCAGGTCCTTCTGACTCCCAGCCCTGTGCTCTATTCACTAGGCCATGCTGTTTTGCTTTTAGAAACCCAGAGGGTGTCATGGAGGCCCCTGAAGTTGGAGTCAGTAGCCACGAGGTATGTCCAGCATCCTGTGAGTGGGTAGGCTATACCGGACCTGCTTTCCTCCCTTCTTCGATTTGAGGGCTGCACTCATCCTGAGCTCTAGCCCCTTGACCTTGCCTCCTGGACTCACTTTAAATAATAATAATTCTAATAATAATAATTGTGGCTTTTGTTAAGTGCTTACTATGTGCCCGGCACTGTACGAAGCGCTGGAGTGGCTGCAAGCAATTCTGGGTGGACACAGTCCCTGTCCCACATGGGATTCACCGTCTTAATCCCCCATTTTACAGATGAGGGAACTGAGGCACAGAGAAGAGAAGTGACCTACTGAAGGTCACACAGGAGATAAGTGGCAGAGCGGGACTAGAACCCAGATCCTTCTGACTCCCAGGCCCTTGCTCTATCCACTAGGCCACTCCGCTGTCAGATCTCAAACCGTAAGCCAAAAACCATAACTGTTTGTGACCCGTGTCTGATAGGTTCCATGTCGGAGGATCGTTTCTTATGATATTTTGAAGGTGGTAATCCTGGAATGTGCAGTTTTCACAGATGGTGATTGGTTGTGCTCTAATGGAGAGAACACATCACTGACAGCTAGCGGACTCATTCCCTTCTCAATTTTTGTAAATAATTTGCACCCTGGAAAGCTTCTCAACCTCCAAATCTTCTTGTCCAAAATGGAGAGAACTAGTTTCACATACCTCTCTTGTTTGACATTTGTGAAGATTAGTAAATTGACCTTTGAAATGAATTTTGAGGTTGTTGGATCAAAGGTGCTATGAAATATAAAGTTTGTGTTCTGGCGAAGATGACTAAAATGATTATGATTAAGTGCTTATGTACCAAACACTGTACTACTAAACACTGGGCTGGATACAATATGATCAGATCAGACACGGCCCCTGTCTCATACAGGGCTCACAGTCTAAGAGGGATGGAGAACAGGTATAAAATTCCCATTTTATAGAGGAAGAAACTGAGGCACAGAGAAGTGAAGTGACTTGCCCAAGGTCACACAGGCAAGTGGCAGAGCCGGGAAGAGAAATCCCTGCATTGCTTTGATGCATATGGTAAGGTGTTCTCTCTCTGTCTATGCCTCTGTCTCTTTCTCTTTTTCTCTCTTTCAACAAAAAATAGTTGACAGGTCGCTTTGTCTCCTAACTAATCCTGATAGATGCAATTTAGATTTCAGTCTGGTGAATTTCTAGTTGATGGTCTCTATTTTTTCCAGCTGTAAAACTTGCTCAAACACTCAGAATTCCAGAGAGAATAATGGACAGTTTTGGCCACGGCTACTAGGGCTTTTTCCCCTCTCCACCAGCTTTTCCCTTTGGAGTTCACTGGGTGGAGGAGCATTAATATGTTCAATATTATTACTTCTTGTACTAAGTCAACAAGGCAATCCCAGTCACCGTTTCCTTATACTGTTCAGCACTGTTGACCTCCTACCTCAACCCCTCTCATCCACACATCAAGTTGCGGTCACACAGAATCTCCTCATTACCATTCACTGGACCATTTCTTACCAAGGATGACATGCAAAGTCGTGAAGCGTGCCATATTTTCCATTTGTATATAGTTTAATTACCCTATTTATTTTGTTAATGAGGTGTACATCCCTTGATTCTATTTATCGTGATTAAGTTGTCTTGTTTTTGTCCGTCTGTCTCCCCCGATTAGACTGTAAGCCCGTCAGTGGACAGGGATTGTCTCTATCTGCTGCCGAATTGTACATTCCAAGCGCTTAGTACAGTGCTCTGCACATAATAAGCACTCAATAAATACTATTGAAGGAATGAATGAATATTCATCCCTAACCCACAGCACTTATATACACATCTTTAACATATCTAATTATTTGTCTCTATTAAAGTCTATCTCCCCCTCTAGACTGTAAGCTCATTGGGGGGGGGGAATGTGTCCACTAATTCTGTTGTGTCGTACTCTCCTAAGCGCTTAGTACAGTGCTCTGCACGTAGCAAGCGCTCAGTAAATACCACTGATAGATTACCTCACCAAATCTGAACTGCCATTCCCTGGCCACCAGCTCCTCACCTATGATAACGACACCAACTGTAATAATAATAATCGTGATATTCGTTAAGAGCTCAATTTATACGAAGTGCTGGAATAGGTACAAGACAATCGGGTCTGGACAAGCAACCAACGTCCTCCCGCCTCCCACCCTCAAATAAGCTGTCCTCTCTCCCTGCAGGACCCTGTGAACTCCAAACTCTCTCCATGGGTCTCAGGATAAGGTGCTCTGTGGACTTGGGGTGGGGTCGGGACTAAATACGTTAAATATATGAAATATACTCATGCCGTTCTCTACCTCAGTTCTGCCTCCAAAAGGAGCCTGGACATTTGCATGACTCTGCTCCAACATTTGCATGACTCTGCTCCACCAACAAATAGATGACAAAAAGCAAAGACAGACAGATTGCAAGGACCTTCACATAGGCTAGATATTAATGGACGATGACAAACCTTTATTTTTCAAGTCATAAAACTAAATTAGCAATGGTATGGGGGATGGCTTATCCTTGCCGTGGACTGAGATTAGCTCAAATATACAGAAAAATATATCACCATTTCCACAAAACCCACAATATCAAATTTCAACACTTATTTATTACAACCTATTACCTCCCCAGACATTGCCTTCTCAAGTTTTAATAGCCGTTCTTTTGTATGTTTTCGACCACTCAAAGTTTCAGTTTACAGAATCATTTTCAATTTCATTGAAAAAAATATTTTCCAAATTGTTATTAGTAAATGTTTTTCCAGAGGGAGACTTGGAGATTGAAAGTTGGTATTTTGCCATCATTTGTTCACATGCTTTTAGTCTTTTCTCTGTCTCTTCCTCTCTTTCTCTCTCTTGCTCTCTCCCCCCCCCCCCCCCCCCGAATTTACCAGTATTCGCTCCCCAACTCCAAAAGTTACCAAAAGAACTCATCCATCATGCATAGCCCTAAAAACCCAAATGACCACCTCATTTGCTTTAATTTTAGCTAATGTTTCTCCTATGTCTTTTTTGGTTATGCCTAGGGATTTTTGAGAGGGACAGTGTGTTGTAAGTGATAGAAATGGAAATCTGGGTATCTTTATAGTGATGGGTCATTAACTATAACATCTATTGAAGATCCACTCTGTGCAGACCATTGCACTAATGGTTGTAGTCAGCTACAAAGGAAATAGAAGAAAGAGTCTTTGCCTTTGAAGCTTACAGTCTAAAGAGGGAGATAGGAGAAACAAAAACAGGCATTCATTCTTTCAAGGGTTTTTACAGAACATCTTACTAAACTCTGGGGGAAAGTTCAAGGATGATACAGGGGCCTCACAATGTAGGAATAAATGTTAGGGGTAGAGACAGCCCCACAAGGAGAGGTTGAAGAGATTTAAAAAATGGCAGAATTAAAGAAAACAAGGCCAGCAGTGGAAAGAGTTATAGCTACAGTAGGGCTAAAGGAGAAATTTTCCAGCCCTTCATCACTTTAGCAGGCTTGTCTAGAGGTCAAAAGTCACAACCATCTAAACATTCTGCCTCTGCTGGTTAATCAATCAGTTGTATTTATTGAGCACTTACTGTGTGCAGAGCACTGTAGCAAGCGCTTGGGAGAGTACAGTCTAACTGAGTTAGTAGACAGTCTCCCCGCCCACAACGAGTTTACTGTCTAAAGATGAGCTTAAACTACCTCCCGTGTTAATTTGGGAGCACCGGGACCCCAGTTAGCTTCCCCTGGGATCCTAAGGCCCTTAAGTTCATCTCTTTCCAAGATCAGCAGGTTGGGATTCCTGCCTAGCATACCTCAGATCCCTTCTCCTCTAGCCCTACTGCAGCAGACAGGGAGGTCGATCCATCAGTGTTTGTTATTGCTACTTACTGAGATCAGAGATATCTTCTTGCAAGTATTCTGTGTCAGGTAACAATCAAACAGAATTCCGGTTCAAACGGCTCATCCCTAGGTCTAAGACATTTCCTCCCAGAAGCCTCTGATCTTTCCTGTAGGCATCCTGTACTTCGCTTACTCTGGTCCTTTCTGCCTCTCATGGGCAGGAGGCTTGCCCCTCTGGAGTCTTCTGGACACCAAACCTTCAGGGTATCCTAGCCCTCTTTGGGTTCATTCTCTCTAATCCCTCCATGTGCCCTAACTTTTCTTTTTTTCTCTTTTTTTTTAAAATGGTATTTAAATGTTTACTACTGCCAGGCACTGTTTTAAGCGCTGGAGTAGGTACAATTTTGGACACAGTCCCTATCCCACACGGGGCTCACAGTCCTAGTCCTTATTTAACAGATGAGGTAACTGAGGCCCGGAGAAGTGAAGCGACTTGCCCGAGGTCACCTGGCAGACAAGTGGCAGAATGGGGATAAGAACCCAAGTCCTTCTGACTCCCAGGCCCATGCTCTAACCACAAGGCCACACTGCTTCTCTTCCATTCATTCATTCATTCAATAGTATTTATTGAGCGCTTACTATGTGCAGAGCACTGTACTAAGCGCTTGGAATGAACAAGTTGGCAACAGATAGAGACAGTCCCTGCCGTTTGACGGGCTTACAGTCTAATCGGGGGAGACGGACCGACAAGAACAATGGCAATAAATAAAGTCAAGGGGAAGAACATCTCGTAAAAACAATGGCAACTACCAGGATCACTGCTCCCAGCTTTCTCTGTCCTCTCCTCTCCCACGAACACAGCTCCCATTTCTTGCATCGGATGGCCAAGGGTCTTCATCCTCAACTACCCGGCCCCCCTATTTTCCAGTTCTTCCCTCCAAATGGTTACAAGTTAATGTCATATAAGGCATTGACTAAACTTCCCTCAGGGAGGGTTACTTAGGAATGAATCTCTCCTCCTGAACGAGGTGGGAATAGCTGGAAATAGTGCCACAACTGGAGTTGGGGGTTGAAGAAGAAAGCTTTCATTTGCAATGTTCATTCTTTCTTCAGCCTTATAAATATGAAGCACGTTGCTTCCGAGTTCTTTAGAAATCCCCCAAAGCAGGGAAACTTTACATATAATTTCCCCAAGCGCAGTCATGAAGCTATTGGCAATTTTCAGTGAATGACTCTGGGCAAATAATAATACTTAATAAGAATTTTGCATTTGTATAGTTTTCTTCATACAAGAGTCTCAAAGGTCTTAGCCACATCCGTTCTCCTGGTACCTCTCTAAACAATATTTTACCCGGGCCCAACTTAACATTTGTAGAAATCCCAGTAGACAGATCAGTTTTCTTAAGAACTGTCAAATGTCACTTGGGCTCCAGAAACTATTGAAAAAGTTTGGCTATCCTGAAAAGTTTAAGAACATCACCGTATAGACAGGTGATTGGTTAATTAAAACTAAAGAAGGAGAGTCGAATTATGAGGAGTACCTGATCCGGACCCATATGAGCTCTCATAAACGAAGAGTCTAAGGATGAACTGGGGTATACAGAATCCTACAAATAGCAGAGGAAATGTCGTGTGTTGATTCTAACGTTCCCGAAGACCAGCATCACTTTAAGGCATGAACACAAAGTGAAATATTTTCGGAGCCTCACCTCCTGAAGAGAAATGCTTTTATTCTCAAGCTTCCCCATTAAGTTGCCAATTTGCAAAGGTCAGCCGTGACTTGACCGGCATACTCAAACGCACTCAGCTGTTTCATGATCATTATAGTCATCTAGTGCAATTGGAAGCCCATGGCAGAGTATTCGATTACTCAAGATGGAGAGGAAATTTATTACAAGAGATAAGGATTTATTCTATTAATTTTGACTCCCGTTCTGGAGCTTCAGACAGAGCGTTTTTAAAGGCATTCTTAACTCCTGGTGGTGGGTTTTTGTCATCTGAAAACCCTGTAATGCTTTTATCCCCACCTTTCATTACAACTATGTTTAAGAACTCTGAAAGAGGAGTCAGGTGGTCTTTGATCTAGAAACAGCGGAGAAACAATTATTTTAGGGACTATGGAAAAGAATGCCCCTTCCAAGAAGCCCTCCAGTGACAGTCCAGTATTTTTGAATTTTCAGATTTAACTTGGATCAGTCAATCCATCAATAGTATTTATTGAGCACTTGCTTTGGGCAGAGCACTGTATTGAGCACATAGGGAAGTACGATACAATAGAGTTGGTAGCCACAAGGTGCCGCGTGGCTGGCCCGGGAACTTGAAGGACCTGGGTTCTAATCCCAGCTCTGCCACTTGTCTGCTGTGTGGCCTCGGGCGAGTCACTTCACTTCTCTTGCCTCGGCGACTTCATCTGTAAAATGGGGATTGAGACTGTGAGCCCCACGTGGGACAGGGACTGTGTCCAACCTGATTACTTTGTATTTACCCAAGCACTTAGAAAAGTGCCTGGCTAACAAATACCATTAAGAAAAAAAGGAGCTTACAGTCTACAGGGGAAGACAGACATTAAAGTGTATTACAGATAAGGGAAATGGGAGAGAATAAGGTTAGGAGTTAAATTGGTCTCACCATTTGTCCTATATGGTCTAGAAAAAAATGTTTGAAGCTATGAGTGAACTCAGGGAACCACTGTCAATTGCTTTTTTAAGAAAAATCTTTCAGAAAAGTATGGTAGAATTTTTGAACTTTCTCCAAAGTGTCAGGAAGCTTTGCTTTTCATTCCTAGATTTTTTTTAATTGAAGAGTACGCAGTAAGCCAAACCGGTAGTATAGAAATTCCAAACTTCAAATTAATTAAAACATTCTGTTCTATATTTGCTATTTTAGTGACAAACTGCTGGATGTTTGTGAGAATAAGTAGTAAAAAAAAGTGAATTGAACATGCATCATAAGTGCCTGAAGAAGTGTGTTTGTCTTTCTAAAATCTAACATTTTCCAATTAAAGGAAAATCGAGTATTGCGGACAGTGCCTTTGCTAGCAGCGTGCCTCCCCAAAGATAAGTGTCAGGTCAAGATTGGTCGACGTTTCAACGAAGACAGGTAAATCAAACTTTGCATTCAACTTCCGAGGTATGATGATTTAAAAAGATGCTTCTTGTGCAGTTCCCTGAAGATGACTTTTTGGATGAAGATGAAAATCATTTGAAGGCATTGGGCCTGGCAGTCAAATGATGTGGGTTCTAGTCATTCATTCAGTCGTATTTATTGAGCACTTACTCTGTGCAGAGCACTGTACTAAGCACTTGGAAAGTACAATGCAGACCCGACTATGGCTGGTTTGTTCTGTGACCCTAGCCAAGTCACTTTACCTCTCTGTGCCTTTGAGTCCTCATCTGTAAAATTATCACAGGGTTATCGTGAGGGCCAAATGATTCAATTGCTGGGAAAGTTCACTGGGAGAAGAACTGCTATTCACTCCCGAGCACTTTAGTGCAGTGCTCCGCACACTGAAAGCGCTCAATAAATATGATTGATTCTGATTCAAAGTAGTACCTGAGCACCATGTGAGTTGCTTCTGTTTTACTTTCCCAAGTGCTTAGTAGACTATTTGGTGTTGATTGGTAGATGTGTCTGAAAAAGATGGGTACATAGATGGATTTAGAAACTAAAGTGGCTTTACTGATAAATATTATGACCTGTGTGCATTTGCCCCCATCTCTCTTAGCTTTACTGCATGTGAATTCTCAGTATAACAGGTCTGTCTTAATAATCATCCATTCCCACTTCTTGCTCAGGTGTGCTCAGAACCTAGGTAAAATAAGAGGAAACAAAGACTGTATTTTAATAGAGAAGCACCATGGCTTTGTGGAAAGAACGCTGACTTGGGAGTCAGAGGGCTTGGGTTTTAATCCTGGCTCTGCCACTCATCTGCTGACCTTGGGCAAGCCACTTAACTTCTCCATGCCTCAGTTACCTCATCTGTAAAATGGGGATTAAGACTGCGAACCCCACGTGGGACAACCCGTGTGCTTCAGAACAGTGCTGGGCACATAGTAAGCGCTTAACAAATGCCATTATTATTATTATTATACATACCTAGGTCATTATTTTTGGATACGAATGTGTACTGACAACAAGTCTTTTTCTCTAAAATAAAAGGAATGCCATTTATCAATCAATCTATCAACCACTCACTCAGTGGTATTGAAGTGGTGGCAGTATGCAGAGCACTGCCCTGAACGCTTGGCAGAGTACAATACAACAGAGTTAGTAGATCCTGCCCTCAAGCAGTTTACAGTCCAGTGGGGGAGGTGGACACTACAAAAACATTACAGAGAGGGGAAGCCACAAGAGTATAAGGAAAATTAAAGAGTGCTGTGGGATCCTAGAAGGAAAATTGGTGATATAAAGGCAAAATTTGTTTTCTCTGCCTCTTTTAGCACCCTCTTCCTGGGTACTTTAAGTTCCTTATGGCCTGGGAGCATGTATTTTGCTTCCGCCATACACTCCCGGGCGCATATTAGAGTGTGTGGCAATCTGGAGCTGCTCACTGAATGCTAGTAGTAGATTGATTGATTAGTATCAGTCAATCAATCGTATTTAATTCATTCAGTCGTGTTTATTGAGTGCTTACTTTGTGCAGAGCACTGTACTAAGCACTTGGAAAGTACAATTCGGCAACAGATAGACACAATCCCTACCCAGCAGTGGGCTCACAGTCTAGGAGCGGGGAGACAGACAACAAAACAAAACAAGTAAACAGGCATCAATGCCTTCAAAATAGATAAATAAAATCATAGATATGTACACATCATTAATAAAATGAAGAGTAATAAATATGTACAAATATACACAAGTGCTGTAGGGAAGGGAGGGGGGTAGAGCAGAAGGAGGGAGTCGGGGCGGTGGGGAGGGGAGGAGGAGCAGAGGGAAAGGGAGGGCTCAGTCTGGGAAAGCCTCCCGAGGAAGTGAGCTCTCATTAGGGCTTTGAAGGGGGGAAGTAAGCTAGTTTGGTGGATGTGAAGAGGGAGGGCGTTCCAGGCCAGAGGCAGGACATGGGCTAGGGGTCGATGGAGGGACAGGTGAGAACAAGGCACAGGGAGGAGGTTGGCAGCAGAGGAGCGGAGTGTGCGGTCTGGGCTGTAGAAGGAGAGAAGGGAGGTGAGGTAGGAGGGGTCAAGGTGATGGAGAACTTTGAAGCCAATAGTGAGGAGTTTTTGCTTCATACAAAGGTTGATAGGCAACCACTGGAGATTCTTGAGGAGGGAGTGACATGTCCAGAGCGTTTCTGTAGAAAGATAATCCGGGCAGCAGAGTGAAGTGTAGACTGAAGTGGGGAGAGACAGGAGGTTGGGAGATCAGAAAGGATGCTGATGCAGTAATCCAGTCGGGATATGATGAGCGATTGACCACCTTGTTCCACTACTGACTGCTTTGTGCTCTCTTTCCTGGTTTCCCACCCAACTTTGCTCTCCCTTTCCTTTGTACTTTGAAGTCACTCATGACCAGTTAGTTTTCTTCCTCCTTCTACCATCCTCCCACCCACCTAGGCTCAATTGAAGCATGCCAGAGTGTGATCATCTGTAGCACCCTCATGCACTCTTTCTCTGAGTTTGATCCTCCAGTGAGTTGTGCATCCAACTATCATTCATTTGGTCTCCGCTACATTCTCTACTTTGTTCAAGAGAATGCCATGTGGCATAGAACAGACTTCCCAAGTCCAGGATATATTGTGCCCGTCCTCCCCTCCTGCAAGTCTTCGGTCTCTGCCGTAAAAAAGAACATTAAATAAGGCTGACGTTAGAGGGTAAAGGAGGAGGATTGTGCTGAATTCCCTATTTACCAGTGAGCTGGAGCTGAATCAGTAAATCAATCAGTGGTATGTATTGAGCGCTTACGGTGTGCGGAGCACTGTACTGAGCGTGTGGGAGAGAAGCAGAAGCAGCAGACATATTTTGAGTTTCTCCCCCTCTAGACCATAAGCTCGTTGTGGGCAGTGAATGTGTCCATTTCTTGTTGCACGGTACTCTCCCTTGCGCTTAGTACAGTGCTCTGCTCGCAGTAAGCGCTCAATAATTACAACTGGCTGGCTAACTTTGAGTTCGTGGTTCTGGTAGTTTTTTATGTGGGTCAGGTAGAAAGGCGTGGAAAGCACACCCTTGTATGGGAAGAGATGAGAGAAACCCCATCCTCTCATCCCAGCAGCAGTGCCAGAAGTAGCGGCTAATGAAACTACTCCCCTAGTCAAAGTCCTGACGACCCAACTTCAGGTGCGGTAACTGGCTCTGATTCACAAACTCCAAATTTTCCTCGAGATGGCCACCTTTGGAGATATTCCCCCTGGATAAAGTCTTGAAAAGCAACCCGGTCAGATCTCGTCATTCTCAGGAAAGGCCCCGTTTCATGCCTTCCTTAGGAAAAATAAGAGTTTAGCATAGCGGAAATAGCCCTTTGACCAAACGGAAACTTAATCGGTTCCCTTTGGAATAGCACATTGTGTTTTATATCTTTTCTTATCCCTCTCAGTTCGGCAGTCGAGGTCTACGCGGGTCTTTTTCTTGTGCTCTCTCCTCTGCTCCTCAGTAATTTCAGGGTCGAGTTCTTGGTTTCAAAATCAGATTGGCTGGAAGTCTTGAATAATGTATCGCTGGTAGGCTGTGGCACTCGCTGTCTGCGCATAAGCTGTCAGAAACGCTTAATTCTTTTTTCTTCCTTTTAGTCACATGCCGACACTAGGGGTGTTTCCCTGGTAAACCCTTCAAGGGAGACAAAAGAAGAAGGTCGATGTTATTCTCCGAGGTGAAATTCATCATGGGGAAAAATGAATATTGTTTAAACGTAAGAGCCAAACTCATATGCTGTTGGAAGTCAAGCAGAGTTTAAATTGTAAATAAAAACCACCACCTGCAATAATCCTTCTGAATTCTTGGAGCCCACACTTAATTCATTATTCAGCATGGAAGTGCTGCATAGAGAAAAAAATAGAGCAAAGTTCTCATTCTCCAATAAGATTTCATTCAGTCCGAGCTTAACTCTATCTTTCATAATCCTAATTTACACAGTTGTGGAAATGAGGGTCTAGATGGGGGACGGGTCCTTTGCTGGCAAACAGTTCTGGGACCTTATCACTCCACCAGAATGCAAATCATTTGCATAGATAAATGATTCAACAGATTCCCAAAGTAAATAACTGTTATTTCCAGCGCTGCCAATAAGTGTTTTCAATTAATTGTATAACTTGCATAACTACCGTAAGGAATTACTTGGTATTCAACCCAGTAGAGAAATCGCATTCTATTTATGATGGAAATGAGTTGCGACTTCCCGTTGTACCCCCAAACGCCACCTAATCTTCTGCCTTTATGAGGGGTCTATTTGGAAGAAAATGCCAATTTGTTCTTCTGGATTCAGTGATTTCCCTAAGGGGAAAAAATGGGTGCATAGGTGCTTGCTTCAGGGAGAGACAGCAGTGGCTTTGGTTTCAGAGAAGGGAATCTTAAGGTCTCAGTGCTCCTCTGATTAGTCACAGGGCCAGAATAATGCCCCCCTACATTTTCATGGGCACAGCATACAACAATAATAATAATAATAATAATAATGTTGGTATTTGTTAAGCGCTTACTATGTGCAGAGCACTCTATTTAGTTGCCATCGGTTTTTACGAGATGTTCTTCCCCTTGACGCTGTTTAGTGCCATTGTTCTTGTCTGTCCGTCTCCCCCGATTAGACTGTAAGCCCGTCAAACGGCAGGGACTGTCTCTATCTGTTGCCGACTTGTTCATCCCAAGCGCTTAGTACAGTGCTCTGCACATAGTAAGCGCTCAATAAATACTATTGAATGAATGAATAAGCGCTGGGGTAGACACAGGGGAATCAGGTTGTCCCACGTGGGGCTCACAGTCTTAATCCCCATTTAACAGATGAGGGAACTGAAGCACCGAGAAGTTAAGTGACTTGCCCACAGTCACACAGCTAACAAGTGGCAGAGCTGAGATTCGAACTCATGACCTCTGACTCCAAAGCCCGTGCTCTTTCCACTGAGCCATGCTGCTTCTCAAGAAGGCAAAACGTACCTGGGAAGCAGTGTGGCCTACAGGATAGAGCACGGGCCTGGGAGTCAGAGGACCTGGGTTCTAATCCTGGCTCCGCCACTTGTCTCCTGTGTGACCTTGGGCAAATCACTGCACTTCTCTGGGCCTCAGTTCCCTCACCTGTAAAATGGGGAGTGAGACTGTGAGCCCTACGTGGGAGAGGGACTGTGTCCAACCTGATTTGCTTGTATCTGCCCCAGCACTTAGTACAGTGCCTGGCACTTGGTAAGCGCTTAACAAGTACCACAATTATTATTATTGTTATTACATTTTCATGGGCACAGCATACAAGAGGGCACAAAGTGCCTGGAAAGCAACATAGCCTATTGGAAAGAGCACGGGCCTGGGAGTCAGAGGACCCGGGTTCCAGTGCCAGCTCCTCCACTTACCTGCTGTGTGACCTTAGGCAAATCACTTCACTTCTGTGCCTCAGTTTCAGTAAGTATGTATCTGTGTTCTTACGTTTGCTTTGGCTCTCTCATTTAACTCTAAACTCCTCAAGGTCTGGATCTTGCCTTACATTTCTGAGTTTCTGGCATAGGGCATTTAGGGCCGAATAAGCCAAATGAGATATCATTTTTGCCTTCATATAAAGCCAGGGCATAGCCCCCCCCAGAATACTGTGTTTTAAATTCTCAGTGTGTTTAGGATAATCCTATGGACCTAGTAAGATGTTAATTTAGCTGATGATGAAACGTCCTCTAGACTGTAAGCTCACTGTGGGCTGGGAACACGTCTACGGATAGTGCAGCGGCCTGGGAGTTGGAAGGTTGTGGGTTCTAATCCCGTCTCCACCAATGGTCTGCTGTGTGACCTAGGGCAAGCCACTTCACTTCCCTGTGCCTCAGTTCCCTCATTGGTAAAATGGAGATTGTGACTGTGACAGAGACTGGGTCAACCCGATATGCTTGTATCCCCCCCAGCTCTTAGTACAGTGCCTGGCACGCAGTAAGCGCTTAACAAATATCACAATTATTAACTCTGTTATATTGTATTCTCCCAAGCGCTTAGTACAGTGCAAATAATGTCTTCTATCCCAGAATGTTTCCTCAAGAGAGGGAAATTATTTTAATCTGGATGAGTTGGAAGATGTTTTTTCATTTCCTGTTTTGATCCCTAGGCCCCAGCCCCCCTCCTTTTTTTTTTTTTTGGTTGGGAGGGGCTAAGTACAATAGTCATTGGAAAAACGTTGGAAGGTGTGCATTCTAGATTTCATTTCCAGTTCTGACTGGTCCAAATCACCCCATCAGGACAGAACGGTCCCCTAACTTAGACCAGAGGTGTTTTCAAATTTGGAAATCATTAGGCTGCTTAATTTTTTGGATTTTGCAATGAAATTATGTGCAAAACATATACAACTTTTTTCAAATTCTATCAAATTTCAGCTTGCTAAAATCAGTATAGAAAATTTCATGCAATCAAACTGTCAGCTCAGGTACAGGTCAGTAATCAGATCTGGTACATCAAAAATCCATTAGTGTCTTAGAAAACTTGTTACATTTTCAATATCTTTTAGCAAATTCAGTACAATTTTTATACTGATAGAGACATGTTTTCATTAATTAGTAGTATTTTTACCCTGTGCTTTTCTGCAGCCTTATTTGAAACAGCTGAACCATGGTTTTGCTCATTTCCCACTTTCTACTTATGAAAAGTAGCAAACAAACAAGGAAGCTAGAAAAGAGAAAACAGAGGTTGGCCTGCTTTGATAGAGGCAAACTGGGATTGATTTCTCAGCACCCTTGTTTACCCTTTGGTTTCATAATGGCATTGTACTGACTGTCCAGAGTCTTGAGGGAGGGTGCTCAAAAAAAAATACCTTCATGATTCCTACTAAGAGAAAAATGGCAAGAAGACCAAATCAGCATTCAACTCTGAGAAATCACTGGGCTTGAGATCCAACTTTGTTTTCAGTAGGCTGGATGAAAGTGGTATTGACTCTCTCTAAATACCCATCCCAGAGAAAATGTTGCAGTTCTGCAACGGAACTCATGAAGTCACCCCCCCTTCCCCCCCATGGAAGAGAAGCTCTTTCCCATCAGCCCCTCCGACCCCATCTCCCTCATCTCAGAGAAGCAGCGAGCCATAAGGGATGGGGCACAGACCTTGGCGTAGAAACGTCATGGGTTCTAATCCTGACTCTGCCACTTGTCTGCTGTGTGACCCTGGGCAAATCACTTCACTTCTCTGGGCTGCAGTTACCTCACCTGGAAAACGGGGATTGAGACTGCGAGCCCCACGTGGGACAGGGACTGTATCTAACTTGATTTGCTTGTATCCACCCCAGCGCTTAGTATAGTGCCCGGCACAATGTAGGTACTGAACGAATACCATCATCATCATCATCATCACGATGTCCTCCTATAACCCAACCCATATACAGTGGTCCTTTGACACCAACCTCCGCTCTTTACCTCCATCTCGTCTGTCTCGCCTCGATCTTTTGCCCCTCCCTCCCTCCGGCTGGAAACTCCCTCCCCCTTCATATCCTCTAGACAGTAAGCTTGTCGTGGGCAGGGAATGTGTCTGTATATTGTTATATTGTACTCTCCCAAGCTCTTAGTACACTGCTCTGCACACAGCAAGCACTCAATAAATATGGTCGAATAAATATTCAACAGACCGCCACTCTCCCCATGTTCAAAGCCCTCCTAAATTCCCATCGCCTCCAAGAGGCCCTCCCTAAGTCCTCACTTTCCTCCCTCCCCTCTGCAGTGCCTAGGCACTTGGATCTGAACTTAAGTACTGGATATTCACCCCACAGCACTTAGGTATCTAGCCTTATACCCTGTCGCTTCCCCTGAATGGTAATTTACTTTAATGTCTGTTTCCCCCACTAGTTCATAAGCTCCTTGAGGGCAGGGGTCGACTCTACCAACTCTATCATATCGTACTTTCCCGAGGGCTTAGTAAAGTGCTCTGCGCACAGCGAGTGCTCAATAATGAGTATTGATACTATGGCATTCTGCAATCCCTTCCTGTTGCTCTGCTCTGTCACTGCACTGGTTCAACCGTTGATTCTTTGCCGGTTTCTCTGCCTCCAGCCTCCTCCCTCTTCAATCCTCCTGAACACACCTCCCCGCTCCTCAAAAGTCTAAAATGGCTCCATATGAAGCAGAAGCTCCTTACCATGGGTTTCTAGGCTTTCTACCAGCTCCCTCCATCCTATTATCAGCTCTCCTCACCTGCTGGTCCTCCTTTCGCGCTCTTCACACTTCCCAAGCCCATCTGCCGGCTGTTCCTAGCTTTTGCCTTGCCCGTCACCAACCCGTTACTTATGTTGTTCCCTGGCTTGAACTCCCTCCATCCCCAAATCTGACAGAACAAAACCCTCACCACCTTCCGAGCCACTTAGAATCCCACCTCCTCAAACAAGCCATCCCCAATTAATCATCCGTACCTTGAATTGTAACATTCTTCCAGCTGCCTCTCGCGCTTAGAAATTTATTCATTTATGTCCCTCCTCAGCACTTGCACTGATTTCACTGCCTGTGTGTATTTTTCCGTCTTCCTCTTTAGGGGATGAGGTTCTCATGGATGGGAAATGTGCCTCGTGCTCTCCGACAGGGCATCGCATTAATTCAAGAAGCAGTGTGGTCTAGTGGAAAGAGAACGCCCTGGGAATCAGAGGACCTGAATTCTTATCCCGGTTTTGCCATCTGTCTGCTGTGTGACTTTGGGCAAGTCACTTCCCTTCTCTGGCATTCAGTTCCCTCATTTGTAAAATGGGAATTAAGACTGTGAGCCCCATGTAGGGCATGGACTGTGTCCAACCCGTCAAGCAGCGTGGCTGAGTGGCAAGAGCACGGGCTTGGGAGTCAGAAGACGTGGGTTCTAATCCCAACTCCGCCACTTGTCTGCTCTGTGACCTTGGGCAAGGCACTCAATTTCTCTGTGCCTCAGTTACCTCATCTGTAAAATGGGGATAAAGACTGTGAGCCTCACGTGGGACAACCCTATTACCTTGTATCTATCCCAGCGCTTAGAACAGTGCTTGGCACATAGTAAGCGCTTAACCAAATGCCATAATTATTATTATTATCTCTCTGGTCTTGTCAGAGACCTGGGAGGAGCTGGCCTGAGAGTCTGACTCCAAAGGCCCCTCTGATAAGGGGTTCACTATATCATTTGGTGTACCATTCTTTTGATCCAAATTTTAGTTTGTTCATCTATGGTCAGGGATTTCTCCATTTTCTTTGAGATTTTAGTAGCTAAAATGAGGACTCGTGTTTGGCTTACTTTCAGAATTTACAGTTTGACATTCCACTATAAGGAACAGTCATAAGGCAGTACGCAAAAGGTACATGCTCACTCCGGGGGGAATGAGACAGATCAAAATGGGCATATTTCAGGTTTTCCTCCCAGCACTTGTGATACTAAAGAATGAGAAATCCCAGAATATTTACTGATTAAAATCGTAGTTTGGGAATGTGGTTTATGTTTCAGAAATACAAGGTAATTCCGATGACAGAGTTGATGAAATTCAAAAAAAAAAAAAAAAGAAGGAAAGGCAAACTGTGTCTCAGCATTCAAAATAACATAAATACAGTATTGGCCCATCAGTGTGTAACATATTGAAAATGGTGCTGAGAGTCAATGACAGGAATAGGTTGGTTTCTCACTTCTCTTTGAGCTTTCGAAATTGTCAGTAAATTTTGTTTGCAAAATATCCAGACAGATTGTCCAAATTAAATGTTGTTTCTGCTATTCAGATTCATTCAGTATTTGCACTATATTCTAAACAAGAATTTTAGGTTTGTGCCCCAGACAGATTGGCTTTTGGTTCTGCATTCTTACCATATGGTGAATAGTATAGCCTCCATAGAGTTCCACTTACCGGGACATAAACCGATGTACAGTATGAAGGGCTTGGGAATCAGAGGTCATGGGCTCTAATCCCGGCTCCGCCACTTGTCTGCTATGTGACTTTGGGCAAGTCACTTAACTTCTCTGTGCCTCAGTTACCTCATCTGTAAAATGGGGATTAAGACTGTGAGTCCCATGTGGGACAACCTGATTACCTTGTATCTACCCCAGCTCTTAAAACAGTGCTTGGCACATAGTAAGCACTTAACAAATACCATTATTATTGTTATTAAGTAAAGCATAAATGCTGTTTACAGTAACCTTTACGGTGTTCGTCAAGTGCTTACTTTGTCCCAATAATAATGACGATGGTATTTGTTAAGTGCTTACTATCAGGTTGTCCCACGTGGAGCTCACAGTCTTAATCCCCATTTTACCGATGAGGTAACTGAGACACAGAGAAGTTAAGTGACTTGCCCAAGATCACAGAGCTGACGAGTGGTGGAGCCAGAATTAGAACCCACGACCTCTGACTCCCAAATCCGTGCCCTTTCCACTAAGCCATGCTGCTTCCTCAGCAGCATCAGGTCAGACATGGTCCTTGTCCCATATGGAGAATAGGTATTGAATCCTCATTTTTACAGATGAGGAAACAGAGGCACAGAGAAGTGAGTGACTGGCCCAGAGTCACACCACAGGCACATGGCGGAATTGGGATTAGAACCCAGGTCCTCTGACTCCCAGATCCATGCCCTTTCCAGTAGGCCAAACTGTTTATTCAGGGAAAAAGCTCAAAATACCGAGTGGTGACTTGAAACTATTTTCAGGGTTTGGTTTAGAGGCTTTTTTGGTGACTTGGAAGAAGGCAGGCTTAAAATTTTTAAGATGGATCAAACAGAGTGAAAAGTATAAATCCCTACATTTCTAGAGTTTTTTTTTTTTAAATAGCTACCATGCTCCTTAATCACACTTCCATGAAAGCATCCCATTGCTTCTGATTTCTAAGCAGATTGAACATCCCGGGGGCTTTGTGCCATGACATTAAGCCTCCAACTTTTGACTTTTTGTCTCCTGAATTCTTTTTCTTTTCTAATTGTTTCATTCTTCTTCCCTTTATTCTGCTCGGTTGTTGCGTTCTGACGCTCTACTTCTACCTTATCTCCTTTACTACCCTACCCTAAGTATCGGTCCTTGTGTTGCCTAGTGGATAGAGCACGGGCCTGGGAATCAGAAGGACTTGGGTTCTAGTCCTGGCTCCACCATTTGTCTGCTGTATGACCTTGGACAAGTCACTTCACTTCTCTGGGCCTCAGTTACCTCATCTGCAAAACGGGGATTAAGACTGTGAGCCTCTTGTGGGACATGGACTGTGTCCAACCCGATTAGCTTATATCTACCCCAGCGCTTAGCGCCTTGCACATAGTAAGCGCTTAACAAATGTCAAAAACCAAAAAGAGAGGGAATTTCAGGCCTAATCACAATACAGCTGGGTTATGTCATTCCTTGAGATTGCGGTTCTATCGTGATTACCTGTAGTGTGGCATTTGTTTCGCCGGCCTTCCGTACTGTATATTAGGATCTGCTCTGGAACCTCTGGGAAAGTAATACGAAGGTCCTTTACATGCTACATACTCTAATGTTAAACGTCTTTAAAAGATGGTTTAATCTTTATTACAGGAATTGAAACATAAAATTACAGGATTAAATGAGGAGTTATAATGTGATTAAGAATCTTTGCAGGAGGCTGCAGAAGTAGAAGCTTATGAAGATCTGGCCAATTTAGATTGTGGGAGATCAGCCTTTTTTTCTTCACAGAGTACTTTGAAGCAGGCTGATTCCTTCTGAACACTTGCATCCCTTTGAACTTCGCTCTCCATCAGGGTGGTTTTCTTCAACCAGATTCACATTCATATAATAATAATTGTAGTAGTTCTCAAGCGCTTACCATGTGCCAGGCACTGTACTAAGTTCCAAGCAGATCGGGTTGGACACAGTCCCTGTCCCAGTGGGGCTCAGAGTCCTAATCCCCATTTTACAGATGAGGAAACTGTGGCCCAGAGAAGTGAAGCAACTTATCCAAGGTCACACAGCAGACAAGTGATAAATTGATATAAGACTTTTTAGTCCCAAAATTTTAGCTGGTGGTGGAGGGATGCAAATTTCTTCTTATTAATCGTATTTATTGAGCGCTTATTGTGTCCAAAGCAGTTTACTAAGTGCTTGGGAGAGTGCAATATAACACCAGACACATTCATTCATTCATTCAATAGTATTTATTGAGCGCTTACTATGTGCTGAGCACTGTACTAAGTGCTTGGAATGTACAAATCGGCAACAGATAGAGACAGTCCCTGCCCATTGACGGGTTTACAGTCTAATCGAGGGAGACAGACAGAAAAAAACAATAACAATAAATAGAATCAAGGGGATGTACATCTCATTAAAACAATAGCATTCCCTGTCCACAGCGAGCTCACAGTCTAGAGTGGGAGACAGACATTAATAAAACTAAATAAATAGATAAATGAATTACAGGTATACACAGATATATACATATGTTCTGTGGGGAAGGGAGGGAGGATGAATGAAGGAGCAAGTATGAGCGGCACAGAAGGGAGTGGGAGAAGAGGAGAGGAGGGCTCAGTCAGGGAAGGCTTCCTGGAGGAGATGTGCCTTCAATAAGGCTTTGAGGTGGGGGAGAACAATTATTTGTCTGATATGAGGAGGGCATTCTAGGCCAGAGGAAGGATGTGGGCAAGAGGTTGGGGGCGAGATCTACGAGATCTAGGTACAGTGAGAAGGTTAGCACCAGAGGAGCGAAGTGTGCGGGCTGGGTTGCAGTAGGGGAGCAGCGAGGTGAGGTAGGAGGGGGCAAGGGGTTTAAGTGCTTTAAAGCCAATGGTGAGGAGTTTTTATTTAATGCGGAGGCGGATGGGCAACCACTGGAGTTTCTTGAGGAGTGGGGAAACATGGTCTGAACGTTTTTGAAGGAAAATGATTTGGGCAGCAGAATGGAGAATGGACTGAGACCAGGAGGCAGGGAGGTCAGCAAAGAGGCTGATACAGTAATCAAGGCGGGATAAGATCAGTGCTTGCATTAATGTGGTAGCTGTTTGGATGGAGAGGAAGGGGTGGATTTTGGCGATGTTGTGAAGGTAGAACTGACAGGATTTAGTGACGGTAAAATCCTAAATCTTCATCCTAAATCCTAAGTTCTTCATCTTTTTCAGCATTATGAATGCTCATGATGTACTGGATCATCAAAGTTCAGTGAGGACCTTTTTAGATAGCGGCTCCTCAATGAGATGCAATCAACTCATTGTAATATTAAACACTTTCTTTGCACCATGCACTGCGTTAAGCACTGGGATAGATGCAAATACAGCCAGATCAGACACAGTTCCTGTCCCACATGGGCCTCGTAGTATAAGGGGAAGGACAGGCTTTTAATCCCTCTTTTACGCATGAAGACATCGAGGCACAGAGAGTTTAAGTGGCTTACCCAAGGTCATCAATGAGTCAGTGGTATTTACTGAGCACTTCCTGTGAGCAGAGCACAGTAGAACAGAGTCGGTAGACACGTGCCCTGGCCGTGGACGAGCATGAAGTCTTGCCGCGAGAAAGTGGTGAAGTCAACGTTGGAACCCAGTTCCCCCACCTCCCACTAGACAAGCCTCTCCATTTCTGAATTAAGTTGCCTCTCCATTTCACCAACTAATTTGGTTATCTACTCAGGCACTTCTTCACTGCACTGACAAGCTGACAGTTGTAGACACTGCTTCCTCCCAGATCCATTCATTGTTGATTGCTTAATTTCATCCCAAAGCGGAGGGGGTGGACTGACTCGTCAAACTCGGCTGGAATGTCGGGGCTGGTCAGGCGTGTCTGTGGAGTAGGGCACCCATCAGACAAGCCAGGTTGTATCCTGGGGGTAATGATAATAAAAATGGTGGTATTCGTTAAGCATTGTG
The DNA here is from genome assembly GCF_004115215.2 of Ornithorhynchus anatinus. Classification (NCBI taxonomy): domain Eukaryota; kingdom Metazoa; phylum Chordata; class Mammalia; order Monotremata; family Ornithorhynchidae; genus Ornithorhynchus; species Ornithorhynchus anatinus. The sequence goes on along the minus strand of NC_041753.1, from coordinate 27,805,963 downwards.
TGAACAGCTGTTCTAAGCACTGGGGTAAGTAGAAGCTAATCAGGGTCCCTGTCCCCCAAGGGTCTCACGGCCTTAATCGCCATTTTCAGATGAGGTAACGGAGGCGCAGAGAAGTGAAGTGGCTTGCACAAGATCACACAACAGTTCAGATTAGAACCCAGGTCCTTCTGACTCCCAGGCTCAGGCTCTATCCACTGGGACATGCTGCTTCTAAGCTTCTAAGGGGTATGCTGGGACATGCTGCTTCTAAGCAGCATGGATCGAACTTACAGGAGCAGTTGTTTTGAAGCAGCGTGGCTCAGTGGAAAGAGCATGGGCTTTGGAGTCAGAGGTCATGAGTTCGAATCCCAGCTCTGCCACTTGTCAGCTGTGTGACTGTGGGCAAGTCACTTCACTTCTCTGTGCCTCAGTTACCTCATCTGTAAAATGGGGATTAAGAGTGTGAGCCCCACGTGGGACATCCTGATTCCCCTGTGTCTACCCCAGCGCTTAGAACAGTGCTCGGCACATAGTAAACGCTTAACAAATACCAACATTATTATTATTATTAAGACGTGGGTTCTAATCCTGACTCCGCCGCTTATCTGTTATGTGACCTTGGGCAAGCCACTTAACTTCTCTGTGCTTCAGTTCCCTCATCTGTAAAGTGGGGATTAAGACTGCGAGCCTTGTATCTGATTACCTTGTATCTACCCCAGCGCTTAGGACAGTGCTCGGCACATTGTAAGTGCTTAACAAATGCCATCATTATTATTATTATTGTTATTTTGAGAGGTGATTAGTTTGCTAACAGTTTGAATCGCTTTGCAGAGTTGGCACAGCAGCACGGGCTGACAGTAAGCCAAAAGAGGCCTACGATTACCCCTCTCCTAACGCATGATTTTCATTGGCCGGAATGGAATGCAAAACTGCCATCCAATTCTGCTACCCCCCCCCCCCCAGAGTAGGCAGTGATGCACGGAGAGACAAAGAGATAGAAAAAAGGATCATAAAGGGCAGCATAGCTTTCCATCTCCTGCACTCCAGGGCGTGGTGACAACGTGACATCAAACTCCATACTGTGTTAAAGGTCTTTAAGGCCGGCTTGGGGTGGGAGAGCGGGACTGAATATGGGAGACATATCCAGCATCTAGAGCTATTACAGTCAGTAGGTCAGTCAGTGGTATTTATTGAGCGCTTACTGTATGCAGAGCACTGTACTAAGCGCTTGGGAGAGATAATAAACAGTCACATTCCCTGCAGTTCCACCAAACTCAGCATCAAAAAGGGGGACAAGATTACCAGCGGTGAGGTCCTGGGACATAATCAGCCCCTTGGGATTGAAAGCAGGGTTCCCAGCAAAACGGCTTCTCTGGGTAGGACATGTGAGTAGATTAGCCGACAAGCAGGGGGATGAGGGTTGCCCATCTTTGGTACTTCTCAAGAGAGACTTCACCCGTGTCTCCAGGAGAGTTGTGGGTTCAACTCGGCTTTATCAACCCCCTCACTACTGCGGGGAGGATTCAAGTGTTTTTTCGTCGTCGTAAACACCTGAGTGGCGCCTCCTCTGTGACAGATCAGCGAACGTTGAATTAGTGGTCATCAGAAATGCTGGCTGGTAGAGCTTTCTGGTTGATACCAAAGCTTTTACTGAATGTGTTTATTGTGTAAACGCATATGCACTTGTTTCGTTTTGAGCCCAAGTCATTAAAGAGTTTTATCCTTGGTTTTAGAGATCCTGAACTGTCAGCCATTTGCAGAAACTCCAGTACATTGATTTTGTATCCTGGTGAAGAAGCAGCTAATTTGGAGGAATTGGCACCGAATCTTCCTAATTGTCCTTCGAACATCATCATTATCGATGGGACATGGAGCCAGGCTAAAGACATATTCTACAAGAACTCCCTGTTTCGACTCCCTAAGCAGGTAATGTGGATTGTTTCTCACATTTTTAAAACACTTTCTGAGGCTCCTGTGTACTTTTCTGACTCATGGTATTCAATTCTAGGTAGCTGTTTTTGTGGAAAATCTTGTTTTTGTTTCATCCAACTCAAGTGCAGTTCACTTGATGTGGTATTTCCATTTCAGTATGTTCACTGCTGGGCAAAAGAATCGTAGCAGAGATTTGTGCGGGTTTTTAGGGATTCCTAATTCTACTCATCTTTGGCGGGTGATTCTCAACTTACTCTAATGTATTCTTTGAAGTAGTCTGTAATCGTATTACAGGGTTTGTGCAATGTTATAGTGATTTGCCGCAATCTACACTATATTCTATTAATTGTCGTGTGTGAGCTGGATTCCATGTTGCTTTAGAAAAATCCCATGAAGCCCATGAGGATTTTTACACTCAAAGGAGGGAAGTCAGACACAGATATATTTATAAATAGAGTCATCAGGATAAATAGTTGAATGTTCAGTTGAATAAATGTATATACAAAGGTGTAGAATATGAGTATAAATAAGTTAATCAGTGCTAGAAGATAGCTGGTGGGTTTATACAAGGCAGAGTGCTGGGAATTAATTGTAAGAAGTAGGGTGATATTAGGAGGGCTTTGATTGCGGGGGTCAGCTTTGATACTCGGGGAGGGAGGGAGCTTCGAGTCGGGGGGCATGGTGTGAGTAAGAGGATGGAGGCGGGAGAGTCAAATGAGGTACGGTCAGGTTTGTCCGGCAGAAGAGATGAGAGGGAGATGGGGAGCAGTAGGTGAAGAGAGCAGACAAGTAAGGTGGGGCGAGTTGGTGGAGAGCCTTGAAGTAAATTCCGAGGAGTTTTTGCTTGATGGGGAAGAATGCAGGAAGCCAGTGGAAGGATTTGAGGAGAGGAGAGTTGTTGGCCAAGCGTCGCTTAGAGGAGATGATGCTCTAGGAAGCATATTGGGAGGGGGAGAGGCTGGAGACAGGAAACCCAGTGAGGGAACTCATGCAGTAGTATAGCAGCAATATGACAAGATCCTGCACCAGGGTGGTGGCACTTTGTGGGGGCGCAGGAGGGGGCACATTCAGGAGATGTCATGTAGGAAGAACTGGCAGGTTTTGGAGAGTTGATCGAATGCTGCTCTTGCCGCTTCTCTCTCACATCTGCGTCCACTGTGGCTTCTGTTCTTCTGTTTTCCTCTACTTCTCCTTCCCTTCTCCTTTTCCTCTTCCTCTATCTCCTCTTCCTATTTTTTCTTCTTTTTTCTCTTCCTCTGTTTCTTCTACTTCCTCTTCCCGCTGGTCTTCCTCTTCACCGTTTTCTTCACCAAGGTCACTCAATTTCTGCTCTTTTTTCTTCCTCTCTCCTTTTTCTCCTCTTTTTCCCTCCTCTTTCCCTACTGATATCGCTCCAGCTTTTCCGACATCTCCGGCTTCGGTGCACTCTTCCCGTATGTTGCCAGTGGTTAATACTAGCACAAGAGAAGGCGAATGTCTTTGGACCTCAGTGGAACAGGAGCATGGAAGCAAAGCAGAAGCCTCAATGATGGAGGGAAGAGCTCTAGCAGAGGAGGAAGAAGAACAGAGAAGCAACATGGTCTAGTGGATAGAGTACGAGCCTGGGAGTCTGCCACTAGTCTGCTGTGTGACCTTGGGCAAGTCACTTCACTTCTCTGGGCCTCAGTTCCCCCATCTGCAAAATGGGGATTAAGACCGTGAGCACCATCTGGGACATGGACTGTGTCCAACCCGATTAGCTTGCATCTACCACCTCGTTTAGTACAATGCCTGGCACATAGTAAGCACTTAGATACCATGAGAAAACCCCCAACCAAAACAAACAAACAAGTGGACAGAAGAGGAACAAGAACCTCCACTGTCAGCAGTTTGAAGGTGAGGAGCAGAAGCAGCAGGATAAGTAGGAGCAGAGGCTGAAGCAGAGGAAGAAGAAGAGGAGGAGGAGGAAGAAAAGCAAAAGAACAAGACCTACAGTAGCTAAAGAAGGAACTTTTGCAAATGCCGAGAGATGAAGGAGTGCTAAGCCCCCACTGCAGCCGGGGCCCTCCTAAACTCTAGTCGAACTTGTTGAATGTTCATTTCTATTTTGGATCTTGTGTTTGTTTTTTTTTCAATGGTATGTTGGTATTTGTTAAGCGCTTACTATGTGCCGAGCACTGTTCTAAGCACTGGGGTAGACACAGGGGAATCAGGTTGTCCCACGTGGGGCTCACAGTCTTAATCCCCATTTTACAGATGAGGTAACTGAGGCACAGAGAAGTTAAGTGACTTGCCCACAGTCACACAGCTGACAAGTGGCAGAGCCGGGATTCGAACTTATGACCTCTGACTCCAAAGCCCGTGCTCTTTCCACTGAGCCACGCTGCTTCTCTGGTATTCGTTAAGGGCTTATGACGCGCCGTGCTATACTGAGCACTGGGGTAGATACAAGCTGATCAGGTTGGTCAGAGTGCCTGTCCCACACGGGGCTCACGGTCTTGATCCCTACTTTACAGAGGAGGGAACTGAGGCCCAGAGAAGTGAAGTGACTTGTCCAAGGCCACACAGAAGACAAGCGGCGGAACTGGGATTAGAACCCAGGTCCTCTGACTCCCAGGCCGGTGCTCTTTCCACTAGACAATGAGCCTTGTCTCCCATTGGGGTTTAGTCCATTTATTTTAAACAATTCCTTGTTGGTCCAGTGTACATACATTTGTATTAATCCTTCTTTTTTGAAGGTAATACTAGTGGTAGTGTTATTTACTGGGTTGCTAAGCATAGCTAAGAAAACTGCCTAACCTGTGGTTCTGTCTTTGCTGATTACCTTTGAAGTTTTCTTGCACGAGCCAAACAAATAGCCATATTTCTAAGTAGAATATATTGTTTGGTGTCTTTTTCTAGCAGAGCAGCAGATCTGCCTCAGCTGTCATGTTTTTCAGTGAATCAAATTAATCCAATTTCTCTAACACAATGAGCACATTGTTCTGCAGACATCAGGTGGAGAGGGTCAGGGTAAAAAGCACAAATGGCTGAAGGTCAGAGTTTTCTTTATGATAAAGGAGTAACATTATCACATAATAGAAAACTTCATATACTTGCACCAAGGAATATTGGGTATTTGGAATAGAGAGGTAAATTGCCGGAATAAAGGGCCAGAAGGTCATTTTTAATCTAGTCTGGACCAATTTTTATTTCAGCATAGTATCAATTCTCCACCTAAAGTGATAATAATAGTAATAATAAAAAAAATTAAGGCCTTTTGCATAGCATGGCTGTCTTCTGTTTCACAATTTTTGACATGTTTTATTTTAAATTATATACTTGGATCTTTCAATATAGAAATTGGATACATTCGATAGATTCACTAGGAATTCATCCCATTAATTTTGCGTGGCCACCAGGCGGCATAATGAATATTATATAATAAGAATGAATTTTTATTTTCCTTCCTTTTCCCTTTCCTTAATTTGGGACCTTGAAAATGGAACTCTACTAGAGTCGAGGAGGGCAGGCAGAGGTCCTTTATAATAATACGAATTATGGTATTTATTAAGCGCTTACTATGTGCCAAGCACTGTTCTAAGCACTGGGGTAGATACAAGGCAAGGTCATCAGTTTGTCCCACGTGGAGCTCACAGTCTTAATCCCCATTTTACAGATGAGTTAGCTGAGGTACAGAGAAGTTAAGTGTCTTGCCCAAGGTCACACAGCCAACGAGCGGCGGAGCCGGAATTAGACCCCTCACCCTCTGATTCCCAAGCCTGTCTTTAGTAGTTATGGCAAAGCTGGATGAAGAAGGCACTAAAATGATCTGATGAGTATGTGAATCTCGATTTGCTAGTTGAAAAGCAGGGGGAAAACTTCCAGACCCCCAGGCTTTCGGGAAAAAAGTCTTCTCTCCTTCAGTCCCCAGAACTCTGCAACTGGGTAAATTTCAGAATGAAAGCACTTTGACTTCCCATTATCTATTACTTATTAATGAGTTTGAAGAGTTGGGTTTTTTTTTCTTGTTGAAATTTTCCAGTGAATGGTTTCATGCCTGGAAGTAAATGCTAATGTCCTTCAAAATGTGTAAGTTCTTAACCTCTTGTTTTTTTCCATATAGCCCTCATTGGGGCATTTGCTGAATTGCATAGCTTTATCTGAAGGCTGTGGGTTTTGATCATCCCTCTCATTGAGGATTGGAAGACTCATGGTACCCATCTTTTGTCCTCTCAGTAAAAATGAGGGCCATAAGTGTCTCCCAGCATCTTGATTCGAGAAGTTCAGGGCTGTAAATATTTGAAATTCCAACAAAAGAACCTTGATTTCAAGACTGAAAAGAGCCATTCTTCTGTTCTGAAACAGAATGAAGAATAAACATGTCAGCCAGAAAAGAATAGCTTAATTTTTTAAAACAGGCCCGATTTATTTAAGACTAATGGAAATGGTCACTTTTGCCCAGATAGCTCATCAGAATGTAACAATGAAATAGTTATTAAAAAAAAAATTTAAAGTGTGTCAATTGCCTGGGCACAGGAAAGCCTTTTCCAATAAAGAAAAATATCCCCTATTTCTGTGCAGAAATATTTATGTGAAATCATTGCATTCTAACCAACACTTGAATTTTCTTCAGAATAAAATGTGATTTACATATGTAGTTGACATGGAACTTTCAAATTAATGGCGTACTATATCTAGATCATGCAGAAAATGCTGTAAGGCACAGCTTCATGAGAAGCTTTCAAAAGGTTTAAGAATAATTGCTACATACTATACTCTGTCTCTCATTCAGCCTTTTTCCAAAGTATATTTGAAATTCAAAAAGAAAATGTTTTTTATAATATTACCTAGGTTGGTAGGTTAAAAAAGGAGACCAGTTATTGACAGTACGGAGTGAGTAAAACGAGTTCAAAAATCTCTGGCTGCCTTCAGTTTTAGGATAGTATTACTGTAATTCATTCGTATTGCCGTCTGCTGATTTTCCTGCGGTATTTTGGGTTCCAGTACATAACGTCTTGTGAATCACTAGGGAAGAATATTTCGTGGAAAGATTTGTATTGTATTTATTTAATTTAGGCCTTTCCTTCTTTACAGAAATGATGACCGTGGGTGCCATATACAGAATGAATGAACAAATATACGTGTCAGAAAACTCATCTCCCCCCAAACTTTCAGAAGGCTACTATTTGCAGAAATTTTTTAATCCTTCAAAGGCAACTCATTTTAGAAAGAAGGTTTAGGGGACTTTGATGTGCAAGTTAAAAGTAATTTCAAGCAGACTTGACCTGTGCATTAAGAGCTCAATTTTGCATTATGAGGCAAAGTCAGAGCTTTCATTCACTTCACTTAAGGCTTTCATGTGAAATGAAAACCTTAGCAGTAATTTCCAATGATTCTCTCTAGCATTCAACTCAGAGCCATTCCAGTTCACATGCCCATATTCATTTCAATTCAGTTACGAGGAATTAGTATTGTTGACCTCGTAATTTGATTCTGTTCTTTTCTGGCAACGTTTATAAAATTTACTTAGATTTAAATCTGGACATTCATTGAAAATCAAGTACCATTGTCCACAAATCACATTTCGGTCTCTCGTGGATATAATGTTGCTTTGAACAAAAATGCTTTAATGTGTTATTGGTAATGATATGAAGTTCTAGGAATAGTTTGGAAATGTCCTCAATTGTATATGATAGGAATAAAAATGAGTCATGTGAGGGAAAATATAAACAGCCCCAAGAAGAAATCACACTCGAATAGTCACATAGGCCTTACATTTTGACAAGATCCTATGCATTCTTATCTAATTTCAATTTGGCCTGAAGGACTGCTGGTTGTGTAGATTTTCAAAAGTTTTCAAAACATAGTTAATGTTCCAAAAAGAAAATGTTAATTAATATGCACCACCTTTTTTACTTGATGATGATTTAATAATAGCAGTAATTATGGTATTTGTTAAGTGCTTACTATGTGCCAAGCACTGTTTTAAGTGCTGGGGTAGATACAAGGTAATCAGTTTGTCCCACATGGGGCTCACAGTCTTAATCCCCATTTTACAGATGAGGTAACTGAGGCCCAGAGAAGTTAAGTGACTTGCCCAGGGTCACACAGCAGCAAGTGGCAAAGGCGGGATCAGAGCCCACTTCCTCTGACTCCCAAGCAAGTACTCTTGCCACTAGGCCATGCTGCTTCTCTAGTTACAGTATAGGTAGATTTAGGTAACATTTGTTTGAAATTGGTCTCTGAACATGCCACAGGTATAGAAGAATAACCTTTTGTTGCACATTTATGTCTATTTCTTGCATCTTTTCCCACCATTCATTCATTCATTCATTCAATAGTATTTATTGAGCGCTTACTATGTGCAGAGCACTGTACTAAGCACTTGGAATGAACAAGTCGGCAACAGATAGAGACGGTCCCTGCCGTTTGACGGGCTTACAGTCTAATCGGGGGAGACGGACAGACAAGAACAATGGCAATAAATAGAGTCAAGGGGAAGAACATCTCGTAAAAACAATGGCAACTAGATAGAATCAAGGCGATGTACATTTCATTAACAAAATAAATAGGGTAATGGAAATATATACAGTTGAGCGGACGAGTACAGTGCTGAGGGGATGGGAAGGGAGAGGGGGAGGAGCAGAGGGAAAGGGGGAAAAGAGGGTTTAGCTGCGGAGAGGTGAAGGAGGGGTGGTAGAGGGAGTAGAGGGAGAAGGGGAGCTCAGTCTGGGAAGGCCTCTTAGAGGAGGTGAGTTTTAAGTAGGGTTTTGAAGAGGGGAAGAGAATCAGTTTGGCGGAGGTGAGGAGGGAGGGCGTTCCAGGACCGCGGGAGGACGTCGCCCAGGGGTCGACGGCGGGATAGGCGAGTCCGAGGGACGGTGAGGAGGTGGGCGGCAGAGGAGCGGAGCGTGCGGGGTGGGCGGTAGAAAGAGAGAAGGGAGGAGAGGTAGGAAGGGGCAAGGTGATGTAGAGCCTTGAAGCCTAGAGTGAGGAGTTTTTGTTTGGAGTGGAGGTTGATAGGCAACCACTGGAGTTGTTTAAGAAGGGGAGTGACATGCCCAGATCGTTTCTGCAGGAAGATGAGCCGGGCAGCGGAGTGAAGAATAGACCGGAGCGGGGCGAGAGAGGAGGAAGGGAGGTCAGAGAGAAGGGCGACACAGTAGTCTAGCCGGGATATAACGAGAGCCCATAGCAGTAAGGTAGCTGTTTGGGTGGAGAGGAAAGGGCGGATCTTGGCGATATTGTAAAGGTGAAACCGGCAGGTCTTGGTAACGGATAGGATGTGTGGGGTGAACGAGAGAGACAAGTCAAGGATGACACCGAGATTGCGGGCCTGAGAGACGGGAAGGATGGTCGTGCCATCCACGGTGATAGAGAAGTCTGGGAGAGGACCGGGTTTGGGAGGGAAGATGAGGAGCTCAGTCTCGCTCATGTTGAGTTTTAGGTGGCGGGCCGACATCCAGGTGGAGACGTCCTGGAGGCAGGAGGAGATGCGAGCCTGAAGGGAGGGGGAGAGGACAGGGGCGGAGATGTAGATCTGCGTGTCATCCGCATAGGGATGGTAGTCAAAGCCGTGAGAGCGAATGAGTTCACCAAGGGAGTGAGTGTAAATGGAGAACAGAAGAGGGCCAAGAACTAACCCTTGAGGAACTCCAACAGTTAAAGGATGGGAGGGAGAGGAGCACCATTATAACCCTTTGCAGACTGGGACTATCCAGTTCATGAGTTTTGCTGATTTTCAGTGACCAGAGCAGTTCCATTTGAGCTTTTGTAGCAGTAGCAGAGTATAGAACTGCAAATGGCAGTTTAACAATGTTACTGCTAAAATAGGGTTCAGTTCCCCAAAGCTCATCCCCACCACTGAGGCCTGTGTCCAGGCCCGTGCTGTGGTCAAGGATCCTTACGTGGGCTTGGAGGACAATATGTCAGGGAGACGCAGAGCCCGGGGTTGATGGTTGAATTGTTTGCTGTTGTGGCAAAGTTAGCGAATACTAAGGTACACCTAGATATTCTTCCACTGAGTTCAAAGATGACACTACTTGATAGAAAAATGGATCTACCTATGGTGAGAAGATGAATGTGTAACCCACCGTCTCTCCCCTACTTGTAAAGATTGTGCAGATGATCCTCTATTGCATTATTGCACCTGTTATCTGAAATACTTGTTTTAAGATGTTTGTTTGAAATACTTGTTTTAAGATGTTTGTTTCTGCCTCACGATCGTCCGAAACCTACTTCTCAAAGAGTGCTTGCCACATTCCATGGTGTCATTGTCCGAGTACCACTGATACATCCCAACTGTCCCGTGCCCTGATGTATTGGTTGTTGGGGACCCTGCTTCGTCATTCGATGTATAGTATGGCAGTTGTCATTGTTGTTGTCTTATGCTGTCAAGATATGTCCATGGCGTCACTATGGGTGTCTGAGCCATAGTGACCCCAGAGACACATCTCTCCCAGAACGCGCCCCTCAACATCTGCAATCATTCTGGTAGCATATCCATAGAATTTTCGTGGTAAAAATACAGAAGCAGTTTACCATCTCCTCCTTCTGCAGAGTAAACCTGAGTCTCTGCCCTTGACTCTCTCCCATGCTGCTGCTGCCCTGCACAGGTGAGTTTTGACTTGTAGCAGATTGCCTTCCACTCGCTAGCCACTGCCCAAGCTAGGAGAGGAATGGATATAATAATATAGTAATAATAACGATGGTATTTGTTAAGCGCTTACTATGTGCCAAGCACTGTTCTAACTGCTGAGGTAGATACGAGGTAATCAGGTTGTCCCAAGTGGGGCTCACAGTCTTAATCCCCATTTTACAGATGAGGTAACTGAGGCACAGAGAAGTTTAATGGCTTGCCCAAGGTCACACAGCAGACAAGTGACAAAGCCACGATTAGAACCCTTGTCCTCTGAACTCCCAAGCCCATGCTCTTTCCACTAAGCCACGCTGCTTTCCCACCAGGTCTGTGGCCACAGTTGGATAAATTTGGGTATAACCATGGTCACTGGATATTCGTGGACTATGGGAAGCAACATGACCCTATGTAAAAAGCATACCCCTGGGAGTCAAGAGATCTGGATTTTATACCCAGCTCTATCACTTGTCTGCTCTTTTGACCTTGGGCAAGGTGCTCAACTTCTCTCTGACTCAGTTTTCTCATCTGTCAAATGACAATAAAATACCTGTTCTCCCTTCCCTTAGACTGTGAGCCTTATGTGGAATAGGTGTTGTGTTTGATCTAATTATGCTGTGTCTACACCTTCGCCTAGGTATTTGGCACAAAGCAAGCACTTAACAAATGCCCTAATTCTCCTCCTCCTCCTCCTCTTTTTCTTTTTCTCTGGAGGATCCCCTTAGACCACTAGTGCTTTGCAGACCAAACTCAGAGAACAACTGCTCTAAGGGTTTTTTGGAATAGTTGTGTCTGAATTGAAATTATTAAAGGATGTTGACAGTTTTAATGGAAAGAAGTTAAAACCACCCTGTTCGCCATCATGAATGGTATTTATGGAGCACTTAATGTGTGCAGAGCACTGTACTAAGCTCACGGGAGGGTACAACAGAGTTGGCAGACACGTTCCCTTCCGACAACGAGCTTACAGTCAAGAGGGGGAGATGGGCATTAAATAAAGCATTTATAAAGCATTTAAAGTTACATCCATCTAGTTGTGTACACCCCATTTTCATGCTACTCCTATTCTCTAGAACTAGGAAGCACGTTTAATCAGTCAGAATGTTCTTTGCTTTTATTTAGTACCGTTCTGCCTAGAAACTCCAAGTGCTGTAACCAGTTTTAACTCCATAGGTAGGCAAGGGGAGGAGGCCAGAGCAAGAGAGATGCCTCGTTGATTTACAGAATCTTAATCCATTCAGGCTTTCATTAGATTGTCCCTGTCCCCTTGAAGGAGAGGAAGGGGGCACATTCCATTCCCAGTTTCCAGTCTACATTATATGGGAAGGCCTGAAGTGTGGAGAATGTTGGTTCACCTTCAAGATCCAAACTCTCTTGGAACAGTTCAGGTGCCCTTCAGTGTTTTTCCTGTTGGATTTTGCTTACCAAACCAGCATGGACTAGTGGATAGAACACAGGCCTGGGGGTTCTAATCCCAGCTCCACCACTTGTCTATGTCACCTTGGGCCAGTCACTGCACTTCTCTGTACCTCAGTTCTCTCATCTGTAAAATGGGGATTAAGACAGCCCTGTGTGGGACAGGGACTGTGTCCAACCCGATTATCTTCTATCTACCCCGGTGCTTAGAACACTACCCGGCACATAGTAAGCACTTAACAAATACCACAGTTATTATTAGTTGAGTGTTAGAGTTCTACAACCCGGAGCTGATCTCACCACAGTGAATCTTTTTTTGATTTGGGGGAATTGCCTGAATACTCGGTGTTTCTTTAACCATTGCTAGCCTTGTTTTGCATTCATCCACAATTTCAGAATTTCTTGAGGCTGTAGGCTCATCAAAATTGTAAATTGTGTTAAAGTCACATGCCTTCATGCATTAACATTCACAGTTTTCTTTCATCACATGATGCCTGTAATTTCCTTCAGAGGAATCACTATTGCTATAGACACAGGCAGTTGCAGAAATAAAGTGCGCCATAACCCTGAATTGCTTTTCATTAATTCATTTATTCAAGCACTCTTATTCAGAGGTGTCCGTGTAATTATTATGTTGTGACATTTTTTCAGGCAGTGATGATATGAGTAATTTCAGAGTTAGCATTAAATAATTGTCATTTCTAATAATTTGATAGGAACTCTATTCGAACCCCTATTAGCCTTTGCTCTAATAAATCTAAAAAAAACTCTAAAAGCTCTAAAAAAACCTACTGAAATGTTTTTCTTCATTCATTCAATCATATTTATTGAGCCTTTACGGTGTGCAGAGTGCTGCACTAAGTGCTTGGAAAGTACAATTCAGCAACAAAGAGAGACACTCCCTGCCCACAATGGGCTCACAGTCCAGAAGTGGGGAGACAGACATCAAAACAAGTAAACAGGCATCGATAGCATCAATATAAATAAATAGATAATTTTTAGCACTTTTTTGGAGGCAAAATTCATCAGGTAAATATTGCACATGAATATGTAAATACCTGTTGGCAAGTGCTAAATTCATAAACCTTTAGACTATAACCCAGTCACCACATTCAGTTATAGCTATCTCTTTGAAACCGTAAATACTGTGTGATTCCTATCTTATTCATGCAGAATGTATGCTCTCCACTAGACCGTAAGCTTGTTGCGGGCAGGGAACACGTCTGTTACATTGTTAGATCGAACTTTCCCAAGCTCTTGGTACAGTGCTCTGCATACAGTACGCTCCCAATAAATACGGTCGACTGACTGACTACAAAATCTACAATCAGGGTGTCACCAGCCAAAGCAATCTTTTTCATTTAGTGCCACAGTTGAATATGTACTGGGTGAAGAGAGTAATTTGAACACTTTCTAATATTTTATTGTTATACAGTAATATGTATATAAAATTACAGAAACTAAAACTGATACCATAGTTAGCACTTATGTGCCTACCTGAAATGTATTTTAACGTCTGTCTCCCCTCTTTAAACTGTAAACTTCTTGTGGGCCGGGAACGTATCTACCAACTCCGTTATATTGTACTCTCCCCAGCGCTTAGTTCAGTGGTCTGTACACAGTAAATGCTCGATAAATTCCATTGATTTTGTTGGTTGATTTTTTTTTTTTCTGCCAGAGCATATTCTTTGTTGTGCCACAGCTCATCCTCCTGGGAGCTGGTTCTGTTATATGGGAAACCGTGACAAGATGAAAAGTCATTACGTTCACTGACATGAATCTGAGCTTTATGGTTTTTTTTTTTTCGGAAAGAGGGCAAATGGAGAGGGTCCTCCTCAAAAATGTAGTCCACTTAGCCATCTCGATAAATTCTGTTTTGCAAGCTTATGCTCTTCGTGTAGTTTATTAGCAATGTAATGTCTCATTATTTTTCCTCTTAGAAAGAGTAATTATTGTTAATGCAGCCGTAGAATTATCATCATGGTGGGGTAGGAAGGACAGTTCCACATGTTTTCCCCTCAATAGAATAGCCTGGTTCATGGGCATGGTTAATGTCATTAAACTCTTGATTCAATAAGTCCCATAAAATATGAAAATGGTCCACTTGGATTCACAGGTGTTCTACTTATCACAGCTGGAAATTACGAGATTAACAGCAATCCTTTTAACTTTACTGTGGTGACTTCTGCTCAAAGAACTGCTGCTTTGGGCCAATCCCATGCTCAAGCCTTTGAGGGCAGCCCACTTTAGCAGCACTGCACGCACGAACCCCAGATGCCAAATTACTTTCGGTCTAATTGAGAAAACAAATTGAATTAGTATTAGTCCTAGGAAATGCAAGTGCTACAAGTCTTGTTGAGAGGTGGGAAACCATGGAGTTTTTTGATTGTCACAAGTGGACATGAGAAGAATCAGGGTTACCTCCGTAACAAAAATAGTAACAGTAGTAGAAGAGTAGTTTTTGGTAAGAGTTTAATAACAATAATAATAATAATAATAGTATTTTTAAGCACTTTGTGCAAGGCACTGTACTAAATGCTGGGGTAGATACATGCAAATCGGGTTGAACAGAGTCCCTGTCCCTCGTGGGGCTCACAGTGTCGATCCCCATTTTCCAGATGAGGTAACTGAGGCACAGACAAGTGAAGTGACTTAGTAATAATTATGGTATTTGTTAAGTGCTTACTGTGTGCCAAGCACTGTTCTAAGCACTGGGGTAGAAACAAGGTAATCAGGTTGTCCCGCATGGGGCTCACAGTCTTAATCCCCATTTTACAGAGGAGGTAACTGAGGCACAGAGAAGTGAAGTGACTTGCCAAAAGTCACATAGCTGGCAAGTGGCAGGGCTGGGATTAGAACCCATGACCTCTGACTCCCAAGCCCGTGCTCTTTCCACTAAGCCATCTGCTTCACATAAACAGCCGGGATTAGAACCCATGACCTTCCTACTCTCAGGGCCAGGCTCTATCCACTACGCCTTGCTGCTTATTTATGTGACCAGCCCTCAGGTAGATACAACGCAGTGAGATGCCGTCCCTGCCCCACATGGGGCTCTTAGTCTAGGAAGGGGAAAATGGATATCGAGTGCCCATTTTACCGAGGAGGAAACGGAGGCACGGAGAAGTGAAGTGACCTGCCCAAGGTGACAAGGCGGGCAAGTGGCGGAGCCGGGATTAAAATCCAAGGCTTCCCTGCTGGGATTAGGACCACTGGGAGCACTGAGGGAACCGTATAGGTCGTCTAGTGATTTGTTTAATCGAGGCTCGCTTATTGCGGCATTTTTCAGACCGTACAACAAAGGGCAGCCCTGGAAAATGCATTTTTAATGGTCACTTCATGGGAGACTCAATTCTTGGCAAAAGAGCATCCCGTTGTTTAGGATGCATATATGTGGAGATTTTCTTCATACATGCTGTCATGTATGAAAGTCTCTTTGGTTGAGGGCTTCAGGGCTGCAAGTAAACTCACTGGCGATTGGGAATGGATAGCTCTCCGGATTCATCATCAAAATAAAGGGGCTCTGCAAATTGAAACCTCCCCCCCATGCCCCCGCCAAAAAAACCCAAACCCACAACCCTCCTCCAGCATCCCAGTTTATCCAAAGAACGAGCTGACACGTCAAGGAGTGTGAAGCAGTGTAGTTCATTAGAAGCAGGTGAACATGACCATTACACATCAGCACTGTGGCTATTGGGCCTCTTTTTTTTTTTTCTACTTCCTGATATTTTTTAAGCACTGCCTAAGTGCCAGGTACTGTTCTACGCCCTGGGGTAGATACAAGCTAATCGGGTTGGACACTGTCCCTGTCCCATATGGGGCTCACAGTCTTAACCCCCATTTTACAGATGAGGTAACCGAAGCACAGAGAAGTGAGGTGACTTGTTCAAGGTCACACAGCAGACAGGTGATGGAGGCGGGATTAGAACCCAGGTCCTTTCGACTCCCAAGCCCGGGCTCTATCTACTAGGCCATGCTGCTTCTCCCAGGTTCCATACCAAAGACAGGTCCACTCCGTCTCCAATGTCACTTCTTGGGTTATCCGCTACAGTGATCATTGATAATTTGGAGTGTTTCTGGCTGGGGTTGCACGTAGAGGTGGTGGATAACCCATTTCCCCCTGCCCGCCTTCTGGGTAGATTTTGTGGAGTTGTTTTATAAGGTCGCCATCAGTTCAGGTGTCATGACCTTTGTCATGGAGAATTTGTTTTTGTTCTTATGGTACTTGTTAAGTACTTACCGAGTCAAGCACTGTTCTGAGCACTGGGGAAGTTACAAGATAATCAGGTTGGACACAGTCTATGTCTGACGTGAGTAATTTAATCTCTCTATGAGTAATTTCAGAGTTAGCATAAAACAATTGTTATTTCTAAGAATTTGATAGAAAATCTATTCAAAACCTTATTAGCCTTTGCAAGGAGGGAGCACAGCTCTATAAACACTACCGAGGTAGTGAGGTACAGAAAAGGTAAGTGATTGCCCCAGGTCACACAGCAGACAAGTGGCAGAGCCAGGATTAGAACCTAGGTCCTCTGACTCCCAGGCCCGTGCTCTTTCCACTAGGCCACGCTGCTTCTCGAATGAACGCAATGCCCTGTACTACATGGAAAGCACAAGACACATTCCCTGTCCACAAGAAGCTCGCACTCTAATGAGGAAGACAGAGATCCCCAAGGAATCTTCCTATGTGACTGTCACTCTTCTGCATCTTCATAATTGCCGTTCTCCATCGCTCACGGGTAATCCTCTTTGGTTCCTTTGTGACTGGAGTCGACCTTTTTCTTGAAGATGACCAGACTGCTCTGCCTTTCCACGGTTCATAATCTTTTTTACCCAGAAGCTGATCCCCTCTTTCTCCCTTACTGCTGGCAGCAAGCTGCCTCTCCACCCCATCCTTTCTGCTCCTCTTTTATTACATCTCCAGTCAGTCGATGGCTCGTATTCTTTGAGTGCTTTCTGTGTGTAGTGTGTAACGGTCCTCCTTATCCTCTCCATATTCAGGTAACATTGCCCGTGACTTCAATGAGAATTTCTCCAGAAGCCAAAGGAAAGGATGAAGTGAGCACAGGAAGAAAAGGGTATAGCCTAAACGAGAAGATTTTTATCGAACCGCAGGCGAACATTCTCAGTGTAGACATCCGCGAATAGCAACAGAACCAGGAGAGGATTATAATTGTGAATTCATCTTCTGACCCTGTTGTCTTGTGTAATAATCAGGAAGATAGATTCTTCTCCATTTTATGTTTCAGATTTTACTGGGATCAAAGTATCTTCCAAAATATGTATTTCTCAGGCGGAACAGAGGACAGGGCTGATTCTTTAATGTGTTTATTGAACTGCTAGGCTCTTTGGAGTACTGTCTGTAGAAATGTTTTTCGGTTTGTTCACCGTGTCTCATCGGCTCTACGATGACACCTGCACAAACTCCCTTTTTAAAGAGTTTTTTTTTCTTTAAAGTAAATCCCATGTAGTGCTCGAGTTGAGCTATCAGTGATTGAAACTACACGATCTGAGATTTATTTTTCTGAGAAGAATTGATCTAGACAGGGTATGCTGATCATCAGGAAGTGAACTTCAGAGAGTCAAATGTTTTCTTTTACTTGGTAGAGCCACCCAATTGTTCTGGTGGTTCCTGAATCCTTAGGAGTTGGAATAGGGCTGGTCCATCCCAGGGCTCCATTGAGGATTCCTCACCAGAGCACGGGCCTGGGAGTCAGAAGATCATGGGTTCTAATCCCTGCTCCACCACTTGCCTGTTGTGTGGCCTTGGGTGAGTCACTTCACTTCTCTGTGCCTCAGTTACTTCATCTGTAAAATGGGGCTCGAGATTGTGAGCCTCACACGGGTCAGGGAATGTGTCCAAACCAATTTGCTTGTATCTACCCCAGTGCTTAGTACAGTGCCTGGCACATAATAAGCGCTTAACAAATACCACAGTTATTATTATTACTACTTTGCATTGGTCCCAGGGGGTCTAGGGATAAGAGAAGCAGAGTGGTCTAGTAGAAAGGACACAGGACAGGCCTGGGAGTCAGAGGACCTGGGTTCGAATCCCAGCTCTGCCACTTGTCCATTGTATGACCATGGGCAAGTCACTTTATTTCTCCATGCCTTAGTTTCGTTATCTGTAAAATGGAGATGAAAGGGATGATGCCTGTTGCCTCTCCCCCATAGAATGTGAGCCCAGTGTAGGATGGGGATTGTGTCCAACCTGATGAGCGTGTTGGGGGCAGGGAACGTTTCTACCAAGTCTGTTATATTGTACGCTCCCAAGCGCTTAGTACAGTGCTCTGCACGTGGAAAGCGCTCAATACATACCATCGATTGATTGATCTTGTATCCAACCCAGGGTGTGAGTACAGTGCTTGGCACATAGTAAAGGCTTCTGTACCACTATCATTATTATTACTACTATCCTGGACCTGCCTTACAGTCCCTTAGATATTCCAGCTGCTTTGGGGTGAGCTACTGGTCTAAGCCAAACACTGAGACTTACCGAATCCCACATGGCTTCTGACACCAACAAGTTACACAGTTTTCAACTAGGATCAGTGTTTCTCAGTGACTGGGGCCATTATCGCCGTGTAGCTATTCTTCGGGTTGGAAAATGACCTCATTGATGGGGAGATTGAGTGGGGAGAAGCATTTACGATATACCTGGCCAATTAAACTGTGGATCTGGTTTTATGCCGTCTAGTCGTTTCCGACCCATAGCGACACCACGGACACATCTCTTCCAGAGTGCCCCACTCTCCATCTGCAATCGTTGTGATAGTGGATCCATAGAGTTTTCTTGGTCAAAATTCGGAAGTGGTTTACCATTGCCGCCTCCCGTGCAGTAAACTCTAGTCTCCGCCCTCAACTCTCTCCTGTGCCACTGACGCCCAGCATGGGTGAGTTTTGACTTGTAGCAGATAGCCTTCCACTCGCTAGCCACTGGCCAAGCTAGGAATGGAATGGAGAGGCCTCTGCCTGACTCTCCCTCCCGTAGCCAAGACTGGTAGAGTACTGGAAACTTTCCAGGTGCGTAACATTGATAATAGCATCAAGGGTGCACCGGAAATGGCATGGCATAGCAGATAGAGCACGGGTCTGGGAGTTAGAAGGTCATGGGTTCAAAGTCTGGCTTCTCCACTTGTCTGTTGAGTGACCTTGGGCAAGTCACTTCACTTCTCTGGACCTCAATTCCCTCATCTGTACAATGGGGATTCAGACTGTGAGCCCCATGTGGGACAGGGACTGCGTCCAACCCGATTTGCTTGTATCC
Organism: Ornithorhynchus anatinus; assembly: GCF_004115215.2. Lineage (NCBI taxonomy): Eukaryota > Metazoa > Chordata > Mammalia > Monotremata > Ornithorhynchidae > Ornithorhynchus > Ornithorhynchus anatinus. The sequence continues at coordinate 27,786,776 of NC_041753.1, read as the reverse complement.
ACCCCGGCGCTTAGTAGAGTGCCTGGTACATAGTAATTGCTTAACAAATACCACAATTATCATTATTATCATTATCAAGTTAAATTCAGATGCTGTCAATGGAAGGGGACTATTCAGTGAGTATTTAATAAATAATCCTGGCCCATATTGTTCAGTGCAACTCCTTCCGCTACTTTTTCCTTGTTGGGTGACCGTTTTTCTATATCCATCTGTAGACCATCTGCTTTTTATATTTAAAGTGCTTTAAGGGGACAAACCAATAGTCCAAGGATTTGTAGAAATAAGGAGAGGTAAAGATGATGGGCAGAGGTACAGCCGTGAGAGGCAGAGATTTATTCAGTCATATTTATTGAGCACTTACTGTGTGCAAAGCACTGTAGCGAGCGCTTGGGAGAGGACAATACAACAATAGACACACTCCCTGCCCACAGCAAGTCCAGAGATAACACGTAGACACCCCTTTGCACCCCCACTCACCCACCTACGTGGGGAGAGGCAGAGAGATGAGGCAACCTGTTCATCTTTGTAGCTTTGTTACTTCATCTCCTCCATTCAACTCTCTTTTCTACAATGTTCATTCCAGCAAGCCTGCCTTTAACCTGTGTCATTCTTCGGGAACTGCAGCTTAATCTTTATACTCTCAAATCCAGTTCCCTGTCTGTCCTGCAAATAGGTTCTTTCACGAATCCCTTTCCTGGGTTTTTTCATGCTCAGTTTGGGGAGGGTTTTTAAAGGGACAGCAGCCTACCCAAGACCCCCAAGTCACACCTGCGTTAAGGGAAGTGAGGATGTGGTATACAATTTTCAGTTTTTTCACCTAGCTGATAAATGCCACTACTACAACTCCCGATCGATCAATCAATGGTATTTATTGAGTGCTTACTGTGTGCTGAACAATGTACTGAACGCTTTGGAGAGTCCAATACAATGAAGTTGGTAGGCGCATTCTCTGCCCACAACAAGCTTACAGTCTAGAGGGGGAGACAGACATTAATATATACCTATGCATATCTATATCTATCTATATAATAATAGTGGTACTTATTCAGTGATTACTATGTGCCAAGCAATGTACTAAGCGCTAGGGTAGATACAAGATAATCTGGTCCCACATAGGGCTCACACTCTTAAGTAGGAGGGAGAACAAGTATTAAATACCCATTTTGCAGATGAGGGAACTGAGGCACAGAGAAGTTAAGTGATTTGCCTAAGGTCACACAGCAGGCACGTGGCAGAGCCACTAGGGTCATTCAGCTTCCTAAATAAATTACAGATATGTATATAAGACCTGGACAACTGAGGGTGGGGTGAATATCAAGTGCCCAGAGGGTGCAGATCTAAGTGCAGAGATGATGCAGAAAGGAGAGGGAGCTGGGGAAAAGAAGGCTTAATCAGGGAAGCCCTCTTGGAGGAAATGTGACCGTAATAAGGTTTTGAGTGGTCCGGTAATCAGTCAGTCAATGGTATTTATTGAGTGCTTCCTGTGAGCAGAGCACTGTACTGAGCGCTTGGGTAGGGCACAATATAACAGAGTCAGTAGACACGTTCCCTGCTCACAACGAGCTTACAGTCTTGAGGGACGAGTTTACAATCCAGAGGTGTGGTGCATTAGGATCGCAACCCTCTGACTTTCTGGAGTCTGACTGCTTCCTCCTCTTTAGAACAGGGTGCCCTGGGTATATTTTTCCCCACTCTCCATTGCCGGGCTCCAAATTTGGGGTGCTGGGGATCCTGGTGGAGAGCTCATCCAGTGACCAAGAGAGATGTACGGGGGACACTCCCATAGCCAAGACCACAGGGTAGGTAGGCATTTTAATGCTGGGGCAGAGGGAGCGCAATAATCGTATGATAAAGTAATGGTTTTGGTATTTATTAAGTGCTTTCTAAGTGCTGGGAGAGATAGAAGATAAGTCAGGTCGGTCACAGATGTTTGGTGAGGAGTTGGAGGAGCCATCTATCGTTAAATCAATAAGAAGCAGCATGGCCTAGTAGATAGATCTTGGGCCTGGGAGTCAGTAGGACCAGAGGTCTAATCCCAGTTCCAACACTTGTCTGCTGTGTGACCTTGGGCAAGTCACTTCACTTCTCTGGGCCTCAGTTACCTCATCTGCAAAGTGGGGATTTAAGACTGTGAGCCCCATGTGGGACGGGGACCATGTCCAACCTGATTAGAACAGTGTCTGGCACATATTAAATGCTTAACAGATACCATCAAAATAAATGCACAGAGCATTGTGTAAGCGCTTGGGTGAGTCCAATATAACAGAATCGGTAGACACATTCCCTGCCTACAAAGAACTTACAGTCTAGAGCAAGGGTTAGGTATGCCTAATGGTGGTTCAGCTCTAAAACCAGATTTTTGAAAAGGAAAGACGTTTTCAGAAATACATTTACCCTGTGCAATCTCAGCCACTGTATGGAATTTTGGAGCTTGAGCTTGCCTTTCTGGCATCACTGAAGGGGATAGAAAAGCGTGAGTTAAATGACTAAGACATTTCATTGCATTTTTGCATCATCTTCTTCTGATTGCTATTATTAGTTTGAAGATGTTGATGTGAAGATTAAAATAGCTTGGCTTAAATTTGCATAGAATAATAGAGAAATAATCTGAACCTTAATGAATTCAACAATTACAAGGGGTAATCTGATATTCATCTGATGAAAAACAAACATGACTCCTTACTGGTCTAAGAAAAATGAAACTCTTTTCCTAGATGAACAAGAAATGTAGAAAGAGGTGCAAATAGTTTTCCATTTTTTACCTGCCCTCAGAATTCATTTAAATGTAAAACAAGCAATTTCCTAATGTTGCTTTGTAAGAAAAATAAAAAAAATTCATGCCACTAATCTTGCCTAAAATTTGAGGTCTTTTTACGTGCTCTGGTATGACAACAAACCTTAACTACTTCATGCTAACTTGGGATTCTAGTATTCGATCAGTCAATGGTATTTATTGATTACTTACCTTGTGCAGAACACTGTAATAAGCGATTAGGAGAGTAGACTGCACTAGAGTTGGCAGACATGATCTTTGTCCACAAAGATATTTACAGTCAAGAATGGGGGAATTCTGGAAAATATTGTGGAGGATTTAATGACACCGAACATGAGAGTTGAAAGGTAATGCAGAGTTGAAGATGCTATTTAGGTTATGAGCTTCTAGGATAAGGAGGATGATGGAGTAGTCAACTGTGACTCATTCAGCTTCTTAAACAGTTTCATTATGTGGCCTAGTGGAACGAGAATGGGGCCTAGGAATTTGAGGACCTGGATTCTAATTCTGGCTCCACCCCTTTCCCACTGTGTAACCCTGGACAAGTCCCTTAACTTCTCTGAGTCTTAGTTTCCTCATCTGTAAAATGGGTATTCAGTGCCTGTACTCCCTTGTACTTAGACTATGAACCCCATGTGGGATAGGGACTGTGTTGGACCTGATTATCTCGTATCTACCCCAGTGCTTAGTACAGCGCTTTCCTCATAGCGAGCACTTAAATACCATTATCATTATCATCGTTATCATCATCTAGACTGTAAGCTCATTATGGACAGGGAACGTGTCTGTTTATTGTTGTACTCTCCCAAGCAATTAGTACAGTGCTCTACACCCAGTAAGCCCTCAATAAATATGGTGGAATGAATGAATGAATCATCAGTATCACCTACTGAATCATACTAAACATCAAATACTGGGACAGAGTCCCAGTTGATTGTCAGTAATCCTACCAACACAGAGGTAATGCTTCTCGTATCTTAATATGTGTGGGAGGCATGTGTTATATATAGTTGTCCACATTCAGAGAAGATACCCACTGATGTTGAAATTCACCTGTTGTCCTTCCTTTGAAGACCATGAGCCCCACATGGGACAGGGACTGTATCCAACCTGAGTGATTGGTATCTACCCCAGCACTTAGAGCTCTGCTTGACACATACGAAGGGCTTAACATTAAAAAAAAACCCAATCAAACAAACAAAAGGCAGTGTGGGATCTATAGATCCAACCACATTGTGTCCATAAGAAGGACACGTGTCCTATTAATAATAATAATGATGGTGGTATTTGTTAAGTGCTGACTATGTGCCAAGCACTGTTCTAAACGCTGGGTTAGATACAAGGTAATCAGGTTGTCCCACATGGGGTTCACAGTCTTAATCCCTATTTTACAGATGAGGTAATTTAGGCACAAAGAAGTTAAGTGACTTGGCCAAGGTCACATAACAGACAAGTGGCGGAGTCAGGATTAGAACCCACGTCCTTTGACTCCAAAGCCTGAGCTCTTTCCACTAAGCCACGCTGCTTCTCTTTGTCCAACCCCACTGTGTCCTATGATGTGTCGTCATTTTTGATGTTGACAACTTGGCACTTTTTGCAGCACTCTTTTGTCTCCTTGTTTTTTTATTCCTTATGAAACTTTTACTCCCCACAAAATTCATTCATTCATTCAATAGTATTTATTGAGTGCTTACTATGTGCAGAGCACTGTACTAAGCGCTTGGAATGAACAAGTCGGCAACAGATAGAGACGGTCCCTGCCATTTGACGGACTTACAGTCTAATCGGGGGAGACGGACAGACGAGAACAATGGCAATAAATAGAGTCAAGGGGAAGAACATCTCGTAAAAACCGATGGCAACTAAATAGAATCAAGGCGATGTACAATTCATTAACAAAATAAATAGGGTAGTGGAAATATATACAGTTGAGCAGACGAGTACAGTGCTGAGGGGATGGGAAGGGAGAGGGGGAGGAGCAGAGGGAAAGGGGGAAAAGAGGGTTTAGCTGCGGAGAGGTGAAGGGGGGGTGGTAGAGGGAGTAGAGGGAGAAGAGGAGCTCAGTCTGGGAAGGCCTCTTGGAGGAGGTGAGTTTTAAGTAGGGTTTTGAAGAGGGGAAGAGAATCAGTTTGGCAGAGGTGAGGAGGGAGGGCGTTCCAGGACCGCGGGAGGACGTGGCCCGGGGGTCGACGGCGGGATAGGCAAGACCGAGGGACGGTGAGGAGGTGGGCGGCAGAGGAGCGGAGCGTGCGGGGTGGGCGGTAGAAAGAGAGAAGGGAGGAGAGGTAGGAAGGGGCAAGGTGATGGAGAGCCTTGAAGCCTAGAGTGAGGAGTTTTTGTTTGGAGTGGAGGTTGATAGGCAACCACTGGAGTTGTTTAAGAAGGGGAGTGACATGCCCAGATCGTTTCTGCAGGAAGATGAGCCGGGCAGCGGAGTGAAGAATAGACTGGAGCGGGGCGAGAGAGGAGGAAGGGAGGTCAGAGAGAAGGCCGACACAGTAGTCTAGCCGGGATATAACGAGAGCCCGTAGCAGTAAGGTAGCTGTTTGGGTGGAGAGGAAAGGGCGGATCTTGGCGATATTGTAAAGGTGAAACCGGCAGGTCTTGGTAACGTATAGGATGTATGGGGTGAACGAGAGAGACGAGTCAAGGATGACACCGAGATCGCGGGCCTGAGAGACGGGAAGGATGGTCGTGCCATCCACGGTGATAGAGAAGTCGGGGAGAGGACCGGGTTTGGGAGGGAAGATGAGGAGCTCAGTCTTGCTCATGTTGAGTTTTAGGTGGCGGGCCGACATCCAGGTGGAGACGTCCCGGAGGCTGGAGGAGATGCGAGCCTGAAGGGAGGGGGAGAGGACAGGGGTGGAGATGTAGATCTGCGTGTCATCTGCATAGAGATGGTAGTCAAAGCCATGAGAGCGAATGAGTTCACCGAGGGAGCGAGTGTAAATGGAGAACAGAAGAGGGCCAAGAACTGACCCTTGAGGAACTCCAACAGTTAAAGGATGGGAGGGGGAGGAGGCGCCAGCGAAGGAGACCGAGAATGACCGGCCAGAGAGGTAAGAGGAGAACCAGGAGAGGACAGAGTCCGTGAAGCCAAGGTGAGATAAGGTATGGAGGAGGAGGGGATGGTCGACAGTGTCAAAGGCAGCAGAGAGGTCAAGGAGGATCAGAATGGAGTAGGAGCCATTGGATTTGGCATTAAGGATGTCATGGGTTACCTTAGAGAGAGCAGTCTCGGTAGAGTGGAGGGGACGGAAGCCAGATTGGAGGGGGTCTAGGAGAGAATGGGAGTTAAGGAATTCTAAGCATCGATTGTAGACGACTCGTTCTAGGATTTTGGAAAGGAAGGGTAGTAGGGAGATAGGACAATAACTGGAGGGGGAAGTGGGGTCAAGAGCGGGTTTTTTAGGATGGGGGAGACGTGGGCATGTTTGAAGGCAGCGGGGAAGGAGCCATTGGAGATTGAGTGGTTAAAAATAGAAGTTAAGGAAGGGAAGAGGGCAGGGGCGATGGTTTTAATAAGGTGAGAGGGAATGGGGTCCGAGGCGCAGGTGGAGGGGCTGGCACTTGCGAGGAGGGAGGAGATCGCCTCTGAGGATACTGCAGGGAAGGATGGGAAAGTGGGGGAGAGGGTTGGTGGGGGGGAGGGGAGAGGCAGAGGGGTGACTTTGGGGAGCTCAGACCTGATTGTGTTGATTTTCGTGAGGAAATAGGTGGCCAGATCATTGGGGGTGAGAGATGGGGGAGGGGGAGGAACAGGGGGCCTAAGGAGAGAGTTAAAGGTCCAGAACAATCGGCGGGGGTGACGGGCATGGGTGTCGATGAGGGAGGAGAAGAAGTTTTGCCTGGCGGAGGAGAGGGCAGAGTTAAGGCAGGAAAGGATAAATTTGAAGTGTGTGAGGTCGGCTTGGTGCTTGGACTTTCGCCAGCACAAAGCCACCCCTTACTTGATAATAATAAGCAACGCTGGTCTATCCTGGGCAGTGGTGTCCCAGTTTTTAGCAGAGATGAAGATGGGCCTGAGCTTTGCTTTACTGTATCCTTAAAATGTTTCCTCTGTCTTCCTTGCTTATGATAAAGGAAGACAACTATTGAGGAGGCTGGGCAATATCAGAACTCCTGAACTGTTGCTATATGGTGAACTGAAATGCAGCAGCAGAATGCCGGGAGCAGTAGTAATAATACATATTAAGTGCTTCTTAATGGTATTTGTTGAGCGCTTACTTTGTGCCAGGCACTGTAGTCAGTCAGCCAGTCATTTTTATTGAGCTTTACTGTGTGCAGAGCACTGTACTAAGCACTTGGGAGAGAATAATATAACAGACACATTCCCTGCCCACAGTGATCTTACAGTCTAGTACTAAGCACTAGGGGAGATCCACATGGGTCTCACAGCCGTCATCCCCATTTTACAGGTGAGGTAACCGAGGCCCAGAGAAGTGAAGTGACTTGCTCAAGGTCACTCAGCAGACAAGTGGCAGAGCCGGGATTAGGTTCTAATCCCTGGTTCTAAGGGTTTACTGTGGGCAGACCACTGCAGTAAGCACTGGCGAACGAAGTCCACAGGTGGAAAGAGTCCTGGGGATCCCAGTCTAAGGAGGGAAAAGGGGGAAATCTTCTCAGTGTACCTCGATCTCCTCTATCTCGCTGTCAACCTTTCGCCCACACCTTACCTCTGGCCTGGACTGCCCTCCCTCCTCATATCAGACAGATAATCGCTCTCCCCTCCTTCAAAGCCTTATTGAGGGCACATCTCCTCCTAGAAGCCTTTCCTGACTAAGCCCTCTTCTCCTCTTCTCCCACTCCCTTCTGTGCTGCTCTTACTTGCTCCTTCATTCATCCTCCTGTCTCCTCCTCTAGACTGTGAGCTCATTGTAGGCAGGGAATGTGTCCTTTTATTGTTATATTGTACTCTCCCAAGCGCTTAGTACAGAGCTCTGCACACAGTAAGTGCTCAATAAATACAATTGAATGAATGAATGGATTGGAAACAGCAGCAGCACATTGTTTTGATTGCTTTTGCACGCTCTGGGACTTTGGTGTTGTCTTGCTGAAGCAGCACTGGGTGACCTTACCATCTTTTAGATCGTTGTGGACATTGAGGCTGTTGTGGCTCTGGGACTCTGAACAGCCCTGCCTGAAAGGTAAGGAGCCACAAAACACCTCCTTTAGCCACTGTGTTCTGCTGTATTTATTTTTATATTTATTGTTGGCCAGATGCTCTGATTTCGAGGCTTCTTCAGCATTCCAGTCTTTTCATAATGATGCTACTTGTTAAGAGCTTACTGTGTGTCAAGCACTGTTCTAAGCACTGGGGTAGATAGAAGCTAATCAGGTTGGACTCAGTCCCTGTCCCACATGGGCCTCATAGTCTTAATCCCCATTTTAAAGATGAGGTAACCAGGGCACAGAGAAATTAAGTGACTCACCCAAGGTCACACAGCAGGCACGTGGCAGAGCAGGATTAGAACCCATGTCCTTCTGACTCCCAGCCCTGGGCTCTATCCATTAGGTCATGCTGCTTCCCTGTCTGTCCTCCTTTCAATTTAGACTGTGAGCCCCATGTGGAACAGGGATTAGGTGTGTACAAACTCTGTTCAGGGAAGCAGCGTGGCTCAGTGGAAAGAGCATGGGCTTCGGAGTCAGAGGTCATGGGTTCGACTCCCGGCTCTGCCACTTGTCAGCTGTGTGACTGTGGGCAAGTCACTTAACTTCTCTGTGCCTCAGTTACCTCATCTGTAAAATGGGGATTAAGACTGTGAGCCTCACGTGGGACAACCTGATTACCCTGTATCTACCCCAGCGCTTAGACCAGTGCTCTGCACATAGTAAGTGCTTAACAAATACCAACATTATTATATTGTACTCTCCCAAGGGCTTGGTTCAGGGCTCATGTGCCTGTCACCAATCCAGCCTTTCTACCCTCCTCCCTTTTATATTGTAAGGTGGTAGCAGTTGCAAAAAATGGAAAAAAAAACCATCAATAGCTATTGGAGCGGTATATTTGGAAATATAGGAAATCATTTTCAGCATCAGAGCGTTTGGAGGAGTATCAATATGGCAATATCCTGAGAATGACAATTATAAAAACTAAAATAGGGATTGCTGAATGATGAAGGAAAGAGGTGCCAATTTTAAAAAGCTTTGATGGGAAATTGTCAGGGGAAGTTTTAAAATACCCAGGCAGTTGAGCGTAATGTTTCTATCCAGATAATTCTCCTGGTATATACAGAAATCGATTTTCCATTTAATATAAAGATCAATATGAATATCCAAGGGTGAACAACTACTATTTAGGGGCTGTTTCTTCTCTGTGCTTTTGATAATTTTCAGTTGTGCTTAACTACTAATTAAAATCATTTTTTCAAAATGATCATGTCTAAGAAAAAAGATGGAATTTTGGAAGTTCAAGGACCCAGCAGTTTAACATTTGTCAATAATTGGGTCCTTTTTGTATATAAATGGGAAAAAAAAGAACACCTAAATGTGTAGTTTAGGGAAAAAGCAAATAAACATTGATCCTTAAACTGTTTCTTTTTAACAGCAAATTGGGTCTTTTTTACTCTTTATGGGTCTCTTCCATTGTGTTAATATGTGGTTCAGGTTGATTCTTCATTTCAGTTCAGTAGCAGGCTACAGTTCTCCTCTCCTGCAGTTGGGCAAAGTGAACTTTCAAATTGGAACTTCCAAATTCCCACTTTTTTCTCAGAGAGGAAGCTGAGTCGTAACTAATAGTAATTTATCCACTATTGGATTGCCTTGATATTTTTTCCAGGGGTAATAATCTTTTTTTTGGGTTCTGGAGGCATTCTTATCGAAACGCAACTAACCGCCTCAAAGTAAAGGTAGAGCATAGAAGGGGAAATGAATGTATATGTATGCAAGATGTGGCTTTAGGGGGCTTTTGTAGGGAGCACCATGATTATATCGATTGTGTTTGGATCTCTAAGTGCTGGCACCCCATGAGAAAAGCACATTATCCTCGATGTTTGGCATAGCCACAACTGAGGTAAAGGCCACAAGCCACAGCATAGGCACTGCAGGTTTTCTTCCAGCAGCTGTCGTGTTTGGCAAAAGCGAGCCCGGAGAAGCATTGCATTGTCGGCCCGGTGGACACAATTAGTTCAGAGAGAAGAACGAGTTGGCTTGGCACAGTTGGTACATTTGTAGGAAGCGATCTGTTTGTGAAGCAATGCGGATGGCATAGCGGGGACAGATGGCGAAGACACATTTGACCTTCTATATCTTCACCATATTCATGAAAAGAAAAAAATAACCAAACCAGAGAATTAAAAAAAAATTGGGTCGGAAACTGTCCTGAATGCAAGTGGCAAAAGATGGTCTAAATAGTCAAAGGTTAAAGGATTGTCCTTGGTATGAATCCTTTTGTCCATTGTTCACTGGGGGGAAAGTCGTTGAGAATGTTATCAAGGTACATGGGGACCTCAGTGACAGGTCTAGCCCGATTTGAAATCTCAGACCCTCTGAGAGAGCTTTAGAATTCCAGATTGTGTAGTCAGTCTTGGATAATAATGAGAGTCATGGCAAACTAGGGTTCATAAATGTCATTATATTACTGGGTAATTCAGCTGGACATTTTATTCTATCGGTGTTCTAAATCACACAAAAATCCTTTTATCCATTTTAAGGGTAAACACCCTTGCTCTTTTTATTCTTTTTTTCTTGATGTTGATGTGTTCCCCTTGTTGGTTTTGGGGTTTTTTTTTGGTTTTTATGGTATTTTCTTAAGTGCTTACTATGGGCCAGGCACTGTTCTAAGCACCGGGGTAGTTACAAGGTAATCAGGTTGGACCCAGTCCGTGTCCCACATGGGGTTCAGGGTCTTAATCCCCATATTACAGATGAGGTAACTGAGTCACAGAGAAGTGAAGTGACTTGCTCAAGGTCACACAGCACAGCAGGACTAGAACCCACATCCTTCTGACTCTCAGGCCCGTGTTCTATCCACCAGGCCACACTGCTTCTGTAAGTGTAAGCCCTCATTCCAGTCCGTCAAACCACAAGAAACATTACTTTTGCTCACAGTTTCGTAGTGTCTTGGGTAACAAGTATGGTGCTTGTCAGCATGAAGGCTACCTTAGTCTTGTACTCACTGGAATCTTGTTTCAGTCGTGCCTGCCGTATTATTTCCTCATCTTCCCTCCCAAACCCTGTCCTCTCCCTGACTTCCCTGTCACTGTGGACAGCACTACCATCCTTCCCTTCTCACAGGCCCGCAACCTTGGTGTCATCCTTTATTCTGCTCTCTCATCACCCCCCACATCCAATCTGTCACCAAAACCTGCCGGTCTCACCTTAACAATATCGCCAAGATCCACCCTTTCCTCTCCAGCCAATCTGCTACCTTGCTGGTACAAGCTCTCATCATATCCTGACTGGATTATTGTGTCAGTCTCCTCTCTGATCTCCCTTCCTCCTGTCTCTCCCCGCTCCAGTCTATTCTTCATTCCGATGCCCAGATCACCTTCCTACAGAAACGCTCTGGGCAAGTCACTCCCCTCCTCAAAAACTTCCAGTGGTTGCCTGTCAACCTTGCATGAAACAATAACTCCTCACTCTTGGCTTCAAAGCTCTCCATCACCTTGCCCCCTCCTACCTCACCTCCCTTCTCCCTTTCTACTGCCCACCCCGTACATTCCGCTCCTCTGCCACTCACCTCGTCACGGTCCCTCATTCGCACCTGTCCCGCTGTCGACCCCAGGCCCACGTCCTACCGCTGTCCTGGAATGCCCTCCTTCCTCACATCCGTCAAACTAACTCTCTTCCCCTCTTCAAAGCCCTACTGAGAGCTCACCTCCTCCAGGAGGCCTTCCCAGACTGAGCCCCCCCTTTCCCTCTGCTCCTCCTCCCCTCCCCATTCCCCCTTCTCCCACCCTCTGCTCTTCCCCCTTCCCCTCCCCACAGCACTGTGCATTTTTGTGTATATTATTTATTATTCTATTTATTTTGTTAATGATGTGTATATATCTATGATTCTATTTATCTTGATGATATTTCCGCCAGACTACTTGTTTTGTTTTGTTCTGTTTTGTTTTGCTCTCTGTCTCCCCCGTTTAGACTGTGAGCCCGTTATTGGGCAGGGATTGTCTCTATCTGTTGCCGAATTGTACATTCCAAACACTTAGTACAGTGCTCTGCACATAGTAAGCGCTCGATAAATACGATTGAATGAGTGAATAAATGAATGAATTTCCTTGGAAATGGTCACCGTTTAGTCGCACGGAAGGAATTTGGTTAGTTTTCTCGAGCGTGTACTTGCAGTCTCCATTAATGGCCAAAGATGCCTGGTGATGTCAGAAACACCCAGTGTTCTGTCACTATCTCAGTTGCTTTTTCTCAATATCCTCTTGAAGGTTTGCCTCGTTATTACTGCTTGCAATCTCTCTTGGACGTTATTATTTCCCTTAGTGGTTTAGTGTTTGCCTTAGGCAAAAGCACTAGTCTCCTTACAAGAATCTAAGCTTATCTTTTTAGTAGTGCTATTGTTGGCATTATTACTATCAGATTCGAAAGCAAAAATTGATTTTGATGAGTATGTTCTTTAAAATGAAGAGTCTTTAGAGCATAAAGTTTATGTGTACAGTTTGGAGACCATGGGGTTGACAAATCCAGGCGAACAGTCAAAAATTGGTGATGGAAACATTCTTTTGTTGGGATATTGCGTTCACATATTGATTTGGTGTAAGAAAGGAGAAAGGAAATTGCATTTCTTCAACAGATCTTGGATCCTTTAGCTTCTTGTATTCAAAAGCTTGAAGGCTGTGGTCTGTAGTAGTTTGCGTCGACACAATTATAACTAGTAAGTGAAATCCAGGTTCCTGGTGAAAATGAGCTATTTGCCACTGTGATACTTACAAATTAGCTAGAGAAGCATGTTCTGCAGGAAACTAGGTTTCTCCTTACCAGCAGGAAATGAGTTATTTTTTAATTATCTCCAATGCATTAACAAGTAAATACCTCATTATGGAGAGGTATAATGGGACGATGGCATACCAACCAACGAGGCACCATTACAAGTCTGTTTTACCCATCATAGTTTACCTTGAGACAGCTTTTCTTAGAAGCCATTTTTCAAGCATTACGAAAATGAAATTACAGTATGTGCCTTGTCACCTGCCTGGTCCGTATGTATACCACAAAGTCCCTTGGGTAAAAAATAATGCTTTTTTAAAATTGGCTAATAAATAAAGCATATATTTAAAAGAAAATAAACCTATGTTATACAGTGTTGCAGTTATATGTATATACTCCAAAATCAAGATGCATCTTGGGGCCAGTTTTAGCATAAAAAGAAAAACTCGTCAGCAAGTAATAATAATAATGATAATAATTGCGGTATCTTTGAATGGTTCACTGTGTGCCAAGCACTGTACTAAGCGCTGGGGTGAATACAAGATCATCAGGTCCCACATGGGGCTCAAAGGCTAAGTAGGAGGGAGAAGAGGCATTGAATCCCCATTGTGCAGATGAGGGAACTGAGGCACAGAGAAGTTAAATGAACTGCCCAGAGTCACCCAGCAGGTACGTCTCAGAGCCGGGATGAGAACTCAGGTCCTCTGACTTCCAGGCCCATGCTCATTCCACTAGGCCACACTGCTTCTTCAATTTAAGCATTTGCCCTCGAGATAATTGCACTCAAACACCTATCCAGTGGGTGGAAAGCTGGTGGAATTAGTTCCCACAGATGGATGGGCAGACAGAAGAGATCACTCTGTTTAGGCCTGAGTATTTAGGCTGAATATTTTTAGGCCAGGAGGTTGGAAAGGTGGAAGTATCATTAGTGTCACCAGTTTCACCATACCAAGGCTATAGGTGATCAACAATAGCTATTACCCTCACCTCACGGATCTCCTACTACAGCCCAGCCTGCACACTCTGCTCCTCTAGTGCCAGTTTACTCACCGTGCCCTGATCTCATCTGTCTTGCCGCCGCCCCCTTTCCCACATCCTCCCCCTAGTTTGGAACTCCCTCCCCCTCCATATACACCAGACCACCACCCTCTACACCTTCAAAGCACTATTAAGGTCCCATCTCCTCCAAGAGGCCTTCCCCGATTAAGCCCTCTTCTCCTTAGCTACCTCTCCCCTTTTGCATCGTCTATACACTTGGATCTGTGAGCTTTGGGCATTTGCTATTCGCCCCATCCTCAACCCCACAGCACTTGTGTACATATCTTTAAATTATATAGTAGAAATTACTTATATTAATGTCTGTCTCCCCCTCTAGACTGTAAGCTCATTATGAGCAGGGAACTTGTCTGCTTATTCTGTTGTATTGTACTCTCCCAAGCACTTAATACAGCGCTCTGCTCATAGTCAATCATTTATTGAGTACTTACTCTGTGCAGAACACTTAAGCACTTGGGAGAGTACAATATAACAGCCGCATTCCCTGTCCACAGTTAGCTTACAGTCTAGAAGGAGAGACAGACATTAATATAAATACAATTACAGATATGTACATAAGTGCCATGGGGCTGGGAGGGCGGAATGAGTAAAAGGTGCCAGTAAGGGTGACGCAGAAGAGAGTGGAAGAAAAGGAAAAGAGGGTTTAGTCAGGGATGCCCTCTTGAAGGAGCTGGGCCTTCATTGAGGCTTTGAAGGTTGAAGAGTAATTGTCAGATATGAGGAGGGAGGGTGTTCCAGGCCAGAGGCAGGATGTGGGTGAGAGGTTGGCGGGGAGATAGATGAGATCGAGGTAGAGTAAGAAGGTTGGCATTAGAGGAGCGAAGTGTGTGGACTGGGTTGTAGCGGGAGAGACAAGGTGGGAACAAGGTGATTAAGTGCTTTAAAGCTGATGGTATGGAGTTTCTGTTGGATGTGGAAGGTGGATGGGCAACCACTGGAGGTTCTCGAGGAGTGGGGATACATGGCCTGAATGTTTTTGTAGAAAAATGATCCGGGCAGCAGAGTGAAGCATGGACTAGAATGAGAAGAGACAGGAGGCAGCGAGGTCAGCAAGGAGACTGATGCAGTGATCAAGATGGGATAGGATAAGTGCGTGGATTAATATGGAGAGGAAAGGGTGGACTGAAGGAATGAATGATTGATTGAATTGAATGTGTGAATGAATGAATGAACTCTTTAGTCCCGTTCACAAGTGAAAAAAAAAATCTGGGCATTGTCAATTAATTCCCCCAAATAATTGAGTCATTGTGCAGTGGTGGTTAAAATCGTTAACAAAATACCTTGATAACCAGTCAGTGGTATTTATTGAGCGCTGGCTCTGGGCAAAACAGCGTATTAAGCGCTTGGGAAAATACAGTAGAGTTAGTTGACATGATTCTGGCCCTCAAGGAACTTACATCGCAGATAGACACCATGCATTTTTTTCCTATGCACTCAGTCTCTTTTCTTGCTGTCCCTCAGTTTGCAGTCTTCACTCATCCTATTCTCACCTTTAGCTATTATAGCTTTCAACCCTCACATCTCTGCCCCACTGTATAATATTATTACTACTACTAATAGCAAATGGGGTATTTGTTAAGCACTTACTATGTGCCAGGCACTGTGCTAAACACCAGGGTAGATTCAAGCCAATCAGGTTGGACACAGTCCCTGTCCCACAAGGGCCTCACAGTCTTCATCCATTTAATCCGTCATTTTACAGTTGAGGGTACCGAGGCTCAGAGAAGTGTAGTGACTTACCCAAGGTATAACAGCAGACAGATGGTGGAGCCGGGTTCAGAACCCAGGTCCTTCTGAATCCTAGTGCTGTGCTCTTTCCACTGGGTCATGCTGCTTCCTGTAAAATCCTTCCCCTCTTGGGGGAGCTCCCTCCCTCTTCACCAAACCACGGCCCTTATCACCTTCAAAGCCTTCCTAAAAAGCAGCCTCCTCCAGGGGGAATTCCCTGACTAATTCCTTCTCTCCAACTTCCTGGTCATGCCCCTCCATCAGCCTGAGGAGATTATTATGTTGGTATTTGTTAAGCGCTTACTATGTGCAGAGCACTATTCTAAGTGCTGGGGTAGATAGAGGGTAATCAGGTTGTCCCACGTGAGGCTCACAGTTAATCCCCATTTTACAGATGAGGTAACTGAGGCACAGAGAAGTTAAGTGACTTGCCCACAGTCACACAGCTGACAAGTGGCAGAGCCGGGATTCGAACCCATGAACTCTGACTCCCAAGCCCGGGCTCTTGCCACTGAGCCATGCTGCTTCTCCAGCTTCTGCTGCTGCTTCTAGGAGATGGCATAACCAAGAAGGTGGTGGTGGTGTGGGTGAGGAAGTTAATCATTTCTCTCTTTGAAGTAGAGTGTTCTGACTTTTAACTATGATTTTGGGGAGGGGGGGCGGGAACGGGGGACAGAAAATAGGACCTACACAGGAGCCAGGAAAGAGAACAAGGTTTCCTGACTCCTGGGTAGATTCTACTTTCCTTTCATTACTCTGTGATACGTACTTTCAGATCTCAACTATAGCTTTTACAGATAATGTACTTTGATTATGATGTGTGGTTTCTAGTAATTTGCAGCTTGAAAACAAAAAAACAAGCTGGGAGACTTTTGAAACTCTAAAGTCCATAAACTATTTTTTTTTTAACCAGACTGTACTATGTAAAGTAGCCCTTTCCACACTGACCAGTTTCAGCGTGATAGTGCCCAGTTGGCTATGAGCAAGGGAACGTGTCAACCAATTCTGCGTATTGTTCTGCCCCGAGCTCTTAGTACAGTGCTCTGCACACAGTGAGTGCTCAATATATAACATGGATTGATTGATTGCTTTGATGGCAGTGACTCTTAGAAACCCGTCAAGGTCAGTGGAGTGTAAATTCAGTTTCTAAAACAACTTCTTGCCCACAGTTTCTCTTTAAGGCCTTGTTTAAATGTTTCAGAATTTGGGCTCGAGGGTCTCACCTAATTTGAATAGCTTAATTAGGACACAGTAGAGGAAGCGTAGTCCATTTTGTGAAGGTTTTTTTTTTCCTTTGAAAGTAAGATGTGTCTCTTAGGAGAGTATGTGAATATATTTGACACTGAGTCTCTTCCTGCCCCAAAGGGATATTCTGGCAATAGAGCTATTGGAAAAATACTTTGAAATCAGTAGATCAAAGGTGAAATAAAATACAGATTTTCATTATAGAATTATTTTCAGTATTTTCCAACAACCTGTCCCTTTATTGGCAAAAAGTAGTCCTACAGTTTTTTTAATGCTATTTGTTAAGCACTTACTATGTGTCAAACACTGTTCTAAGCAATGGGGTAGGAACAAGCTAATCAGGTTGGATGCAGTCCCTGTCCCACATGGAGCTCACAGTTTAAGCAGGAAGGAGAACAGGCATTGAATCCCCATTTTACAGTTGAGGAAACTGAAGCTCAGAGAAGTTAAATGACTTATCCAAGGCCACTCGGCAAGCAATTGGCAGACCAGGTTTAGAACCCAGCTCCTCTGACTCCTAGCGTCGGGCTCTAGTCCACACTGCTTCCCTTCCCTCCACTTCACTGAACTCTCTTGACCTCCCCTTCCTTTTACCATATATTGTAGTTGCTTGTACCTTTACTTTTAACTGCTGAACATTAAGAACAGCTGTTTCTGAGTAATCCTTCCCTGTGTTCTCCTTACCGATTACTATAGATCGCAAGCAATTGGCAAGCCAAGAATTTGAATTTAACTTAATTTTTTTGTGGGAGATCATAAACAAGATTGCTATTTGAGACACTTCCTTGCTGCAGCAGGCTCCATTGGAAATAACGTATCACATTTTGGTTTGTTTAAAATCATACCTTTTCCTACAGTTAAATAGCTCTCTCTGTAACCACTGAGGGATTGAGAGTTCCCTAACTCATGCTTGATTTTTTTTTTAATATCTCTG
This sequence comes from Ornithorhynchus anatinus, assembly GCF_004115215.2. Classification (NCBI taxonomy): domain Eukaryota; kingdom Metazoa; phylum Chordata; class Mammalia; order Monotremata; family Ornithorhynchidae; genus Ornithorhynchus; species Ornithorhynchus anatinus. Next base: position 27,769,164 of record NC_041753.1, on the reverse strand, counting down.
CCCAAATAAAGCTCCTTAAGCCGCTCTTTCACCCAGTTAGCCTTGTCAGCTACTTTAACAAAATTGGAACAATCAGGTGTGAACTCCCCCAAACCTCCCCTTCACCTCCACAGCTTCCCCCTCATCCGCTCTCTCTCCTTCTTCCCAGGTGTCTTTCAGAGATTTCCCTCCTGCTTTTGAAACGCACCCGCCCAACCCTTTTCCCTTCCTGACCATCATTTTCAATCGCTCACTCGCCAATGGCTCCTGCCCTTCTGTTTTCACGTGCCCATATGTCTCCTATCCTAAAAAACAAAACAATAACAAACAAAAAAACCCCTCTCTTGACCACATGGCACCATCCAGCTATCACCCTACCTCCCTCCTACCATTCCTGTTCGAACTCCTCAACTGGGTTGTTTATACCCGTTGCTCCCCTTTCTCTCCTCCAGCTCCCTTCCTTGACCCTCTTCAATTTGGTTTCTGTTCCCTCCACTCCACTGAAACTGTTCTGTCCAAAGTCACCAATGACTTCCTCCTCACCAAATATAGCAGTCCCTATTCCTTCTTACTCTTTCCTGACCACTCAGCAGCACTGTAGACAAGTCCTTTCTCCTGGAAACCCTCTCTAACATTGGTTTCATTCATTCTACCGTATTTATTGAGGGCTTACTGTGTGCAGAGCACTGTACTAAGGACTTGGGAGGGTACATTACAACAATGAACAGACACGTTCTCTTCTCACAACGAATCCTTTCCTGGTTCTCCTCTTACCTCTCTGGCTACTCCTTCTCACTCCCTTCTGCAGACTCCTCTGTCTCCCACTCTCTAACCATGGAGGTCCCTCAAAGCTCAGTTCTGGGTCCATCTTCACTCACTCCCTTAGGGAGCTCATCTGCTCTTATGGTTTCAGCTGCCACCTCTACATGGGTGACTCCCCAACTACCTCAATGGCACTAACTTCTCTCCTTCTCTGCAATCTCACATCTCCTCTGCCATCTTTAATATGGATGTCCTCTGGTACCTCAAGCTTGAACGTGTCCAAAACTGAACTCCTCATCTTTTCTCCTAAATTCACTCCTCCCCTTGACTTTCCTATCACTGTTGAGAACACCACTGTCCTCCCAATCTCTCAAGCCTCCAATCTTTGACTCCTCTCTCAAGTTTAGTCGGTCATCAAATCCTGTTAACTCTTCCTTCATGTCTCCAGAATCCATTCCACCTGAACGGCCACCATGCTGGGCCAAGCACCTGTTATTTCCCAGCTGGACTACTGCATTGGCAGCATGGCCCAGTGGAGAGAGCACGAACCTGGGAGTCAGAAGGTCATGGGTTCTAATCCCAGCTCTGCCACTTGCCTGCCCTGTGACCTTGGGCAAGTGCCTTCACTTCTCTGGGCCTCAGTTATCTAATCTGTAAAATGGGGATTAATAATGATATTTGTTAAGCATTTACTATGTGACAAGCACTGTTCTAAGCACAAGGATGGATACAAGGTAATCGGGTTGTTCCATGTGGGGCTTACAGTCTTAATCCCCCTTTTACAGATGAGATAACGGAGGCCCAGAGAAGTTAAGTGACTTTCTCAAAGTCACACGTGGCAGAGCCGGGATTAGAACCCACGTCCTCTGACTTCCAAGCCCGTGCTCTTGCCACTAGGCCATGCTGCTTCTCAGCATTAAGAGTGTGAGGACTATGTGGGACAGAGACTGTGTCCAACCTAACTTGTATCTACCCCACTGCTTAGAACAGTCCTTGGCACATAGTAAGCACTTTAGCAAGACTAGAATTATTTATCATTATTATTATTATTATTATTATTATTATTAATAATGTTGGTATTTGTTAAGCGCTTACTATGTGCAGAGCACTGTTCTAAGCGCTGGGGTAAACACAGGGGAATCAGGTTGTCCCACGTGGGGCTCACAATCTTAATCCCCATTTTACAGATGAGGGAACTGAGGCACAGAGAAGTTAAGTGACTTGCCCACAGTCACACAGCTGACAATTATTAGCCATTCGCAGTCCTCCCTACCTCCAGCCTCTCCCCTCTCTAGCCCAGAGTTTACTCTGCTGCCCGGATCATTTTTCTAAAGCATCATTATGCTCATACCTCCAACCCTCCTCAGAATCTTCCGATAGTTGCGCTGTCCTCTCTGCATCAAATAGAAATTGCTTTAAGGTACTCAATCTCCCCTACACTGATCCTTGCTCCTCTCTCACGACACCCGAACTCCCACACTTTCCTCCACTCAGTGATATTTACTGAGAGCTTACTGTGTACAGAGCACTGAGCTAAGCATTTGGAGAGCACAATAGTTATAACACATGATCCCCTCCCAAAAAGACCTTGCAGACTAGAGTGGGAGACAGACATTAAAATAAATGACAGGGGAAATGGGAGAGTGCAAGAATATGTAGATAAATGCTCTGGGGCTGAAGGTGGGGTGAATACCAAGGGCTTAATGGGTGAGCCCCATGTGGGACAGGGACTGTGACCAACCCAATTTGCTTGTATCCACCCCAGTGCTTATTACAGTGCCTGGCACATAGTAAGTGCTTAACAAGTACTATTATTATTATTATTATTGCAGATCCAAGTGCTTAGGTGATGCAGAAGGGAGGGCGAGGCAGGGAAATGTGGACTTAGTGAAGGCCTCTTGGAGGAGATGTGATTATAATAATCAATGGCATTTACTCAGCGCTCACTGTGTGCAGAGCATTGTACTAAGCGCTTGGGAGAGTACAGTACAACGGAGTCAGTAGACATGATCCCTGCCCACAACAAGCTTATGATCTAGAGGGGGAAACAGACATTAAAATAAATTATGGATACGTTTCTAAGTGCTGTGAGGCTGAGGGTGGGATGATTATATGCTTAAAGTGTACAAATTAAAGTGCAAGGGTGACCCAGAAGAGAGGGGGACTAAGGGAAAGCCTCTCGGAGGAGATGTGGGATTTTAATAAGGCTTTGAAGGTGGTGAGATAGACGAGATGGAGGTACAGTGAATAGGTTGGCATTAGAGAAGTCGAATGCCTGGCCTGGATTGCAATAGGAGATCAGCGAGGCGAGATAGGAGAGGGCAAGGTGATTGAGTGCTTTAGAGCCAACAGGAGTTTCTGTCTGATGCGGAGGTGCATGGGCAACCGCGGACTAAACTCTTTTTAGAAGGATGATCAGGGCAGCACAGTGAAGTACAGGATGGAGTTGGGAGAGACAGGAGACAGGGACGTCGGCAAGGAGGCTAATCAAGTAGTCAAGGCAGGATACGATAAGTGCTGGGTCAGCAGAGTAGCAGTTTGGGTCGAAAACAGTATCGTAGATAGAACTGGCAGGATTTGGTGACCTATTGAATATGTGGGTTGAATGAGAGAGACAAGTTGAGGATGATGCCAAGGTTATGGCCTTGTGAGTTAGAGAGGGTGGTGGTGTTGTCTACAGTGGTAGGAAAGTCAAGAAGAGGACTGGGTTCAGGTGGGGAGATGAGGAGCTCTATTTCGGACATGTAAGCTTATTGTGGACAGGGAATGTGTCTACCAACTCTGCATCGTACTCTCCCAAGCGCTCAGTCCAATGCTCTGCACAGAGTAAGTGCTCAGTAAATACTACTGATTGATCCATCTATGAATTTTGAGAGTGAATGACACCATTGCCTCGTAAAAGGGAGGCAAGTTGAGTGCAAACAGCTAATCTCCCCTGTATTTGTCTCATATCATTGCAGAACTAGATTAGCAGACATATAGAGATCGATGATGATGATAGTTTTTGTTAAGCACTGGCGATGCACCAAGCACTCTGCTAAGTGTTGGGGTAGATACAACAATCAGATTGGCTGTGGGCCATGCCCCACATGGGCCTCATAGTCTAAGGGGTGGCAGGGGGAGAAGAGGTTTTGAATCTCCATTTTACAAATGAAGAAACTGAGACACAGAGAAGTGAAGCAACTTGACGAGAATCACACAGCAGGCCAGAAGCAGAGCCAGGATTAAAATCCAGGTCCTCCATCTCCCACACCTGTGCTTTTCCCACTAGACCATGCTGTTTTGTTTTTAGGAGTCTAGGATTCTCTGAGGAAATTCAGCCAGGCAGGATGAGAACAGAGATGAAAGCTTTGCATAACGCGAGTGGCATATTGACCTGTGGTTGAGACATGTGACCTTTCAACTTGTAAATCGTTTTTAAGATAAACTCATTTTTCTGGTCTTTACTAAAATGCATCTATTCTTCTGTTTTTCCCGAATTTCTTATTTTCTCCCTTTAACCACCATGCCTTGAAGTTACGAAATTATTTTCTTGCACTTTTACAAATCTTTTGTAGTTTCTGCCACCAGGGAACTCCTTTTCTTTTCTTTCACCTTCAATATCTAGCACAAGTTGCATTTTCTCACTGTCAGCATTATTTCTGGATTTCCACACAAGAATTTCCTATTCTCACTTTAACAGTTGATTCAGCACAGTGCTCTAAAAATTCATGTGACAAATGTTGAAATAAATTACAGTCTGACCCTCCATCCTTCCCTTGAGGTATGAACAAACCAAAGGACTGGCTAGATTTTAAGATCTGGTCATATCTTTGGAATACTTGCTTTCTGCTTTCCGAATTCTGGTTCTAAATAATGGTATTCAGGTCTACCCTACGTTCCAACTGGGTTATGTTCTTTACATCGTAAACGGTTGTATCTGGAGATACGTTTCCCCATCGACTTACGTGTTATGAAATTCAGAACTTCTGGAAAAGTAATATGCAATTCCTTGCCAGATTGTATACATTAATGACAAGGGCCACCAAATTATCATTTATCCCTTCATTAAAGGAATCGAAAGGATAATGTCACAGTTTCATATAAATGCATTATGATATGATTATATCTTTTCAGAAACTGCAGCATTAGAAACTATTGTATTGTACACTTTCAAGCACTTAGTACAGTGCTCTGCACACATAAGTGCTCAGTAAATACTGATTGATTAATGTGAAGGGAGTTGGGGTATCCATTGGAGGTTTTTGAGGAGTGGAGAGGTGTGTGCCACGTGATGCTTTCAGAGCCTGAAAATAGCACTGGATGTTGCCAATAGAAAATTGAGTGCCACCACAAAGAAGGAGCATGGCTAAGTGGTTAGAGCATGAGCCTGGGAGTCAGAAGGGTCTGGGTTCTAGTCCCCGGTTCTGACACTGGTCTGCTGGGTGACCTTGAGCAAATCACTTCCACTTCTCTGGGCCTCAATTACCTCATCTGTAAAATGGGGATTAAGACTGCAAGCCCCCTGTGGGACATGGACCGTGTCCAACTTGATTAGCTTATATCGACCCCAGGGCTTAGAACTGGGCCTGGCACATAGTAAGTGCTTAACAAATACCATTAAAAAAAGGATGTTTCCTTTTAGAAACCGTAGAAGGGATTATCAGACACATTTTGGTCTCTTCAGCTATTTCCCCACACTTGGGATAAAAATCTCACTGGCAGTGTCCTCATCTTCAAACCTAAAGGGACAACCACGCATGTGCACATGTATACACACACACACACAATCTGTTAAGTCGGAGGACCTAGGTTCTAATCCTGTCTCTGCCCCTTGTCTGCTGTGTGACCTTGGGCAAGTTACTTAACTTCTCTGTGCCTCGGTTTCCTCATCTGTTAAATGGGGATTAAATTCTACTTTCTCCCCCATAGACTGTGAGACCCATGTAAGACAGGGATCGTGTCTGACCTGATTAACTTGTATCTACCTCAGTGCGTCGAACAGTGCTTGACACATAGAAAGCGCATAACCAACACCATACTTATTTTAATTGTTGTTACTCCCTCCTGCTTAGACTGTGAGCCACATGTGGGACAGGGACTCTGTCCAACCTGATAATCTTGTGTCTACTCTAGTGCTTGGTACAGTGCTTTGCACATAATAAGCGCTTAGCAAATACCATACTTCTTTTAGGGTGCAACTGGGAGTATTGTTCATTCAGTCGTATTTATCGAGCGCTTACTGTGTGCAGAGCACTGTACTAAGAGCTTGGGAGAGCACAATAGAACAATAAACAGACACATTCCCTGCCCACAACGAGCTTACAGTCTGAATGCTGCTGGTATCTGAAAGCCTCTGGTTCGGGAAACCCTCTATTTTGACTCCCATGTGCTAGGCTGGTCTGTCAGCTGTTTTCAATTCTCAGCAGTCAGTCCAAAGCTGTGCCACATTATTAGAAGTGGTGTTTCATTGTGGCTTCAGCTGCTTAGAGGGATTTGCCAGTTAGAAAGTTTTACCACCACAATCGCTGAAAAGTGTTCAGCCGAGCTCTTGCGGCGAGAGCGCACCCCCAGCCACATGTCCCATTTGGCCCGGGAGTCTCATCCAACTGACGCCCGCTGGCTTCTGTCCTCTCCCGGATCTCTCTGCCATTCATTCATTCATTCGTATTTATTGAGCGCTTATTGTGTGCAGAGCACTGTACTAAGCCTCCGTGGAATCTAGGCTTTCCCGCAGCTATTCCGTGGTGGCAGCAAGGTGGTGGTGAAACGTTGAAAATACCACCACCCGTGTGAATCAGGGTCTGTGGGTGGGAGGGAGCCTTGTGGCATGGGGTGCCCCAAACATTATTTTGTCAGCTTGGACCCCCACCTCCCCAACTATCATTAGGTTCGTCTGTATTTGCCCACCCCAAACCCAATATTTTTCTTCAAAAAAAATGATCTTCAAGACCACTTACTGTGGGCAGACGGTATCTGTAATGAAGGAGCATGGCCTAGTGGCAAGAGCTCAGGCTTGGGAGTCAGAGGTCATGGGTTCTAACCCTGGCTCTGCCACTTGTCTGCTGTGTGACCTTGGGCAAGTCACTTCACTTCTCTGGGCCTCAGGTACCCCATCTGTAAAATGGGGATTAAGATCGTTAGCCCCATGTGGGACTAGACTGTGTCCAACCTGATTAGCTTGTATCTATGCCAGCGCTTAGTACAGTGCTGACACATAGTGAGTGCTTAACAAATACCATAAAACAAAAGGATCACGGTCGTCGTCATTATCAACAGCATCTTCTAGGTACCTACTGCGTGCAGAGCCCTGATCTAGATCGTAAACTCCCGTGGGCAGGGATCTTGTCTACCAAACGTATCGTATTCTCCCAAGCTTTTAGTACTGTGTGCAGAGCGCATAGTAAGCACTCAATAAATACCACTCAGCAAGAGTTGTTGTGCCATGTTTGAAGCACCACAGCAATTCTTTCTCCTGGCAGCCAAAGCAGAAAAGCAAGAGTTGGCTGGGGAATTCTCTAGGGCACTAGTCACGTAAACCCAGGCGCAGCAAAGAACACTTGAAAGGTATAAAAGTCCGGCTTAGAAGTATCATGGGCTAGTAGAAAGAGCACGGGCCTGGGAGTCAGGAGACCAGGCTTCTGAATCTCAGCTCTGCCACTTGTCTGCTGTGGGACCAAAGGCAAGTCACTTAATGTCTCGGTGCCTCCGTTTCCTCATCTGAAAATGGCCTGTTCTCCATCCGCCTTGGTCAGTGAGCACTATTTGGTTCAGGGATTGTGCCTCATCCGATTATCTTCACTGTACTCCAGCACTTAGTGTAGTGCTTGGCTTATAGTACATGCTGAACAAATACCACAATTATTTCCCCTCTATGAAACCCGGAGGGGAGAATACTGGGAACCCTCGGAGATCATTGGAACCACTGTCCTAATTCCAGGGCTTTTCCACCTCTTTTGCTGATGACATGGGTTCTCCTTTGGTGGATTTTTTACGCAGGTGCATTTAGGACTTGTCGCCTCATCTTTCCTAGAAGTTGGAGGAATGAGAAGTTGAAAAGTGGAATTACAGCCTTGCATAGGTCCATCCCACCCCCTATTCCCTCATCTTCCCCAGACCCTTTCTTCCTTTAAAGCTCTACTAAAACCTCTCACCTTCAATAAAGCCCTTCTAGAGTGGTGACACTAGGGTGTTGTACTCTCCCAAGCACTTAGTACAGTGTTCTGCACACAGTAAGCGCTTGATAAATACGGTTGAATGAGTCAATTGTATTCTTCTCTATTACCACTATTTCTTTTGTGTGTTATACCTTTTACTCTGTACGTAACTTGAAGAATTTTGTCCATGTTTTTGTTTTTGTAAAGTTTTCTCTCCCGATATATTTTCCGACTGGCAGTTGGGGCCTGGCACCAGCTCATCTTCTCACCCTTCAGAAACAGCTAGTAGAGTGCTCTGTACATAGTGGGTTTGTGGTAAATACTGTTTTTATTTATAACTGCCTCAGGAAAGGAGGAGGTGTGGAAGTTAGGGAAGTTTTGGTCATTTCATGTCGTAGCCTTGAAATTGTGGGCAGGGAATGTGTCTAACCCTGTTATATTTTCTCGCAAATGCTTAGTATAGTGCTCTGCACACAGTAAGTGCTCAATAGATATGATTGATTGATTGCTAGGCCAGGGATAATTTTGACTTTTCAGAAGTGATCAGTTGGGATGAAATGCTTGGGATAGTGTTGAATCTTGCGGGTGTGTGTGTGTGTGTGTATGAACAGTGATTTCTCAAAACTGTACCCATGCATGTAAGTGAAGCAACCTACTGTATATTTGTACATTCACGCACATAGATCAGCAAAGTTCAAAATGACATTTTTGATACGCTGCATTTTCTGGAGAAAATTTTCTGATTACGATGTGTTCTTGCGTCTTTGAATAAAGAGCAGGTAGAAATGTCTATACTGGTCTCTCCGCTTGGCTTCTTTTAGTTCACATTGTTGTGGATGGAGAATGCCCCCTTATAAATGTACAGACTTCAGATGTGTAGCCCTGAAAAGCCACTATTCTCAAACTTTCCAACTCATTACTTACACAAGCATAAATATTTGTAAATTTCACAGCACCATCACTTCGAGGTGTCATCATTTGTCAGTTTTATTTATTCTCTGCTTCTTTTTTTACCATTTGAAGTGATTTTATCTTCTCAGACTGGCAGTGATGAATTCTTGCTTTGGTTCTCTCAAAGAAATAAAAGTTTGGTGTCATTTTGGTAGTCATTAGAGAGAAAGATTATTTTCTACTTGTGGTTATTGCTATTAGATAAATCAAGTACCTATCTAATCAGGACCCACTTTCATAAAACCCAAATCTTATTTTTTGCAAAGTAAACATCCGTATGTACAATGAAGTTTTTTTTTAACGTGTTACTCTACCTCTTCATGTTTAATATCCTATAGATTTAAGGCCAAATGAAATTTGTAACTCAATGAATATGTGATTCATTGTGTTGTAGAAGTAATGTCCCTCGAAAGTCATCTGAGATTTAGCGATATGCAGTACTTGATGGATTTCAAAAATGTTTTCAATATCACTTTTTTGTAAGAATTTAAACATGAAGCTTAAGAAGGGATTTTTTTTTTCCACAAATCTACTTCACCAACTCGCTCCGTGCAAGCTTACATCTCCTTCCGTCTCCAGGATATCTCTACTTGGATGGTCCGCCGACCCCTAAAACTACACACGGAACTCATCTTCCCTCCCAAATCCTCTCCTCCCCCAGACTTTCCTATCACTTTTGACACCACCATCCTTCCCATCTGTCAAACCTACGACCTTGGCATTATCCTTGACTCACCTCTCTTTGTCAACCCACATTATTCAGGCACCAAACCCTTGCCCTTCTGTCTTTGCAACATCCCCCAAATCCTCCCCTTCCTCTCCACCCAAACTACCACCATGCTGATTCAGACACTTATCACATCCCACCTCAACTACTGCATCAATCACCTGACTGACCTCCTTGCCTTCTGTCTCTCCCTTCTCCAGTTCATGTTTTGCTCTGCTGCCTGGATCATTTTTTGAAGTCTTTGTTTTCCCCACTCCTCACGGTTCTTCAGTGGTTGCCCATTACTCTCCCCACCAAGCAGAAACTCTTGACCATTGCCTTTTAGACATTCAATCAGCTCTCTTTCATTCACTCATTCATTCAGTCGTATGTATTGAGAGCTTACTATGTGCAGAGCACTGTACTAAGTGCTTGAAAAGTACAATTTGGCAACAAATAGAGGCAATCCCTATCCAACAATGGGCTCGCAGTCTAGAAGGGGGGAGACAGACAACAAAATAAAACAAGTAGACAGGCATCAATTCCATCAATATAAATAAATATAATTATAGATATAAACACATCATTAATAAAATAAATAGAATAATAAATATGTACATATATACACAAGTGCTGTGGGGCAGGGAGGGGGGTAGACCAGAGGGAGGGAGTCGGGGCAATGGTGAAAGGAGGAAGACCAGGGGAAAAGGGGGGCTCAGTCTGGGAAGGGCTCCTGGAGGAGGTGAGCTCTCAGTAGGGATGAGCTTTCCTCTACTCATCCTCGGGTTTCTCCCATTCAACTAAGCTTGTACGCTTTGCTTCTCTCAAGCTGGCCTGCTCACAGGGCCTCGTTTTCGTCTCTTTCACCGTCTGCCGTACTGAAGCCCTCCTTTCTGCCTGGAACTCCCTCCCACTTCACATCTGGCAGACCGCTCACTCTTCCTATCTTTAAAGCTCTTCTAAAATTACATAATGATTAATCAATCAGTGGAATTTATTGAGTGCTTTCAGTGTGCAAAGCACTGTACTAAGTACTTGGGAGAATACCCTGAATACAGAGTTGGTAGACACATTTCCTGCCTGCAAGGAGTTTACAGTCGTAAGTGCTGTGGGACTGAGGATGGGGTGAATATTAAGTGCTTAAAGGGTAGAGAAGCAGTGTAGCTTAGTGGAAAGAGCCCGGGCTTGGGAGTCAGAGGTCGTGGGTTCTACTCCCAGCTCCACCACTTGTCTGCTGTGTGACCTTGGATAAGTCAATTAACTTCTCTGTGCCTCAGTTACCTCATCTGTAATATGGGGATTAAGACTGTGAGCCCCACGTGGGACAACCTGATTACCACATATCTACCTCAGCACTTAGAACAGTGCTTGGCACATAGTAAGTGCTTAACAAATCCAATCATCATCATTATTATTATTATTATTACAGATCTGAATATAATAATAATGGTGGTATTTAAATGCTTACTGTGTGCCAAGCACTGTACTAAACACTGGAGCAGCCGCAGGTCAGACACAGTCCTTGATGATATGATGATGATGATTGATGATGATGGTATTAAGTTCTTATTATTTGTCAAACACTTTTCTATGTACTGGGGTAGATACAAGTTAATCAGGCCAGACAGTCCCTATCCCACAGGGGCTCACAATGTAAGAGGGAGAATGGCTAATAGATCCTCATTTTACGGATAAGGAAACTGAGGCACGTGGGTGTTAAATGACTTGCCCAAGGTCACATAGCAGACCAAGGGCAGAGCAGGGATTAGAATCCAGGACCTCTGACTCCTAGGCACATGCCCTTTCCACCAGGTCATGCTGCTTGTCCTGTCCCTCATCAGACTCACAGTCTAATTAGAGGGAGAACAGTGATTTAACCCTCATTTTCTAGATGAGGAAACCAAGGCACAGAGAAGTTAAGTAACTCTCCCAAGGACATACAGTAGGCAACGGCCAGGGCCGTTATTAGACCCAAGTCCTCTGACTCCCAGACCCGTGCTCTTTCCACTAGGCCAATTTTCCAAATCCTAACATTTGGGAGAGCTATGGAGTCTCCTCCGGTCCTGAGATCTCCCCCAAGCACCCCTATCTCTGGAACTGCCTTCCCGAGTTGGAATACGCCTTCAAGGCTTCCATTCCAGCCTGTTTAACCAGGGCAAACACTGTGTCTGTTTCCTTTGTGCCTGCAAACCTCATGGTATCTGGTCCCTCTCCTCCGGTTGGCCTTTTCTGATTAATCGCTCATGCTCTTCCCCACACCACCCCCCAACACTACCACTCCACCACTTCAGCGATACCTGTTACCTTGGATCCCCACCCAACCAATTAGTACATTGCACAGCACACAGTAAGTGCTCAGTAAATGCGATTGATTTATTCATTGATTGATAGTGTACTCTCCCAAATGCTTAGTACAATGCTCTGCACACAGTAAGCATTCAGTTACTCTGTTTCTCGATCTCATCTATCTCACTGCCAACCCTTTGCCTACGTCCTCCTTCTGGCCTGGGACTCCCTCCCTGTTCATATCTGACAGACCACCTCTCTCTCCCCACCTTCAAAACCTTATCAAAATCACATATCCTCCAAGAGACCATTCCTGATTAAGCCGCACTTTCCTCTTCTCCATCTGCGATTTTCACTTCTGCGGTCCCTCTGTACTTGGATCTATACCCCTTACGTGCTTGATATTCACCCCACCCTCAAGCCTACAATACTTATCTACATATCCACGATGGAATATGTCTACTGACTCCATAGTATTATATTCTCCCAAGTGCTTAGTACGTTGCTCTGCACACAGTAACCACTCAAATACCGAAAGCACTTTTTCAAGGCCCGCTGACGTATCTAATTGTTTAGTTTTAGAATATGTATTCCTATTACACACAGCTGAACCTATTTGTTAAATCAGATATGAATTTGGTTCTACCAAAATGCAATTTTTCAGAACACGGTTGGATAGAACATGATTGGGGGTTAGGGAAAGAGCTCCGCAAATACGATTGATTGATTGTCACTTGGTAATATGGCGTTATTGAGGAAACCTCTTGGAATGGGTGAGTTCTAGAGTTCTACAACTTTTCCCTGTTTTGAGGAAATGATCATTATAGGAGAACGGGCTATACCAGCTATATTTAGCTACATTCTACTCTGCTTAAGTTGAGATAACTGTAATATTCCTTTTCAAGTTGTGCCGTCTCCTCGTCTGCTCTCATTTCATCATTTAAATCCTGTTTGTCAATCCAAAGTATAGTTTTTTCTCAAAGTCAACCATCATATGATTCTAGGGCCTCAAAATCAGGACATTGCACCATTTATTATTTTTTTAGGTAATCAAAATGAAGACTCAGCTATCACTGCAGTTTGTTTTAGTTCTGGTTAAGGTCACTGAATTCAATTCTCCTAAATGTTAAAGAGGGCATAAATTAAATTTTGAGGGATCGTATAGAGCACAGTGCTTAAACCTTCACAGATCACCACCTTTGGTCCCACATTACCTCTGACCCGAGCCCTCTTTCATTTAAGCTAATCCTTTGCCTCTTAAATCAAGTGCATTCTTCCCATCTCATAAACACAAGGACATTGTTTCAGTTATAATAATAATAATTATGGTATTTGTTAAGTACTTAGTTTGTGCCAAACACTGTTCTAAGTGCTGGGGTAGATACAGGGTAATCAGGTTGCCCCACATGGGGCTCACACTTTTAATCCCCATTTTACAGATGAGGTAACTGAGGCACAGAGAAGTTAAGTGATTTGCCCAAGGTCACATAGCGGACAAATAGTAGCTGCGGGTTTAGAACCCATGTCCTCTGACTCCCAAGCCCGTGCTCTTTCCACTAAGCCACTGATATGTAGAACATTAACTCCATTGAAATGTAACCTCCTTGAGAGCGGGGAGACTATCTTCTATTTTATGTTTCTGAGCTCCTACTTTAGTATCTGCATACCATAGAGGTTGGGTGAATGCTGATTACAATAGGATTGTCTTCCATTTCACTTTACGTGACTTACGGAAACATGAATTCATTTATTTGAGCAAGACATTGATATCGGTACATTTTGTACAGTTTAACAAAGGATGTGTTCAGCTAATGGATTTGGGGCATGAAAATTTTCTGAAACATGTGAAAGTGAGTAGCGAGAGAAATGCAAAACAAAATGACCGGTGATGAAAATGAGCATTGACCCACATAACTTATCCCTAAAATCAGGCAGTGCTCCTGAGAGACATTAATATATGCTGCCCTTCTTGGATCTCTTTTTACTTCGATTTAATGGGGATTTCTGGCTGGAAGGCAGCTTTTCGATGCATTTTTGGTTTTTATTGGTGCTTGCATTTGCTTGTTCCATTTGGAGACTAGGAGAAAACCATTAGGAGAGAAGACAGCATTTGTAAATATGAGATGGGCTAATGCGGTTTTTACAGGAAAACTGAATTGTTGTAAGCCTAAGAAACTGAATGCTGGAATGATCTAGGCTACTGTCATTAGATTGTACGTTCCTTGTGGGCAGGGAATGTGTCTTCTGCTTCCGTCGTACTTTCCCAAGCACTTAGTATCCCTTTGTCCTCCCTTGTTGTTTGATTCATATTCTATTTCTTTTCCTTGGAAGATAATTCTCTGCTGCCCCTAGCTCACTGTCCCAACCCTGTCCTTTCTGATGGCATTTTGTCATTGATCCCTGGAGACATTTGCCTATTCCAAATTCCCACCACCTTCTATATCGACAACCCCCAACAGAAGTGCCACAGTCCCTGCCCACAAGAAACTTACACTCTGAGGGAGGCAAGCATAAAATATTTGCAGGTGGAATGGTTAGAAATAAATTGAGTGGACATATATAGTGAGTGCTAAAGAAGGTGGAGAGAAGTTCCTAAGTATGAGAGTATTGCATCAGCCTCCTCACTGACCTCCTTGCCTCCAGGCTCTTCCCTCCAACTCCATACTTCACTCCGCTGCCTGACCGTCTGTCTAAAAAAATTGTTCCACTCAGGTCTCCCCATTCCGCAAATCCTCTAATAGTTGCCCATCCATCTCTGCATCATGCAGAAACTCCTCATCATTGGCCTTAAAGCACTCCATGCTCTCTTTTCCCTAAAACTAGTAAGAATAACCATGGTATTTCTAAAATGCTTATTACATGCCAAGCACTGGATTAAGTACTGGGGTAGATAGAAGTTGATAAACTCCCACGTGGGGCTCACATTCTAAGTCGGAGGAAGAACAGGTAAAAAGAACTGTAAAATCCCCATTTTACAGGTGAGGGAATTGAGGTACAGAGAAGTTAAGTGACTTGCCCAAGGTCACAAAGCAGGGACGTGGCAGAGTCTGGATTCGAACCCAGGTCCTCTGACTCCCAGGCCCGTGCTCTTTCCACTAGGCCTCACTGCTTCCCTACCCATCCTTTTTTTTTTTTAATGGAATTTGTTCAGGGCTTACTATGTGCTGGGCACTGTACTAAGCTCTGGGGTAGCTATGAGCTAATCACGTTGGACACCAGCCTACTATCTGTGTCTCACTCTCATCTCTCTTACCATCAGCCCCCTGCTCATGCCCTCCCAGCAGCTCGGAATCGCTTCCTCCTTAATATGAGACAGAGCACCACTCTCGCCATCTTTAAAGCCCTACTAATATAGTATCTCCTCCAGGAAGCCTTCCCTGAACAATCTCTTATCCCACCACCCTATTCTCTCTCCCCTCGGCATCACCCATTCACTTTCAGAGCACTTTGGTACTCACCTCACCCCCAAAACATTTAGGTACATAACTTTAAACTCTGTTGCTTCCCTTGTCTTGTCTTATGCCGTCGAGTCGTTTCCGACCCATAGCGATACCATGGACACATGTCTCCCAGAATGCCCCGCTCTCCACCTGCAATCGTTCTGGTAGTGGATCCATAGAGTTTTCTTGGTCAAACTACGGAAGTGGTTTACCATCATCGCCTTCCACGCAGTAAACTCGAGTTCCCTCCCTCGACTCTCTCCTGTGTCGCTGCTGTCCAGCATGGGTGAGTTTTGACTTGTAGCAGATGGCCTTCCACTCTCTAGCCACTGCCCAAGCTAGGAATGGAATGGGTATGCCTCTGCTTGACTCTCCCTCCCGTAGCCGAGACTGGTTGAGTACTGAAAACTCTCCAGGTACAACCCTGAGAGGGGGTGTTGCTTCCCTACCTGTAATTTATTTTAACGTTGACCTTCCCCCACTAGACCGTAAATTCCTGGAGGGCAAGGACCATATTGGCTCTTGCGTACCCTCCCAATACGGGGAAGACTATAGGACAGGCTTCCTGCACCCAGTAAATGCTCACTAAATACCACTGATTGGATTGGTCGAGGGGATGATATGGCAAAGAGTGCTGGGAAATCGTTAAGGGAAAGCTCTTAGGAGGAGGTGAGATGTTAGGGATTTGAATATGAGAAGAGCTGCGGTCCGTCTAATGCGGGGAGAGAGGGAATTCCAATTTGAGGGAACATTGTGAGGCCAGGGTAGGGAGGCTGGAGAGTCAAGAGCAAGGTAGGGGTAAGGGGTTAGTTTGGGAGGAATGAGTTCGGGACCAGTGGGTCAAGAGATCAGATGAATAGGGTGGCCAGATGGCAGAGAGTCCGGAAGCCGACTGTGAGAAGTTTCCATCCGATGAGAAGAGATCCAAGGGGGAGGGTTTTGATGAAGGGAGAGATGTGGGCCCAGCGAAGCTTCAGGAAGATGATCCGTGCAACAGAGTTGGGGCGGGAGGGAGACTGGCGGCTGGGAGATCAGCGAGGAGGCTAGTGCAGTTGTCTGGCCAAGGCAGCACCAGAGCTTGTATTAGGGTGATAGCTGCCAGGACGGAGAGGAAGAGTACCGGAAAAACCAAGACGAGAGTTGAGGGCCGTAGGGGGAGAGGAGGAGATTGACAGATTCTACCAACTCTCTTGTATTGTGCACGCCCAAGGGCTTAGTACAGTGCTCTGCACACAGTCAGTGCTCAATAAAGCCCGTTGATGGGTTGATTGATTGATTAGGAGAGAAGTTCCAGAAGATAGAACAAGAGAGGGAAGGAGAGAGAAGTAGTGCTGATGGTACTTGGAACTTCATCCCACATGCTCTGCACATAGTAAGCGCTCAATAAATACGATTGAATGAATGAAAGAACAAAGCCCCTGCCACATTTCATCCCTGGAGTGAGCATGATTCATCTTTAGTTTGATGTTCCTATGATCTCATTCCTTCATTTTACAATTAGGATCTGGGCTCAGCGTGGCTTGAGAAGCAGCGTGACTTAGGGGAAAGAGCCTGGGTTTGGGAGTCAGAGGTCATGGGTTCTAATTCCAGTTCCCCCACTTATCAGCCGTGTGATTTGGGGCAATCACTTGACTTCTCGGTGCCTCAGTTACCTCATCTGTAAAATGGGGATTAAGACTGTAAGCCTCACATGGGACAACCTGATGACCTTGTATCTACTCCAGCACTTAGAACAGTGCTTGGCATGTAGTAAGCGCTCAACAAATACCATCATCATTATTATTATGGTAAGGCTTCTTGGATGAAACATACTCCAAGTGCTCTTAAGACTAATGGGGATTGCAACCACGAAAGTGTCAAGGTGGTGGATCCCAGCCAGGGGATGGATATTTTTTGTGTCCATTGTGTCATTGTGGCCATTTTTTTATGGTATTTATTAAGCTCTTACTATGTGCCAAACACTGTTCTGAGCCCTAATACAAGTGAATTAGGTTGGACGTGGTCCCTCTTCTGCATGGAACTCACAGTTTAAGAAAGGTCCGAAATACAGGCAGGGTTTTGAGCTGGGCATCGGAAATTCAGACCAAACTAGGGCATCTGAAACACACTATCCTCTTCTTCAGGTGTGGTTCATTCTGTGGTTTAGAATTCTATGTATTGGCACTGCACCACTAATGTTATTTGCCACAGTCCTCTTAAATCACATTTCACATTTCTCATTTTATTCTTTTTTTAATTGAACGTGAATATCATTCTCATTATGCCAAGCAGAGTCCTACGGTGCATCTGAAATGAGCAATCCATAGAGATTTCCTCATCTGACATAAGTAAGATGCTGAAATTCACCACATGTGATTACTGTAGCTCATCAATTTTAAATGTCATTTTCCTTGCTGGGAATTGGGAAAGGGTTTCAGCACAAAAAGGAATAAGGGATTTGACACTTTAGGATTGGTTTGAACTTTTGGACTGCGATGACGTTGGCGAGTCTAGTTTCAGAAAATGTAAATATTTGTTTAGGTAATTGGTTCAAGTTTAATGTCCTCTGTAGTAGCCTTAAATGGATTTAAACACATTCCGTAAGAAGTTTTTTAAAAAATGAAATTACAGTCAGAAGGTTTCTTTCTTGGATTTGTTTGAGCTGTTTTTTCTATCGAGATTATTTCATGCCGGCCAGCCCCAGTCGCGGCGGGAAGGCGATTACCTTGTGTTGTCTCCCGGACCTCCTCCTTCTCTGACTTAGGACCTCCTTTGCCGCCACTGCCTAACTTCCTCATCCCCCATTCTGGTCCTTGGCCCCCTGGCGATGCAGACCTAAAAGGTGGGAACCTCAAACCACGGAAATGACCACCGGCGGTGGCAGAGACAATGACAGCAACGATTGGAGCTGGTCAGAAACATGTAGAGGTAAAAAAAAAAAAATAGAAAAGCAATGTGGGGAGGGCGTGAGCACAGGGGGGAAGGGAACTGGAGAGCCAGAGGAGGTGGGTAAATTCAAGACTCAGTAGGAACAGAAAGTCCCGGGCTGGGCACTAGGAAAGGGTAGGGAGATGGTGGTGGGGCATGGAGATCCATGTGGGGAGGAGTGCTCCTTTCTAGTGAATCTGCAATGCAATGTCAGTCCCCCCCTCTAGACTGTAAGCTTTTTATGGGCAGGGAACGTGTCTACCCACTCTGTTCCATTGTACTCTCCCGAGCGGTTAGTGAGAAGCAGCGTGGCTTAGTGGAAAGAGCGTGGGCTTGGGATTCAGAAGTCATGGGTTCTGACCCGGGCTTTGTCGCTTGTCAGCTGGGTGACTTTGGGCAAGTCGCTTAACTTCTCTGTGCTTCAGTTACCTCATCCGTAAAATGGGAATTAAGACTGTGAGCCCCACGTGGGACAACCTAATTACCTTGTATCTACCCTGGCACTTACAACAGTGCTTGGCATAGTAAGTGCTTAACAAATACCATCATCATCATTATTTTTATTACAGTGGTCCACACACAGTAAAGGTTCAATAAATACCATCGATTGATCGATGCAGAAACTAATGGAGAGAACATTTTTGAAGGAAGGGATTTCTACCGGGCTGATGTGGAAACTGGTGAGAGGTTGAGGATGGAAGTGAAGGAGGGAAAAAGAATGAGAGCAATTCATTGTATCCTTCCTGAACCTATAGACACTTGCTACCTACTTGTCTCCGCCATTAGAATGTGAGCTCCTCGAGGCCAAGATGACGTCTTTTACAATTTTTGTGTTTTCTTTAAGCACTTAGTACAGTGTCCGGCACACAAATGTGCAGAGCCAGTTTGGTTGATGAGGTTGATTGGTTTCTTTCTGCAGGATTTCTCCTGTGGCTAAAGATTCCTTGGGAATATCCCATACTGTGCAAAATGGGTTTTACCTCTCCTTTGTTCAGAAGCTCTAGTGGATGACCCTAGTTGCCAGGAATGTACTCTTATCCTGGGTGGCTAGAGAGAGCAGCGGTTGAAGCATCCATATCCCAGGGAGTTAGCGGAGCCAGGCTCATGTGCCCAAACCTGTAGTTCTGAATTCCCAGTGCAGCTTGCCAAAAATATCTGAGCTACACACCTAGTACAGCTTTTTAGCATATGTTAAGAAACAGGTGTTAATTTTTATTAAAAAGTCATAATCGGATTAAAATGTTCATTTTAGCCACTAAGAAAATCCCCAAGGGCCGGGCCCTGAGAATTGAAATCCTAGGAAATGCTGACAGACAAAAGAATTCACTTTAGAAAGCAACTTTGCTCTGAGTCTAAATACATTAGTGGTGGTGGTTGTCCCATTTTACCTTGGCTGTATTCATTTTCAATACGCTGGTAATATTTTCTTCCTAAAAGGTTTCAGGTACCAGATGTCAGAAATATCCCTCTGGGTTTTGAGCACATGGCTGGCTTCAGGATGCTAACTTGCTTTTGTGTCATCATTGTTTCAGTGTCAGTATTTGGCACTGTGAATTGGCGTATTTTTAAACATTAAATGCTAGGATCCTTTTGTAAGTGGGGCAAACTTAACTTAATCGGGATCGTGCTGTTTTTTTTTATTTGAGTAGGTCACAAAAATGTTGAATAGATTTTGTTGTAAGGAAAGCAGTTACATTTGTTTTTCTTTCCAGTCTCGGTACCTTACTTTCCTGAGTGATTAAGAACAAAAGAGTCACTAAAAACCAAAGACATTTTGGGGCATCAGAGAAAAATATCTATTCACAGATATGACCTTCTGACACTCAAGGATTTCCTTTTCCTTCTAGGGTTTTTCAGTTTTCTGGTATTTACAGGTAATTAAATAGCTGTGGCAGTGCGTAATTAAATTTTCTTTCTTCGTCTCATGACTGTTTCACTAGAACCTTATTCTGCTCTCTGTCAGAATTTCCTTACAGCACTTTCCTCTTGAATTAATTATTAAAAGAAGAGCACTGCATTCATTATTGATCTGTTGCCTGATATTCGTTTCTGAAATGTAAGCAGGGCAAGAGGTAATACCAGGAACCTTTTCCCGAGCTTTATTTTCTGCTAATAAACATACTACTACCCCTAAAGAGAAGATTTTTGTAGAAAATCATTTGTCTATTTTATTTTTCTAACAGTTAACTACAGGCAGAGCATGTAATTATCTTTAAAATTAAATTATTTGTCTTGCATTTTCTACAAAATCCCCAATACCATTCCAAGATTTTTTTTAAAATAGGAAAACAACAGTAATTTTCCAGACTGAAATTATCATCATTTGTCTGGTCTGTTGTAGTGGCTTAAATTCTTCTTAGTCTTCTCTTTTTTTTATTTTGTTTTTGTTTTTGTTTTCCCAATCTGGGCTAATTTTTGTTGCAGGGATTTGTGCTGCAAAGAGTAAGGAGCACGTACTGGAGCTCAGTAGAGAATAACAGGGAAATCTCTGCACTAAAGAAATTCGTATTCCAGAATTTCAAAGTCCATTTCAGAAACCCGGAATCCCTCCAAAGGGCTCCAGTTTCGACAGGCTCATTTACCCAGTTTTCTCTTTGAGACAAAACAGACCTGGCTGAGAGTGAATAAAATGGAAGGAAAGGGAGAACAGTGCAGATTTTATTTACCTTGACTTGGGAGTGTCATGTGGGAGAGGGACTGTGTCCCACCTGATGATCTCGCCCCTATCCCAGTGCTCAGTACAGTGCTTGGCACATAGTAAGTGCTTAACAAATACAATTATTATTATTATGCATCAACCTAAAATCCTAACCCTATCATTGGCTTCAAACTCTTCGCCAGCTCCTTCCACCTTACATAGCTGTCTTTACCTGCTATTCTTCAGCTCCCGGCTTCCACTCTTCCCAATCTCACCTTCTAAGCCATTTCTCACTCTCAGCTCCCTGGCCACCAAACTCCTGGCTCAGGCCACTTGCTCAGTTGTCCTCTCCTCTTCCTCAAAGACGTAACATCCTATCTCTTCTAGGAAGCCTTCTCCAATTAATTTTCACCTCTCAGTATAAATCCAGTAGCTGCAAACAGCTACCCTTTACACGTCTATATTTACACCCATCTTCAGTACTTATGTATGTATGTATATGCATTTAGTATTTATTCATTCATTCACACATTGTTTATTTATTCATTTATTAGATCCTTCCATAGTCCCCTAGTACCATTTATAATCTTTCTCACCATCCTGCTCCCACTGATTTTTTCAATCTTAATTGAGGAGAATGTTATGGATATTCCCCAAAGCCAAATAGCAAATGGAAAGCAGTGTGGCCCAGTGTGCCTGAAAGAGCCCGAGCCTGGGAGTCAGAAAACCTGGGTTCTAATCCTGGCTCTGCCACTTGTCTGCTGTGGGACCTTGGGCTGGCCACTTCACTTCTCTGTGCCTCAGTTTCCTTATCTGTAAAATGGAAATTAAGTCCTACTTCTTCCTACTTAGACTGTGAACTCCATGTGGGACAGGGACTGTGTCCAACATGATTAACTTCTATCTACCTCAGCACATAGTAAGTACTTAACAAGTACAATTTAAAAATATATATATATATATATATATATATACACATGCACACACACACACACACACACACATAGTGTGTGTGTGTGTGTGTGTGTGTGTGTGGCAGAGAGTTCAGGGAATATGGTAACCACACAGATTACTTTAGAACATAGTAATAAGCTTGCTGCAGACAAACCTCTGGGACCAGTTGGCATCCATTTCCCACTTGCACTGTCAACTTGGCTTCCATTGTCCTTGCTCTTGGATTTACTGCCTGTATTCATCCCTCCCTCAGCCCCAAAGCACTTATGTACATCTCTGTAATTTATTTATATTTATGTCTGTCTAGACTGTAAGCTCAATGAGGACAGGGAACGTATCTACAAACTCATATTGTACTCTCCCAAGCGCTTAGTACAGTGTTCTGCAATCAGTAAGCGCTCAATAAATGCAATCAATCGATTGATTGATCCAGTTAAGAGTTTTGAGGGAAACAAAAAGAAAAATTGCAGCTCAACCAGGAAGGGTGTACATCCTATGTCACAGGACTGATGGATTGCCAATATAGCTCCCATTTGTGAAAAGGGTAACTGAGGTAACTCTGGAACTTAGAGACTAAGGAGTATCACATCTCTAGCTGGAAATTGGAAGAATCTATTGTCAGTTCTAGTGTCAGCAAGCACTTAGAAAAAATACAACAGATTTAGAAAAAACACGGGAGGAAGACAGCATGATTTCTAGAAGTGAAAAGTGTCTCCCACTAATCTGCCAGAGTTCTTGAAAGGGATCAATAAGCAAGTGGGTTGTGGGAAAGCAGAAGATATTTTATAATTTTCTTTTCAAAAGGCTTTGGACAAAGTGCAAGGGCTAGTTAAAAAATGAGTGATTATGGGATTAAAGGGAATGTTTCGTAATGGAGAGAAGACTACCTAAAAGATAGGATATGAAGGGTAAGGACAACAGCCGTTATTCAAGATGGTGAAGTGTGAATGGTGAGGTCCCCAGGGGATTAGGGCTCAGGCTGATTTTATTCAACATTTTCACAAATGAGCTAGAAGAAGAAATGTAGGCTGAAATTTCCAGGTTCGCAGATCAGTCCACATTCTTCCAAAGCTGGGTCCGGTATAATGTGGTAATTTTCTTCAAAACCTGTTATTATTTATTCCTAACCACTCTCTAACTGCATTTGTGTTCATATTTTCTACAATGTATATTGAGCTCATTCAAATGTTTGCTATTCATGTCCATTTTAATTTTTTTGCACTAAAAGGAAGAGCGGAGCCTGTTTAATTTGCTTTGTTTGGAGCCCAATCCAACACTGTGGGATGAAAGGCACTTAATCAGTGCTCTTTGATAATGATGATGAGGAGACACTTTGGTTCAACAGATTAGGCTAATAAGATAGATGAGCACTAAGAGTTTGAGGGAAAAGATTTCAGATACCTAATAGGTTTGAGAGAAGAGAGCTTGAAATTCAAACTCTCTAAACCTTTCATCCAGATGCGTGTAAAACAAGAATCTGTGTCCATGAATATTTTTCACTCCAGCTTCAGAATTTAAAAGTGATATAATTTGTTTTCAAATAGTAAGCAATGGGTTGTAACCAGGAAGATGAGTCATTTACCCTTTACATAGTTGAGTACTCAGTACAATACTTAGCTGTACGTGCTGAATGAAGCCAGGTAGCATTTTCTCAAAGATTCAAAAGCAGATTTCAGAAAGCTGAAAAACAAATATCCCTTTTTTGCAAGATGCTTGATATCCTTAGAAAAGATAATGAAATATAAAGGTGAATCCTTTCAGGAGAAGTTTCCCCAAGTAGCTCTGCAGAAGAGAGTACAAGATACCTAATTCTCTTCTAGAAATAAAAAAAATCCCAAAGGTTGAAGATCAGATTTTCAAAATATAGCACACTTATTATTTAAGTGTATTCAGATCTTTCTTCCCTTTTAATAGGATATTAAGGCTTTAGAAATATATGTCTTAAAATTGCTCTGCCTAATATTTAGGAATACACTTCAGCCTTCATGCAAATGAAGGTATAAACGTATTAACCTGGATAAATACAATCAGAAAGACATGGTGATCCTTGGAAAGGTTTTTGTGATATCGCCTTGATTTTTCTGATCATTCCTTTACTACAGTTTCATGTAAGGTATTCCCTTTAGAATCTGAAAAAAAGAAAGCTCTTAAAATGTCACTCTAGATTAAAGCCTGGATGTTGGAAATAAATTACTTATTTATTATCTTGATGTAATTTTCAAAGCTATTCTGAGGTTTCTTCCAGTTGAATTTTTTTCTTTCTCAAGCAAGCACTAGTTGGAACTCAAAAGATGGAAGACATTTTGCATTTTAGAAAATGACAAATAATAATGCATTAAAGAACATATTCTCAGAAATCTTAGAAAGTATTAGCTGATACACAGATATTTTTAAACCAATTGATCTTTTTTTTTTCAGTCATGGTGAATATTGGCAGGTGATTTTGACTGATCCAATTTCCAGGAGTTGGCACACCATACCTGGTCTTCAGTGAGACTAGATGAGTGAATGTTGATGAGGGGATAGATTTAGTTTTCTTTCTTCCATTTCAAGGATATCTTCAGATTGCCACATTTTATATTTGAGATTGTCATATAGTACATGGAACACATTTTACCATGCAATTTTTAAAGATTTTTAAATGGTTGTTTTAAAATTATATATATATATATGTATACATATATATGTACCCTATAATTTTCATCAGTCGATCATATTTACTGAGCACTTACTGTGTGCAGAGTTCTGTACTAACTGCTTGGGAGAGTATAGTATAACAGACACATTCCCTATCCACAATTTAGAAATAGATAACTTTTGTATGGATAAAAGTCCATAATTCTCAAAACAATAGTGCTAATCTCAATAGGAGAGGCTCTTATTGGTGAAATGCAGATGGTGATGAAGTTATCATGAAAGTAAACTAGAACCTATAAATATTGCACAGTATCTTGTTAAGGGTTTATGAAAACAATTCATTCATTCAATAGTATTTATTGAGCGCTTACTATGTGCAGAGCACTGTACTAAGCGCTTGGAATGAACAAGTCAGCAACAGATAGAGACAGTCCCTGCCATTTGACGGGCTTATAGTCTAATCGGGGGAGACGGACCGACAAGAACAATGGTAATAAATAGAGTCAAGGGGAAGAACATCGCGTAAAAACAATGGCAACTAAATAGAATCAAGGCGATGTACATTTCATTAACAAAATAATGAATAATGAATAATGAAAAGTTATTTGAACTGCTCAATGTCACACCCAGTAGGTGCTCAGTAAATGCCGCTACTACTAGTACCAGGTGCTAAGTAAAGAGAGGCAGTTTCTTCAGGTGGCTCTGTCAGGGGGCGGCGAGAGTTGAAAACATCAAAGGATTGAAAATGTAGAGAAATAGCATGGTCTAGTGGAAAGCGCCCAGGCCTGGGAGTCAGAGGACCTGGGCGCTAATCCCGGTTCTGCTACTTGCCTGCTGTGTGACCCTGGATTTGTCACTTACCTTCTCTGTGCTTCTGTTCCCTCCTTTGTAAAATGGGAACTAAATACCTGTTCTCCCTTCTACTTAGACTGTGAGCCTGGTGGGGGACAGGGATTGCAGCATGGCTCAGTGGAAAGAGCACGGGCTTGGGAGTCAGGGGTCATGGATTCTAATCCCGGCTCAGCCACTTGTCAGCTGTGTGACTTTGGGCAAGTCACTTAACTTCTCTGTGCCTCAGGTACCTCATCTGTAAAATGAGGATTAAGACTGTGAGCCTCATGTGGGACAACCTGACTATCTTGCATCTATCCTAGCGCTTAGAACAGTGCTTGGCACATAGTAAGCGCCTAACAAGTACCATTATTGTGCTCGACCTGATTAACTCAAATCCACTCTAGTGCTTAGGGCAGGGCTTGGCGCATAGACAGCATTTAACAAATACTATCATTATTAATAATTAATTATGAATCATTAATAGTATTAATGCTAATAATGATAATAAAAGCTCTCAGTTTCGGCTTCTGCCACCAAGTACGGCAGCTTAGCAGCGGTGCCTCTGCTAACAAGGCAGTGGCTCTGGTCCTTTGTCCCATGTCCAGAAAAGTCTTCCCAAGTGACTCACGATCCCTTGTGCGATGTTCCATTCCCTGAGTCACATGAGATTGAGCACCCCTTAAGACTGGGGCCCTGGGGTTTGCAGCTGCTGCCTGGACCAATCAATCAGTCAGTGGTATTTATTGAGCGCTTACTGTGTGCTATGCAGTACTGTGTGCCTGAATTGTACTCTCCCAAGCACTTAGTACAGTGCTCTGCACACAATAAGCGCTCAGTAAATACAATTGAATGAATGAATGAATGTTGTGTGACCTTGGGTGAGTCGCTCACGTCTTATGCTGTCGAGTCCTTTCCGACCCATAGAGACTCCATGGTCACCTCGCTCCCAGAACACCCCTCCTCCACCTGCAATTGTTCTGGCAGTGGATCCGTAAAGTTTCCTTGGTAAAAATACGGAAATGGTTTACCATCGCCTCCTTCCGTGTAGTCAGCTGGAGTCTCCATCCTCAACTCTCTCCCGTGCCACTGCTGCCCTGCGCAGGTGAGTCGACTTGTAGCAGACTGCCTTCCACTCGCTAACCCCAGGCCAAGCTAGGAATGGATCGGGTAGGCCTCTGCTTGACTCTCCCTCCCGTAGCCGAGACTGGTAGAGGACTGGAAACTCCCCGGGTGTGACCCCGAGAGGGGCAGAGGGGTGGTACTTTTATTTTTTTCCTGCAAAGCCATAGGGGTCCACTCTACAGGGTGACAGCAGTCACCTCCAAGAGCCAGACTTGCAGAATGGCCTATCCCAGTTCCCTGACAAGAACTGAGACTTTCCAGTCAGGGCTGATAAGACCCCAAGTGATGGTTTTCTGACCTATTAGCTCGGTGAAGCCTTCCCCCTCCCAATCTTCATCTCCTCTGAAATCCCTGCCCTCTTTTCACCCCTGTGCTGACACCTCTAGACATCACACTATCTCAAATGAAGGTTTTGAAAACTAGACACCTTTCATGTGGAAAACAAAAGGTCTCATCTGGCTTTTCTATATCTGTTGTGGAGTATCTTTGAACAAAGATTAAGAATATCATTCCCACTCTGCATTTTCACTGATAGAAGTCATTGAATTCTAAAAATGTGGAAAAGCTGTGGCTGGTAAACTAATAAGCTGGCCCAGTATAATTTTGAACTGAGCTAATGTAACAATCACAGAAAAGTGCTTTTAAGTAGCACTCTTCACTAAACCCCGAGCTTCTTTATAATTCCAGACTAGATAAAAGCCTCATCAAGTTTAAACTTGATTCATATTTTAAAGCTGACAAAGATTTAGCTCTAAAGGCTTCAAGTGGAAGCTGATTCCATAGTTTTAGAACATAATTGCTCTGAAAGCTTTTGTAATATATTTTGAATAGGTGAAATGAAAACAACAGTTTGGCGTTTTGGGGGAGACTTTCGTATTAATCAAGTAGAAAATAGGCTGTTGGGTTTTTGTGTGTGTGCGTGTGTTTGTGTTTTGGACTTTTGGATATTTTGAGCAAAGAATCCCCTAGAAAAACATTCCAAATCAATTGGGAATGGAATTCTACTGGAACTAATCAAAGGTTTAACTAATAGCCTTTTCATTATTGTCAAGGTCTTCAGTACATGATCCAGGAGACTTCTGACTGCAAGAGACTTTAGTAGCTAACCTTGGAAATGATGAAGACCTCCATCTCCTCCTCCTGGATCTATTTTCAATTCAGACTCGAATCCCACTTGCATGTGGAGATGAACAAAGAGCCTCCCCTTTGCCACCTCATGCTTATTGCAAATAATTTTCCATTTAGTGGTACAAATAAAATGTCTTCAGGTTGAGTGAGCGTACAAATGCTCAGATGAATTTGAATTTGAAATTTGGCAAATTACTCTTTTCAGCATTTTGCTTTCCTCTCACTCTGGTATTTCCCACCCAAGCCCATATTGCTCATTCATTTTTTTTTGTTTAGTTTTTGGTTTTTGGATTTTTTATGGTATTTGTTAAGTGCTTACTGTGTGTCGGGTACTGTACAAAGCACTGGCGTAGATACAATCTAATCAAGTTGGACACAGTCCCTGTCCCATGTGGAACTCACCATCTCAATCCCCACTTTACAAATGAGGGACTTGAGGCTCAGAGAAGTGAAATGACTTGCCCACGGTCACACAACAGATAAGTGGCAGAGCCGGAAATAGAACCCATGACCTACCGACTCCCAGACCTGTGCCCTCTCCACTATGCCATGCTGCTTAGTGACTTACCCGCAGTCACACAGCAGACAAGCTATGGAGCCGGGATTAGAATCCAGGTCCTTCAGACTCCCAGGCCCATGCTCTAGCCACTAGGCCATGCTGCTTCTTGGCAGTTGGTTGTCGGTCGGATGAAGCACACCTTCATCGGTTTAATTGGGGAACTAAATCATGGGCAGGGAATGTCACTGTTTATTGTTGTACTTTCCCAAGCGTTTAGTATGGTGCTGTGCACACAGTAAGTGCTTAATAAATATGATTGATTGAATGAATGAATGAATGAATGAATGAATCAGTCAATCAGTGGTTTTTGTTAACCATTTGGGATAGTGGAGTCCTAATGAGCCCTGAAGCTAGGATGGTTTAGGAAATGAAAAAAAAAGCACCGGGGAGATGGAAGCTTACAGATTGTGAACTCGTGGGCAAGAAATGTGTCTACCAACTCTTTAATCTACTCTCCCAAGCGCTTAGTACTGTGCTCTGCACACAGTAAGCTCTCAATAAATACCGTTGATTGATTGATCAGTAGAGGGAACTGGTATAGAGAACAAGGCTCTATTTCAGAATGAGTTGTGAATTTGGGCCCAGGCTAGCTATAGGATGGAACCACTAATGCGATCAGGTAAAATAGCAAGTGATTACCTACTCCATCCTTCAGTGTTATCATGCTGGGCCTAGAGAACATCAGATGGGGTGCTTCCAGGAAATGTAATAAGTTCTTTCTCCTCGCTGTTACTTTTCAGTTCAATTTTCATGGTCGTTTGTATTGGTAATAAACTCTGTATTTGGCTGGAGGGTGAACTCTTCAATTCTCTGTAGTGATACAGAGAAGAAGAGTCAGAATTCGTAAGGAACCTCGTGTTTGGGTTAGGCTAGTGAAATTTTGCATAATTTTTAGAATTAGGGGGGATTCAGAATTTTTTCAACGTTTTTGAAGAGCTGTTAAATCGCTAATTTGTTCCATTCTGCCTAGAAAGCATGGACAACACTGTCATCCACATTTTTAAACAGGATATTTATAATAGAACAGCCAATTTGCAAAGTCCTCATATCATTTAAAGACATTAAAAAATTACAGCCATTTATGATAGTGGAAAGGATGATAGTAAATAAATAATAGAGCATTTGTCTCCCACCAATGTTATTAGGACTTGCATTTTTCAACAACTGTTTATAAAAGCTTTTGGAGTTGATAAAACAGGCAGCCTAATTTGGTGAGTGACATTTATCTTTTGTAGAAAATGTTTAACTTGTGTGATAGGTTAGCCAGAGTCAATAGATCGGTTTAAAACATCCTTTCAGTCAGTAAATACATTTCTCATCAGTGCCCTAATAAATGATGTGAGTTAGTTTTGATTACAACATGTTTTTATTATTTTAAAATTATTCATTCATTCATTCAATCATATTTATTGAGTGCTTATTGTGTGCACAGCACTGTACTAAGCTCTTAGGAAGCACAGTTCAGTAACAAATAGAAACAATCCCTGCTCACAGTGGGCTCATAGTCTAGAAGTGTGGCCTAGTGGATCGAGCATGGGCCTGGGAGTCAGAAGGACCTGGGTTCTAATCCCAGCAATGCCACTTGTCTGCTACGTGAGCTCGGGCAAATCACTTAACTTCTCTGTGCCTCAGTTACCTCGTCTATAAAACAGTGATTAAGACTGAGCCCCATGTGGGACAGGGACCGCGTCCAACCCCGATAAGCTTATATCTACCCCGGCGCTGAGAACAGTGCTTGACACATAGTTCTTAACAAATACCATTATTATTATTATCATTATTCTTCTTCTTATTATTATTATTAATACCTAAATTGGGCAAATTCCATCTTAGTGGTTAATATAAAAGTGGGTGGAAACAAAATTCCCTTTTGGGATCATTTTGATTTAGCATTAATAAAAATAAGAAAATAAAATGGTGACATCTCCATTTTGTATTCCAAGGAGATATTTTAGTCCATCTGCATGTTAGATAATTCTGGCTGCAGTTAAAGCCGATTCCACTCAAAAAGATCCCAAACTCAGAAGCCATGGGAAAAAAAATAGTAAGCTTATGGCAAGATGAAGGGAAAAGGCCAAGCTACAAATTAAATTGCAAATTCAAAGAGGTATAACATGTAAGAGGAGAACATTTTATATTCCTCTAGACTGTGTCAGCTCCTTGTTGGGAGGGAGGGTATCTGCTAATTCTTTTGTACTGTAGTCTCCCAAGCGCTTAGTACAGTCCTTTGCACACAGTAAGCACTCAGTAAATACCGTGAATTGATTGATTGGTTTTATAAATATATCGAAGGCAAAGGAAGAAAAAGGAAGTTTGCTAATTAGTGAAGAAGGAAAACAAGAGCAGCATTCACCAGAAAGTTGAAAGCTAAAATGATCTGTTTTTTTAAATTCAGTTTCACATCCAAAACATTTTCTGTGAAGAGAACGCTTGTCTAAATCTCTCTCTCCCACTTCCCCTAAGGCCTATGAACACAAGCTGAAATAGAAATGTAATGGACCTTGACCTGTTCACTTTACCGCGATCCACCTATTGGCTGCTTGAAATCTCAAATCCATTTGTAACTCTATTTGAGGCCTGGTGCACAACTGGAGAAATCCCAGATTACTTGGAAAAATCAATCAATCAATCAATCGTATTTATCGAGTGCCTATCTAAAATGCAGATTCTGACTTCACTGTCGAATGGTTTGGGGTGTTTGTAAAGGGAAAGGGGGTAGCTGGAAATTTCAAAAATAGCCAAGTTTTCATCCTTGGAAAGATTCTGGAGTAATTCATTAAAATATTAATTTGCAAGCATCTGGAGAATAACAGAATGTCAAGAAGCAGCCAGCAAGAATTTGACAAAATGTAGTCATGCCAAATTTGCTTGTTTCACAAGGTTACTGACTTTATTGTTGGGAGGAAGGAATAAAGATGGTAGATCCTGACTTCAAAAAGGACTTTGGGAGCTCTTTCCCATTGGCAACTTAATCAAAGGAATAATGTTCTTAACAGCAACCGATTCAAAGGCTAGAGCCATCATTTAAAAATGGATGACACTGAAGCTGAATGTCCTTACTAAGCATCACACCTACACTCATGAGTAATCACTTTACCTGCAGTAAATATCCATGAATAACCGTCCCCACTATTAAGGTCGTAAACAAGTCTGTTTGCGACTAACGTGCCTTTGAGTTTCTACTGTGTACAAGAGTCTTGGGGCCCAAGACATTGAAGGCTGCCCTGTTCTGATTAAGAAAAACTGAGAGACACCCCGATTTCCTCCCCTGCCCCCCTAACCTGATCCAATTGGCATTCAAAGCCCCTTGAAATGTACATGAGAATCTCAACTGCTGATATTCGGTCTGCCAGATCAGGGCCAGATCGGGGCCAGATCCCTTATTTCATGAGATTTTTCCGGAGATGTAATAGCATCTTTATTTAAACAGTGGAACCAGAAGATGTCAGTTTAACAGTATTAAGATCAGGCCATGATTGTTTAGGAAACCATCCCTTTTTGGCATAGCGTACTGTCTGTCATTTGATTCAGAGTCTTAGATTGTAAGATGGCAGGAACTAGATCTGTTTAACTTGCTTTGGCCACCAGTGGTCTAGAGCCTAGAGGGCTCTGAAACAGTCCGAAGTGAAAATGTCTGGGGGTCACTTGGACTGTGCCCTGGAGCCTGGACTGTTTCTAGAACCTATGGCTCTGGCGACTGGCTGGAGAACCATCTCATTGTTTCGGATCCGAACATTCTGTAGGGGTGGAACCCAAGGGGGAGAGGTCACGATCTCAGCCTGAAGCAGTCTCACACTAATAATAATCATAATGATCATAATAATAATTCTGATATTTGTTAAGTGCTTTCTATATGCCAAGAACTGTACTAGGCTCTGGGGTAGATATAGGATAATTAGGGCACACATGGGGATCACAGAGCAAGTCGGCCCATCAGATCTGCGGGGTCGCAAGATTCCAGGTCAACGAAAGCTGAACCTGGTCTGACGTGGGCCAGTTTTTTAGAGCTTTGGTCGCTCCCAGATGTGTTCTCAGGTTGGGAAGAAGGAAGTGCGTCAATTCTTTTGAAATGTGGTGTTGAAGAAGGCTTTTGCGAATATCGTGGACTGCCCGAAAAACAAACAAATGGATTTTGGAGCGAATTAAGCCAAAGTGATATTTGGAAGGCCAGATGACTTGACTTAGATTAGCATATTTTGGACACGTAATCAGGAGGACTAATCCTCTGGAGAAGACACTAATGCTAGGAAAAGTCCAGGGGAAACGTGGAAGAGGCAGACCAGCAGCTAGATGGATAGAGACCATAACGACGATAATGTTAGAAAGGTTACGGATTATGGCAGAAGACAGGACATTCTGGAGAAAATTCATTCATTCATTCATTCAATAGTATTTATTGAGCGCTTACTATGTGCAGAGCACTGTACTAAGCGCTTGGGATGAACAAGTCGGCAACAGATAGAGACAGTCCCTGCCGTTTGACGGGCTTACAGTCTAATCGGGGGAGACGGACAGACAAGAACAATGGCACTAAACAGCGTCAAGGGGAAGAACATCTCGTAAAAACAATGGCAACTAAATAGAATCAAGGCGATGTAATACATCAAGGCGAGAAAATACATCCATAGAGTCGCTGTGAATCGGAAACGACTCCATGGCACTTCATAATAATAATAGAAGGAAGTGGGGATGGAAGGGGGGATGTTTATTTTACTGTCTGTCCCCTCCTCTAAATTGTAAACTCGTTGTGGGCAGGGACCGTATCTGCTAACTCTGTCCAGTTGTACTCTCCCAAGCACTTAGTACAAAGCTCTGCACACAGTAAGAGCTCAAGAAATACCATGGATTGATTGCTGCTGAATCATAAGGGAGGCGGGCCAAACTAGAAATGTCCTAGAACACATTTCCAGGGGCTATCTACTCTGTCATTTCTCCCCTTGGGTTCCTGAGCCAATGTGCACCTGCAGTAGCCCTTTCTCGCCTTGTCCAGGTTCACTTCTGGCATGGTAATGGCTCACCAACCTCACCGCACCCGCTACGGAACTTGGTCAGGCTGACCCAGGGCCAGGTACCAGACTGGGCCAGAAGCTGGTGGAGAGCTGGGTGAACCAACCCCTAGGTTTCTGGTTAAGCCACCCCTATGGCCAACCCTATGGCCTAGGTTTTTGGGGTGCCTGATAAGAGGAGAGAAGCAGTGTGGCCTAATGGATAGAGCACGGGCCTGAGAGAAGGGTTCTAATCCAGCGTGGGTCAGTGGAAAGAGCCCGGGCTGGGGAGTCAGAGGTCATGGGTTTGAATCCTGACTCTACTACTTGTCAGCTGTGTGACTGTGGGCAAGTCACTTAACTTCTCTGTGCCTCAGTTACCTCATCTGTAAAATGGGGATTAACTGTAAACCTCACGTGGGACAACCTGATTACCCTGTATCTACCCCAGGGCTTAGAACAGTACTCTGCACATAGTAAGTGCCTAACAAATACCAACATTAATCCGGGCTCCGCTACTTGTCTGCCATATGACCTTGGGCAAGTCATTTGACTTCTCTGGGCCTCAGTTACTGCATCTGTAAAATGGGGATTAAAACTGTGATCCTCATGTGGGACTGTGTCCATCTTGATTAGCTTTTATCTAGCAAGGTGGAGCCCGTCAGTGATGCCTGGAGTTCATTCATTCATTCAATCGTATTTATTAAGCACTTACCGAGTGCAGAACACTGTACTAAGCACTTGGGAAAGTACAGTACAACAATAAACAGCGACATTCCCTGCCCACAACGAGCTCACAGTCTAGAGGACAAACTCACAGTTTAGGCCTGATCCAATCTTTCAAATTCAACACATCTTAAACCTTCCCAGTAGATTTTCCAAGAATCTCATGGCAAGAGTTACTGACAGTATATTCTAAGGCACCCCAACTATAACTCACATTTTTTATTTTTTGTTGCTTAAGGTTCACCAGTTTTTTCTTCAATAAATACAAATATACAGGAATTACAAGAGGGGATTGAAGGGAAAGTGTGAAACAGTCATTGTCCAAATGGATTAGAGATAGGGTGGGTTAGTCACTGAAAGTATCCTGTAGGATCTGGGCCTCGAACCACTTAATGGAAGGCTAGGCGGCAGGAAGGAGATTATTGGTAAATGAGACTTTTTAGTCACAAGTATGGAGGGAAAGGCAAAACTGTGGATATGTCACCTCAAGAAACAGAGGGAAGTAAATGGGGGCTAGGGCAGTGTATTCGGATTTTCTTCAAAAACCTTTCACAGAACAGTGTACAGCTATCTGTGAATTTGAATGTTGTTAGGATTCTACATTTATAAATGGACTGAAGATACCTAAGCCAAATCATTTTATTAAAATGTATGATAATTCTGATCGTGTTAAACTAAGCAATCTTTAGGGTGTCATTACAGTTTTGTCAGTAGCATTATTGGATTGCACTCCATGTAGGCCTGATGATTTTCGTGACTTTCGTCTTGTAGAAATCTTAACCAAGGAAATGCAAGGACTGAGACATTAAGATGGATATATATATTTCTTAAGCATCTCCTGGCTAGCTCAAGGAGGTTCGTGTTTTAGACCAGAGGGACAAAAGATGGAGTAACCAAAATATATTTGGCATTTTTTTCAACCACTATTTTTCATTTACAGGTACAGCTTAAAACCAGCATCTCCAGCCAGTATGTAATTCGGACACAACCAACCAATAGGTGCCTTTCCACACTAGAATGTGCTGCAATCGCTCTTTCCATTGTGGAGAAAAATGATGACATTCAGGAGGTATGTTTGGAGCAACTTTCTGTTCTCTTTGACAGAAGGCTGGTTTGCTTATATGAGTTTTTGACAATAGAGAAAGAGTGAACTTGATACTTTTGAACATAAACTATGGAACAAGTGACAGGGAACATTGAGAAGCAGCATGACCTAATGGCAAGAGCACAGGACTGGAAGCCTAGAGACCTGGGTTCTATTCCCACCTCTGTCACTTGCCTTCTCTGTGTCCCTGGGCAAGTCACCTAACTTCTCTGTGCCTCTGTTTCCTCATTTGAAAAAAGGGGGATAAAATACCTGTTCTCCTTCCCCACTGTGAGCCCCATGTGGGACAGGGACTATGTCCCTAGATAAATATTTATCCTTACCTGTTCAAACAGCATTTGTAATAAGCTAAATAGCATATGAGTAGTGCAGCATTCAGTTAAGCCCCTTATGAGGGTTTTTTTTTCTTTTGACTATTTGGTAAGTTTCATTTTTGCCCAACTTTATTTTCCCAGAGGCTGCCTTTTCTCTAAGTTTTAGATCAACAATCTGTAAGAAAATGAAAATTCACTGCACTCGTGCTTTTACCTTGAGAATTTATAAATTTACATTATGTCACATTGCTCACTGTGTAAAAGAGATTGATACCGCCAAGCAAGAGCATGGAGAAAATGCTTGCAAATGTAAAGAAATTTGAACCTGTAATCATGTTTTTATTTTGTTTTCTTGAATCCAAAAGAGTTCGTGATTATTTAGATAATTAGTGATTCGCTGGCACTGAGTGATGAGGTAATCAGCAGGTTGAAACTGAAATGATATATGGCATCTTCGTAGCTTTTTATTTGGTACTTTTTTGACTTTGGGTGTTTCAATAGCTAAATCCAGTTTAAGTTGGCAGAATCTTTTGATCCCTAGAAATCTTAAATAGTTTTCAGGAGTAAAAATCCCAGTACAAGTCAGTGAATTTAGAGGATTTAGCAAACCAATAAAAACCTTTGAGGATCTCTGGAGCATGATGGAATCAGAAGGGCAGGGAGCAACCCTAAGACCTTTAGGCTGCATTTGGTAGATCTTAGGATGGTGTTTGACATCAGCACTATGGTAGGTCCATGTTCATTGGATTGAAAACTCCTCAAAGACAGGAGCAGTGTCTTTTACTACTACTAATTCTGGTATTTGTTAAGCACTTACTATATGCCAGGCACAGTACTAAGTGCTGGGGTGGATACAAGGAAATAGGGTTGGACAGAGTCCCTGTCCCATGTGGGGCTCATAGTCTCACTCCCCATTTTATAGATGAGGAAACTGAAAGCCCAGAGAAGTGAAATGACTTGCCCAGGGTCACACAGCAGACAAGCGGCGGAACTGGGATTAGAACCCGCAACCTTCTGACTCCCGGGAACATGTGTGCTATGTTCTCAGGTGTCCAGTCCAATCCCATCGCACACACAGAAAACATTCAATAAATGCAGCTGCTGGCACTGAGAAGCAGCATAGCCTGGTGGCTAGAGCACAGGCCTGGAAGTCCGAAGGACCTGGGTTCTAATCCCAGCTCGGCCACTTGTCTGCCATGTGATCTTGGGCAATTCACTTCACTTCTATGGGCCTCAGTTCCCTCAGCTGAGCAATGGGGACTAATACCAGCTTTGCCACTTGTCTGCCGTGTGACCTTGGCCAAGTCGCTTCACTTCTCTGGGCCTCACTTCTTTCAGCTGTAAAATGGGGATTAAGACTGGGAGTCCCACGTGTGGGATAGGGATTGTGTCCAACTGATTAGGTTGTATCTATCCCAGGGCTCAGTATAGTGCCTGGCACATAGTAAGTGCTTAACAAATACCATTTAAAAAATTAGTCCCATTTTCTGGCAACTACTAAGTAAATTGACTGCTTTGGGGAAGTCAGCAAGCTCCAGAGGCTATGGTTGGTGAGGCAGAGTTGGAAGTTCCCTGCCTGATCCTTTCCCCATCATCACCATCATTAGAGTGAAGCAAGTTTGTGTTTTAGGTCCCGTCCTGTTCAACTTATTCTACGCCTCCATTTTTGGGGATGCATCGGGAGACCTCAAAGCCAGTGTCAGAATTTGCTTTCGATGTACTGGAAAGTTCTTCTATCTCATCGTGCCATGAGCATCAGTGAAAACCTTTGAGTCAGTCATCCAGGAACTGCTGTAATGCTGGTGTTCTCTGGAAGTACGTTCCCAAGAAAACAGGCTGCTGATTTTGTAGTGCTTCACAAGATCAGTGCAGCACTATGGACTGTCAATAAGCTCCTTCCCCTCCCACAAACCCAGGTATTTTCCAGCCCGCAACAGGCAAACTGTAAACCCAAGCCAAAGTTTCCATCAGCAACGTATAAATAGGGGGTGTGCTATTCAGTGATGCACAGATAGGCCAAGAAGTAGAAAATCAGGTTTAGGTGGTCAACCTGTCCTTGAGGGGACTGGCAGATAGAGCTTGACAACATACCAAATTGCAGATCTTCTAAGCTGGGCTTGTATCCAATCTTCTATCTCTTGGGATTCCTGGGCCTACCACAGTAGGTTTATTCGGTTTCTCCCTCAGTTTCATCAGTGCTACTTGTGAATCATATTCAGCCTCAAATGACGAGACAGTTTTACCGACAATAAAATTCTGCCACAAGGTTAGCTCAGCAGCATTAGGGCAACCGATACTCATTCCAGTGTGGTTTCACTCGGGGAATGCACGAGGAAGACGGAAGATAGTGTGATACCCAAATAGTTGCCGTATAGTGAACTGAAAGGGAGCGTACGCAAGATGGGGGCAGAATCAATGTTTTCGAGAAACAGCGATGGACAATTTCAAACAACATGGTGTATCAGTGAACTGTTGGAAAGCAACTGCAGCAGTCAGACTGGTTTCAGAGCAGAATTTCGAAGAGCATAGCCTGAGGGGATATCAGGAGATCAAGAGGCAGATTAGAGAATGAGAACAAGCATTGCAGTCTTTCCATGCGCACAGCGTGGAGTAGAGCTTTGGTTGTCCTGCCCCTCCATCTTGTGTGTGCCCGTTATCAGTTCAGTGTACAGCAGCTATTTGAGCATCCTGCTATCTTCCATCTTCCTCGTATGCTCCCTGCATGAAACCACGCTATAATGAGCATTGGCCAAGGTCTGAGAATCTCAGTCTGTCTTTACTTTGTGAGGATCCAGAATGAGAGTGATCGAGATCAGGAATCAGAGGAGGATGTAACTAGATCTCTTTGGCAGAAGTTAGGGATTGGTCTCCCCCTTCCCCTGCCCCCCCAAGAATGTTAGGGCTATCCACTGGCAAGTCTGTTATGGCCAAGAGTGGAGTCAGTAGAATCACTCTTCTTCTCTGCTCTCCACCTTCCCTCTTCTTGAGTTTCTCATGACCCCATTCCAAGCCAAGCAAGCTCACCATTGCCCTCTGGACCACTGCCGTAGAAAATCGAGGAAAGAGAATTGGCCCTGCCCTACTGTCCGCCTTCTTTCCATTGGCAATGTTGAACAGCTCAAAGAAAAAAAGTTCTTACCTCTCGAATGCTGGGTTTTTATTTCTTAAAGAACTTTCCTGGGAACCTAACCTATTGAGTAACTGCCCAGAATCCAGACCTGCTGACAGTATCCAGTGCCTTTGTCAGATCATTGAAAAATGTGTAGGGCTCTTGATAATCATCCTTGAACTTTTCCCGAATCTGGCACTGTGCCTATGTTT
The DNA here is from genome assembly GCF_004115215.2 of Ornithorhynchus anatinus. Taxonomy (NCBI): domain Eukaryota; kingdom Metazoa; phylum Chordata; class Mammalia; order Monotremata; family Ornithorhynchidae; genus Ornithorhynchus; species Ornithorhynchus anatinus. Next base: position 27,730,674 of record NC_041753.1, on the reverse strand, counting down.
GTTTATACATTCTTCAGTGGGATCAGTTGATCCTAATTGACTGGAATTCCTAAGGGTCAGCTGGGTGTCTTTTCCATTTGGCCTCTAGAGCAGCCAAAGTAGTTTCCAAATTCTTGGGGAAAAAGCATGGAACAACAGCCTTAGGTCATAGGAAAGCATCAATCAAGACTTCAGTTCAGAGGCTATAGGACATGCCAACCCTGAAATGTTTCCTCTCTAAGTTTATAGCCCTTTCTCCTTAAGCAGATACAAAGACTAGATTTTAAAAAATCTGAGGACACCGATGAATGCACCTCCTACAGGAAAAGAAACTTTGGATTTTATTGTATGGAAAGGAAACTCCAAGTTTTTAGACACGTAAAATTATTATTAGCATTATGGTATTTGTTTAGAGCTTACTGTGGATCATGCTGTGTACTAAGCACTGGGGTAGATACAAGTTAATCAGGTTGGACACGGTCCCTATCCCATATGGAGTTCACAGTCTAAGTGGTGGGGGGGAGGACAGGGCAGGCCTTGAATCCCCATTTTGCCGATGAGGAAACTGAGGCCCAGGGAAGTGAAGTGACTTGCCCAAGGTCACACAGCAGGTAACCAACAGAGCTGGTATTAGAACCCAAGTCTTCTGACTCCTAGGCCCATGCTGTTTGTACTAGTCCACGCTCCTCCTCATAAATATAATCCTTTGACAGTTAATAAAAGTGAGTGAATTCCTGGGTGACGAGATGTGGCCCAGAGTTCCTCCCAAGGAATAATGAATATCTTTTTGCGAATATTTGACACTGTGAAAAGGTCTGGCTGTGGCTAATCATAAAAGGAAATTGAAACCCAAAGAGGGAAAGATTTTTCTTCTCTCTGACCTCAATTCTCCCACCCAAGGAATGGGAAAATAAATTTCCCATCAATATCATCCAACTGCCTCAAAACAGATTTAAAGCCGTCTTACTTTTCCTAACCAAAATACGGTTGCCTGCAGCAAAAAGCCATCTATTTTTCTGGGGCTGTACTGTCATCCAGCACCTAGACGAGAAATAATTAGAGAGCAATTTGGTACATGAGGATGAAATTGGGCTAGACCCAGAGGGCTGAATATTACCAAGGCTTTGAATCGGTTCTCTGATAAATCTGTTTAAACGATACAAGACCCTGTAAAACTTACCAGTGAATGATTATCCTTTGTGTTTTTTCATTATGAGAAATAGCATGGCGTAGTGGATAGAGCACAGGTCTGGAAGTCAGAAGGTCATGGGTTCTAATCCTGGCCCTGCCACTTGTCTGCTGTGTGACCTTGGGCAAGTCACTTCCCTTCTCTGGGCCTCCGTTCCCTCACCTGGAAAATGGGGGTGGAGACTGTGACAGGGACAGGGACCATGTCCAACACAATTTGCTTGTATCCACCCCAGTATTTAGTACAGTACCTGGAACATAGCGCTTAACAAATACCACAATTATGATTATTATCGTCATCACCAGCTGCATTTGAGCACCCACTATGGAGTAAATAGTATAGTGGAAACCTTGATGGAAATGGTAGTGGAAATAGTTCATTACACCCATTTTAGTAAGTGTTCGGTTCTCTTGGTAAAGATTACCTTTTAGGTAATTATTTTGTGCAGTAATCTCTTCTTCTCCAGTAAATCTATTCATGCTTAATAATGAAGCAGTTCTAATCATAGTGATCCTGTGCTTGCAAAAGAATTGAACAGGCAAACCCTTTCTGAATCATTTTAGGATGCTCGAAACCATTTTATACTGTGTAACTTCTTGTAGATCAACTCATCAGTTTTCATTTAAAGACTGAAGCACAGCATTTAATATGAGAAGCTATTTGCTTTGAGTTGATCAAAGGAGTTGCGCCCTCCCCCTCCAAACCAGTATTGATTATATTGCTTACTATAAAAGTATTGACAATATATTATTGTATTTTTAAAGAAAATCTCCTGTGAGCATAGGTCTTCTGGTTACTAGCAAGTCACCCTTGTACAAAAAGGAGGGTAAAAATGTTGGAATAAAATAGAGCCAAAGAAAGTTGTCTTTATGGAGAGGAACGTGTATAAGAGCTGTTTTAGGAGACTGTAGCAGTTTTCGCTACTTTCTTATCCAAGCTGCCAAAAGCACAGAGCTGCTACGATTGCCTATGGCCTGGTGACTATTAAGGTTCATTCATTCATTCATTCAATCATATTTATTGAGCGCTTTCTGTGTGCAGAGCACTGTACTAAGTGCTTGGAAAGTACAATTCAGCAACAGAGACAATCCCTGCCCAACAACGGGCTCACAGTCTAGAAGGGGAGGAGACAGACAACAAACCAAAACAAGTAGACAGGCATCAATAGCATCAATATAAATAAATAGAATTATAGATATATACACATCATTAAAGAGAATAATAATTATGTACATATATACACAAGTGCTGAATTGCTAACAACTAATGGTCAAATGTCAACCGTTCCTGTCACCTTAGTGTGGAATCATCAACAACCCAGTCAAATCCCAACCAATTCTTCGGCCAAGAAGAAAGTCTTCACCCTGGAGCTAATCGAAAAATCAGACGCACGTGTCCAGACCAGATGCTACAGTGAATCCGAGGCATGTGTATTAATGCATTGTTTTCTACCTGTTTTTTGACAGATTTTGCTACGCCCTCTTCAAGCTTTGTGCTCTTTCCAACTTCAGCATGGTGCTCAGATCCATCACAGCAAGGAACATCTTCTGAAAAATGGCTTATACAACAAGCCCTTGCCAAAGAATAAACGCAAACTCAGGAAAATGGAACTTCTACTGAACAATGTTAAAATTTAATGAGATTAACTACCCGGTGCTCAGTACTATTGTACTAATCCTTTTGCAACTGAAAATAACCGACCAAGTTCTCTTTCTTTGTAAGTCATGGAGTTGGCTGACTCCATAGAAGAACTCGATGTAGAATATTGCAAAATCAGAATCTGACCTGAAGCAAGGAAATAAACGCAATAGCCATGAAAGCCGTGACTCAGTAATATAAAAGGCAAGATTTTGTACTCTGGTCCTCTCAAGAATGTGGCCACTCATTTTGGGAATCCCAGTGAGACATGGCCGACCAGTGTTTTTCATCTAGGTTCTCTGTTCAAGATGAATCCTTTTTGAAAAAGAAGGAAAAATGTAGTGCTTAATTTGAAGCAGAACCGTTCCTTTCGTGTCTGGATCTGTTTTGCAATCTTGTTCACTCTATTCTCCTAGAGCATGGGGATTGCATTCTTGTAGACCTCTTGTGTTGAGGAAAACTCACTTTGTAGTGTGCAGTCCATGTCTGACAGTGCACATGAGTTTCTTCCAACACTGCAGCGTGTTGTATCCAGACAGACGCATGTTGTCAGAAGGACATTCTTAAGTCTCCATAATGTTTGAATCAAAGTGCATAGTGGGAACAGGCGTTCTGGGAGATCTGAGAGTACCTATACTTCTGAGAGAGGCCCTGACAGAACTGGTATATTCTGTTGCACAAGAAGCAGTGTAGCCTAGTGGGTAGAGCCTGGGCCTGTAAATCAGAAGGACCTGGGTTCTAATACCGCTTCTGCCACTTGTCTGCTGTGTGGCCTTGAGCAAGTCACTTCACTTCTCTGGGTGTCACTTACCTCATCTGTAAAATGGGGATGGAAACTCTGAGCCCCATGTGGGACCTGGGCTGTGTCCAAGCTGATTAGCTTGTATCTACCCCAGCGCTTAGTTCGAGTGCCTGACACATAGTCAGAGCTTAATAAATGCCATAAAAAATGTGGGAAAGGGGACTGTCATTGCTGGCGCTGCCTCTTTGACATCTCTTCCTACCCTGGCCATGGTGGTGGTTCAGAAGGAGAAGGAGGAAGGGAAACCAGCAAGGAGGTCATGTCTCGCATGCCACACAGAGGTTCAACCAAGTCCATGGAATTGGCACATAGTAAGCGCTTAACAAATGCCATTATTATTGTTAGTAGTAATAGTAATACATCATCTTCTGTGTGAGTTCTCATGTGGATGAATCAGACATAATAGAACTGGGTTGTTGACATTGGCCAACGATTGGATTGTTGGTGTTGGCCTAGGAAAAAATCAGGCAAAGCATCGAACTCATGCGCATTCTCGTTTGCATGAGAGATGGTTATATAGAAAGGAGACTAAATTTCTATTTGCTACAGAACGTGGAACACAAGTGACAGTGGGCCATAAGAACTTATTTGGAGAAATAATCATGTTCTTTTAGATGTTTTGGAGTTATGTGAAAAATATACATATATATTTTTGGATGCAATCTGAATGAGAAATTTTTTTATTTTAAAAATTCAGCGTTCAGGTTTCATTCAATTGTATTTATTGAGCGCTTACCGTGTGCAGAACACTGTACTGTTTCGTTGGCCAAAAAAAAAAGCTACCATCAGAAACAATCTGAATACATATCAAAAATAGGATATGAAAAAATCGCAAAACCATCTCAATAATGTTTATAGAAGAAGGAATGATGATAGTTAAGGTCGTTTGAATTTTAAAGGAGCAAATGGCAGAAAAATATCCTAAGTTAAGGGAACGGCTCATGATTGGAAATTAGTGGTGTTCGTGTGGCGTGATTTTATTGCCGATAACTGATGTCTGGTCAACAGCGTGCCCGGATCCCAGTAAGAGAATCTCCCAAGAGCCACGACCCCTTCTCCCAACCCCCATCTCCATCCCAACGTCCCAGTAGTTACCCAAAGAATGAGTTGAGAGACGAAAGGGTCCAAAGGAATGTCGTCTACTGGTAATAGAGGTATTGGAGCTCCTCCATATTAACCTGGCATCTCCAGCTTGTGGTTTCCATCTTTCCTCCCAAATCACTTTTACCCCTCCTAATGTCCCAGGCCCCTCCCCTGAAGGCTGCTTTCCTCATCAGTCAATGATCGATCAATAAATGGCATTGATTGAGCGCTTAGTATGTGCAGGGTGCTGTACTAAGCATGGCATAGTGGATAGAGCATGAGCCTGAGAGTCAGAAGGTCATGGGTTCTAATTCTGGCTCTACCACTTGTCTGCTGTGTGACCTTGGGCAACTGACTTGACTTCTCTGGGCCTCATTTACCGAATCTGTAAAATGGGGATTGAGACTGTGAGTTCTACATGGGATAAGGACTGTGTCCAACCTAATTTGCTTATATTCATCCCAGCAATGAGTACAGTACCCAGCACATAGTAAGCTCTTAAAAAATTATTATTACTAAGCGCACAGGAGGATACAGTATAACAGAGTTGGTAGGCACGTTCCCTGCCCACGACAAGCTTACAGTCTAGAGGACTGTAAACTCATCTCTGACATCACTCTGGGTGGTCTGGGGGTGTTTCGGAGGATTTTGAGGAGGAGAGATGTGGGCCGAGACAGAAAGATGATCCGTGCAACACTCTTCTGGGCTAGGCATACATCGTAGTGCTTGTAGGTGCTCTAGTGATTCATGAAAGCACATCAATTTTGATATTAAATTGCCTATTTTATTCTAAAGAAGATGAGTCCTTTGGTGAGGAGGGAAAAATGGAAGCTTGGCAGAAATAATGGGCATGTTTTCAAGAAACAGATTTTGAGGTAAACTGTTTTTAAGATAGAAGGAAATTATCATTATTTTAAGTAATGTCAATTTCCTGGGGTATTATCTGTTGGTTTGGTTAAGTAAAGTGGATTATGACTTTTTGGGTTTTTTACTTAACTGAAATAAAGTCACCAGCGCAGGAGTATTGCTGTCATCATTTTAATTAGAATACGTTATTAATGGTTGGGCTAATGGAAGACGGTGGTATAGTAAGTGGTTATTAGCTAAAAATTAGCCACTTGTGATTAATAATATTGATTTTTCTGTACAGAGAATTCAGCTTATGAATGCAATTTTGTACTTCCGTCTTTAAGGGGACACTTTTATGTCAAATGACTTAAGGCAAAGGTTGAATTATCTCTGGTCGAAAGAGGCCGTGAAAAATCTTGGGATTCTACATGCTGGGTTTGATTTTTGCCTGTTGCTTTGGGTTAATTCCACTATTAAAATGTCTTCAGTATTCAGGTACATAGGGAGTATGTGCCTAGAAGTGTCCAGCATAACCTGAAGCTTAATAATGATTTGCAAATGCATGTCAATGGTGTATATCTACCCCCCGACCCGATCGGTCTCAGGGTGATCTAGTTCTTGTGCTATTTGATATCAGAGGCTTTGTTGCTTGGGCCTATGTGAGTCGTTTAATATCTTTTCAGGGATGGGATGTGTTCAAAATTACTAGGTCTTACTTGCAGTCAGTCGAGCCTTCCTCCGCAACTCAGTGCATCGTTTTACTGTTCCTCTCTTGTGTATCGAGGTTCCTGTTTGGGAACACGTCACGAGGAAAGAGAAAGTTTCTTCTGGACTCCTCAGATTTTTGAATATCCAGGTCTTGCTCAGTCATTCATTTATTCTGTCATTCACTGTCATATTTCTTGAGCACTTACTGGGTGCAGAGCACTGTACTAAGCGCTTGGGAGAGTACAACGTAACAGTAGAACAGACATATTCCCTGCCCACAACGAGCTTACAGTCTCCGGTGGTAGGGGAGGGAGACAGACATCAATACAAATAAATAAATTACAGCTATGGGCATAAGAGTCGTGGGGCTGGGAGTGGGGAAGATCAAAGGGAGCAAGTCAGGGTTGATCCAGATATTCATGGCCATACTATAACAATTTGAGTTTGAATTTTAAAGTACTTATTCATAAGCAAATATGCTGCTACCACCATTGCCGTGCCCAGATGTGTATCTTTAGCTCTCTGTTTTCAAAGATGATGATAGTGATGCAGAATTCCTAACCAAGAGGGAGAGTATGGCTAGAAAGACTGGTGCATTCATCATCAACAATTCCTTCCACGTAGGGTGCACGCAAAGATAGCTCCTTGCTCGTTGTTTGTGTTTGCTCCTTGCAAGATCCATCACCGAATTGGAGACTGTCTCTTGGTTTTCCACTGCCAGAGGAACTGATATAGTTACTTAGTTATGGTATTTGAGTGCTTACTATGTGTCAAGTGCTATACTAAGCATTGGGTTGAATATGAAATAAATCATTCAGACTCAGTCCTTGCCCCACAGGAGGCTAAAAAAACTATGTTGGGGAGAACAGACACGGAAAAGAGGAAAAAGTTACAGACCACCAATTGCAGACAAGGGGTGTGTTAAGAAATAGAAGAATCAAAAGCAAAGGGCATAAGTAGGTAGATGAACAGTACGTGGCTGTGTAACCTCTGAGCACTTGATACTCACCCCAGCCAGCCCCACAACACATATCGATATCCTTATCGACTCTGTTGTTTCCCCTATCTGTAATTTATTTTAATGTCTGACTCTCCCTTTGGACTGTAAGCTTCTTGTGGTCAGGGATCATGTCTGCCAACTCTATTGTACCCTCCCAAGCACTCGGTCTTGTCACGTGTCCTCTCACTGGCATGCACCTCCCCCACCAAAAAACGGAGATGCTGGTAAGTCCTAGTTTTCCTGCTCCTGTTTTCCTTGGTGGGCTGGTTTAGTGTGTGATTTTTTTGACTTTTTCCAACCTGCCCCCTCACTATCTATAGGTATCACTTCCATATTGTACCCCCTTCTGACTGGGGTGCTGTGTGACAATGAAAATTCATTGCCCAGGAAATATGGTATCATTCCACATGTGGCTAAGTGCGGAGTTGATATCGCGGAACTGGGACCTTGTTTTTTGGCCTGATGGAGGATGGCTAGTGTTTTTGAAGAGAAGTCTTTCCTCATCAGAGCAATCACTGACATAGGAATGGTTTCCCAGTCAAACGCAACGGCAGGAATCAGGCCATCCAGAGGTAGAAGTGACTGTCTGAAACAACTCTGAAACAACCACCCTTGCCCGCTTATGCCTTGCTCTGATGCCCCAGCTATTTTCTTGTGATTGCCTGGTTGTGTCGAATGAAGACAACTGAATTTTTTTGCTGTGGTTTTGTGGGATTTTTTATGATTGTTGGTCCCATTTTTTTTTTTTACTCCCCCCTTGGTTTTTATAGTAAAACAGGAAAGAGCCTCCCAATCCTTTTCCCCCTTTTCAAAGCCTTATTGAAGGCACATCCCCTCCAGGAGGCCTTCCCTGACTAAGCACCCCCTTTCCTCTTCTCCCACCACCTTCTGCCTCGCCCTGACTTGCTCCCTTTGTTCTTTCCCCCTCCTAACCCCACAGCACTTATGTACATATCTGTCATTTATTATTTCAGTGTCAGCCTCCCTGCCCCTCAGAGTGGAGGCTAACTGTGGGCAGGGAAAGTGTCTATTTATTGTTGTATTGTGCTCTCTCACAAGTTCTTAGTACAATGCTCCGAACACAGTAAGTGCTCAATAAATGCGATTGAATGACCGCTTACCAAACCAGCACTTATCGGTGGCTTTACAAATGTGTCACGCAGGGTGGGATCTCAGCGTGGCTCAGTGGAAAAGAGCCTGGGCTTCAGATTCAGAGGTCATGAGTTCGACTCCCGGCTCTGCCACTTGTCAGCTGTGTGACTGTGGGCAAGTCACTTAACTTCTCTGTGCCTCAGTTACCTCATCTGTAAAATGGGGATTAACTGTGAGCCTCACGTGGGACAACCTGATTACCCTGTATTTACCCCAGTGCTTAGAACAGTGCTCTGCACATAATAAGCGCTTAACAAATACCAACATTATTATCTCCTGCCCTTGAGGTGTCTGAGAAATTCTGTCCTGTGACCACAGACCGCACCCATTCTCCCTGCCATTTTTATGCAGTACATGCTGCTGTGCCCAGAGGTGAGAGACCGTAAGAGAAGCGGCATGACTTAGTGGATAGAGCCCAGGCCTGGGAGTCAGAAGGTCGTGGGTTCCCGGCTCCACCACTTGTCTGCTGGGTGACCCTGGGAAGTCACTTCACTTTTCTGGGCCTCAGTTCCCTCATCTGTAAAATGGAGATTGAGACTGTGAGCCCTACGTGGGACAGGGACTGTGTCCAACCCGATTTGCCTGTATCCACCCCAGCACTTAGTACAGTGCCTGACATATAGTAAGCACTTAACAAATACCATAATGATTATTATGTTTCAATGCAAGTCATCACCACTACCGCCAACTCAAGAATGTGTTTTGCCGGCCGTTGGGTGTCCCTTTCCCCTCATTGATCACTGATGTCTGAGCAAAGGTGCCAGAAAAATGTGCATTATTCTATTTTCAAAGACACAGGGTGCAAACAGCAAGATGGGATCCAACAATGACGAGGTCTTGGAGTGCAGCACTGAGGCAATGTTCTTTGAAACTCATCTTCATTCGGGTCAGCAAAATGGGGAACTGAAGTGGCGTATGCAAGCTGAGAAGGCAAAACAAATGAAGCACGGTTTCAAACAATGCAGCACTGCAGCTGACTCATGAAGGACAACAATAGCAGACAAGCCAGTCTGGCATAGGACAATCAGGAGAAGGATAACTCTCATCTGGTAGAGGCTTCTGGAAGTCTAGAGGCTCAATGTGAGGAAAAGGAGTGTCAGTCAAGTAAAGAGGCCTTGTAAGGCACAGCCACCCATGGATAATATCTCAGATCTGTAGACTCTTCTTCAAAACCAAAGGACTTGCTAAATACACGTAGAGAGTAGTAATGAGAAGCAGTGTGACTTAGTGCATAGAACACAGGCCTGGGAGTTAGAAGGACCTGGGTTCTAATCTTGGATCTGCCTCTGCTTACCTTGGGGAAGTCACTTAACTTCTCTGGGCCTCAATTAACTCAACTGTAAAATGGGGATTAAGATTGTTAGTCCCATGTGGGGTGTGATTATCTTATATCTACCCCAGTGCTTAGAACAGTGCCTGGTACATAGTAAGTGCTTAACAAATACCATCATCATTACTATCTATATTATCACCATTATTCTCTGTGCCTTGGTTACCTCTTCTGCAAAATGGGGATTAAGACTGAGCCCTAGGTGGGGCAGGGACAGTGTCCAACCTGATTAACTTGTGTCTACCCCAGCACTTAGTACAGTGCCTGGCACATAGTAAGTGCTTAATGAATACCATAAAAAATGGTATTTATTGAGCACTTATTGGGTGCAATGCACTGTACTAGGCGCAATGCTGGGGAAATTACAACAGAATCACAAAACCAGTTCCCTGTCCAAAAGAAACTTACATTCTAACAGGGGAGACAGTCATAAAAATCATCGCAAGAGAGATAATCAGAATAAATACCTGACCGTACAGTTGATCATACATATAATCACAAGTTCTGAGGAGGATTGACCCCTCCTACCTCACTTCACTACTCTCCTCCTACTACATCCCAGCCCACACACTTGGCTCCTCTAATACTAACCTTCTCACTGTGCCTCTATCTCATCTATCTTGCCGCTGACCCTTTGCCCACATCCTGCCTCTGGCCTGGAATGCCCTCCCTCCTCATTCTGACAATTACTCTTCCCCCCTTCAAGCCTTATTGAAGGCAGTCTTCTCCAAGAGGCCTTCCCTGACTAAGCCCCCCGCCCTCCCCTTTCCTCTTCTCCCACTCCCTTCTGTGTCACCCTGACTTGCTACCTTTGTTTTAATACAAAATGAGAGGCAATTGAGCTGACAGTTTTGTGGGCTAATGGCTGGAATTAGGCTAGTTAGTATTTCAGCTGTAGTGAATGTCATAATACCGGGCCCAGACCCAGGCCCCGCTGTGAGACTCTTGTCATCACTGGACCTACTTGGGTTGCTGCTTTTCAGACTTCCTAATGAAGTCCTAAATCTTGAAAGGCAGGTGAAGAGGTATGAGCTCAGATTCTATGAATTTCTGTCCTAGGCAAGTTCTTGGAGCAGCTCCAAAGGGGAGTTCTGTAGCACTGATACTTTTTTTAAAAAAAGGTATTTGTTAAGCACTTACTATCTGTCAAACACTGTTCTAAGCACTGATATGGGTACAAGTTAATTAGGCTGGACACAGTCCCTATTCTGAAAGGAGTTCACAGTCTAAGTAGAAGGGAGGACAGGTTTTGAATTCACATTTTACATTCAAGGGAACTGAGGCACAGAGAAGTGAAATGACTTGCCCAAGGTCAAACAGCCGACAGATGGCAGAGCCAGGATTAGAATCCAAGTCCTCTGATTCCCAGGCCCGAGCTCTTTCTACAGGACCACACTGTTTCTCACTTTCTTTACCAAAGCCATTCCCTGCGGGGAAAAGCAATCAGCTTTTCCAATCTGTCTACTTAATTTTCCCTTTCCAGCTGTAAGGGCCTTCTGGAAAAACAAGGTGGCAATCTCAGTACCTTCTCTCAGGAAAAGAAATGTATATTTTGTTTTAGTTTCACTGCCTATTTTTCGTATCCCCCTAACCTAGTTCAGGAAACCAGCTTGGAGTATTCTAAAGATGCTACTCTAATCATACTTGATTTTAGACCTATTTTCAGCTCTATCCCCATCTCTATGGTCTTTCCTGAATTGCTTCCTTAATTTGTCTTTTTAGGAACCTGATCACGTCTCAGCCTCTTTATAGGGGTGGGGGAAGGGCTCAGGATGTTGCTCACAACATGCCCTGCCAGCCATGAATAAAAGCTTCCTCAAAAGTTTCTTATGAGGAAAATTGATTTTCTTTTCTTCAGCTACAGTGCTTGATGAACATCAGAATTTAATTCAGCCAAAGGAACCAAGGATGTTCACTGGGTTTTCCTGCAGAGCAGTTTTGCTCCAGTTAAGTTGATGATTTCTACAAGAAAACACCACATGAATAATTCAGGTAAGAGAGTAGCGAGTGGCTGACTGGCCAGTGACTCCAATGAGGAAATCATGTTGGAACCAAAAGATCCTATGTAAAATGCATGATATTCCTAGTGCCCATTTTAAAAATTTAACGAGGTAGGTCAGGTAGAGGGGTCTTTGAGAGAGTGGGTTCAACTTCCTGACGGGAATTTTGGTGTGCTGCAGTCAGAGTTCTCAAAAGAGCTCTTTCTATCGACTTTAAGATAGGACAGAAAGTAACTGGGGTAATCCCAGCATTACGGAATCGGATACAGGGAGGCCCAAGGATAATAAAAATATAATAATAATGATAATAATGATAGTATCTGTTAAGCGCTTACTATGTTCCAGACACTGTTCTAAGCGCTGGGCTGGATTCAAGCAAATCGGGTTGGACACAGTCCCTGTCCCCCCTGGGGCTCCAAATCTCAATCCCCATTTTCCAGATTAGGTAACTGAGGCCCAGAGAAGTGAAGTCACTTGCCCAAGGTCACCCAGCAGACAAGGGGCAGAGCCGGGATTAGAACCCGTGACCTGACTCCCAGGCCCGTGCTCTATCCCCTGCGCCACGCCGCGTCTCATGTAAAATTTGCAGTGGCTCCTCGGCCAATCACTATGACAGGATAAGCTAGAGAGAGCAGCCTTCACCGTCCATCTTCCTCCCGCCTTCTCGTGATCTGCCTGTGTCCAAGTGAACAAGAGTAGAGACAGCTGAAGAAAAATCAGCAACCAAGCGGCCAAGTTAGAAAATAATGTCCCCCATGGGGGACCAATGCCAAGCACGTTTTCCCTTCTGAAGGGACAGAGAAGCAGCGTGGCTTAGTGGAAAGATCATGGGCTTGGGAGTTAGAGAACATGGGTTCTAATCCGGCTCCGCCACTTGTCTGCTGGGTGACTTTGGGCAAGCCATTTAACTTCTCTGTGCCTCAGTTCCCTCATCTGTAAAATGGGGATCAAAAGTGTGAGCCCCACGTGGGGCAACCTGATTATCCTGTATTTACCCCAGCGCTTACAACAGTAAGTGCTTAACAAATACCATCATTATTTTTATTATTATTCTAAAAATCTCAAGAGTTTATATCTATAATTTCCCTTATGAGCATAGCATGTGTGACAGAGATGAACTGGTAATGCTTTCTCGGAGAGATACTTGCCAGGAGAATGGCGGGGAGGTGGGGGGAAGGGGAAGGGGTGGCGAATGTACCAACCAGTTCAGTACTCAGTTGATGAGTGCACTATCCCAGCACTCCAAAGCCAAAGTCCTGTCCCACAGTGAGGCACAGGCCCAATGTTTGAGACAGCTCAAACCAGGCCCAAACCAGACCCCCCGATTGCTACCGTGAGCTTGTAAGACAGGGGAAGCCTCATTAGGCACTTGGCTTTCCCCTAATTATTCTGTCCTTTGGGGTTCAGCGATGGCACTTGGTGGGGATGTTGAGATCGCATCCGGGGGGGTCCCAGCATGGTGGGGAACCAGATCTCTCTCTCTTGTTCACACCGTAAGGATTTCAAACGAATGTGCAAATGAGCATTTTTCTTCATTTGCACGTTCATTAGAAACCCTCAGGAATTGGCCAGAGCTGTCTTCTTCCTCTAGTATGAATTAGTCAGTTCAGCTCCCTGACAGGCTCCCTTTAAAACAGACATGAACATCCTGTTGAAATTCTGCACAATTCCCAAGGCGGCATCTCAAATCCAGTGTCACTGATGGGTTTTTTCTCCCTATAACTCCATAGGAAATGATTGACAAAATTCATATTATCTCTCAAGAGGGTCCAGCCTGCACAAAAGGCAAAAAAGAGAAAATATCACTCAGGGCAGTGGACTGAGTTTTTAAAAATGGGTATCGCCTCCTGAGTGAAAGGCCAAGCTTGCTGTTTAAACTTAAGTGCTGGAGATTCACAAATTCCTCCTCCTCGATCTCTAAATTGCGTCTGCCTCCGGCTGACTGTCGAAGATGCATCGGCTAATGGATTGGCATTGGTAGAAAAAGTGTGGAGAGTTAACCTAGCCCAAGGAGAAATCTTCCAATGGGAATCCCTTGGGGAAGCTGGTTCAGTGAGCCTTGGAGGAGACTTGACAGTCAGGCTAGGAGTTGAATCCTGGGAAGAATGCAAGAAGAGAAAGCAGTCTGTGGTGGTTGCGGGTGGGGCGGAGGTAAGGATTGATAGCACTAAGGTTTAGGCCTTCCAAGAACTAAATGCCTAAATCTGCCCTAGGGACCTGTGGATGGAATCCGGGTTCCAGGATCCAGTGTTTTGAATCCCAGCTGGAAGATTCTGACCATCTTCATTCATTCATTCATTCAGTCATATTTATTGAGCGCTTACTGAGTGCAGAGTACTGTACTAAGTGCTTGGGAGAGTACAATAAAAAGTAAAAAGACACATTCCATGCCCACAATGAGCTTACAGTCGAGAGCAGGGGAGACAGACATCAATACAAAAAAATAAATTACAGGTATATACGTAAGTGCTGCATCCTTCCTCATATTTTGCATCCTTCCTCATTTGTGGAAAAGCTAACAGAAATACCTGGTTATGTTGTTCATCAAGTAGTGGTGGTAGGATGTGTTTATGGGGTATACGGTGTATGCTTGTGTGTGTACTCTCCCAACTGCTTTCCTGCAAATCCCAACTCTGTTACACTGTACTCTCCCAACTGTTTAGTACAGTGCTCTGCACACAGTATGCGTTCAATCAATATCATTGATCGAAATACCTCTGGGACCTCATGGCACAAGGAGATCCGGGAGTACTGCCTGTGATGTGTGCCTTCGCTGCGTTTTGCCAGTTGGACGGTCACTCTGCTTACCGCTGAAGGTAAGGGGCGGTGTGTTGATACATTTCTGTTTTGTTTTTCATTCATTCATTCGATCGTATTTATTGTGCGCTTACTGGGTGCAGACCACTATACTAAGCCCTTGGGAAAGTACAATACAACAATAAACAGACACGTTCGTTGCCCACAGTTTCTGTGAACAAGATGGATGGTCATGAGACTGCAGAGGGCAAGGACGTAGTCCGCTGGTGTTTGAGCTTTTCCGGTTCTTCAGGTGCACACACTGGCTTCCGGGTGGGTGTAGTTAAGCAAAAACTCAAAGATGAGAAATCAGGGAAGGAGCGGTACTTGCTGGAAACTGGCATCCAGGAGCCCACGGAAACTCTCTGAGGCGGGGAAACGGCTCGAACGTTCATCAGTTGTCTCTTAGGGAACGACAGCACTAAGCTGCAAAGTTAATGGAGCCGTACTAGGCACTAGATCCGATCAGCCCTAGATTTATTTAGAGGCTTCTCATCTCCCATTGTTCTTCACCTGACCCCAAAATGTTTATATCAGACGTCATTTATGAGTGTTTTCGACTCGTGCCGTGGACGAGAACAAAGGTGGCCACGTTCCCATTGCCTCTTTGAATGTGAATCTGGAGGGTTTTATGGGAGACCATGATGCATTGCTTTAATGTTTTTTCTTTCGAGACAGTGGGTATTTTCTCTTTGAATGTATTTGAGCGTTGAGTGTTCTACAGCGTATGTTGCTTTTTAAGTAAATGTGTTGATTTTTAGTGGCTTTTGAAAATGAAACCACCTTGAGGAAGGGCATCAGAAGGTGAGGCAACAGGATTTGGGGTGGGGTGGGCACATGAATTGAAGTTCACCTGCAGATGAAGGCTCACACTCCAATTGATTGATCAATGGTATTTATTGAGCACTTAATAATAATAACAATAATGTTGGTATTTGTTAAGCGCTTACTATGTGCAGAGCACTGTTCTAAGTGCTGGGGTAGACACAGGGGAATCAGGTTGTCCCACGTGGGGCTCACAGTCTTCATCCTCATTTTACAGATGAGGTAACTGAGGCACAGAGAAGTTGTGACTTGCCCACAGTCACACAGCTGACAGGTGGCAGAGCTGGGATTCGAACTCATGAGCTCTGACTCCAAAGCCCAGGCTCTTTACACTGAGCCACGCTGCCGTGTGCAGAGCGTTGTACTAAGCACTGGGGAAAGTGCAGTACAATAGAGCTGGTAGATGCACCATGAAAGCAGCATGGCCTAGAAGAAAGAGCATGGACCTGGAAATCAGAGGACCTGGGTTCTAATCCCAGCTCCGCCACTTTCCTGCTGTGTGACCTTGGACAAGTCACTTCACTTCCTCTGTGCCTCAGTTATCTCATCTGTGACCTGGGGCTTCAATAACTCTTCTCCCTCCTACTTAGACTCTGAGTCCCATCTGTAAACCTGATTAGCTTGTATCTACCCCAGTGCTTAGTACAGTGCTTGGCACATATTAAGCGCTTAACAAATACCACAGTTGGATGCTAACCCTGCCCACAGGGGGAGACGGACCCCACTGGCTTCTGAGCAGTGAGATTGACCATTATATCTAAAGTTTCTAAAGGACCTTTCTTTCTGAGAACTCAAAGCACTTACACACCTTTGTCTCATTTTAGTTTCACAACATCCCCCTGATGTATTCTCCTCTCCATTTGACAGCTGGTGGAGCTGAGGGCCAGTGACTTATTCAAGGTCACACAAGAGGTCAGTGGCCAAGCGGGAACTAATAATAATAATAATAATGTTGATATTTGTTAAGCGCTTACTATGTGCAGAGCACTGTTCTAGCACTGGGGTAAATACAGGGTCATCAGGTTGTCCTACGTGAGGCTCACAGTTAATCCCCATTTTACAGATGAGGTAACTGAGGCACAGAGAAGTTAAGTGACTTGCCCAGAGTCACACAGCTGACAAGTGGCAGAGCCGGGATTCGACCCCATGACTTCTGACTCCCAAGCCCGGGCTCTTTCCACTGAGCCACGCTATCCAGGTCTCGCGAGTGCAGGTCCCATGTTCTGGCAACTATCCGACACTGCCTCCCAGCAGTCATTACAAAGTCCTACCTGCCGACTGCTAGATCTATTGCCTGACTTCAAGTAGGGAGGTGCCTCTCCCAGCTGAGCCTGCCTCCAGAAATACTACCTCTGTCTGTCTTAGAAGAGGGTATCAGGTGCTAGAACTAAAATGGGAATTTATCCCATTAACAAATCACACTGGGTGGGGAACCTTGAAGTTATTCACAAAAACCTTCTCTCTCTGGCAGCACACATGGGTAATCCCTGTGCAGACTTCATATTTCTGCACCCGCTCGTGGAACACCCCTTCCTCCTCCTCCTGGTCCTCCTCTTAAGATAATGATGGCATTTGTTAAGCACTGACTATGTGCAAGGCACCTTACTAAGCTTTGGGGTGGATACAAGCAAATAGAGTTGGACACAGTCCCTGTCCCATGTGGGGCTCACAGTCTCAATCCCCATTTTCCAGATGAGGTAACTGAAGCCCAGAGAAGTGAAGTGACTTGCCCAAGGCCACACAGCAGACAAGTGGTGGAGCCGGGATTAGAACCCTTGAGTGCCCTGGCCAGTGCCCAGGGATGTTTTAGGGAGACCCTGTGGGTGATGAGTTTGAATTTCTACCAGCTAGCTTTTCTCCCTAAACTGGCCCTGCCTTCCCACACTAATTCACTGCCTGTAGAGGACTCAGCTCGCAAAGGGTCCTGATCACAAATGTACTTGGCTCTTTCCTAAGGCCATTTGGATGATTTCTGTTGTAATTTCCTTCAGCAGCACAAAAGTACTCAGATTCCTTTCATTTCCAAATTCAAACAAACTGTCAAGTTTCTCTAGGATGTGGAATCATCAATCTTCTTTCATGAGGCAATCAAAGGGAAATCGTTTGCACTCTCATTAGGCAAAGTTATTTATGAAATCACATCAAATGATTATAGTCCTGAAAACTATCCTCGCTTGTAACTCAGTGATGTGAAAATATACTCATTAGCTGATTTCGTGAGTCACCAAACAATCTGTACCAGTGATAATCCATGGACAGTGTGGCACAACACCTTGAGACATTTGATCGTCGGTCTGTGCGGTTTTATCTGAGACTTTAGGGAAAAATGAAAACCTTAATTAGGGGCATTAGAACCGTGTCTCCGATTATAAGCTAAATGGGGCTGAACGGAAAGAAACTAAGAAGAGATTGTAAGGGTGAGGAAAATGCAAAGGGAGGAAAAACATACAACACGACTCAACGATTGAAACATCTCAAATCAAATCTGGTCTGTGGTTATTGTGGTCCTGGATTGTTGCGTTGAAGATAATGGTGTTTGTTGAGTGCTTACTATGTGCCGAGCACTGTACTAAGTGCTGGGGTAGATACAAGATAGGTCAGACACAGTCCCTGTCCTCCATGGGGCTTTCAGTCCCAGCTCAGCATTGTGTTAGGAATCCACAGCTACAAACTGAGGAGAACAATGGAGTTAATAATGATAATAATGCTACTTGTTAAGCACTTACTAAACACTGTTCTAAGCTCTGGGATAGATACAAGCTAATGAGGACACAGTCCCTGTCCCACATGGGGCTCACAGTCTTAATCCCCATTTTACATATGAGGTAATTGAGTCCCAGAGAAGTGAAGTGACTCTCTCAAGGTCACACAGTGGACAAGAGGCAGAGCCGGGATCAGAACCGAATCTCCTTCTGACTCCACTAGGCAACACTGCTTCCCTGACATATAGTAAGCACTTAACAAATACCACAATTATTATTATTATTATTAACTGAGATCCTGAGGAGAGGGGAAGGTCTAGAACCTGGAAGCATGGTATATTTATTATAGCTGTAATTTATTTGTTGTATCTGTACTTTATTAATATATAATATATTTATTTAAATCTATATCTGTCACCCGCTCTAGTCTGTAAGCTCATTGTGGGCAGGGAACGTGTCTGCCAACTCTGTTATATTGTACTTTCCCAAGCACTTAATACCATGATCTGCACTCAGTGAGCACTCAATAAATACCACTGATTGATTGATTTGGGGGCTGGATTTTATTTTATTCTCTTTTGACAGATAATTCCACAGCAGTAATTCCAGTGCCAACTTGCTAAATGCTAATGAGTGATTTTACCTGATGCTTGAACCTCTCTTTAGCTATGAGAAGCAGTGTGGCTCAGTGGAAAGAGCCCGGGCTTGGGAGTCAGAGGTCATGGGTTCGAATCCTCACTCTGACACTTGTCAGCTGTGTGACTGTGGGCAAGTCACTTAACTTCTCTGTGCCTCAGTTACCTCATCTGTAAAATGGGGATTAAGACTGTGAGCCTCACGTGGGACAACCTGATGACCCTGTATCTACCCCAGCACTTAGAACAGTGCTCTGCACATAGTAAGCGCTTAACAAATACCAACATTATTATTATAGTGAGATGCTTTTTTAAATCTTAGTGTATCTTTTTAGTGTTCCCCGTTCACACTGGAGGCAAATTACCAAGGCTAAGGGGTAGGGGAGGGACAGAAAACCTCTCAGGTGACAGCTCTGCTTCCAGCTATGGGACAGGGCTGATCCCTGGGTAATATTTGTGAGGGTAAAATTCTAGACACAGGATGCTTATTGCCAAGTAAACGCAGGATGCTCTCTCTCACTCCCTCTCTCTCTCTCTCTCTCTCTCTTTTTAATAGCATTTGTAAGCGCTTACTATGTGTCAAGCACTGTTCTAAGCCCTGGGGTAAGTGCAAATTAATCATATTGGACATAGTTCCTGCCCCACATGGGGCTCACAGTCTAAGTAGGAGGGAGGAGGTTTCAATTCCCATTTTACAGTTGAGGAAACTGAAGCACGGGGAAAGTTAAATGTCACAGAGGTCACAGAGCAAGCAACTGGCAGAGCCATTTGCCAATCGCTGAGTAGGCTTTGGGGTGTGGAAGGCTGTGGGCCTCTGAATAACAAAACCCCTAAAGGCAAATGAGGTAGGAAAAGTCTTGGCTAATGCGGGCTGCAGATAGACATAGTTCAGGCACAGGTGACTACCTGGAGGGATTTAAATCTAGAACCCCAGGAGGGCATCCCAAACCATCCCAAGCACATAGCGATTGGTCTTTGCCACTTGCTACAATTTTTTGTTTTCATGGCTACCTCTTGGTCTCCGATCTTCCTGAAATCTCGGCTCTGCAGTGGTCTCCAAAAGGCCACTGCTTTCTTATCCAGCGCTTAGAATAGCATATATGGCACATAGCAAGAACTTAACAAATGCCATAAAGAAAGCGTGTGTTGCTTGAGACTGTTTCACTGTGTCTGCAAATGGTATAGTCTATTTTCTGGCTTGTGTTTAATTCCCTTACCTTCCTCATACAGGTGCTGCCTCGGTATTTTGCTGCCAACCATTCTCTTCCCTTGACATGCCCTGGTGAGCAGTGTCTCAAAGCTGTTGAGCTGACATATTCTAGGTCTTCATGGTTGGTGATCCTGTACCTCCATTTGATGGTGAAAAGAGCTCATAGTGACACTGTCTAACCCACTTAAGAAGCTGGTTATGCCTTGTGTGGTAAGTTCAAGCCTCACGGTTGTGTAGAAGCAGGGAACGGGTATGCTAATTCTGCTGTATTGTAGTCTCCTAAGTGCTCAGTACAGTGTTCTGCACATAGTAAGCGCTCAATAAATACCACTGAATGATTGATTGAGAGATAGAAGGTTGAACACCCCTGAATCTCATATTTGCCTGGACAGCAATGACATATAAGGAATATATAACCTGTTATATACGTGCGTTTAATTCTAATCCTTAGTTTCAAAGATAACGATACCGATTTTGAAATTTTATCTATGTGTCTGTGTAACTGAAAGGACTGACATGTGACTGTGGAAGAAGGAAAAGGAGGGCATACACAGGATGTGTTTCTTTCCAGGAGTTGTGATGAGATAAAGTGAGAAGCACGGGCCTGGGAGTCAGAAGGCCCTGGGTTCTACTCCCAGCTTCGCCACTTGTCTACTGTGTGACCTTAGGCAAGTCACTTCACTTCTCTGTGCCTCAGTTATATCATCTGTAAAATGGGGATTAGGCCTGTGAGCCCCATGTGGGACTGGGACTGTGTCCAACCTGATTACCTTGTATCTACCTCAGCACTTAAAACAGTGCCTGATACATAGTATGTGCTTAACAAATGCCATTAAAAAAACAAGTGTATCTGTTGTCATGATGCTGAATGATTCACACTGTCTCCCCAAGTTCCCCAGTGGTCCACAGGACCAACTACCACCTCTATGCGGATGATACCCAAATCTAGGTCTCCAACCCTGATCTCTCTCTCTCTCTCTCCAGCCTCTCATCTCCTCCTACCTTAAAGACATTTCTACTTGGATATTTTATTGTCACCTCAAACTTAACATGTCCAAAACAGAGCTCCTTCTCTTCCCACCCAAACCCTATTCTCCCCCTGACTTTCCTATCACTGTAGACGACACCACCATTCTTCCTGCCTTACCAGCCCGTGACCTTGGTGTTATCTTTGACTTCTCTCATTCGACCCACATAGTCATCCTAAATCCTGTCAGTCCCACCTTCACAGCATCACTAAAATCCTCCCTACCTCTCCATCCAAACTCCTACCAAAATTAATACAATCATTTTTCCTATCCTGCCTGAATTACTGCATCAGCCTCCTTGCTGACCTGCTAGTCTTCTTTCTCTCCCCACTCCAGCCCATACTTCACTCTGCTGCCCAGATCGTTTTTCTACAAAAACATTCAGGGCATGTCACCCCACTCCTCAAAAAACTCCAGTGGTTGTCCATTCACCTCTGCATCAAACAAAAACTCCTCACCATTGGCTTTGAAGCACTCCATCACCTTGCCCCTTCCTACCTTACCTTGCTTCTCTCCTTCTACACCCCAGCCTGCACACTTCACTCCTCTAGTGCTAACCTTCTCAGTCTGCCTCAGTCTTATCTATCTCGCCGACTCCTAGCCCACATCCTGCCTTTGGCCTGGAACGACCTTCCTCCTCAAATCCTACAGACAATTACTCTCCTCCCCGCCCCACAAAGCCTTTTTGAAGGCACATCTCCTCCAAGAGGCCTTCCCAGACTAAGGCCCACCTTTCCTCATTCTCCCACTCCCTTCTGCATTCATTCATTCATTCAATCGTATTTATTGAGCGCTTACTACATGCAGAGCACTGTACTAAGTGCTTGGAATGTACAATTTGGTAACATATAGAAACAATCCCTGCCCAACAATGGGCTCACAGTCTAAGCGGGGGAGACAGACAACAAAACAAAACATCTGCATCGCCCTGACTTGTTTTCCTTTGCTCTTCCCCCGTCCCAGCCCCACAGCGCTTATGTCCATATCTGTAATTTTATTTATTTGTATTGATATCTGCCTCTCCCCCTCTAGACTGTAAGCTTATTGTAGGCAGAGAATGTGCCTGCTTTTTGTTGTATTGTATTCTCCCAAGCGCTTCGTACAGTGGTCTGCACAGAGTAAGCGCTCAGTAAATACTACTGAATGAATGAATGAATGAATGAATGAGGTGGCTGGCCAGGTTTGTCTGACCGTGGTCTCTTCTCAGCAGCAGAGTCCACTGTTTTTATCGTTCTGCAGGCCGATATTTCTAGCGTGGCACTCCCTTCCTCCACAGGAACAGTTGGGGGTCATCGTTTCTTAGTCCAGTGGAACTCAGGATCTGACAGGCCCACCACCCAGAAAGCAGCGCGGTAACACCCCTGGGGCTTCCCCACTTCTCATAGGACTGGAATATTCCTTCCTCTAGTCCCTTCACAAATGATTGACCATCAACCCCTAAATGTTCACCTGGGCTGAGGGGCGGGGCTTCTCTAAAGCAACCAGGTTTTCCTGGAATAATATCCTTGCCTGAGGGAAGGCAGTGAACCTTGTTCCTTCAACCTGTTGCAAAAACTTTCTCTGCCCAAGCTCCACTCATTTGGAAACAGATACCAACCAGTGTTGGACTGCGTCCCCAATGCTCTGTGAATGGAGATGTCCTGGGGCTACTGGAACTTGAGTTAATCTGGGCTTCGGCCACCTGAAAAATCTTTTTGCCACATGGATAGACTAGCCCCCAAGAGAGATTTTACACAGTTGGACAACTGCCTTGTTCAAAGCTTGTGCTTGTTTTCCCCTAAGGGAGCTCCGCCTTCCTGAGCTAACCCTCCTCTGGATTGCCAGACTAATTAGGTCTCTGGCACTCAGTGGGTTGATATTAAGTCTTTATCTTTCTGGACCCCTAAGGTTGATGCCATAGCAGGCATTGGTCAATTACACATAGGAAAAACAAGTCAATTTTGTTAGGCTATAGGAGTCAGCCAGTTGATTATTGTCCTGAGGAAACACAGGATGAGCTAAATTCACCTAGGGCTTTGGGAATTGATGAGTACTGACTCCTGTTCTGTTGACCCTCTCTAATTTGTCGCATTGTCCGTCATTCCTTATCTTGACAGGCTTTTCCTTAAGCATCAACTTGGTGGAGGTCATGAGAGAGACTCACTCTGTTTCTGTGGCCTGGTCACCTTCACCACCTTTTTCTGGGTCAGTCTGACAAGGTCTGGCTTTTTCCTGGAAGATATTATCCTCTACCTCTCATGTGGTAATCACTGTCTCAAGAGCCCATGTAAACCCAAATTGATTTTGAATTCACGCTTTTGCTTTCCCCATCGGCCTTGTTGCTGGTGCCACGATAGGCCCACTCTATCCTTAATTCCGTTTGTTCACCCTCTTAGCATCCGAGTCTCAGAGTAGGAGGATATCTCACCTGCTGAACATTAATGAAAAGGCTTAGTGAATAGTGCTCTTGAAACCAGAGTCGTGATACGTATGTTGGATTAATGCATTCTTCACTCATCCTCTTTATTCCCCCTTGGGGATTAATAATAGGACCCGGAGCAGGTTATGACTGAACAGATTCCCACTGTGCTAATGGTGGTCGGTTTTCCATTTGCCTTTCCTTATTCAATCAGGCCCAGACCCCTTTCAACCTCTGGCCTGAGGTAGTCTTTGCCAGCCTTGGGTATTTTGGTTCTCAAAGTAAATTTTTAAAAGTTATCCGTGTCCAAATAGTCATCATAACAGAGCACTGTACTGGGTGCCTACTGTTTGCAGAATGCTGTTCTGAGCACTCAGTACAGTCCCGGGTGTCCAGTTAACCCTTTATTCATCCTACCCTCAGCCCCACAACACTTACACGCATATCCACAATTTATTTATTTCTAGCCTGTAAGCTTGCTGTGGGAAGGGAACATGCCTGTTATATTGTTCTATTGTACTCTCCCAGGCGCTTAGTACAGTGTTCTGCACACAGTGAGCGCTCAATAAATATGATTGATTGATTGGGTGCCTTAGGTGGATTTAAACCTGCAGATGGAGTATAAAGACTCTTTCGGACCCGATCCTGCCCATCACCCATGATTGTATTCGATAATCGAAGCACCGCTAAGTAAATGGAACTCCTAGTGGTTGTCCAGTTTGTCCAGTTTGGGCTGACCCTGCAGAAGGCTCTTGCCACTGGGTAGTTTGCAGTTAGAGGTTCTTGGGTCCCTTTGACATTTACACACACTCTCTGTGGCAGGAATAACTCTTTCGTCCCAGGATCCCAGGAGCTTATAATGCTGGGTGAATCACAAAACACTACATTTTCCAAATACCGAACGTGTAAATTCTGTGAGATGTTTAATCCCCCGTTTCTTCTTTCTCTCGTTCCCATCACAGCCAATTTGATGTTGATCCTTTTCCCTCCCATGTTCCTCACGTTCCTTTAGCCTCCAATTTGCTATTTTAGGACACATCCATCTCAGACTTAGCCCTGTTCTCCACTCTTGCCAAAAATCACTTTGAACTTAACTTTGCTAGGCCTGAAACTTCATTATTATCTCTATTTCTTGCTTGCACAGTGATAATAATAATTCTGACATATTTTAAGTAGTATCTGCCAAATGCTGTATTAAAGGCTGGGGTAGGTAGAAGAGACCTGCCAGACAACCCAGCTGTTTTGTTTTATTTAATCTTAGCTTCAATCAATCAATTACATTTATTGAGCATGCACTGTGTGCAGAGCACTGAACTAAGCGCTTGGGAGAGAACAATATAACAGAGTTGGTAGACGCATTCCCCACCCACGATGAGCTTACAGTCCAGAGGGGGAGGCAGTCATTAAGATAAATTAATAAATTGTGAGTATGTACCTGAGTGCTTTGGGGCTGAGGGAGGGGGTGGGTAGAGGGAGCAAATCAGGGAGATGCAGAAGGGAGTGGGAGAAGAGGAAAGGAGGGCTTAGTCAGGGAAGGCCTCTTGGAGAAGCTGGACCTTCAGTAAGCTTTTGAAGGAAAGGAGAGTAATTGTCTGTTGGATATGAGGAGGGAAGGCACTCCAGGTGAGAGGCAGGATATGGGTGAGAGGTTGGCAGCAAGACATACGAGATCCAGTTATGGTGAATAGGGTGTCACTGGGGAGCACAGTGTGCAGGCTGGGTTGTAGTGGGAGAGCAGTGAGGTATGGTAGGAGGGGGCAAGGCGATTAAGTGTTTTCCAGCCAATGGTGAGGAGTTTCTGTGTGTTGCAGAGGTGGCTGGGCAACCACTGGAGATTCTTGAGGAGTGAGGAAACATGGACTGAACATTTCCGTAGACAATGATCTGGGCAGCAGAGTGAAGTATGGACTGGAGTGGGGAGAGGCAGGAGGCAGGGAGGTCAGCAAGGAGGCTGAAACAGTAATCAGGATAAAGATAGGATAAGTGTTTGGATTAATGTGGTAGCAGCTGGAATGGAGAGGAAGGGTGGATTCTAGCAGTGGTTGTGAAGGTTGAACTGACAAGATTTAGCGATAGACTAAATATGTCAGTTGAATGCGAGAGGTGAGTCAAGGGTAAAGCCAGGTTTATGGGTCTGTGAGACAGGAAGGATGGTGGTGCTGTCTGTGGTGATGGTAAAATCACGGGGAGGACAGGGTTTGGGTGGAAAGATTAGGAATTCTGTTTGGGACATATTAAATTTGAGGTGTCAGTGGGTCATCCAAGTAGCGATGTCTAGAAGTCAGGAGGGAATGCAAGACTGCAGAGAGATCAGGGCTGGAGATGAAGATTTGAGAATCATCTTCAGAGAGGTGGTAGTAGAAGCCACTGTAGTGAATAAGTTCTCCAGGGGAATGGGTGTAGAGGGACAATAGAAGGGGATCCTGAGCTAAGTGTTGAGGGATTCCCACAGTTAGCGAGTGGAAGGCAGAGGAGGAGCCCATAAAAGAGACTGAGAAGGAGCAGCCAGAGGTAGAACCAGGAGAGTTTTCAAAAGAAGGGGGTTGTCGAGAGTGACGAAGGCAACTGAGAAGTCAAGGAGGATTAGGATAGAGTACAGGCCATTGGATTTGGCAAGAAAGAAATCATTTGTTACCTTCGGGAGGGTGATTTCTGTGGAGTGAAAGAGATGGAAGTCATATTGGAGGGGGTCAAGGAGAGAATTGGAGAAGAGGAACTTGAGACAGGGGTTGTAAATATCTCGCTCAAGGAGTTTGGAGAGGAATAATAATAATAATCAATAATAATAATGATGGCATTTCTTAAGCACTTACTATATGCCAAGCACCATTCTAAACTCTGGGGTAGTTGCAAGGTAGTCAGGTTGTCCCACGTGGGGTTCACAGTCTCAATCCCCATTTTACAGATGAGGTAACTGGGGCACAGAGAAGTTAAGTGACTTACCCAAGGTCACACAGCAGAAAGTGGCAGAGGCGGGATTAGAACCCACGCCTTCTGACTTCCAAGCCCGAGCTCTTTTCACTAAGCCATGTTTCTTAGGAATGGTAGGAGGGAGATAGGGCGATAACTGGAGGGAGCTGTGAGGTCCAAGGAGAGTTTTTTTTAGGATGGGGAGACATCAGCATTTTTTAAAGCAGTGGGGAAAAAAACAATGGCGAGAGAACAGTTGAACATGGTGGTCAGCGAGAGGAAGAGAGAGGGGCCAAGTGCTTTGATAAGGTGCAAAGGGGTGGGTTCAGATGCACAGGTGGGGGGGTGGATTTTGAGAGAAGGTAGGAGATCTCTTGAGATACTGCTGGGAAAGATGGGAGAGTTGAAGGAGAGGCAGGAGGTGGGAGGGACTGGAGTGGAGCATGGGAGATTTTAGGGGGATTACGCCTGATAGTTTCAATTTTCTCAACAAAGTAGGAGGCAATATATAGGGGAGGCAGGGGGACAGATGGGGGAGGATGGAGTTAAACATCTGGAACAAGTGGCAAGGCCAATGGGCATAGCTGTCAATAAGGAGGGAGAAATTATTTTGCTGGACAGACGAGAGGGCAGAGTCATAGCAAGCAAGGATGAACTTGAGGCAGATGAGGTCGGCCTGACATCTAGATTTCCACCAGCGATGCTCCTTGGCGTGTGCACAGGAGTGAAGGAAGCAGACTGTGGAGGTGATCCAGGGATGTGGATCAGTGGTGCGAGATGGACGAAGGGATAGGGGAGCGAGTGAGTTGAGTTCGGTAGAGAGAGTGGTGTAGAGAGGTTCGGTGTAGGTCGGGAAGCCCTGTGCTTTCTCTAATCTTCTGGTGTTTCCAGTCGTCCTTGTATTTTTTCCAAGAGAATCACCATTTGTTTTGCCTTTTGTTTGCTTCTGTGTTGTTCTTCCTTGACTGTGAATTTTTCCGTGTGACCTCCCTTAGTTTAACTGTGGATAGATTTGTGTTGGTATCTGAGCTTCAGGTATTTGGATGCAGCAGTCAGTCAAGCATATTTATTGAGTGCTTACTGAGTGCAGAGCACTGTGATAAGTACTTGGGAGAGCACAGTATAATAATATAACAGACATATTCCTGGCCCACAACAAGCTTACACTCTAGAGTCTGTAGGAGACTGTAGGAAAGAAAAGTTTCAAAGGCCATCAGACCCCAGGGGAGCGGACCAGGCAGAAGCTGCCACAAGGCTCTTGGGCTTTGAAGTCCACAGAAGGTGTCTCCTCTTCATTCAGTCACGTTTATTGAGCACTTACTGTGTGCAGAACACTGTACTAAGCGCTTGACAGACTGCTATCACGGCTCTGATTCTGCAGGGAGGTGTTTGCCACCCTTTCGTCTCTCTCACTGGCTCGAGCAGGCAGAAACTGTGTGAATGATGAGAGGGTTGTAAGTATTTCAGCCAAGGACAGCCTTGCCTGGAGCAGTGAGGAGTTTGAGGACTATAGCTTCCCATTAGTTATGTACTGCTGCTTTTCTTGTTCTTATTATTGTAGTAGTATTTTTAACTGGTTTTTTGCTATCATTTCTTTCCCAGTGGGTCTATTCTCTCTCCGCTTTTTAGGTTGTCAGACTCGTGTGAGCCAGGGACAGTACCTGCTTAAGTATCTGCATCCCATCTCCAGTGCTCATTATAGTGCTTGTACAGGGTCAGTGCTTAAGAAATATCAGATACGATAATGATGATGATGATTCCAGATACAGAATTTCCAAGTTTGTCATGTTAAAGCTCCCAATACTTAAAGCGGAGGCAGAAAGATATCGTTGGAGTTTGTAGCTTCAGATCCTCATATAGAGGCACTGGAGCTGTTTTTACAAGCTATCATATTCTCCTTTTTCTGAACCTTTCCTCCTTCAGTTCTTCCACTGCTATGAGATAGGCAATTATCCTTCTAATGAAGCAGCGATGCCTCACCTAAGGTGAAAGACCTGAAGTTCAGTGGTCAACAAATTCCAATCGTTGCTGCTTCCCCAAATGGAAATCGGCCCTACAGTGGTTGAAAAATCCTATTAGGGCTTGGGTTAGGGTTAGGGCAAGGATTTGAGTTAAGATCAAGGTTGGTTTCATTGAAGATTAGACTATCAGTGACTGACTCTAGACAACTAGAGAAGCAGCATGGCCTAATGGATAGAGCATGGGCTTAAGGGGTCAGAGGACCTGGGTTCTAATCTGCCACTTGTCTGCTTTGGTTGACCTTGGGCAAGTCATTTAACTTCTCCGTAGCTCAGTTACCTCATGTGTAAAATGGAGATTAAGACTGCGAACCCCACGTGGGACATGGACTGTGTCTGGCCTGAGCTTGTAGCTATCCCAGTGCTTAGTACAGTGCCTGGCACAGAGAAAGCGTTTAACAAACACCATTAAAAAAAAATCTTTAGGGGTCTGCTTTCTGGGACCTGTTAACTACTAGAAAT
The DNA here is from genome assembly GCF_004115215.2 of Ornithorhynchus anatinus. NCBI lineage: Eukaryota > Metazoa > Chordata > Mammalia > Monotremata > Ornithorhynchidae > Ornithorhynchus > Ornithorhynchus anatinus. The sequence goes on along the minus strand of NC_041753.1, from coordinate 27,701,960 downwards.
TGTGCCATTTATTTTGTTCATTTTGATGGAGAAGGAGAAAGATTTGCAAAGCATTTGCATTTCTGGACCCAGCCAAACTTAAGGACAATAAAACGAGCACCTCCAGCCTGTAGTAGTGGATCCTGGTTTGTGCTTTCACCCATGTCCTGGAGTTGTGAACTCTTCCTGAAGATATGGGATCCATTTTGGGCCAATCTGTTGGCCTCAACACAATGCAACTGATCTGGTGAAGGAAGTTCTGTATGCTTTTTTTTTTTTAAATATCCTCATTCATTCATTCATTCATTCAATCGTATTTATGGAGCGCTTACTGTGGGCAGAGTACTGTACTAAGAACTTGGAAAATACAATACAGCAACAACAAGCTTACACTCTGGAGGGGGCGAGACAGACATCAAAATGAGTAAACTGTCATCAGTATAAATAAATAGAATTATGGATAAGTACATATATATGTAAATGCTGTGGGGCAGGGAGGGGGAGAAGAGCAAAGGGAGTGAGTTGAGGTGACATGGAAGGGAGGGTGGGCTGAGGAAAAGGGGGTTTAGTCTGGGAAGACCTCTTAAAGGAGGTGTGCCTTCAGTAGGGTTTTGAAGAGGGGAAGAGTGATTGTTTGGCAGATTTGAAGAGGGTGGCCGTTCCAGGCCAGGGGTAGGATGTGGGCCAGGGGTCGGCAGTGAGACAGGTGAGATGGAGACACAGTGAGAAGGTTAGCACCAGAAGAGCGGAGTGTGCAGGTTGGGTTGTAGAAGGAGAGGAAGGAGGTGAGGTAGGAGGGGGCAAGGTGATGGAGAGTTTTAAAGCCATTAGTGAGGAGTTTTTGTTTGTCTACTCTTTGTGGTCTGCTCTTCTTCATGTCCCTGAGTGTCCCATTCCAGGGGCAGAGAGAGCAGTCTTTCAATGTTTTTAGAGGTGAGTGGTATTTATGGACATATCAGCTTCTGTTTCCTGGAATGACAAAGTGTCACTGCTGCAGGAACTACCAAGATGGAGCAAAGTCCATTATAACAGCATTGCTATTTAAAATTGTACAGCAAAACAGTGTCCCACCAGAAACGATTTATGTCTTGAGGCATTTCTGAGGATCAGAGCCTTCTGACTGGTTTCTGTGGGAAGAGACGGGAGCAGAGGGGAAGGTGTCTAAGTGACCTATTTAACATAGGCCTCGCTTAAAGCTCTGCTGAATTAGAGGGCCCATTGTAAGCAGGCTCCCTCATAGCACCACAGGTCTCTCTCTACCTCCCCCGTTTTGGGATTTTATGGTCTCTGCCACTCTTCTGTGTTTCCAGATAAAAAGCTGACAACTAGGAATCTTGGGCATCAACAATGAGCCCCGTATGAATTGTGCAAATATCTCAAATTTTGTTTTCGAAAAGCTGCTGGATGACATTTCCCCAGCCCCGTTACTGTCCATACCTCTGAGGAACGCAGGGAGAGAGCAAGAGAAAATGAAGCCAAGGTCAGGCCCACAATGAAACTGCATTCTGAGATTCAATAGGCACTTTATGCCATTCAGAAAGGAGCACTTTGAAAGCTTTCTCCCATTGAACAATGCTCCAACTCAGTGCCATGTGAACTATTGCTGAGCGGGGAGTGGGGGTGGGGGTAGGGGAGATAGATATGGATACGGACACTGACAGTTGAGCTAAGGAAAATCCGCCTGGCCTTCCAGACAAATTCCAACATTACTCTGGAGTTGATTTTGGCTTGAAGGGCAATGACCAAAAAGTTTTCAGATCACACTAACTTTTTTGTTTGGAAAGAGAATGAAGCGGAAGAGTGTGAATTACAGAGTATGATTTTAAAATGACTTGTGCTCTATCCTTAAGAGTTTGTTTCTTCCCAGGGTGATCCTAAAGTACTTTATTAACTCCGCTCCATATTGCCTTATCTTGTCTTACCCTGTGGAGTCATTTCTGACCCATAGCGACACCATGGACACAACTCTTCCAGAACACCCTGCTCTTCATCTGCAATCATTCTGGTAGTGTAGCCATAGAGTTTTCTTGGTAAGAATACAGAAGCGGTTTACCATTGCCATCTTCTGTGCAGTAAACTGGAGCCTTCTTCCTCGACTCTCTCCCGTGCTGCTAATGCCCAGCGTGGGTGAGTTTTGACTTGTAGCAGATTACCTTCTACTCGCTAACCATTGGCCAAGCTAGGAATGGAATGGGTAGGCCACTGCTTGACTCTCCCTCCCATAGCCGAGGCTGGTAGAGTACTGGAAACTCTCCAGGTGTGACCCTGAGAGGGTCCATATTGCCTACTTTACATACAATTCAGCTTGAGAGTTTGCTGGTGTGAACCCCATGGATATATCTACAAATCACCACTTTAGCCCTGTGTTTTTGGTCATTGCAATTTGGACAGCCTCTTTGCTTTGCAGTGGGAAAATGTTAGAATTTCTCTCAAATTGTGGTGGAGGGGAGTGATGGAGTGACACCGACTCCCTCCAGGTTAAAAGTAAAAAGTGGGAAGCCACAAAATTCAGAAGGAGTTTCAAATCACTCCTCTCCCCTGGTCTGTCCTATCCTGCGATAATACGAGGGCACACAGAGGATGACTACCACGAATATTTCAGAATCAACCTGGAGAAAATTTTACTAGAAGAAAAGTGAGGGGAAACTTGGAGATGCTAGAAGATCCACGGTCTTCTGTGTGGCTTTGGGAAGTCAGTTCACCTCTCTGGGCCTCAGTTGTCTCAACTGTAAAAGGGGATTAAGACTGTGAGCTCCATGATGGACATGGGCTGCACCCATCCTGATTAGCTTAGTACAGTGCTTTGCACACAGTAAGCACTCAATAAATACGATTGAATGAATCCATTCCTGACCAATAGGAGACTATCAAAGAGGGCATTCATCTCCCAGTTCCTACCAATGCACTGTTGCCTCTGGTGGGGAGACAATCCAGAGCTGGGTGGACTAGACTGTAAACTCATTATGGGCAGAGAACGTATCTGCTAATTCTGTTGGATTGTACTCTCCCAAGTGCTTAATGGAGTGCTCTGCACACACACAGGAGGTGCTCAATAAATACCACTGATTGAATGATAATGGTCTCATTCAAGAGTGGATTGTTCATAGTCAGATATTTATAGCTTAAGATATCCACCACCCCCCCGCCCCCACCGGCCCCATCACCATTCAATCAGCATAGGGGGTAAGAGAAGGATAAGGTGGTAGAGAAGCTGGAGAAGAAGAAAGAAAGGGCTAAAACTCTTACCTCTTGTTAACAAGATTCTATCTTTTGTGAGTAGATATAAGCTTTCCCCTTTAGATAGAGGACCCTTTAGAAACAGAGAAGCAGCGTGACCTAGCAGGTAGAGCACAGGCCTGGGACGCAGGAGGACCTGGGTTCTAATCCCCGCTCTGCCGCTAGTCTGCTGTGTGACCTTGGGCAAATCACTTCACTTTTCTGGGTCTCAGTTGCCTCATCTGGAAAATAGGGATTAGGACTGTGAGCTCCATGTGGGACATAGACTATGTCCAACCTGATTAGTTTGTATCTACCCCAGTGCTTAGTACAGTGCCTGGTACATAATAAGTGCTTAACAAATATCATAAAAAAAAGAAGTGACACTGTGATTTCTCACAACCCATCTCAGAAACTGCCCCGATGCCTCTGTATCTTAGGGTGCTCCCTTCCCTGCTTTCCAATGGTGGGGGAAACCTAATTTCTCTTCTTTTTGATCCCAAAGAGATACACTCTTCTCCCATGGGGAGCATGCCAACTCTTCCTTTTGGGGCTGGGCATCGTGGGCCAGTAGGAAAATACCAGGAGATGCGTGTGATGTTACATGAGTTTTGCTGGACACATACCATAATGTAATGATGTCCTGCAGGTCATTCTGTGGAAATGCACCTCGAGTCACCTGAACCTGGACTATATTTCCAGGAGGACTCCAGAGTCTTTGTGTTCCCTTCCCTTGTCTTGTCTTATGCTATTGAGTCATCTCCGACCCATAGCGACGCCACGGACACATCTCTCCCAGAACGCCCCACCTCCGTCTGCAATCCTTCTGCTTCCCTTCCCAGGTCTCTGGATATCAATGCTACTTCCAAGCCACTGTCAGAAAGTGAGGAAGAGGGAGAGGGAAGAGGAAGATCAGGTGCTGAAAATTTCAATACCAAATCTTAATGTGCAATATTCACACCAGAAAGCTAGAAAACTACCGCTTTGCCTCTCACCACAGAGGGTCCCGGCTCCCACCATGCTCTGTGTGCACTGGGATGGGGATCAAAGGTGTTCATCCCCTAGGCAGCAAAGTGACTCTGGGTGTGCCTTGGATTTAGAGCCTGACAATCTGCTCCTGTAGCCACAGCACCCTATTGATTTTTGCTTTTATTTTGGATATTTGTGTTGTGCTTTAATATTTCATCACTCCTGATATGACCATCTCCTGTCCCTTCTCCCCACTTATACTCTTAGATTGTGAACCCCCCAGGGGACGGAGACCTTCTCTAAGTCTCACCTGTGTATTCTCTTCCAGTGCTTGGTACAGTGCTACACACATAGTAAGTGCTACTGAAAACTGGACTGTCTGGTATAAAACTGGACATATTCACTCATTCAATTGTATTTATTGAGGACTTAATGTGTGCAGAGCACTGTACTAAGCGCTTACAGTGCTCTGCACCTAGCGCTCAATAAATGCTATTGAATGAAGTACTATTGAATGAAAGTACAATTCAGCAATATGGCCACCTTTCCTTTGTAGGAGTTGAGCATGAGGTGCCATAGTCTTTTTATGAATGTGAATATCACGGGGGCCTAGGCCCAGCTGAGAGTTGGTCCTCCATTGTCCCTGTTCATACAGCCAAGTAGCAGTGTGATGTATCTTCCTTCCTACTTCAATCAATCAATAACATCTACTGAGTGCTTACCGTGTGCAGAGCACTGTACTAAGCACGTGGGAGAGTATGCTATAACAGAGTCGGTAGAGCTTACAGTCTTCATTGTTTTCCAAATCTGTCAGCAAAGCATTCCTCCCTCGGATGGAAAAACTCTGCTCAGCCAGAGCAGAGTACCAACCTGCTCTCCATCCCTTCAGCAAGAATTCAATCGTATTTATTGAGCGCTTAGTGTGTGCAAAGCACAGTACTAAGCACTTAGAAGAGTACAACATGACAGACACATTCCCGCCCTCAACGAACTCATAGTCTAGAGGGGGAGACAGATGTTAATATAAATAGATAAATAAATAAATGTTACAGATAGATACATGTGTGCTGTGGGGATGGGAGGGAGGATGAATGAAGGAGCAAGTAAGACCAGCGCAGAAGGGAGTGGGAGAAGAAGAGAGGAGGGCTTAGTCAAGGAAGGCTTCTTGGAGGAGACGTATCTTCAGTAAGGTTTGGAAGTGGGGGGAGACCAATCACGTGTCTGATATGAGGAGACAGGGTGTTCCAGGCCAGAGGTAGGATGTGGGCCAGAGGTCGGCAGTGAGATAGACGAGACCGAGCTACAGTGAGAAGGCTAGCATTAGAGGAACAAAGTGTGCGGGCTGGGTCGAAGTAGGAGAGTAGCGAGGTGAGGTAGGAGGGCGCAAGCTTGATTAAGTGCTTTGAAGCCAATGCTGAGGAGTTTTTATTTGATGCGGAGGTGGATGGGCAACCACTGGAGTTTCTTGAGGAGTGGGGAGAGGTGTCCATAACAGCGAGGCATTTGCGTTCGGTATTAGGAAAAGATCGCTGAAAACTGAAGATGGTTAGCGTGTAGAAATGAGGGAGCCAAGGAGGAAACAGAATCCCTCTTAAATATCTGATATGATTCATGTGGAGTCTTCCTGGAGACAGGTGCGTGAACTCAGTGACACTTTCACTCCGTTTTCGGGGCTCCCTTATACTGTGTTCTGGGCTCCAGGGATGAACGGGCAGGGAATGCAGCATGTAATAGGTTCAGATAGCCAGAAGGTGGCACTTATAGTATTTTCAAATGGACAACAACTTGGAACATTAGAGAAAGAATGGGTGTTTGCATCCTTGTAAACAGTTTAAGAGCGAAACAACCGTGTTTTGTTAACACCGTGTTAAGTCGAGCTGTTTCTGTGGATGGGTGCTTTTTCCCCGAGCCTTTCAGCCTCTTTCCCTGGAATGCAGCTGGTCCCCAAGGAGGCCTTTTCAGACTCAAGGTTTTATTAGTTTGCTTGCCTTTAGGCTGGGTTTTAGTCTTGGAAGCTTTGGGGGATGCTGCCCGTAATTCTCCGGGTAATACAAGAGCCCTCTCTTGGCTCCCGTTTATTTTGATGGCTATCCAACCTGTTCCCACATCCCAGACGCCAAGATGCCGACTTTTATTTTCTTGAATGATAATGATATCGTTTACGCCGTCTTCCTGGGATGAACAGACTTCCCCATAAATGAGTAAAAACGCCAAGATGCATTTTTTTCGGGTTAAAGAATATATTTAAAAGATGCCTGAAAGCCCCTGGTTGACTCGGGAGAAACTCTGTGAGAACTCGCTTTCTTCCTGTGCCGTTTCCTTTCCCATTTGAGTGAGCAGCTCGACGGAAAAACACCGGCAGCAGTTCCGGTAATGGTCACATGGAGACCCGCTGTTTTATCCACTTGCGTTTGGCTTTCTGAGAACAAGAAGCTACAGCCAGTCAGTCAATCTGTTCATTTCTCTTGGAGAGGCTGAGGGTGTAAAAGCAAACCAGAGAGAAACTGACCGTCCCGTTGAAAAATGACTGATTTGGGAAGGGTATAGTCATAAGGGTGGAATTGTACTTCTCAAGCGCTTAGTACAGTGCTCTGCACACAGTGAGTGCTCGGTAAATATGATTGAAAGAATGAATGAAAGTGGGTGTGTGCTTTCTCCAGCTCTTTGGAAGCCCCGGCCCTGTCCAAGCAGTATCACATGAACCCCATTCTGCACCTCAGAGGGAGGGAGGGAGGGAGGTGAACATCGATAACCCCATTTTCCTCAGGAGGAAACTCAGATGGAGAGGGAAATGGGTGACTCGCTTCATTCTAAGCCAGCTAGTAAGAAAAACCGGCTCCCTTCCTCAGTGGGATTCAGGAAAGGTCGAACGGTTCCCTGACCCTGACCCCCAACTGTTAACTGAAGCCTGTCTTTTTAGTACTCTACCCATCAGCTATCTTTGGATCCAGTCTCGAATCTGTCACTGGGTGGATTATAGGACATTAAACAAGGGTAAAACATAAAGAGCAATGCGAATTGCTCGCCACCTCCCCCACCTCCTTCCTTCTCCTCCTTTCTCCGCTTACACTTTTATGTGCAGTTTGGAGATCATCCAGATCTTAATCCGGAGATGGAAGCCATCGGGAATGGCTGAAAAGCAGGAAATGCAATCCTTTTTAACACTGTTAGAACCCCAAATATATCTAAGTAACTTCAGGGCTGTGACAGAAACTAACCTGAGAAGCCCCCCAGGGCATCATTTGGGGGCACTGTTGGTACCACATTCGCTGGCTTTATTAGGTTTGGCATTTGGAGATTTCTATCATGGAGCTGAAGCCGGCCTGTGTTTCCTTCCCTCCTGTAGCTGCTGTTTATCGGGAGCTTTGTGTGCGGCTCAGCTGCTGCTTATCAATTGAAACAATCTGGGCCACCGAGTGGAACGGAAAAAGAAGCTAAAACGGAAGCTAGCCATCTCAGGTCACTGACCATTAAAAGTTTACTTTCCTCATGAGCCAATTTAAAAAAAAATCTCTTTTTCAAATATCCTTCAGAAAAGAAATGGTTTCCTTATCAGTGTTGCCAAAAAAAAAAAAAATCCCTTCACTTTTTCTAAAAAATGATGGGCCGCCAATTTTCTTCCTCCAGGTATCTTTTCTGTTGGAAATAGATTTAATTGGTATTGAAGCAAAATTCCAGGACTTGGTTCCTGCTAGCACAAGGTCTTATACATGTGCTAGTGCTTTGATCAAAATCCTTCTCCTTCTCCTCTTCTTGCTTCTCCTTCTCCTCTTCCTCCTCCTCCCCCTCCCTCTCTTCCTCCTCCACCTCCACCTCGCCTCCCCTCTTTTCTCTTCTTCCTGCTTAGCCTCCTCCTCCTCCCCTCCTTTTTCTGCCTCCATTTCTCCTTCTCCTCCTCCTCTTCCTGCTTCCCCTTCTCCTCATCCTCCTTCCTCTCTTTTCTCCTACTCTTCCTGCTTAGTCTCCTTCTCCTCCCTCTCCTCCTTCTCCTTCTTCTGCTTCCTCTTCCCCTCCTCCTCCTTTCCCTCATCCTCTTCCTCCTCTTCCCCCTCTTCTTTCTCTCCTCCTCCTCCTCCCTTCCCAGCCTTTTCCTCATGGCCTTCCTTTTCCCCACTGCCTAGCTAAAGAATCAGTCAGTGGGGCAGCTGTCCTCTCCTTCAGCAGCTGGCCGCAGACTGCATCAGGGTGCCATGGAGCTCTAAATGGATGATTTAGAACTGTTGACAAAACAAGACCCATGTTATTTGCGATACCCCCCATATGTTGAGAAGGTTGTATGAGGCTCTGAGAATTAAAAACCCAAGAATCCGTGTCCCTAAAACTCCATTCACATTTCATGGTTGGGATAGTCAGGAAATTATCCTGCAGAAATAGACCCACATGCACACATTATGGAAATTCAGTGGTTTTCATCTGTAGTTTCAAAAGCCCCGACTTCCCAGTAAAAGGATAAAAAGGAAAGAAAAAGAAAAAGCAATTCACACCCCCAACAGCTCATCTCCCGAGAGAGACAGCCAAAGAGAAGTAAGCGTGGAATTAGCTTTGGAAAGAAGTCAGCCTGTAGTACAACAAGCAATTTTTTCCTCTCATCTCTCTTTCCCCAAAGGAATAAGGGCGAATGATGGTTAAAATGTATCATGCCTGCTTTTTTGTACAAGTCTTTGGTCTCTGTGGTGACCCAGAGGACCCTGTGTTATGAGACATCCTTCTCAGGACAGTGACAGCTCTAGTAAAAAGAGTCACAGGTTCTTACGAATTGGAAGTTTTGATACGCATCGCCCCCAGCACGCCTTTAAACTCCAGATCCTCCTGTCTCGTTGAGTGTTGGTTATTCCTATGAGAATTTGTGGCATGTGTCCTGGGAGGAAAGCCAACATTCCCAAATCAGACTGTGGCTCGTGGAGCTTTGAAAACACCCCGTACTGCATGGAAAGTAAGGAAGAGCAGAAAACCACGTGCCTGCCCCAGCACAGAAGCATAGATATTGACTTCTTGGAAGCAATGATGTGACAGTCCTCACTGTTTTGTGAGCAGGTCTCCCAGCCTAATTCATCCCAGGTCTTTGCAAAACCTGAGAATTTCCAATCAGGACTGAAAAGATTCAAAATAGTAGCTATCTGGCCTGCTAGCTAGCCTAAAGCCTATGTCCTCCCAGTCCCTATTCCACACTAAAATCCATGCTCTCTTTTCTCTGCCCCACTCAAAATGAGTTTCTGAAGGATTTCCCTTCTTGGGCATACAGGATAGAACATGGGCTTGATAGAATGTCCTGGATTCTAATCTCTGCTCCACCACATGTTTTCTGTATGACCTTGGGCAAGTCACTTCACTTCTCTGTGCCTCAGTTACCTCAACTGTAAAATTGGATTAAGACTAATAATAATAATGATATTTGTTAAGTGCTTACTATGTGCCAAGCACTGTTGTAAACGCTGGGGTAGATACAAGGTTATCAGGTTGTCCCACGTGGGTCTCACAGTCTTAGTCCCCATTTTACAGATGAGGTAACTGAGGCACAGAGAAGTCAAGTGACTTGCCCAAAGTCACACAGCTGACAAGATGAGGAGCCGGGATTTGAACCCACGACCTCCCACTCCCAAGCCCCGGCTCTTTCCACTAAGCCATGCTGAGACTGTGAGCCCCAGGGTGGCACAGGGACTGATTAATCCAACATGATTAACTTGTATCTACCTCACTGTTAAGAACAGTGCTTGGCACACAGTAAGCACTTAGCAAGTACCATAATTCTTATTTTTATTATTGTGTTATACTTTCACAAGTGCTTAGTACAGTGTTCTGCACACAGTAAGCACTTTTAAAAAATACAATTGATTGATTGATTGATTGATCGTGCCCTTCCCTGGCTCCACCATGGTTATTAGAGAGGAGAAAGGACGAGGCCTCCCTCACGCCTTTCCAAGTCTGTCCCAGGAACCAGGCAATATTGCACCCCTGGGGGATTGTGCAGTCTCTGAGTGCCTGGTGGTCTGTTATGAAGACAATTCCTGTGCACCCTGGGGATTGACTAATAAGGATGTTTAAGGCTTTGTCATAGGCCCGGGTTTACTTCTGAGGCTTATCCCTCCTAGGATATTTCACCATCTCACCCTAGATACTTTGGGACTTTGCACCAGAGAGGGCTACCCATGGCCCTCTTTGCTTATTGTTCAAGTGCTAGATATGGTATTTATTGAGCGCTTGCGGTGTGCAGAGCAGACCAGCGTCCAGCTTATAATAATAATAATTATTGGTATTTGCTAAGTCCTTACTATATGCCAGGATAAGCGCTGGGATGGATACAAGTAAATTGGGTTGGACACAGTCCCTGTCCCCGTGGGGCTCAAAGTTGCAATCCCCATTTTACAGATGAGGTAACAGGTCCAGAGAAGTGAAGTGACTTGCCCAAGGTCACACAACAGACAAGTGGCCAAGCGGGATTGGAACCCATGACCTTCTGACTCCCAGGCCCATGCTCTTTCCACTCTGCCATGCTGCTCCTCTGTATAAGCTCCTTGGGGGCAGGGGATATGTCTCCTGCCTTTGTTATACCTTCCCAAGTGCTCAGTACAGTGCATTGCACCCTGATGGTGCTCAATAAATACTTTTTCTAGTATTTCTACCACTCCCCTGCACTCTGACAGGTTCAGTACTGATTACTCCCTGACCCAATAGGTTTCCCTGACAGCCATCTGGTTTGTTCACCCAAATGGTCCGTTTATCTTTTGAAGAGTAGTAAGAGTAATTGTAATAATTATAATTGTGGTATTTTGTTAAGCATTTACCACATGCTAAGTGCTGGGGTAGATAGGCGACAATCAGGTTGGACTCAGTCCCTGTCCCACATGGGGCTCACAGTCTATGAGGAAATGGAGCGACATAGACAAGATCGAGGTATAGATAGTAGGTCGGTGTTAGACGAGGAGAACGTGCAGGTTGGGTTGTGGTAGGAGATCAGTGAGGTTAGGCCGATCGAGTGCCTGGGAATTAAGCAGAATTGGCCATCCTGAAAAGCTCACTGAGATAAAGCTATTGAATGTCGGAACGATGGGTCATTTCAGAGTTGAAGGTTCCCTGCCTGACCCTTTCCCCATCATCAATGGAGTTAAGCCAGGCTGTGGGATGGTCCGGTCCTGCTTAATCTCTTTTGTGCTGCCATGCTAGTGGATGTGACGAGGAAAGCTGGTGTCAGAAAACACTTCGGCGTCACCTGAAAATTCTTGCAACTGAAAAGGCTGTGGGCATCGCTGAAAGTCTTCGAGGCAGTCATCCACAGCTTTCAGAACGCCAGTGACAGTGGGCTGGAGTCACGTACACAGAAAGCATGCAGAAGGCTCTGAATCATTCCAAGAGGTCTTCCCCAACTAAGCCCTTATTTCTCCTACTCCCTCTCCCTTCTGCATGTCTCTTGCACTTGGATTGGTACCCTTTATTCACCCCACCCTCAGCCCCGCAACACTTATGTGCATAGCCTTTATTTTATTGTCTGTCTCCCCCTGTAGACTGTGAGCTCCTTGTGGAGAGAGCATATGTCTACCAACTCTGCTTTATTGTACTCTCCCAAGCATTTAGTACAGTGCTCTGCACACAGTTAGTGCTCAGTAAATATAATTGATTGGCCTCTCTAGTGGCCAGGCAGGTTCTTCGCCCAGCACCTTAGTAATTAGCCAAAGCTGCAGTTAGTTCAAGACAAAATAATAATATTTAAGGGTCTTAAAGGTGTCCAAAAGATGTTTCTACTCCACGCCTCTTCGGACGTTGTTTGTAACCCAGAAGATGTTGGCTTTGTTTCTGGCATGAGGCCGAAATGACATTCCCACCGGATGGAGCTGGATAGGACAGAAGGAGCTTTAACAAGCTCCTGCAAGTGCTGTATCAGTTCAGGCAAGCTTGGGGAGTTTTGAAGGATAAAAGTGGTAATTGACAGAGTGATTTATGGATCTCGATAAGAGCCGTCCCCGTGGACTGCCATGCCTTCCAGTCGCTTCACTTACAGGTTAGTTTGATTTTTCTTTAATGTGAATTTATTTATAAACTGTAATGATTTCAAATTTGGTTAGCACAGGGGTGGCCTCCGTGGTGCATTTGGAAGTGTCCCTCAAGGGCTGGGTCAGGACTTGGAGCTCTCTGCTTGACAAACCCCCCTGCCTCACAACACACACACACACACACACACACACACACACACACACACACACACACGCCGCTTCCCTGCCAAGTGATTTTCATGGGCACTGGAAGCTGAAGAGATAAGATGACTGACCCTCCCCTAATGCCTTGAAAGTTGTCTATTGTTCTGATTTTCAGTTTGCCTTCTAATGCTCTTTAACCCCCTTGACTATCAAAACTATGAGGGTCCCTTCATATTGTTCCAAGTCTCAGCGTGTGTGTTGCGTTTGTGTGTAAGATGTGTGATCTTGACAAAGGACTGTTCCTCCTCCAAAAGAAACATGTTCCTTTGCTGCTGCAGAGTGTACTTCCCCTCAGTGCCACATTGAATTCACCCCACCCACCCACCATCATCTTTGCAGATTGGAGCTCTAACAGAACAATGACAATAAATGCTTAAAAACATTGGCAGCATTGGATGAAAGGGGATTTGTGCAAAGACTGTCTCGCCCCTTTCCTGAGCTTCCAGAATCTGCCCAGGCACTGTTCTACAGATGGCTGGGAAATCTTGGGACTCATAACAATTGTGATGGATTTGCCCTGGATTTAAGTCATGGCAACCCAAGCCTTCTTGCGCATAACTGGGAAACAGCTGTAGCATCTCATTGGATATTCTGGGGAGAAACATATGGTGAATTACATCACTTAAGTGATGATGGTGACAGAGGCCATCAGCTGCCTGAATGTCTTGGTTATTATTCTTAAATTTACTAAGTAGCCATAGGAAGGGGAGCGGGCTTCCTAACAGTCTTTAAGTATATGAGGGCAGTTACAAAGAGGAAGGTGTCCAGCTGGTCTCTTTCAACTGGGGACCGAACAAGGGGAAATAGCTTCATGGTACAGTGAGAGAGATTTACGTGACTTACAAGTAAGACGTGGTTGACCGCGAGGGCTGTTAAATAATGGAAGATCATTAAGGTGTGCGTGCGGGTCTAGTGATGCTTGAAAGCAATCTGGGTTGGATGCCTTTTCCAAGAATTTTTCCCAGCCCAGCATCCCTCAGACCATGGAAAAGACACAGAAACATATCAATCAATCAGTCGTATTTATTGAGCACTTACTGTGTGCAGAGCAGCTTTCTAAGTGCTTGGGAGAGTACAGTATAACAGAGTGGGTAGACACGTTCCCTGACCACAAGGAGTTTACAGTCTAGAGGAGGAGCTAACAGTCCAGAGGACAAAATGTATCCCTCAAGAAGTGTATCAAAAGAAAGGAGATTGTGATATAAAGAAGGAACAGGTGGGCTTTAGCATATTAGGATCGGCTAAGGGACGTAAATACCTTTTCTAGTACTAATGGCATAGTGAATAAAACATGGGTCTGGGAGTCAGAAGGTCACGAGTTCTAATCCCAGCTCTGCCACTTATCTGCTGCATGACCTTGGGCAAGACACTTCACTTCTCTGGCCTCAATTACCTCATCTGTAAAATGGGGATTGAGACTGTGAGCCCCATGTGGGACAGGGACTGTGTCCAACCTAATTTGCTTGTATCCACCCCAGAGCTTAGTACAGTGCCTGGCACATAATAAGTGCTTAACAAATGCCAAAATAATAATAATTATTATTAATATCATTTACTAAAAAAACAGGCTAAACTAGGACTACAGTATTTGGTGTATCCTCACCAGTTAAGCCTACACAGGGCAAAACAAAAATGTTCTGGGAAAGAAAAGTGGCATTTTACAAACAGAAATAACCCTGTTCTCATCCCAGTGAAAGGAAGATTTACAACTAGTGATTTTGCTGCAGAGTGGAAAGGACCACTTGTGTCTGTGAGATGGCATTTAATAATAATAATAATAATGTTGGTATTTGTTAAGCGCTTACTATGTGCCAAGCACTGTTCTAAGCGCTGGGGTAGACATAGGGGAATCAGGTTGTCCCACGTGAGGCTCACAGTCTTAATCCCCATTTTACAGATGAGGGAACTGAGGCACAGAGAAGTTAAGTGACTTGCCCACAGTCACACAGCCGACAAGTGGCAGAGCTGGGATTCGAACTCATGAGCCCTGACTCCAAAGCCCGTGCTCTTTCCACTGAGCCACGCTGCTTCTCCGACATTTGCAGATGTCACTCCTGATTTGCCCAGGAATTTGCCTAATTCACTCTTGTCAGTCGATTAAAGGCATTTATTGAGTGCATACTGTTTGCAGAGCACTGTACCTAGTGCTTAGTTGCTGCAACCCAAAGATCACCAAGAATAGAGTGCTAAGTTCCAACATCAACTGGGTTATTGGTGGCCTAATGTGTGTTCCCTAAGAATCTGCTCAGGATTAGTAAGGATCTTCAATTTGTAAACAGGGAAAACCTTATTAGAAGTGGCTTTTGGGGCGTCTGTCTTAGAAGATTGCCCCGGGACAGGGGAGGGGAAAGGGAGAGAGAAGGAGGGCAGAGAGAGGGGAATGGAAAAGCCTGAACTGTAGCATCAAAACCAGACTGACATACTGATGTCTGGGTTCCTGAGTAATTAATGTTGGTATTTGTTAAGCGCTTACTATGTGCCGAGCACTGTTCTAAGCGCTGGGGTAGATATAGGGGAATCAGGTTGTCCCACGTGGGGCTCACAGTCTTAATCCCCATTTTACAGATGAGGGAACTGAGGCACAGAGAAGTTAAGTGACTTGCCCACAGTCACACAGCCGACAAGTGGCAGAGCTGGGATTCGAACTCATGAGCCCTGACTCCAAAGCCCATGCTCTTTCCACTGAGCCATGCTGAGTAGGCTCTGGAGTGAAATGAGGAGAGGGCTTCAAAAACATTATTTTGTCTCCATGGTGAAGGCCCTGTTAATGATAGCTTCCTGCTGATTTTGCTTGATCTGATTTGGGTAAAAACCCAAGATTTCCACTATAAAAATCATCTCCAAAAATATGCCCGCCCCGTGCAGACTTGGCCACTGTCTATATGTAACCCCAAGGCCTCCCACCATGGGGACAACTGGTTGATTGCATTTAGAAATACTTGTGTCTGGGCATAACTGCTAGGTTCATAAATGCCCATATGAACTCCCAAAGCCTGACTTTGAAGGCAACTTTTTAAAAATGCTTTCCTATAATCTGCTCTACTGAAGCAATCTGGTATCTCTAATCTCCTTCCTGGAGATTATTCTTTTATTCTTCCAGCTGCCTGCTCTCTCCAATGGGCAGAATTCTCTCCTGTTCCATTTGTAAGGTAAATAACTAGAGAACCACCAGGAAGGGCACCTTCCAGGCAACAGCTATGGGATGACATTATGGTCCTCTCTCTGTCCATTTCTCTCTCTCCCTCCCTTTATCTTTCTCTCTCTCTCTCCTCCTCTCTCTCCCTTTCCCTCCCTCCCTTCCTCTCCCCACCCGGACCCTCTGGGCACCCACCCTTTGTAAAATCTACTGTATCCTGTCCATGAATACAACTCTGTCATAGCAATCTTGGATTTTTTTTTAAGCCTGACTTTTTGAGAGACTTCAAAAACCATGGGTCTTTAGTGGAATATTCTCTCTGAACCTGGGCCAACATTTTGCCTTTGAAAGGATCTTGTTGTTTAAATACATTGAAACTGCTGAATGATCTCCTGGACAGAGATGGGAGGACAGAGAACGGCACATTCGGGAGATAAAGATACTGACCAGCCGTGAATAGCTGCCTGCTCACAAGATTGCTGTTGAAGGCAGAGCACAATGCATCAAGCTCCCACCTTTAGCTAATGAGCTCAGACCGGCTATGTCTGTTGTAATATTTGTCAGGTAATTCCCATAAAAGATGAAGACTCTCAGCACAGCATGTAATCAGGGAACTGAAAGGCAGAGTATAATTTACTAGGGGGCGGGGGAGATTAAAAAAACCCTGGATTTTCCCAAAAGAAAAGGCTCCATAATGAAACAAGGGGCTGGCTGGAAAATAAAAGATTGGTATTGGGTACCCACACAATAGACAGAGAGGTTCAGGGCAGCTGGGCTAGTGAATTTGAGCATGAAACTCCAAACCAAATAACACATCCCTACTTACTGAACCTTGACTCGGCAGTAGGGGGAGCCAATATTTCCTAGGGGAAAGAGCCCAGCTAGGGAAGTCCATGCTTAGCCTAGTCCAACTCTGCCACTGGCCTGCCGTCCAGGGCAAGTCACTTAAACTCTGTGGACCTCAGTTCTTCCCCCCCCACCTCCCGGACAGTGGGAGAATACCATTTGCCTCTCCCTATGTTGGTATTTGTTGAGCGCTTATTATGTGCTGAGCACTGTTCTAAGCGCTGGGGTAGATACAGGGTAATCAGGTTGTCCCACATAAGGTTCACAGTCTTAATCCCCATTTTACAGAGGAGGTAACTGAGGCACCAAGAAGTTAAGTGACTTGCCCAAAGTCACACAGCTGACAGGTGGCAGAGCCGGAATTAGGACCCCTGATCTCTGACTCCTAAGCCCGTGCTCTTTCCACTGAGCAACGCTGCTTCTCTATGTCACAGAGATGTGGTGAAGGTACATTGCTGTCACTGGTGTGAAAGTGCTAGCTATAAATATGCTATCCCTTCAAAGTTGTTTTATTTAATTTCAAATTTTGTAATACTCCCACTTTTCATTCATTCATTCGGTCGCATTTATCGAGCACTTACTGTGTAGAGCACTGTACTAAGTGTTTGGAAGAGTACAATACAACAATAAACAGACACATTCACTACCCACAACCAGTTTACAGTCTGGGGGGTGGGGGAGACAGACAACAATAGAAATAAATAAATTACAGATATGTTCATAAGTGCCAAGATGACGACAAAGCCTTCAGCTATTGTACATTTACAAAATGAATTTTTTTTAGTCTAAGCAATTAGACCATGGTTTCTATCCTCCAGAAGTGGTAAGAACTTTTAGTAGACACAAGAACAATTTCTCATCTGTGACAACAACAAGCTATTTGACCCACTGGTGACTATGATCTCCATTTTACAGGCAGGAACTCTGCGATTAAGTGAGAATAGGGAATTAGTGATTTACCTGAAGTGAAAAAGGACTAGAGTAGTATTTCTTAAGCTAGGGGTGAGGATCGGCTGGAGGTCATCAAGGAGCTTTGAGGGAATTGATGGAAATTAGAACGTGGGATCTTCAAATAGTTGTCATGTCGTGACGAGAGTGCAGCAAGTTAATAGCACCACTCTCTGGAATCCACTTTCCATAGGCTGTCAGCTCTCTGCCTGACCCATGTTACCTCATGGGAGCTCTCCAGGAGTTTTGCTGGTTGAAATGTTTGGAGAATTCCTAAGGCATGAAGAAAAGAATAAAAAAGCCTCAGGTAATAATAATTATACCAATTTGATAAGGACTTACTATGTATTAAGCACCATTCTAAGGGCTGGGGTAGATACAAGATAATCAGGTCAGACACAGTCTCTGTCCCACATGGGGCTCCCAGTATACATAGGAGGGACAACAGGTTATCGAATCCTCACTCAGGTATAACATTTCTTCTTTCTTTCTCTCAGCCACAGAGCAGCAGAACAACATGTCTTTGCTGTAAGAGGAAAATCTCCTGGTTCATTTTTCAACAACAGATGATTCTAAGTTGGAAGAGATTTCCTATTGGAGCAAACATTCTGAGTCAGGTTGGGATAATAATTAGACCAATTTGATAAGGACTTACTATGTATTAAGCACCATTCTAAGGGCTGGGGTAGATACAAGATAATCAGGTCAGGCAGAGTCTCTGTCCCACATGGGGCTCCCAGTCTACATAGGAGGGAGAACAGGTTATCGAATCCTCACTCAGGTATAACATTTCTTCTTTCTTTCTCTCAGTCACAGAGCAGCAGAACAACATATCTTTGCTGTAAGAGGAAAATCTCCTGGTTCATTTTTCAACAGATGATTCTAAGATGGAAGAGATTTCCTGTTAGAGCAAACATTCTGAGTCAGGTTGGATTTTGGATGGGATCTTCTGGATATTGCACCTGTGAATCGTTCTAGGTGTTATTTTATCACCACAGCCTATAGTGGAGCACAGAGGGTTTACTGAATGTCTCAAGTGGAAAGTAAATGAAAAGATGATTTTTGAGGCAGTGGTTGATGAAGAACTACTGTTTGGAGGTTAGTCTTTTTCATAAGCTCTGTCTTCAGTTTATAAGTGCAACCACTACCTTCTTCCACAGTCCTCTGTTCCATGAGGAATCATCTGCTGTGATGAAGGACTGTTGCCCTCTCCTTTATTAATAATAATAATTATGGTATTTGTTAAATGTTTACTATGTGCCAGGCACTGTACTAAGCACTGGGGTAGATACAAGCAAATTGGGTTGGGCATAGTCACTGTCATACAGGGGGCTCCCAGTCTCAATCCCCATTTTATAGATGAGGTAACTGAGGTCCAGAAAAGTGAAGTGACTTGCTCAAGGTCACACAGCAGACAAATGGCAGAGCCAGGTTTAGAATTCATGACCTTCAGGCCCCGTGCTCTATACACCAGACCATGCTGCTTCTCTTTGATTGCACCACTGCAGAAATCCTTAGTCTGAATCCCAGGCTCCTACCTGCACATCTCCAGTTCTCAGATGTGGCCTCAGATGGTTATTCTGTAGTGTGTGCACAGAATAAAAAAATCCAACCCAATGGGATTCCATTGGGCCCAAATGTCCAGAAAGCAGTCATTCTCTTTTTCTAGAAAAGTCCTTTGTCTATGAAATTTGATGGGGCATAAAGAGATACAGATCTAGAAAATAATGGGAAACATAGCATCATGAACAATCCCATTACTATCTATCCCAAGACCGTGTCTTTAACAATGACCTCAGAATAAGTTGGATGAATTGGGTGATGCTTACCTTTCTGAACATCCATTTTAATGGTTATGGGTGGAGTATCTAACATTCCTCTTTATCCTTAATAATATGCCTTGTCTGAACTGAATGCAGGGCTATAAAGATTAGTTTACGGATAGGAGTTTCAGGATCCATAGGGAAGCAGTTGGTCATATTGACACTGGATGATCCTAATGGTATATATTTTTTTTAAAAAATCCACAAGTTCTCTTGCTTCTAGAGCTATTTCAGTAGCTTGCATGTTACCCAGAAAATTAGGAGGAAATGATGTGAATTGTTTTTGTTGGAGTTTAAGCATATTAGGATCAAAATATTAGCTTTAGTTGGTCCTGACTTTTCTCATGAAATTGCGTCCTTCTGAGCGCTTCCTGATTAGCTGGGGAATTTGCCCCATTGATAAGAGCTCTCCACTGGGCTGGGGCTAAGTACTTCCCTTCTCCCATGCCAATTGGATTGGGTTCCCTCGATGCTAGGAAAGGAATAGTTGGGTTCCCTCGATGCTAGGTTGCCCTGAAAGGTGTCCATATTGGGAGGAAAGAATGTCTTGTCTTATACCACTGAGTCATCTCCGACCCATAGCAATGCCATGGACACATCTCTGCCAGAATGCCCCACCTCCAACTGCAATCATTCTGATAGTGTATCCATAGAGTTTTCTTGGTAAAAATACAGAAGTGGTTTACCATTGCCTCCTTCTGCACAGTAAACTTGAGTCTCTGCCCTCGACTCCCTCCCATGCTGCTGCTGCCCAGCACAGGTGAGTTTTGACTTGTAGCAGATTGCCTGCCACTCGCTAGCCATTGACCAAGCTAAGAATGGAATAGATAGGCCTCTGCTTGACTCTCCTTCCCATAGTCGAGACTGGTGGAGTACTGGAAACTCTTCAGGTGTGACCCTGAGAGTGGGAGGAAAGAATGAGAGGCAGGAAAATCTTGAAATGCCATCAAAAAATCGGACAGTTAAAATGAAGATTCCTGGGGTGAGGGAAACTTGAAGGTGTGACTGGGGGATGTTAATAGAGAAGCAGCATGGCTTAGTGGCAAGAGCACAGGCTTGGGAGTCAGAGGTCATGGGTTCTACTCCCGATCCCGCTACTTGTCAGCTGTGTGACTTTGGGCAAGTCACTTCACTTCTCTGTGTCTCATTACCTCATCTGCAAGATGGGGATTAAGACTGTGAGCCCCACGTGGGACAACTTGATTACCTTGTAGCTACCCCAGCACTTAGAACAGTGCTTGGCACATAGTAAACGCTTAACAAATACCATCATTAACTTCAAAACTTTTTTCATGTAGCAATTGCTTGACATCATATATTTAGCTTGCTCCCTGCAGAGATGGGGAAAACATAATATCCTCACAAAAAATCTATCCAGCACATAGTACAGTGCTTGGTTCATAGTAAACATCTGTGGGTAGGGAATTTGTTTGATGTTATATTGTACTCTCCCAAGCTCTTAGTGCAGTCCTTTGCACAAACAATCAATAAATACGCTTTATAATAATAATAAATTCCCAAGGTAGTGGTTGATTTATATAATCTTAGGATGGATTGTCTTTAACCCATGACTTTTCTTCTGTAATAATGGGTGCTTCTGTATGGGAAGCAAAAAATACACAGATGGTGCTCAATAAACACTAGCAATCATTCAATCACATTTATTGGGCCCTTACCTTAGAACACTGTATTAAGTGCTTGTGAGAGTACAATACAACAGAGTTGGTAGACACATTCCCTGTCAGTGACAGAAGAACAAAAATCCTAGTCTAGGAAAAGGTGAATGAAGAGAGGGAGGATTTTTAAAGAATTTCCTTGCCCTAAAAACCCCCAAACCACCATCTGAACTTTTCGGGGAAGCATCATTAGAAATTCCCTCTCCCTGAAGTCATCACAACAGGCTTGACAGGTAACAGCTCCAGAACCTTTTATCTGTAGGGAAAAAGTACAGTTGTATTTTTCCTTGTGTGTGTCCTTCTCTATCATTTGCCTGGAATGAATCAATTAATGGAAAGAGAAAAAAGTCCCTCCGTCGATCTCATACTACCAACCCATAGCAATGGATGATCTCCATAGGGCATTTCCTCCTCTCGTGTGCTCAAGCTATGGAATGCTGCTGGTGGAAATCCAGACTTCAGGTTGACCTTGTCCATCTCAAGCTCATCCTCACTTGCTTTAACTCTGTCCTTTCTTCTTCCTAGCAACAGTGCTTCTCCATCATTACTGACTATCATGCCCATGCCCACAACAGTTATTTCAGACTTTTAACTCCCTCCTCAAACTCCCGTCCCCCCCCCCCCATGATCTGGCCACATACTTCACCAATAAAATTGAAGACATCAGATTCCTCCTTCTCCCCATTTCAACTCTCCCATCCTTCCCAGCAGTGTTGCAAGACATCTCCTGCCTTCTCTCAAAATCAAACCCCTCCATCTGCACCTCCAACACCATCTCTTTGCATCAGATTAGTACCCTTGCCCCATCCCTTCTTCCCTCCCTGATTGCCATCTTCAACTGTTTGCTCTCCACTGGCCTCTTCCCCACTGCTTTCCAACATGCCCATGTATACCCTCTCCTGAAAAAACAAACAAAAAAAAACCACCCTCCTGTTACCTCATGGCTCCTTCCGGGTATCATCCCATCTCCCTCTTACCATTCATTGTCCCAAACTGAACTTCTCATCTTCCCATTCAAAATCTGTCCTCTCCCAGACGTTCCCTTAACTGTAGACATCACCATCATCTTCCCTGTGTCTTAAGTCTGTCAACTTGGTATTATCCTCGATACATCTCTCTCACTCAATCCACATATTCAGGCTGTTACCATATCCTATAGATTCTTCCTTCATAACATCTCTAGTATCCACTCTTTCCTGTACATTTAAACTGCTACCTCACCATTCCCAACTCTTATCATATCCTGCCTTGCTTACTGAATCAGACTGCTGTCTGACTCCCTACCTCCTATCTTTCCCCCTCCAGTCCATATGTCACTCTGCTGTACTGATCATTTTTCTAAATTACCAAAAATGTCTCCCTTCTCCTCAAGAACCTCCTGTGGTTGCCCATCCGCCACTGAATCCAACAGAAACTCCTTACTATTATCTTTAAGGCACTCGGTTCTCCCCCGACTACCTTATCTCGTGATTTCCTACTCTAATCCAACCCACACACTTCACTCCTCTAATGCCAACCTACTCACAGTACCTCCATCTTGCGTAACTCACCACTGACCCCTTGTCAACATCCTCTCCCTGGCCTGGAACACCCTCCCCGTTCATAACCAACACATCCCCTCTCCCCATATTTTCAAAGGCCTCTAAATCATATCTTCTCCATGAGGCTTTACCTGACTAACCCTCACGTCCCCTCTTTGCCCTCCCTTCCACATCACCTCTACATTTGGGTTTGTAACCCTTAAGGACTCTTGGATTTTCACCCCAACCCCACAACACTTATGTACATATCTATCTGTAATTCATTCTATTGCCCATCTCCCCTTACAGTCTGAAAGCTTCTTGTGGGCAGGGATCATGGCTATGTACTGTATTGCAGTCTCCCAAGCACTTAGTAGGGGGTTTTGCACACATAAAGAGCTCAATGGACATGATTGATTGATCTAATGGTGATTTAAAAATCAATATCAATTCAATGAATGCCTTCTGTCCACTTCACTCCACAGAAACCTCCCTCTCAAAGGTCACAAATGTTCTCTTTCTTGCCAGATCCAATGGCTTCTACTCCATCCTAATCCTCCTCTACCTCTCAGCTGCCTTTGACATTATGGACCACCCCCTTCTCCTGGAAACATTATCCATCCTCGGCTTCAGTGACACTGTTCTCTCCTGGTTCTCCTCCTATCTCTTTCCTCCTACCTCCTATCTCTGGCTGCTCATTCTTTATCTCTTTCTCTGGCTCCTCCTCTGCCTCTCACCTGCTGACTGTGGGTGTCCCTCAAGGCTGAATTCTAACCCCCCCTTCTATTCTCCATCTACACCCACTCCCTTGGAGAACTCATCCCCTCCCACCGCTTCAACTACCATCTCTATGCAGATGATTCCCGAATCTACATCTCCAGCCCTGATCTCTCTCCTTCTCTGCAGTCTTGCATTTCTTCCTGCCTTCAAGACACCTCTACTTGGATGTCCTCCAGTCACCTCGAACATAACATGTCTAAAACAGAACTCCGTGTCTTCCTACCTAAACTCTGTCCTCCCTCTGACTTTCCCATCACCATAACCTTGGCATTATCCTTAACTCTTCTCTCTCATTCAACCCACATACTCAATCCATCACTAAATCTTGTCAGTTGGACCTTCACAACATCACTAAAATCTTCCCTTTCCTCTCCATCTAAACTGCTACCATGTTGATACAAGTGTTTATCCTATCTCATCTTGATTAGTGTAACATTCTCCTCTCTGACTACCCTGCCACCTGTCTCTCCCAATTCCAGTCCACACTTCACTCTGCTGCCTGGATCATTTTTCTACAAAAACATTCAGGCCATGTTTCCCTTCTCCTCAAGAACCGCCAGTGCTTGCCCATCCACCTCTGCATCAAACAGAAACTCCTCACCATTGGCTTCAAAATGCTCAATCATCTTACCCCTCCCCCTCAGCTCACTACTCTCCTTCTTCAACCCAGCCCACACACTTTGCTCCTCTAATGCTAACCTTCTCACTGTACATCTATTTCACTGCTGACATCCTGTCCCTCTCCTGAAATGCCCGACCTCCTCATACCTGAAAATTACTTTCCCCCACTTTTGAAGCCTTATTGAAGGCACATCTCCTCCAAGACGCCTTCCCTGACTAAACTCTCCTTTTCTCTTCTCCCACTCTCTTCTGTATCATCCTGACTTGCTCCCTTTTATTCATCCCACTCCCAGCCCTATAGCATTTATATTCATATCTATAATTTATTTACATTAACATCTGTCTCCCCTCTAGACTGAAAGCTCGTTGTGGGCAGGAAATGTGTCTGTTGTATTGTTATATTGTACTTTCCCAAGTACTTAGTACAGTGCTCTGCACATAGTAAGGGCTCAGTAAATACGAGTGAGTGAGTGACTGACTGCTTCTTTTTCCATAACAAGAAACCACCATCCTTAAAGCTTTCCCTTTGCTTTCCAGAATATCGGTAATGCCTTCTGATATACTGGGCAAAGGTAAGGAGGAAGATTCAAATTAGAATGAACAGGCCTCAGCCATTGACTTGATTTTACATGGTTTGGTCTCTCTGAATGCCAGATGCGTTTCAAAGATGATTTGTACTGTGAATCAAGCTGTAGGGTGAGGGATGATGGGTTAGAGTCATGCAAACCTTCCCCAGATTTAGTTCAAGACTGTTGCATTTTTTTCCCACCGTGAGGTCCCATTAGAGATGGGAGGTTGGCCGACTGAGGCATTTTAGAGTGAAGGGATATTTGCCAAGCCACAATTTTATTCACAACAGAGAAGCTGCGTGTTGAGCCCACAGATAGGAATGGGAGACTTCTGGGTCCAATTTCTCCTTTGACCACCCACGCATGGCGGTGACTTCAAATGAGCCTCTCAGTTCTCTGGGCCTCAACTTCCTTTTCTGGGACTAATGTTAGCCTCTTAGGGGGCTTGTGTAGTTGAATTCCTTGAACATTCTTAAAATTTGGAAGTATTGCTTTAGGCTGTGAGCTGGTGTCCAGTTTTCTCTTTCCAACATTTCAGAGAAGGTAGCGGTATCCTCAGCCTCAAGACTTTGGGTCATCCGAGCAGCAGGGAATAATAACAAAGCAAAACAAAAAAACTCTCGTATTTGTATATTGCCTTTATTCCTAAGTGCTCTCACCTTGATTATCTCATTTAGTTCTCACAGTATCCTGAAGAGCTAGGGAGAGGTAGGTATTATTATTATTCCCGTTTTACAGATGAGGAAGCTGAGGCACCAGGGTAAGAGCTTGGACTAGATCTAGATCTCCTGTCTCCCTGCCTGATGCCTCTTTCCACTAGGAAGGAGTACTTTGAAATGTAGGACTCCCAAGTCTATCTAGACTAACAGCCTAGATAGAAAAAATGTCAAAAGACATGAGCCATGAAAGATGTAGAGACTCCATACTTGAAAGTGTGATGGCAGTACGGATGTGCTGAGCATGTTCTAGCAGTAAAGTTACCCTTTGATAAAGAGAACAGGAAAATTCCTTAAAAATTGTCAAAAAGGTGATTGTCCATATATCAAACCCATTTTCATATTCCAACTTCTCAGCCTCTACCCCGCCACTCCACCTCCCTCCAGTTCACTCAATCAATCAATGACATTTATAGATCAATTACTCTGTGCAGAGCTCTGTACTAAACACTTTGCTCAGTACACCTACCAGGTCCAGGGCTCCCATATGAAGGTGATTCAAGACACTGGGATTCTCTGGAGTCATACCTGGAGGGGAAAGCTAAGAGTTGCTCCTCCCCCTCTCCCATCCCATCCCCTCAGCACTGTACTTGTCCACTCAACTGTATATATCTTCATTACCCTATTTATTTTGTTAATGAGATGTACATCACCTTGATCCTATTTATTTGCTATTGTTTTAATGAGTTGTTCTTCCCCTTGATTCTATTTATTGCCATTGTTCTTGTCTGTCTGTCTCCCCTGATTAGACTGTAAGCCCATCAAAGGGCAGGGACTGTCTCTATCTGTTACCGATTTGTACATTCCAAGTGCTTAGTACAGTGCTCTGCACATAGTAAGCACTCAATAAATACTATTGAATGAATGAATGATTAAGCACACACAGCACCATCTCTTGTGCTGCAAAGTCAAAATTCTTCAAATGTGAATTTAAAGTAATGTAATTTCAGATTTATCTTCTAATTTATAAACTGTATGATGGTAAAATTACAAATATTGTATTATCATTTATTCACAATTGCTTTATCATATATTCCTAGGCCCTTCCAAGAAGCAACGTGGCTTAAGTGGATAGTGCATGAGCCTGGGAGTCAGAAGGATCTAAATTCTAATCCTGACTTTGCCACTTATCCGCTGTGTGACCTTGGGCAAGTCAGTTTGCTTCCCCATGCTTCAGTTACTTCATCTGTAAAATGGGGATTAAAACTGTGAGCCTCATGTGGGACATGGACTGTGACCCTACCTGATTAAGTTGTATCTACCCCAGCACTCAGTACAGTACCTGACACATAGTAAGTGCTTAACAAAAGTCCAGCCTGGCGAATGGTCAGTTCATGCTCAGTTTAAGTCTCCCAACAATCTGGGTCTTGTAGGGGTAGTTGGTAAGCACCCTGATGCCCAGAATTAGATCAATCAGTAAATTAATCGTATTTATTGAACTATTACCGTGTGCAGAGCACTCTACAAAGCACTTGGTGAGAGTACAATACAACAGAGCTGGTAAACATATTCTTTGCCTACAGGGAACTCACAGTCTAGAGAGCTTAAACAGTACCATCTTCCATTTGGGGATTGGATTTCACCTTACCCATTTCATTGTTGAGTTTTATTATAGCAGGGCAATGATACTTCATCCAATTTTCTTCCTCATTTTGCTCACCTTCTGCTCTTCCATCCTACTTACCTTCTTGAGGGTGCTACCCCAGAAATTTTAGGGATTTTGTGGCCTCACCACATTGCCCAGAGAACAAACTCCTATCACTTGACAACAGAGCAACATAAAAATGATTCCAGTGGCAGGCTTATGCCCTAAATGTGCTTCTGGGAAGTTAAGTGACTTCCCCAAGCTCACACAGCAAAGTGGCAGAGTCAGAATAAGAACCTAGGTCCTTCTGACTCCCAGGCCTGTGCTCTAGCCACTAGGCAACACCACCTTTCTTGTTCACATTAAATGCATGAACTTTCTTGTCCAGGCTGGGGAGTGCTCAGTTCATGCTCAGTTTAAGTCTCCCAATATTCTGTAACTTGTGGTGGTATTTGGTAAGTGCTCATTATGTACTAAACACTGGGGCAGATACAAGATAGTCAGATCCCACATGGGACTCACATTCTAGGAAGGAAGGAGAACAGGTATTGAATCCACATTTTGCAGATGAGGGAGCTGAGTCCCAGAGAAGTTGAGTGACTTGTCCAAGGTCACACAGAAGACAAGTGATGAGCCGGGATTAGAACCCAGGTCCTCTGACTCCCAGGCCTGTGCTCTTTCTATTAGACCAAGACATTCAAGTGTTCCGTAGGATTTTAACTCACCTCCCTCACCTCTTCCCATCTCATGGTTGCCCAGAGAAAGAGGAAAATGCATGAGACCCAATATCTCAGGCTTCAACAAAAATGATATGTTCAGTCTCTCTACACTTGACCTGCCCAAGCAGCCAGATTGTACACTGGAGCCAAACCAGATGAAACAGACCAATCAATCAAAGGTGTTTACTGGGTGCTTATTGTGTGCGGAGCAGAGTAGTCAGCATTTGGGATGGCACAAAACAGTAGAGTTCGTATGAAGCCTCATAGAGTAGTGGATAGAACATGGGCCAGGGAGTCAGAAGGTTATGGGTTCTAATCCCAGCTCTGCCACCTGTCTACTGTGTGACCTTGGGCAAGTCACTTCACTTCTCTTTGCCTCAGTTACCTCATCTGTAAAATGGAAAGCAAGGCTGTAAGCCCCACTTGGGACAGAGACTGTGTCCATCCCAATTTGCTTGTATCTACTCCAGTGTTAAGTTGGTCCTATCCAGTGGAGGGAGCAGTTTGACTCCTGCTGAAGGAGTTATTTATTTGCTTAGTTGTTTGGGCCTGAACTGTGAGCTCCCTCTAGACTGTAAGCTCCTTCTGGTCAGGGAATGTATTATTATTATTATTATTATTATTATTGTTATGGTATTTGTTAATCACTTACTATGTGCCAGGGACTGTACTAAAAGCTGGGGTGGATACAAGCAAATTGGGTTGGGCAAAGAAGCAGCAGTGGTAACAGCAGAAGCAGTAGTGAGATGGCGACAGTGGGGATCTTGGCCACGACGTTTATAAAGGTGATTTCTCCCCCTGACTGAGGGGGTGGTGGAGACAGTTGGTATGGTGGCTATGCTTTGGAAGGTGGCAGGGTGGGGGCTGGGAAGTACCTAGAGGAAGCAAGCCTAATATCAGTCTTTCAGCATGAGGCGGAGCTTGGGTTGGGTTGGGTAGACCTGCCTGACTTTGGGTCTTAGGTTTGCTCAGAATCTTTGGCTCTTTACTGCTCTGCTTGGAGGCTTGCCGTTCTTTGTAGACTTTTGAGATGAGTGAGTCTGATCCACCAGCCCAGGAATACAATGGCTTTTTTCTCCAGCCCTAAAAACCTATAGGACTGCTGGTTTCCCTCATTCCAATGGAATAGGGGCCTAGGCTCCAGTAAGCAAGCTATTGATGGTTGTCTCACTGGATCAGTGATCTCTCTTACTCTGGAAATGTTTGCTTGTCTCATGAGAATGAAAGAATGGTAGAGATGCCTTATTTCCCACCACTGTCCACGTGTACCTCCTTTAGTACAAAGCCAGAACCTATGTTTCCAACTAAGTGGTAAGACTGAATGGGAATTCCAAAGAAGAAAGCGAGGATGGCGAGTTTATTGTTTCGGATGATGGTGTTGTTTATTCAAATTAATAATTGATAGTTATGGTATTTGTTAAATGCTTACTATGTTCCAGGCACTGTTCTAAGCAGTTCCTTGGGCAGCATATTTAGGAACAGGCCAGACGGCCCCATCCTAATCACATCCACACCTTTCCAGCCTCTGACAGCACTGATCATTGAAGACAATAGCCTGATCCTCTGTCATCTCCAGTTTCCTCACCATTAAGGTCCAGTTCTGAGCCTGTAAACAACTGCTTTTTCCAAGCAAAAGGTGAGGCACTTCTGATCAATGGCACACAAGTCCTCAAAGAACTCTACACTCTTTATCAAACTTTATGCAAATCTAGCCAAATTAGATTTATTAAAATGATGAAAGAGAGCAGGGAATTTTTAATGAGCAGCAATGCTGGGTATTATCTATGTGGAAGGCAGATGTAATGATGCATTATAAACGTTGAGAAAATTTAATCAGTGTAGAAAAAATATAATGAAATGGTTGTTTAAACACTGTAAAGCTAATGTTATAGTAATTACTTCCTATCGAGTGAAGCACAGAACCCATTACCCAGTCTGTGTTTGATTAGTGAGCCTGCCTACAACAACTGGCCCTTTGCTCCATTTGGGTTTTAATATCATTTTCAAACTCCTCGATTCAAACCAAGGATGAATAAATAAGTACATAGATCCATTTGTATGCACATACCTAAAAAGAGCCCTTCCCAAGACTGAATTCTTAGTAGCAGCTGATGGGACAGAAAATCTTTTTATGCCACCCAAAGATAACTCCACCTCTTGAAATTCAATACTTGTAAGATCAGGGTCCACCTTGAAAAAAAAGGCCAGGTTTTCCAAAAAGCTGCCTGCCCCTCCCTCTCTGCTGTGACTTTATGGGCATTTTCAAGGCCAATCTTAATGAATCCCAAGCTTCCTTCTCAGGGCTGGAATGAAACAAAATGATTGTTTTAAGAAATACATTTTCTCCACACGATTTTCAAACAAATCAGATTTCCCTCCTCCAGAGGCATTGTGTGAGCTTCCTCTATCCCTGACTCCTACCTTTCAAACTTTCAGTTTCAAGATACCCTTTTACTGTCTTCAAGAGTTGAAATCCTTGGGATGGAGAATGTTGGGCCCAGATCAAATTGAACAGAAGTCTGGCAAGAACTCACTGTTCTGACTAGCAGTACAATGCAGTGACCAAGTCTTTATTTTTCAACAGTGGGACCTGTGGTTTTAGAGTGATGCCCCTTGCTTCTGAATGCCCTTTGACCTTTTGATCCAGTTTGGTGGGGGACCTGAGCTTCCTGGAGTCACTGCGCACCCGCCCCCATCCCCCACTCCTATCCTGTCCCTCCTGCATCTCTTAATGGGTCTTGAAGATTTCCCTGCAGGGTTTTCTGGAGGAGGTTGGTTATTGTTTAGTGTAAACGGGCCAGTAATCATGTTGGACTCTCACCGGGGTGTCTCTTCTGCTAAAAGCATATCACACTTGGAGGGCTAAGCTGTCTGGACAGGAAGCATATTTTTTTTATCCTTTTTCGACTAATGATTCACTTAACGGAAACTCTACTGGGGAGAAAATGCAGGAATATTTGGAATACAAAAATATCATTTATGGAAGGAGACCGATTCTTTTCAAGTCTTAAATGCTGCAGGACATAAACCTAAGTGTAGCACTGACTTCACTTTACACTGATAGTAGTAAAGGTGCTCTTAGAGAAACAGACTCCCGTGACTTTTTTTAATGATTTTACCCACTTGGGGAATACAGGGTCCGGATCAAACTGAATATTGGAAGTATCACCCCAGTTCCTGAGGGAGGGTCCCTGACTGTTTCAGCAACACCTTTCATGATTGGTCAGTCCCTCAATCAATCAGTGATATTCACTGAGGGCTCACTGTGTGCAGAGCACTGTACTAAGATCTTGGGAGAGTATAATACCACAGAGTTGGTAGACACATTCCCTGCCCACGATGAGCTTTCGGTCTAGATGGGGAGACAGATGCTAAAATAAATTATGGATATGGACTTTAGCCCACTTGCCTGGTGTTCTACTTTTTCGCTGAGGGTCTGAGGCTATTTCTTGACAACAGAAATGCCAGTCCAATATCTAAGGCAAAGGGGTTTATGGTGCATCTCTTTGTGTCCATCTTTATTTTGTACTGAATAGGTCAGCTGGAGTCCTGTAGGCTTGACTACAGGGTAGCCAAGGCCCAGGAGCTGGTTTTATTCTCGTGAAAGTGCCTCAGGCCTGAGCTGATCTGCACAAGAAAATACTTAGATTTTATTCTCCCTCTAATGTCTAATTCTCCCACAGAAGGAAACTAATGATTTGTGACCCTCGGCAGGTTGGGCCTTGGGTTTCAGCTAGATTCAGTTCCTGAAAGTATGTCTTTTCTGAAATCCCCCCCAAGCCTGCAGAATTAAGCGGGTGGTCTTTTAGGACCTGCTATGCTGGTTGGTTCTTGGACATGGTCATCTCCCAGTTATCCAGGGGCAGAGTATCCAGTGGGTTCATTTTCCAAGCGGCTAGCTTTTCTCTCTCTTCTTGCCTTGCACTTTATGATTTGGTCATTTTAGAGACCCTTAGTCCTCCACCAAATGGCGGACAGAGGGAGATGGGGGGAGGAATGAGGGGAAGAAGCCTGTGAAATGTTGGCAAAACAGACCGTTTTTGTTGCTTATTTTCAGGAAACAAGCTGATTTTTGTGGGACAACACAGAAACTGGTAACGCTGTTCATGGAGGATCTGGAAAGCACAACTGGTGCCCCATGTAAGCAGAATGAGCAGGAGGGCAGATGCCTAGGATGGGATGAGAGCAATGGAAGAGAGAGGAGTTGTAATGATACTTGAGTATCTGCTGGGTGCAATACACTACACTGTGATATCCAAGGAGGTTTGCTGGAAGGGACTCCATAATGTTGCCCCAGAGACCAGGTTCTGGAGAGCCTAATAAAGCAGTTTGGTGGTGGCTTTTTTAAGCTTCCCAGCCCTGGTCTCTGGGGCAACATTATTGACTATTCCTGCACCTTCCATTAATCTCACAGCCAAGATTCGATCCTGAAGATGACAGTTCTATAGACGTCCCTCTTTCTCATGTTAAGAAAATCCACTGAGCTCTGACATGAAGTCTGGTAGGAGAGGAGAGTGTACTATGGGTGTGAAATGAGGGTTTAGTATTGCCTGAAGATTTCAGTTATCTTCCTTTTCCATGGATCATTGAGTTTGGGCTGGAATATGAAAACCACCTTTCCTTAGGAATAAGTTAGTGTCACTGTTGGACCTTCTAACTGGTGAATCCCCTATTTATTGAAAAATGATCTTGAGCAAGGACCTCACTGCAAGAGAGAGAGGCAAGAAGTCCACTAGGAAATCAATAGGCGTATGTTTCTCGTGGGATTATATAGTGAGTGAGCATTTGGGGCAATTTTCTGATCTCTTGTACTAGTGAGGCTTTGCCTGGTGAAGTTTTCTTCCCAAGGAATCCCCCAACTCATTCTGTGAACTGAATTCTGGAGAATTGGATACACCTTAGCTGTTCCAAGATGCCTGCCTGTGTCTTGGGAGTGCTTGAATGGACAAGCCCTTTCCCTGAGCTTCACTATCTCTGGGCAAAAAGCCTACATTTGTAGTCAACAAGGCACACACGGGATTACTGTCAAGATTCAGAGAGGACACTTAAAAAAAATTAATTATTTTTAAATTAGAGGGAGAACAGGTATTTGTTTTTCACTTACTAGGTACCAGGCATTGTATTAAGCTTTGAGGTAGATACAAGTTAATCAGGTTGGACAAAGTCCAAGTCCCACATGGGGCTCACAGTCTTAAACCCTATTTTACAGATGAGGTAATTGAGGCATAGAGAAGTGACTTGCCCAGGGTCATACAGCAGACAAGTGGCAGAGGCAGGATTAGAACTCAGGTCCTTCTGATTCCCTATCCCCTGCACTATCCCCTAGGCCACGTTGTTTCTCATCACCCAACTCCCACAAGAGAATTCTCAACTGATGCCCTGCTCTGAATTCCTCACGGAGTGAAAACTGATTGGAATTTGTAGGAGCAAAACCAAACTATAGGGAAGCGGTGTAGCCTAGAGGAAAGAGGATGGGCCGAGGAGCCAGAGGACTTGCGTTCTAATCCTGGATCTACCATTTGCTGGCTTCGTGAACTTGGGCAAATGCTTAACTGCTCGATGCCTCAGAGGAAAGTGGGAAGTCAATATCTATTCTCTTTTTTACTTAGACTGTGAGCCCCCTGTAGTACAGAGACTGTGTCCAACCTCATTACCTTGTGTCTACCGCAGTTCTTAGAAGACTGCTTGACACATAGTAAGTGCTTAACAAATATCACAATTATTATTAATGGCTCACAGAATCCTTTACAGTGTTGGTACTCCTTAAGAGGAAGCCTATGTTCAATTTAGCCTGAATGGCTTTCCCCAGCCTGTGTATTTGTTGAAATGAATAACAACAATAATAATAATAATAATAATTATGGTACTTCAGTCAGCCTGCGCACTTCGCTCCTCTAATGCTAATCTTCTCACTGTACCTTGTTCTCATCTATCTCACTGCCGACTTAATAATAATAATGTTGGTATTTGTTAAGCGCTTACTATGTGCCAAGCACTGTTCTAAGCACTGGGGTAGACACAGGAGAATCAGGTTGTCCCACGTGGGGCTCACAGTCTTAATCCCTATTTTACAGATGAGGGAACTGAGGCACCGAGAAGTTAAGTGACTTGCCCAAAGTCACACAGCTGGCAAGTGGCAGAGCCGGGGTTCGAACCCATGACCTCTGACTCCAAAGCCCGTGCTCTTTCCAGTGAGCCACGCTGCTTCTCGACTTCTCACCCACATTCTGCCTCTGACCTGGAATGCCCTCCTTCCTCATATCCAACAATTACTCTCCCCACCTGATTCAAAGCCTTATTGAAGGCACATCTCCTCTAAGAGACCTTCCCTGATTAAGCCCTCCTTTCCTCTTCTCCCACTACCTTCTGCATCACACTGATTTGCTCCCTTTATTCACCTCCCTGCTAGCTCCACCGTACTTATGTACTATATCTGAAATGTATTTATTTATTTATATTGTCTGTCTCCCCCTCTATACTGTGAGCTCTTTGCGGGCAGGAAATGTGTCTGTTTATTGTTATGTTGTACTCTCCCAAGCACTTAGTATAGTGCTCTGCACACAATAAGCACTCAATAAACACAATTGAATGAATGAATGAATGCTTGCTAAGTGCTTACAATGTACCAGGCAATGTACTAAATGCTGGGGTAGATACAAGATAATCAGGTTGAACTCAGTTCCTGTCCCACACAAGGCTCACAGTCCTAATCCCCATTTTACAGATGAGGTTACTGAGGCACAAGAAGTTGTGACATTTTTTAAGAGGTATTTGTTAAGCATTTACTGTGTGTTAAAACTTACTTGTTAAACACTGTTCTAAGCACTGGGGTAGGTAATTATATCAGACGCAGTCCCTGTGCTCCATGGGGCTCACAGTCTATGTAGGAGGGAGAACAGGTGTTTCACCCCCATTTTACAATTGAGGAAATTGAGGCACAGAGCAGTTAAGTGACTTGCCCAAGGTCACACAGATGGGAGAGCCAGGATTAGTACGCAGGTCATTTGACTCTCAGGTCAGTGCTCTTTCCATTAGGTCACGCTGCTTCTCTTTTCTTCATCTTCATCATCTTTTCTTTATCATCTTGAAAGTAAAACAAGGTGTTACAGAGATGCACACAAATTAGGTTCCTCTCAGATTACACTGCAGGTGGAGAACTTTATGTGGAACCATGATATGAAGATCCAGTGTCATCCGTCTGTGCCAGAGCTGGATGACACCTCACACTGAAACCCCAAATTGTACATAATTCAGAAAAGAGCAGTTTGTCAAGAATTCCATTGGCACCAATTGAAGTGAAACAGGGGCTCACACTCCAGAGGTCACTTTGCAACTGGAAGAATTCATGAAATAAATGTGCACAGAGGAAATCAGTATTCCAACTGTATTAGGCTTGCAGCGTGGCTCGTGGAAAGAGCACGGGCTTGGGAGTCAGAGATTATGGGTCCTAATGCCGCTCCACCACTTGTCAGCTGTGTGACTCTGGGGAAGTCACTTAACTTCTCTGTGCCTCAGTCACCTCATCTGTAAAATGGGGATTAAGACTGTGAACCCCACTTGGAACAACCTGATTAACTTGTATCCCACTCCAGAACTTAGAACAGTGCTTGGCACATAGTAAGTGCTTAACAAATACCATTATTATTATAATGTTCACACATAAATGAACTTATTTTACGTCCACCTTAGCACTCTTGTCTAAATGTCCACTCTATTTTTTTTTAACCTCTCTAATTGAAAATATTTTTCATCTCCCCTGTTAGCATTTAAGCTCCTCATAGGCAGGAGCTGTATCATTTCATTATTCTGTACTCTCTCCCTCTAGACTATAAGCCCCCTGTAGACTGTAATCTTGGTGTGTGTGGGGGAACGTGTCTGCTAACTCAGCTGTATTGTACTCTCCCAAGATCTTAGTATAGTGCTCTGTGCATAGTGAGTGCTCAATAAATACCACTGACTGATTGGTTGATTGTACTTCCCAAGCGCTCAGTGCAAAGCACTACATCGAGTGGTTGATCAATAAATGCAGCTGCTTCTACTACTTTAAGATCAGAGTCATAGGTCACTCACAAAAAAACCCCCCAAAAATCAATCAATTGGTAAATCAATAGTATTTATTCAGCACTTACTATATGCAGAGCACTGTACTAAGTACTTGAAAAAGTAATGTACAATAGAGTTCATAGACACAATCCTTGCATATAAGGACACTTTCAGTCTAGCGAGGGAGTCGGACATTAAAACCACATGAATTTTTGTGATGTGATATGATGTGTGAGGCTGTGATTACTTGGGCTATGAGCCCCATGCAGGATAGGGACTGTGTCCAACTTTATTAGCTTCAGTGTTTGATGCATCTTAAACACTTAATAAATACCATTTTGAAAAAAAGACTCTCCTGGCCTATTATTTCTTCCTAAGAACCAAAGCAAGTCTGCCAAGTCTGCCTTATATTTACACAGTAAATAAACATACAGTTTTCCCTCTCTCCCATTGAAAAATGAATGAGGCTCTGGATCTTTCTTCGGTTTGTCTGAATGCTATTACAGCTATTAGAGATTGGTCCTCAAGACATTAAGCTCACTGTGGGTGGGCAGGGAATGTTCCTGTTGTATTGTAATATTGTCCTCTCTCAAGTACTTAGTACTGTGTTCTACACACAGTAAGTGCTCAATTAATATGATTAGTTGATCGACAAAATATAACAGAGTTGGTAGACACATTCCCTGCTCACAATGAGTTTACAGTCTAGAGGGGGATGCCCTGATACATGCAGTGCTGGATCAATTTTTGCTGGCGGCTTGGATAGGATTGTCTTAGAAGCAGCATGGTTTAGTGGAAAGAGCACGGGCTTGGGAGTCAGAGGATGTGGGTTCTAATCCAGCTCCGCCACTTGTCTGTTGTGTGACCTTGGGCAAGACACTTCTCTGTTGCCTCAGTTACCTCATATATAAAATAGGGATTAAGACTGTGAGCTCCATGTGGGACAACTTGATTACTTTGTATCTACTCCAGTGCTTAGAACAGTGCTTGGCACATAGTAAGTGCTTAACAAATACCATCATTATTCATTATTATTATTATTCTCCCCTACTCCACCCCCACAGAATTCCCCCAAACCCACCACACAAACCAAACTGGCTTCCCCAAACTCCTGTCTCCTCTCTCCAGAGATCAAGCATAATCTGCCTCTTCCCTTCTTCTTCTCCTGCTTCCAGAGGGGGCCCTTTGACTTTCCCAAGGGGAGAGGACAACTCTGGTGTCTGCTGCTGTCTGGCTGGTAGATATGTGAGGGGAGCAGAAGCCATGCTGAGTGGGAGGGGGAAGCTTGTGTGGTAGGAATCCCTGGTGATCAAATTCCCACTTTCCTGCTGGCACCTGTGCTGCAGTGAGAAATCTCACTCTGACCTTGGCTGTGGAGACAGGACAGGAGAGTGAGTGAATGTCTGCTTGAGGGAAAAAGCAAGAATCCAAACTCAACTCTTGGAAGATGGTCGAAAATGCCACACGAGCCCTTGCTATTACAAGGAACACCTCTCAGACTCTGGCTGCTGGGAGAGAAAAAGAGAGTGAGGGAGTGTGTGAAAGCTGGAATACAACTCCAGCTCTGTGAGGAGATACTCAGAGATATAGAGATATATAGAGTTAATGTTGGTATTTGTTGGTATTTGTTAAGCGCTTACTATGTGCAGAGCACTGTTCTAAGTGCTGGGGTAGACAAGGGAATCAGGCTGTCCCACGTGGGGCTCACAGTCTTAATCCCCATTTTACAGATGAGGTAACTGAGGCACAGAGAAGTTAAGTGTCTTGCCCAAAGTCACAGCTGACAAGTGGCAGAGCTGGGATTCGAACCCATGATCTCTGACTCCAAAGCCCATGCTCTTTCCACTGAGCCGCGCTGATTCCCAGCAGGCACACTTCCCTCCTCTAATGCCAACATCGAACCCCTATCTTGTCTAACTCACTGCTGACCTCTTGCCCACATCCTGCCTCTCTGGCCTGGAATGCCCTCCCCCTTTATCCAACAGATGATTACTCTACCCACCTTCAAAGCCTTATTAAAAGCACATCTCCTCCACTCACTTCCTTTTGTATTGTCCTTGCACTTGGATTTTTACCCTTTATTCACCGCCCCCCCCCACAGCCCCACAGCACTTATGTATTTACTTATATTTATATTAATGTCCATCTCCCCCTTTAGATTGTGCAGGAGAGTGAATGAGTGAGCAAGGGAGACGAAAGACCTGGCAGTGATTCTGTCAGAAAGCAAAGGATGCCAGGTCTGCCCTCAATCCCATCCATCCTTCCCCTCCCCACCCCATGACAGAGTTTACCAGGACCTGAGGTGGGAAGGGAGGAATAGAGGATCCCACAGTCATTCTTCATTTGGCGGCTCTGTGACAGGTAAGTTCCTCCTCCCATTTTCCTTCTGCCCCAAGCTCGTTGTGGGCAGGGAATGTATCTGTTTATTGTTATATTGTATTCTCCCAAGCACTTAGTCCAGTGTTCTGCACACATCAAGCACTCAATAAATACAATTGATCGAATGGATGAATGAATGAATGAAAGTTGGGATGAAGCTGCTTAGAGGGGAGCATCCCCTTTAAGATCCAGCCATACCCCACCGGGGCTCTGGCAGACAGCGGGTTGTGTCTTCACTGTAAAATGTGAATTAAGACCGTGAGCCCCATGGGGTCCAACCAGATTTACTTGTATCCAGCCCAGTGCTTAGTACAGTGCCCGGCTCATAGTAGGTGCTTAACAAATACCGCAGCTATTATTATTCTGTGTTGCAGAAACTTCTCTTGTGAGTTGATGGTTCTGTTGAGCTCCCCTCAACAAGATTCCTGGTGATTACCTGTGTCTGTCCCTCTCACTGGGCTCAAAGGAGGGAAATCAGTGGTGGTCCCTGTTTGGCTGAACTTCAAAACCCCTATCAAGCTAGATTTTTGGGAAAGAATGTGTTCTCCTTCCATGTCATCGTCATGGCCAGTCAGGCTGTTCCTGATCTCTTAATGAGATTCTGAGAGGTTTGACTGCTCTATTTTGTCTTGGGACACCTCTAATAAGGTGAAAGCTCATAATCAGGTGTACCTGCCATACCACTGAGGATGACAACTCAAATTAAATACATCTTGCCAATTGTAACTGTATATGTACAGGCCTACCGTAAACTCCTGTGACTCCACCTGGCTGACATGTTATCTTTGACTGATGATGGTTTGGGTGTTTGCGTTGCTGTGTTGGACTGCAAGCTCCTTTGTGGATGGGGCCTGTCTTCAATTCGGATCTTCTTTGTTCCAAAACGTTTGGTGCAGGAACAGGAACAGTAGTATTAGTAATGCAGCATTTTGTAATGGATAGAACACAGGCCTGGGAATCAGAAGATCATTAGCTCTATTCCTGGCTCTGCCACTTGTCTGCTGTTGTGACCTTGGACAAGTCACTTCACTTCTCTCTGCCTCAGTTACCTCATCTGTAAAGTGGGGATTGAAACTGTGAGCCCCATGTGGGACAGGGACCATATCCCACTCAATTGGCTTGTAGCCACCCCAGCGCTTAGTACAGTGCCTGGTACATAGTAAGCACTTAATAAATACCATTATGATGATTATTATTAATAGTACTGGTATTCATTGAGATCCCATTGAGTGCAGTCCTTGGAAAGTACAACAGAAGCACAAGAAATGTTTCCTGCCCACAGAGAGCTTACACTCCAACAGGGGAGACTGACATGTACCATGTGCGATGGAGGCACTCAATAAATGTCAGTGTTTATAATAATAATTATGGTATTTGTTAAGCCCTTACTATGTGCCAGACACTTTACTAAGTGCAGGGGTGGATACAAGCCAATCAGGTAGGGTACAGTCCCTATTCCACTTGGGGCTCTCATTCTCAATTCCCATTTTACAGATGAGGTAACTGAGGCCCGTAGAAGTGAAGTGACTTGCCCAAAGTCACATAGCAGACAAGTGGGAGAGCTGGGATTAGAATCCATGACCTTCTGATTCCCAGGCTCCTGCTCTATTCACTATGCCATGCTGCTTCTGTTGATGA
This sequence comes from Ornithorhynchus anatinus, assembly GCF_004115215.2. NCBI lineage: Eukaryota > Metazoa > Chordata > Mammalia > Monotremata > Ornithorhynchidae > Ornithorhynchus > Ornithorhynchus anatinus. The sequence goes on along the minus strand of NC_041753.1, from coordinate 27,662,608 downwards.
TAGTGATGATATTTTGGGATTCTCCAGCCCCCTGTCTTTTGCTATTTCCCATAAACATGTCCTTTTATAATTTCTGGATGGGTAATAACTCAGTTCTCAGTTCTTGGAGTCAGTTGTGCACACTTTGGATGTTGGGGCCTCTTAAAGATGAGTATGGGCCTTGTCAGCTCACCCATTAAGTAGGGCCTTCTCAGGATGCTTATGGAATGGGATCTGTTCTAAAAAGTATCAGGGAGGAAGATTGGTACACACCCAGGTAGGTCGAAGACCCTCCCCTCCCTCCAGATATCCCATTCTTTTATTTTTGTTTTGTTTTTAACGGTATTTGTTAAGCGCTTACTATGTGCCAGGCACTGTGCTAAACTCTGGGGTAGATAACCAGGTTGGACACAGCTCATTTCCCACATGGGGCTCACAGTCTTAATCCCCATTATATGGATGAGGGAACTGAGACACGGAGAAATGAAGTGACTTGCCCAAGGCCACTCAACAGACATGTAGTGGAGCTGGGATTAGAACCCAGGTCTTCTGACTCCCAGGCCCGTGATCTTTCCACTAGGCCACACTGATTCTCCCTCTCCAGATTTCCTTTCTCCGTTGGAGAAATCACTCTGTGACGGGGCTTCTTCCGAGGATCAACTTCATCTGTCTGAAACTGGAGATGCTCATGATGAGTGTTTCTTCATTACAGCAAAGGAAATGCCTCCATAGAGGAGGTCAAAGAGCCCGACAGACATTTGTTTCAGGCTTCACACATGCTTCAGTTAAACCCTTTTGGTTTACTATTGTAGAGATAAAAGTATCACCTACTTTGATGAATACTGATATAAAACACAGGGTAAGGTTTTATAAGGTTTAGCACGAGGGTGATTCAAAATACAGCTGCTTTAGGGTGAAGACACTCTCTGTCCCCTTGAGCAACAGACTGGGGGGAATAAGGTTATTTACTTTAGAATGAGTCATGCTATTCATTTCCTCCAAAAGCCATCCTTGAGTGGTTTCTTTTCTTTCTTGTTATCATCCAGTACAAAGGAGTTGGTGATTCAGCTGGTAAACCAGCAAGATGATCCATGTTCTGGTCAGGTATAACAAAGACAGACAGAGACAGAGATAGGGGCAGAGATGGAGAGAGATGGAGATATAGAGGGAGAAAAGGTCAGAGAGATGGAGATGGAAGCACTTGGGGACAAGGTATGTTTCAATTTCATTTATCCAGTGGCTCAAAGGATTCACTGCTTTTTCCAAAGAACCGTGAGGAGCAGTGGTTTCTCTGGTCCAGGCCTTAGTGATATCACACATGATGACTCCATTCTCCATGCTCCTGGAAGTTCTACCCAGGGGCTTGGCATTCTGGGAATTTGTCCAGTTTTCTGAGTGAAGATTGTCTATCATAATTAGTGCGTTGCGTGCTCTATTTGGTTGAAGGTCTTGGGTGGATGGGCTAGATGAGTTCTCAAATGTCCTCTTCAATCCTAACTTGTGATGATGAGGATGATTTATTTCTTTTCCATCACCATTTGTCAACCAAGTTATTAAAATGTGTGCAGCTCAGTTTCATAGTGGAGGAATAGAGAATGACTTTCAAAAAGGGCCATCTCTCATCACATAGAAGTGAAGAGGCAATGCTTATTTTCTTTGATTTGTTAGTTTTTTATTGGGTTTAGCATTGCAAAGTTCAGCAGGCACAGTCCTCTGGTCCTGGTCTGCGTGAGTGAGGCAGGAAATAGTTAGGGTGTCTTTTCTAGCCCCTAAGAGTGCATCCCTAAATATCCAGTGTGTCCCAGAACACCACTGCTGCCTCATCAGTGATTGAATGATCAATATTCTGGGTTTTCGATTGAGTGTGGAATAGCCCACTGTGGGTATTTTACCGTCAGTGGGTCATGCCCTTAAGTTGTTTTGATAATAATGGTGTTGGGTTTTGCTGAGTTATGTTGGTCGTATGACATCCGATACTCCTGAGGGTTCTGTTTAGTACCTAGAGAAGCAGTGTGACCTAGTTGAAAGAGCCTGCCTGGGAGTCAGAGGAACTGGGTTCTAATCTTAGCCTACCAAATTCTTGCTGTGTGACCTTGGACAAGTCACTTAACTCCCTGGACTTCAGTTTCCTCAACCGTAAAATGGGGATTCAATATCTATTCTCCCTCCTACTTGGACTGTGAGCCCCATGTAAGATAGGGACTTGACCTGACCTAATTAAGGTGCACCAGGGCTTAGAACAGTGTTTGAAACCCTTAACAGGGCTTAACAAATACCCTGAAAAAAATGGGGCTGGACACGGGCTGATTTGCCCCCAACAAATAGGAGAAAAGATATTTCCTAAATCATCATTATTGGGGGACAAGAGGGAAGATGCTTAGTCATTTGATGATAACAACAATGAGAAGCAGCATGGCCAAGTGGAAGGAGCACAGGCCTGAGAATCAGAGGGCCTGGGTTCTAATCCTGGCTCTGCCATTTGTCTGCTGTGTGACCCTGGTCAAGTGACTTCACTTCTCTGGGCCTCAGTTACCTTATCTGTAAAATGGGGGCTAAGACTGTGAGCCTCACTTGGGACATGGACCGTGTCCAACCTGATTACCCCATATCTACCCCGGCACTTAGTACAGTGCCTGGCATATAGTAAGTGCTTAACAAATGCCATTAAAAAAAATGCAAATCATCCTGTGTGACTAGGACTGTAATTGATGCCTTGGCCTAAATTCGCAGACCTGAAGTTTTTGTGGCTGGACTGACACTTGTCCATCCTTTATAATGGGAGTTTCCATCATTATCCTGCTTGTCTCAGCACACGTGCAGTGTAAAATTGACATAACCACCAAACAAGCCACGTGGCTTAATGGAAAGAGCCCTGACCTGAGAGTTGGAAGGAATTGCGTTCTAGGCCCGGCTCTGCCACTCGTCTGCTGTGTGACCTTGGGTAAGTCACTTTACTTCTCTGGGCCTCAGTTCCTTCATCTGTTAAATGAGGATTAAGACTGTGAACCCCATGTGGGACACAGACTGTGTCCAACCTGATTAGCTTATATCTACCCGTGGGGGGAGAAGGGGATCCAGGTGTAACAGCTAGAAGTAGGGGAGTGCCTGCTGAAGCTAGGTTATGAATGAAGACCTCCTGCAAGGTAGACAGGCTCAGTAGCAATCCCAAAATAGCTGGCAAACATGAATGGTGGAGACCTCAGTCAACTACTCTCCCTACCTCTTAGACTGTGAGCCCCATGTGGAAAGGGACTGTCTGCTTTGATTATCTTGTACCTAGCCTGTTGCTTAGTACAGTGCTTGCCACTGAGTGAGCCCTTAATAAATACCATAATGATTAGGGATCCATTTCCATTTCAAGATGCCTGCAATTCACCGTCATCAGTGGGAATTAGAAATCTAAGGCATCACGTAACTTTGTTTTCATTTGGAATTAATGTAGTCATCAATATTGGAAAATTCACGGACAGTTCACTTTGATTTCAAGGAAGCCAGAATTTTCAAGGTCTCTCGAGCCGCCTCCTCTCTTCTCCACCCTCCCTTCCCAAGGCCTCTTCCTCCCTCACCCCAGCATTATGCAGCACATCAAAGCTAGATCTCTGACATACCCAGAACAATCTGAAGCAAGACAGAAATTTAGTGCATGACAGGTGGAACATCATTATCGTGTGGAGAAGGCAGCAGGACTGCATTTGGGTTTGAAGCAGTGCCTCGCCCCGATTGAGCTTTACCTGGGCTGTGGCTGGGGAAATAAAAGATATCGAGTTGGAAATTTAGGGTGCTTCCCACCGATAATGGAATTTGGTGGGTGCTGTAATTAGAGACCCCAGCCTAGGAAAATGTCAGCTTCCTGAAAAGTGTGGGGACATTTCTCTAGGTTCTCTGTGTCCCTCACCAGTTTCCAGTTATCTTTTCATTATTTGGGGAAATTGCTTTCCACAGACCACAGATTGAAGGAGAAAAGATTGGTGAAATATACCAAAGCCAATGGGTGCCCCCGCTTGCTAATTAGTCAAGTTAAATCTAGACAGAGTGGCATGTTTCTAAATGAAATACTGTTCCATTGCAGGATATGAATATGAACACTACAGAAACAACAAGAAGGGGGAAAAACAAATCAAAACTAGGTATCGTGCTGGAGGTCACACTGATATAAATCTACGTCAGTGTTTTCTTGCATTTTCTTTTTCCTCTAGAGATTTTGCAGTTCCCTGTACAGAGGGAGAAAATTCTGAGTTTTATCTGCATGGAGGGGAAAGGTTCTGCTAGAAAATTAGCCTTTTGATTCATTTAAGAAAAAAATTAAGATTTCAAAGCCTGTGCAGCACTCATTGTTGAGAGAGTTGTCTCAGCAGGTAAAGCAAAGGTCTGAGCCTCAGGAAGACTGGAACTAGGCTTCATTACTGGCCTTTTCAAATGAGGATACAGGAGACTGACACACGTTTCCCTAAATTGGTTGCATGACTATCCCTCTAAGTTAGCAGAGTACACCTACCTTTATCTCTCTTTAGGACTAAAAGACAAAGATCTTGTTTCTGCCCTTCGACCTTGTGGAGTAGAGTGAAGGGTAGGGCCAGTCTAGATCCAAGGTAACCAGAATTTTGATCACTCCAGGAAAGATGAGGATGGAGTCTTAAAAAGGGGAGAACCTTATAGAGAAAAGGAAAAGGAGAAAGAAGGAGGAGGAAGAGAGGGGAGAGGGCACCTGTCTGTTGCCACCACTGACTTCTCCCACTGTCTTTGGCCGCTCCTACCACCATTCTGGTAGCCCCTTGGGATGGACCGATTAAGCCAGAGCACCTTGGATTCCGGTAAAGCTGTTGCACCTCCTCCCCAAGGCCCCTGCTTGAGGTAGTTTAAGAAACAGAGTTGGGGTGCCAACAGGAATAAGCAATTCTGGTTGTAATGGAAACAACAGTGGTCATTTGTCCAGCTTTAAAACCAACAGTGCAGTTTTCAACAAGTACCATGACATCGGAATTTTTATTTTCAGCACCTCAGTTCCTGCTGCTGAGTCCTGTGGGTTGGTGGCAGTGTCCAGGCCTGTGTTCTATCCACAAGGCTATGCTGCTTCTGTCCCCTGTAAGTACTTGACATTCACCCCACCCTCCACCCCCTGGCATTCAAGTACCTATCAGTAGTATATTCATATTGATATCTGTCTCCCCCTCTAGATTAGAAACTCACTGTGGGCAGGGAATGTGTTTTCCAACTCTGTAGTATTGTACTCTCCCAAGGACTTAGTATAATAATAAGAATTATGGTGTTTGCTAAGCACTTACTATGTGCCAGGCACTGTGCTAAGAGCTGGGGTAGATTAGATTCAAGAAAATTGGTTGGACACAGTCCCTGTCCCACATGGGGCTCACAATCTCAATCCCCATTTTACATATGAGGTAACTGAGGCACAGAGAAGTGAAGTGTCTTGCTCAAGGTCACACAACAGGCAAGTGGCAGAAGGGAGATTAGAACCCATGACCTTCTGACTCCCAGGCCCATGCTCTATCCACAACGCAGTGCTTTGCACCCAGTAAGCACTCAATAAATACCACTGATTGATTGATTGTACTATGCATCTGATCCCTGCCCTCAAGAAACTTCAAATCTAATGGAGGAGGCAGGCAGACACAAATTGTACATATGTAGTGGGAGCAGGAGGAAAAATAGAGAAAAATAGGTATAGAGTTTGGAAAAATGAATCTATGAATAAATAAAAGCTGAGGTGGTTTTTGGGATGCCATGACCGGAGCAGTGTGGAAAAATAGTAGTAGTAGTAGAGGTATTCATTCAGTCGTATTTATTGAGCACTTACTGTGTGCAGACCACTGTACTAAGCACTTGGGAGAGTACAATACAGCAATAAACAGATTCCCTGCCCACAATGGGCTTACAGTCTAGAGTCGGGGAGGCAGACATCAATATAAATAAATAAAATGACAGATTTGTACGTAAGTGGTGTGGGGCTGAAAGGGGGGAACAGCAAAGGGAGCAAGTCAGGGTGACACAGAAGGGATGTGAGATGAAGAGAAACGGGGTTTAGTCTGGGAAGGCCTGTTGGAGGAGATGTGCCTTCAATAAGGTTTCTAAGGGGGGGTGGGGAGAGTCAATGTCTGTTGGATTTGAGGCGGGAGAGCCTTACAGGCCAGAGGCAGGATGTGGGCTAGTGGTAGTAGTAGCACCCAGTTGGTGAGAAAGATAATTTCCCTTTGCTTTTACTCTCCCTCACAATTCAGCACCTTTTTTTATATTCAAAGGACCATTCTTGAGGATGCTCTTTGTCTGAGCCTCACCACTTGCTGGTGATAGGTGTCCTAGAAGAGCTCATAGAGACAAGAGTAATATCTCTTGGGGACAGTTTTGTCTGTGGAGAGGAGAGAGCTTGTACAGTTTTAGAGAATGGAATCAGATTCAGAGGGCTCTCTATGTTCTCTGTTGAAATTGAATTTTGGGGCTCTCTCCTCCACCAGTAGCAACCAGTAAAGAATGCCTGGGGAGATAACTGTGCTCAGCTCAAGTACTTCCCATATGTTTTGGATGAATCGGGGGAAAGAGGACAAGATTCAGGGGTTCTAATCATTTGGGAACTGTGAGAAGGGAAAGGAGAAGCCCATCTTTATCTGCATTTGGATTTTCGTAAGTTGCTCTTTGGCGATTTGTAAATTGAATTCTTGACCTGCAAACTTTACTTGAAACCTGTGACTGCTTCTAACACCTCTTCCACTTTCATTCCAGTTTGAGGACACATAATCCAGGATTGGTAAATTGCACTGGGGAGATTTTGCTTTTGAATCTAGAGCCGGATAGAATCGGGCCAGGCCTGTATAAAACTTTTCTTTTTTTCCCCCTTTTTTAGGTTCATTTTGGAATTAGATCTTCCTTTATGCTGAGGGAGAGTCCGACCCCCAAAACGAGAACTGTGCTTCGAGGCTGGAATTCTTTCTCTGACATTCCAATTTGTGTGTGACTTGTGAGTGTAGAAAAAGAAGCCTTCTTACTGTGGGGGGTAAGGAGAGGAGGGAAGGGACATCTTGAGACAAAAGTCGATTTGGTTCTCATAGATCTACCTGTCTTTTTCATTTTTATTTCCATTCCTTTGTATGACGTGTACCAAATCTAGCATCCTCAAGTTCACTTGAAAAAAACTAAAATAACTTTCTTTCCTTTATAAGCTTCAGAAGCCTCCGAGGGCCAGTATTACTTAGAATGCGAGGAGACTAGTCAAACAGGATAATAAAACCGTATTTGAGGCTGCTAAAAGCTAAACCAGGCATTGAGTTGAGACCACTGCAGGTCCCACAGCCCCTAGTCTGCTCCATCTGTGAGGACCACCAAGTCAGTGAGACGTCTCTCCATCTCTGTATTCGGCTGATTTCCCCGCAAGCCTCGGGGAGGGGCTGGAAATATCATCGATGTGGTTGTCTCTGCCTAGAGAGACGGGACAAGGTTGCCTTTATCAGTGGGGGATTTCCCTAGTTCCTGTCAGGTGTCTCTCCCCCTTACCACCACCACCAAAAAAATAAAATAAAATAAAAGGGAACTTTGCCTCTGCTCAACCTAGGAAATTTGAGTTGGGTGGAACCATTGGCATCCTTCTAGACCGTGAGCCCGTTGTTGGGTAGGGATTGTCTCTATCTGTTGCCAAAGTGTACTTTCCAAGCACTTAGTACAGTGCTTTGCACACAGTAAGCGCTCAATAAATACGAATGAATGAATGAATCTCAGAGCTCTAGGCAGGCGATTGGGTTCAGCATGTGCCAGGAGACAGCCTCAGTAGAGACAGACAGTGACAGATGCAGCCCGCTGCACATGCTTGAACTTGCTGATGGGGACTCCACATCTATGCTTCCCAAATGGCCAAGGAGATTCTGTGGCAATCCCTTTCCACGGTTTCTCTTTCTCTGTAGAAAGCACCTTAAGAAAACAGCTTTGTCAAAAACAGCTTTGGGGGGGGGCTGTGTGAGTACATGTGGATGGTACAGTCCCAAGAACAGCTTCAGCAGAGATAGAGCATGTTGGTAAGAAGAATCCATCCAGAGCCATCTCTGAATAATTGAGATTTGATGTTTTGGTCATCTCCTAAATGAAAAAAAAAGGGGTCCTTTCCCTTTTTCAATTTTCCCTCCAACATGAGCATTTTTAGTTACTTACACAACATGGGGTAAAAGTACCAGCCTCTTCCCAAATTGGCTAGAGATAACCACAATAACAAAAATAATAATAATGGTATTTGTTGAGTGCTTACTATGTGCCACACACCGTTCTAAGTACTGGGGTAGATACAAGGTAATCAAGTACTCAACGCTCTGTCTGTCAAGAGCAGTAACTCTACTGTTTTCTCCCAGAACACTCCAGTGTCGGTGATGAGTTGGCTTCAGATCCTTTCTCTAAATAGAGCATTCCTTATGTATGATATTCCTTTTCCAACATCTGGTGTTTTCAGGATATTTCCGGAGGCAAAGTGGCTCTGTTTCTTCCTATGCCTAAGAGCATGATGACTTTAAGTTTTCCAGCACTGTGCTCTCCTGGGGAAAACTGTCATCCGAGCCATGTTGGGTGATTGGATGAAGGAAGGGGAACAACTTTTGCTCATCTGGCACATGGCCTGAAGTAACAGAATGTGCTCCTCTTCCCCTGCCACCCAAGGACCTGTGTGAGTCTCACTGTTGGAGAGTTAAAGTTCCGTTCTTCCAGACCTCGGAATAAGTTCCCCAAATTTGTTGCCACCAGTGTCATCTTACTCTGTCTAGTGAATGGATGCAGCTGCACCCAGAATACTACACAGTATCAGGAAGACTCTTTGGAGGCATGGCATCCAAAACAGCTCTAGTGAGTGGTATCATTTTACTGTGTCTTCAAAGGGCAGCAAAACTCCATTCATTCTCAGGAGCTGGTGCTTTACAGGCTAACATCAACTTGGTGAACATTCTCTTTCTGCATAACAGAGATGCATGGAGAGGATTTGAGTACAGATGGGACACGTCCTAAATCCACTTGGAAAACGTTCTCCAATAAGCAGTGACAGAGGTGAAGTGCCTGTCCAAAGATTTCAGAGTGTTTAACAACCCTCTGATATATCTATAAGTTTGAAAAAGTTACAAAATGGTGGAATTTGCTGTATGGGCACAGCATAGGTGGCCATGGATTTCTGGAACTGGCAGCATAGAATGGTCCACCAACTACAGAGAGCCAGGGTTCTCCCAATTCTAGATTGACTGGGGGTCAAATGGAAACTGTACTGAATTTCTCTTTCTTTATCTGGGGAGGGGAGCAGTGTGTGTGTGTGTGTGTGTGGGGGGGCGACCTCTAAGCCTACAGTTCTACAGAAAAAGAATCTCACCTATTTAGGTGAGACTGTTCACAACATGGCAGTCATCTCTCAGCAGAGATGGGAAGAGCAGAAGCCTAAACCAACCCAGGAGAAGGGGGGAGGTTTATGGTTCTGAAAGGCCCAAAGGACAGAAGACCAGGTTTCAGTTCCAACTGAATTTATTTTCCTCTCTGGAGTGTGGCCTGGATATCTGCCAGAAAATGGTAAGTGTGGGGCACAATTGAACATGACCCATCGCCTATGGTTATGACTCAAACTACTGGCGAGAACAACCAACTAACTCTTTGAAAGTCTAGAGGGCAGAATCAATTGAAAAACATCAAGCAAACTGAAGCATTCTCTGAGGAGCCACTACCCAGGTGACTTACTCTTCCTGCTCCTCAGTTTCCCCATCTGAAAAATGGGAAGAATGAAACCTGTTTATGTTTCCCTCTCAGGATAGTTATGAGGTTAGAAATGAGATGATGCTGTTATTATTATTATTATTATTATATTTGTTAAGCACTTACTAGATGTCAAGCATTGTTCTAAGTGCTAAGGTAGATACAATTTAATCAGGTTGGATACACTCCCTGTCCCACATGGGGCTTACAATCTAAATAGGAGGAGGAACTGGTATTTAATCCCCATATTACTGTTGAGGAAACTGAGGCACAGAGAAGTTAAGTGACTGTCCCGAGGTCACACAGCAAACAATTAGCAGAACTAGGATTAGAACCCACATCCTCTGACTCCCAGGCTGGTGCTCTTTCCACTAGGCCATGCTGCTTCTCAGTGTATGCAAGGAAATGGTTTGCATTATTAAAGCACTACCAGGAATTGTTTAGGAAAATCCTGCCAATGATAGGTTTGGCAGCAGGTGAGATTTATGCACATTCAGGGGTTGGCTCCAAGCCTCTTCCTGGGGCTCCCTTCTGAAAGATTCCCAGTTTTTAGAAGCTCAGGCAAGTGAGACGTTGGTGGTCAATTTTTTGGGGTGGTCTGCCTTTCACACGGCAATGGGAAAACATCAGGGTTTATTGTGGTTATTCAGGGAAGTAAATGATTTTATGAAGACCTGGCTTTCACTCCTTTCCTCCCCATACCAAAACACAGGCTGCAGGAAATTGATCTGGTAATAAAGAGAGGGTTTTAAAGCACAGTGGCTGATTCCTGGGTCTACCCATAGAATAAACTCAGTAAAGTCATTTCTGAGGTAATCCTCACTTACTCTGAAGGCTAAACCCTACACGAGACATAAACCTGGCTCTTTACACCACATAAAAAGCCCTGGCTTAGTCCTGACCACGTAAACACAAAGTCAAAATTCTTTTTCAGACATTGAATGTAATGTTCTCTCTCTCTCTCATCTTATAATTCAAGATTTGATTCTTTCAAACTATGAGATCCCAGCAAACAGAACAGTCAAATTTTCTCCTCAGTACTCCTTACTATGTAGATCCCCTCCCCCTGAACCCTGCTCCAGGGGTTTTGAAACGGCACCTGTTTTCTACAGCCCCTGGCAGCAGACATACTTCATCCTGAAGGGTTTGGAAAGGAAAGGCATGTTCAGTTGAGTTGAGTTGAAAGCCACCTCTAAGCTATAGCTAGCCTCCTTTGAATCATAGTGCTGCTGACTAGCTAATTATTTCAGGCCAATCCTGACAACAGGACAAAAACATGGGAGGAGAATGTGGAGAAAATTTAGCCTAATCTCCAAAAAATTCTCCCTTTTCCTTTCTAGAAACCATTCCCACCTGATTCCCCCCCACGTCCCCCAGAAACTGGAGTTCAGGGGAAGACATTTATTCTGAATGTAAAGAGTTGAGAGTCTTTCAAGGGAGAACAGGAAGGGGATAGTGTGATATATGATTCCTCTGTACTTCAGATTTTTGACTCTGGTAGAAGCAGCTAAACCTGGGTGTTGGGTGAGAAGGAGGGGATGCTTTAACAGGGCAAAAAGGGGCAGCTGCCTTGGTTTCATTGTTCTGTGGGGGCTCCTACCCTACTTCCCCACCTCAGGCTGTTGGTGAGGAGACTCTGAGGAGCCCACAGTGGGTGACCATGGCTGACTTCCCTGGCATTGGTAGAAAGTCTCCTGCACGTTACCTTTGAGTGTCATCTAGGAATTGAATATTGGAGGATGTATGATAGCCATCACATATATCCTCGAGTGACCCTGGCAGATTGCACAGAGACAAGGCTCAGAAAACAGAGCAAAACAGAGAGGCAGCAATGTTGCTAAATCTCAGAAAGCACTTGAGTTGTATTTTCAGTGTTTTTCCTCTTTCAGAATTGTTTGTAACTTCCTCTGTGCCTCTAGGTCTTACATTAGGGGCTAATGATCTAAATTGGGACTTCTCCATGGGCTCGCTAATGCTCTTCTTACAATTATACCTTTTGGAAGACTTTCTTTCCCTTACCTTTTTAGGGGATTTGGAGCAGAAATTGTCAAAGAGAAAAGAGAATGTGTAGTCAGCAGGCACAGAAAATTCTGGAAACACTCTGGTCATCCAACTTCAGAGTTGGTCCCCAACTGATGTTTAAATGGCTTCTTTTTAATTTTTTCTTAAAGCCAAAACCCTAAGGGAGCCGGTGTTGAAACTGTTCAAAATCCGTATTAAGTGCTTGAGACTGAGCAGACCTGAGGGAAGATGAAGTCTGGTGGATTGGGTGGCTTTTCCCCGTGATTTTTTTACAGTCATCATTTGTGGTTAGTTTCCAAGGTTCTGACACCCCTGCAAAGACTAATGGGGAAAAAGGAGAAATGATTTAAAAACAACAACAACAAAAAAAACCCTCATGAAGGCACAATGATCCTGAATTAAGTAGGTCCCCAGCAGGGTGGGTGGAAAAAGAATAGTAAAACAACAAACCAAACAGAATCCAGTTATAGCTCAGAAGAGCAGTTATTTTTGTGGCTTAAGATAAAGAGACATCCCTGTTGTCCCCCCTATCTTCCTCCATTTGTTGCAAAGTACATGACATATAAAACCATAGGGAAAAGTAGAAAGCAGTAGCCAGTCATAGCCCATAGCATCCTGGCTGCATGTTCTCCTGATGTGGCTTTGCTACGCTGTTCGTTTGTCGGCATATTGTTTTATTAATTGGTGCTGTCTTTCTTGCATGCTAATCTGGGAGCATGTCGGCATGGATGTCATTTAGCATTCTGTTAAATCCAGGCCTTGGTGCTGTGAGGCCCTCCCTGGGATCTGAATTGGTAGTTAATAAATTGAGTCCCACCTGGTGCGTCCCCTTCAGTGCTAAAATAAAGCGTGGGCTTGGGTAATACAGTTACACACGCAAGGCATTTTGCAAAGTCCCAGGAACGGGGCTACTCGGGCAATCCAAGTGGTTAGGGTTTGATGATTCCTTCCTGTTGGAGGCTGTCCAAAGAGAGACTGCTTGGCCCTCTTTCTAGATTGTGTGGGATGAGAGGAGGAAGGGGCATCGTAGTAGCATGTGCTCCCAAAGAGCCAGTGTTGCTACCGCTCACGCCACTACACAGTAACATCAGTTTGTTAGATCTGAGGCATCCAGTGGAGGGTGTTCTAGCTGTCGAGTTGGAGCAATTGGCCAAACCCTCACCGGGGCTTTTATTGCCACAGAAATGATTCCCTGACTCCTCCAGTTAATGGCTACAGAAGCAGTGTGGCTTAGTGGAAAGAGCCCGGGCTTGGGAGTCCAAAGTCGTGGGTTCTAATCCTGCTTCTGCCACTTGTCAGCTTCTCAGCTTTGGGCAAGTCTCTGGGCTTCAGTTCCCTCATCTGTAAAATGGGGATCTGTGAGCCCTACGTGGGACACCCTGATTACCTTGTATCCACCCCAGTGCTTAGAACAGAGCTTTGCACATAGTAAGCGCTTAACAAATGCCATCATCATTATTATTATTATTACAGACCTCACTCATCATCGTCCCCATCATCATCATCAGCGATATTTAACGAGCACTTCTATGTTACAGAGCACTGTGCTAAGCACTTGGGAGAATCCAGTACAAAAGAGTTGGCAGACACATTCCCTGCCTATGATGGATGAGCTTGCAGTCTAGAGGGGGAGAAGGACATTAATATAAAGAAGTAATTTAGAATATACAATTGAAAATGTATTCATAAGTGCTATGGGGTTGAGGGTGGGGTGAATATCAAATGCCCCAAGGTCACAGATCCAAGGGCAGTTACAGATCCAAGGAGTCTGGGATGAACCTGTGATGCCCATCGGAGGTTTCTGAAGGGATGTGGAACATTCTGAAGGATTCTGGGGGACGGGACTTAGTCCCTTAAGGACCTCTCAGAGGTTCAGGAGTGTGGGCTCATGTTCATTCATTCATTCATTCATTCAATCGAATTTATTGAGCACTCACTGTGTGTAGAGCACTGTATTAAGCGCTTGCGAGAGTATTCACTCATTCAATCATTTATTCAGCGCTTACTGTGTGCAGAGCACTGTACTAAGCACTCGGAGTGTACAATTTGGCAACAGAGTACAAGAGAACAATAAACAGACACATTCCCTGCCCACAGTGAGCCTACAGTCTAGAGGGGAAAGTGCAGAGTCCTTCGTGCTCGAGTTGAACGAGTGACCTAAAGTTGTCTGAGGGTTACTACAGGCCTCTGCTCTAACTGGTGGCTATACTAAGGAATTCAATTAAGTCTCCAAAAGCTGCTGGGCCTGTGACTTTTGAGGGTAGCAATGATAACTCACCAGTAGCAGCAATTTCAGACAGCAGTAAGAGGATGGTAAGTCAGCCTGCCCTTCCAGTTGTACTTTTATGATACTACTTTGCGAGCTCCTCCATTAGACTGGCAGCACTTCACGGGCAGGTGAGGTGCCTTCAGCTTTAACTGTATATGCCCTAGTGCTTAATCCAGTGTTTTGAACACAGTAGGAGCTCAATAAATGCTGCCGCGGCTGCTGCTGCTGCTGCTGACAGCTACCTCCAGGGTCACACCTCAGTGCAGGCTGGGCAAATTTTCTCCATTCAGGCCATGGCAAATGGGTGCTCAATAAATGCTGCTGCTACTTACAACTACTCCACCTACTACTGGGACTAGTGCTACTCCTTCTTCTTCAAGGGATCATTTCATTCATTCATTCATTCAGTCGTATTTATTGAGTGCTTACTGTGTGCAGAGCACTGTATTAAGCGCTTGGAAAGTACAATTCGGCAACTCCAGACTCACTAAATGCCTCCTGCCAACCCAGCCCTTCCTCATCAAATCGTTTCTAACTCCAATCCCAACAAGAGACACAGATATTCTCTTCTGACCTTTTCCATTTTCTCATCTCACTCTCCGACACCCACCTCCGCCCATCCTCTTCTGCTCATCCCCCCTTCTCTCCCTCTCAGCCACCCACTCACTCATACATTTTTCTCATTCACTCATCCGTCTTCCCTCTCAATCTCTCCTCCTACTCTCTTTCCCACTTTCTATTCCATCCACTCTCCCACCTTCTTTCCTGCTCTCTGTCCCATCCTCTCCTACCGTTGTATCCCATTCGTTTCCTTGCAAGCGTTGTCTTTCCTCTGCTTTGGTACCACAAAGTCTGCGGAAGTGGTGGGAATGATAATGGTGGGAGCAGTTGGATAGGCAGAACAGGAGGTGGCAACCAAAGTGTGGAAGGATGGAGCAAAAAAGTATGCCCAGACCATGCCCAAAGCTGGGTTAGTAGGTGGTGGTAGTGGCGAAGCTTCAGAAGTGGGAGTGTATGTTGCCTTGCCACTTAGCGATGGGGTTCCTTGCTTGAAAAACTAGCTCTCCCAGCAGACCGGTGAGCTTCTGCTTTTAGTTTATCCCCTGATCCTCTCGGTGTTGATGGGGTGGGAGGGGGTCCTCCCCATAGAGTTTGAAATAATATCTGAAAATAATGAATTGACCTAAATGATAAATTCAGAAGTGTTAGAGCTTTTCCCTTCTGGTTACTAACTTTGACAATTCCGCTTTAGCCTCTGGACTCCACTAAAATCATATTTGGTTTTAGTTGCTGACATAATGGACATATTATGATTTTTGGAATAAACAGCAAGTGCATCTTAAATAACCAAATAAGAATGGAGGTTAATTAATACAGAGAAAATTTACCTAGTGAAAGGACACCAAATACATTCACGTTACCATTACTACGGTGCTCTGCACACAGTAAACACTCAGTAAATATGATTGAATGAATGAATGATGAAGAGCTAAAATGGTGCCTAGAAGTCTAGATTGTGATAAAGCAGGGTTGTTGTTTACCGGGATTTATAAAAAGCAGGCTGAGACATGGAATGTCCATCTGGCCGGTTCATGTTTACAAGAAAGGGCTGGGACCAGCCGGCAAGCTCTTTATTAATACAGTAGCCCTGTGACTTCCCTTTATGTTTTTCAGGAATTCTTATTTAGCGGCTCCAGTGAGACAGATTTTGAAAGCTGGCATGACGGATATCGTGCCAACCTGGGCTGGCGAACTTGACAGATGAAATACCAGTCAGATTTGCCTCTTACAAATAGAATTGCCCAAGGGTTGATGGGAGAAGTTGTCTGGCCTGGCTGAAACCATCACAGATCATCCAATTAATAATTGCATCAAACTTATCAAAAGGAAAAACATTTTGCAACTCCTGTTTATTAGGACTAAAATTACAGGAGAAATGAGTTGGATAAAGAAAATAGGAATATAAACAGGCAGCTTCCTGCTGTATTGGTCTAATCTTCTCAGCTGTGCTGGATTCACGAGGGTGTCGTGTGATCCAACAATGAGGCCTCCATTACTGTGTGAGCCTTCAGTGCCTCTCTGATCCCCATCAAAAGCCACCCTAAAGCGTGCTCAGCTGGAGGAGGCTCTTCCCCCAGTCATTTCCCCTCCCACTGTGAAACTCTATCACTTCCCTGCAGCTTTGGCCTGTTGCCGATGACAGAGAGCAGGAGCCACAGCCACATGTGTTGCTAAGCACAGGGGAACTGGGTGATAAAGTGTGGCTGGCCCAGTGCAAACCAACACCACTCCTGCAAACACAAGTAGAGAAGCAGTCTGGCGTAGTGGATAGAGCATGGGTCTGGGAGTCAGAAGGTCATGAGTTCTAATCCCAGCTCTGCCACTTCTCTGCTCTGTGATCTTAAGCCAGTCACTTCACTTCTCTGGGCCTCAGTTACCTCATCTTTAAAATGGGGTTTGAGGTTTTGAGCCTCATGTGGGACGGGGACTGTGTCCAACCCAATTTGCTTTGTATATCCCCCAGTGCTTAGTACAGTACCTGGCACATAGTAAGCACTCAGTGAGTACCACAGTTATTATTATTATTATTATTAATATCCTGCTGGTGATAGGGCCTATCCTTTCCCGATCCTTACCCCGGTGTCTGAACAAAGCTCTCAAGAATGGTAAAGGGCCTGAAAAGATGCCTTCTGTATTTTCATGGGCATGGTATGCAAAAGATTCTCTCTCAAAAACCACTGGCATTCATGGATGCAGCCTCACCGTCAATCAAATAATCGACCAATGGTATTTCTTGAGTGCTTACTGTGTTCAGAGCACTGTACTAAGTGCTTTGGAGAATACAATATAATAGAGTAAGTAGACACGATTTCTGCCTTCTAGGATCTTGCAGTTTAGAGGGGGAGGCAGACATTAAAATAAACTACAGGGAACGAAAGCAAAGGACTGTAAGCGTAAGTACTTAAGTGCCATGGGGTGGGGTGGAGGTGGACTGAACAACCAAGTGTTTAGAGTGGAGAACTAAGTGCATAGGTGATACCAGCAGGGAGAGAGGCTAGAGTGGGAGACCATGAGTTCACTGTGGGCAGGAATGTGCCAGTTTATTGTTATATTGTACTCTCCCAAGTGCTCAGTACAGTGCTTTGCACACAGTAAGCAGTCAAATATAACTGAATGAATAAGAATAGGGAGAATACCATCGACAGAATCATCTTGCAGGGCTGTTTATAGCAAGACTCTTTTGGGGGAAAGGCAGAGGCCAGAGATGGCTATTTTTTTTTCCTTGGCGAGCCAAGGAGGCTTGGTGCTTAGTGTTGAAATCTATCATTATTCAGAGAAGTTATAAGAAAAATATTTCAGCCTCATTGCAATGAAGATATCTGAAGCAGTTTCAAGGGCTAGGTGTCTGTCCTATCCCAGTGTTAGAACATGTGGATTATACTACTACTACTAATAGTGTTGATTGTTAAGCTCTGTACTAAGTACTAAGTACAATATAAACAGATTAGAAACAGACCCTGCCTGTCGGAGGGCTCACAGTGTAAGAGGAAATCAATCAGTCTTATTTATTGAGCACTTACTGAGTGCAGAGCACTGTACTAGTAAGGAAAACAATAATAATTATAGTACTTGTTACATGCTCACTATGTGCCAGGCACATAGCGCTGGGGTAGATACAAGGTAATCAGGTTGTCCCACACGGGGCTCACTGTCTTAATCCCCATTTGACAGATGAGGTAACTGAGGCCCAGAGAAGTGAAGTGACTTGCCTAAGGTCACACAGCAGACAAATTGAGGAGCAGGGATTAGAACCCATGTCTTCTGACTCCCAAGCCCGTGCTCTTGCTGCTAGGCCATGCTGCTTCTCATACTACTAAGTGCTACTAAGCACTTGGGAGAGTACAATACAGCAGAATTGGTAGACACGTTCCCTGCCCACAAGCTTGAGAACAGATATTTAATTCCCATTTTACAGATGAAGAAACTGAGGCCCAGAGAATTTAAGTAACTTGCCCAGAGTCCCACAGCAGAGCAATGGCAGACCTGGAATTAGAACCCACGTCTCCTGACTTCCAGCCCTGTGCTCTTTCCTCTAGACCACACTGCTTCAGAAATGTGATGGGTGTTAACTCTAGATCAGATGACCGGAGGAAGACTGGGCCTTGTGGGGGTTTGAATGGAGTGCTCAGATCCTTGCACCTCAAATGAAAGATTTATCAGTATGCCTTCACTTTAGATCCATTTATTCATTCATTCAGTCATATTTATTGAGTACTCACTGTGCAAAGCACTGTATTAAGCGCTTGGGAGAGTACACTACAACAATAGACAGATTCCCTACCATTTAAAGTAAAATAGGTCAATTAAAACCTTTGTGAGGAAGTTTTTCTTTTTTTTTTTTTTTAAATGGTGTTAAGTGCTTACTACGTGCCAGACACCACTTTAAGCACTGGGGTAGATACAAGATATTCAGGTTGGACATAGACCCAGTTCCACATAGGGCTCACAATCTTAATCCCCATTTTATAAATGAAGGAACTGAGGCAAAGAGAAGTTAAGTGACTTCCCCAAGGTGACACAGCAGAAAATTGACAGAGCCGGAATTAGAACCCTTTGAACTCCCAGGCCTGTGCTCCAACCACTAGGCCACACTGCTTCAAGCTGTCGGGACTCCTGGTGCACCTCCCCCTCCATCAGCCTCCACCCCCAACTCTTCTCAGGCTACAAATAAATACAATAAGAGCAATTGGGCACTGTGGCTAGAAGAGCTGAGTTTCAGCTCATTGTGACTGATCAGAGTCAAACAGTTTAAATCATAGTCATAACTAGAGAAGCAGAGTGGCAATAGAGAAGCAGCATGGCTTAGTAGAAAGAGCACTGGCTTGGGAGTCTGAGGTCATGGGTTCTAATCCCTGCTCTGCCACTGTGTGACTTTGGGCAAGTCACTTCATTTCTCTGGGCCTCGTTTACCTCATCTGTAAAACGGGGATTAAGATTGTGAGCTCCATGTGGGACAACCTGATTACCTTGTATCTACCCCAGCGCTTAGAACAGTGCTTGGCACCTAGTAAGCACTTAACTAGCACCATCATTATTATAACAGTAGCCACAGCCTTTCCATCATTCTACAGGTTGAGAAGGTGTGGTGCTGCTGGTTCTTCTTCTCCTTGGTTGGCTGGAGAAGGAGCTGTTGGGAGTCCTGATGGCCTCTCTCTCTCTCAGGCTGCAGGTCACAGTGGGCTAGTGGGCTACTGTTTAGTCATCATCATCACCATGGTTGAGCAGCTACAATATAGAGAGCTCGAGACTAAGCACGGAGCACTGCATCAGGCCAAGGATGGTAGACAGAAGAGGAAACCTTGAAGACCTTAGCATCAGGGCTTCTGGGGCCCCTAAACTCCATCAGACAAGTTTTTCGAGGACTTTGTCACAGTGAAAAGCCACGTCTGGAGTGTGACCTTGGACAAGTCACTTCACTTCTCTGTGCCTCAGCTACTGCATCTGTAAAATGGGGATTGAGACTGTGAGCCCCAGATGGGACAGGGACTCTGTCCAACCCCATTTGCTTGTATCCACCCCAGCACTTAGTATAGTGTCTGGCACTTAGTAAACGCTTAACAAATGCCATTATTTTTATGGGAATGTACAATGCTCTCCTGGGTACCTCTCTATTCGTTGGTCTCACAGGTTCCGAGTCCTGCCCCTTTCCTGGAGCCGAGGAAAATAACTGCTCTTACGGGGTAATACTTTTTTTCAAATTGAACTGCGAATCTAGGGCCCAATGCTGAGGGCTGCTACAGTTCTTGCCAAAACTTGATCACCTTTTGGTCTCCAGATACACCTCATTGGCTACAGAATTTCAGTCTCTCATCTAGATGGAGTTATCTTGGAGTGTTCCTGTCATCTGGGAACCTTCAATTCATTAAGTTCTTTAAAGGCCATTTTATAGTTTAATTATATTTCTCTCAGTTTGAGGGACAACGACCATGGTACTAAACTTAGAGGAGCCCAGTGCAGAATGGACTGGTAGTGTGCTTTTTTTAAATGGTATTTGTTAAGCGCTTACTATGTGTCAAACACTCTTCTAAACTCCGGGGTAGATACAAGATAACAATAATAATAATAATAATTGTGATATTCGTTAAGTGCTTACTATGTTCCAGGCACTGTTCTAAGCACTGGGGTAGATAAAAGCTAATAGGGGTAGACACAATCCCTATCCCACATGGGACTCACAGTCTTAATCCTCATTTTACAGATAAAAAAACAGAGGCCCAGACAAGTAAAGTGGCTTGCCCAAGTTCACTCAGCAAGCAATTGGCAGAGGCAGGATTACAACCCGGGTCCTCCAAGGCCTGTGCTCTTTCAACTAGGCCATGCCGCTTTGTAAGACAATGGGCTAACCTTCATTTGAGATGGCATCCATGTTCTTAAATAGGAGCTTCTCCTCCAGAGTACCTCTTTTCCCTCCATACCCTGAAGGCTTAGCATACAACAAAATTCTTGACACCCAACTTTAGGTACTAAATTTTCAACTGGTCTTACACTTCTTTGAAGACTCATCTCTGACTCTTGCTGGTACACTGCCACTAGAGCAGCCTTAAAAAACACTCACTGTTCTCAGGTCACACAAATAGATTTGCATTTTCTTGTATTAGAAAAAAACAGCAACACATCTCAGCCCAAATCATCTCTCCTTGTGAGGGCACAATCCCTGGAGACTCACAGTAATGTTTAGAATTTGGAGAAATTTTTCCTAGTTAGAAATCTTCCTCTAATAGCTGTAGTTGGGACAAAGTAATATACCTAAAATGTGACTGCATCAGTTTGATGGAAAAAATATCTCATTATAATGAATGCTCTAAATCAACATCATCAGAGAGCAAGGCAGATTAATAGAAATCTTTCAAAGGATAAAACACATTTGCAGATTGACCCCAACTTCTGCCTCTGAAAAAGCCTCTCTTCTGTATTGATTTATCTAAACAAGGTCACCTGGCTGCACACAATTTGAAGCTTCCTCTCTGGGTCAATTAAGGGAGGCCTAGGCAGGATTCAGGTTTTTGTAATGCACAGAAAAATCCCATTAGTTGCTGCTACTGGTATCTGTTGAATGTCTCCCACCCACATGAATACTGCATTTGAACCCTTGAAGTGGCCAGCATCCAATGCAATGACAGCCATGAATCTCTGATGGGGAGTGGATTTCTTTACTAACTGATGCTCCTTTGAAGTAGGGCCGGGGGTTGGGGGGGCTCTCTTCCCAATCCATTATGTCATCTATCTGAAAAAAAAAATATTTATGCTTTATAGGTAAAGTGTGATTCACTCCCCAAGTGGGTCTCAGGATTCTAGTCCCTTGGGAATCTGGCTCATCGGTAAAACAGGGTCTTCAGAATTTAAGGTGCTAAACAACTCCAGCTTGGAGGAAGACATCAATTTCAATGAGACAGGAGTATATTCATTTGTATTCCAAACAAAGCTGAAGCAATAGCTTATAAATTATTAATTCCTCAAGTGGCTGTGTACTACCCTGAGCTATTGTGTAGGTCATGCTACATTTCATGTGCCCTCCATTCTCCAGATGGAAAGGAAGCCCTTGTCGTGTGACTAGCCGCCTTTCCCTAACCCCTCCAAATGGCGCATTTTCATGATGGGCTAAAATCAGAGCCTGATTCCAAGGGTGAACCTACTTGGTGGGAGCAAAAAAACCTCTGCCTTTTCTTTTTCCTTGGACTTGAGACCCAAAATGTATTTCAGTTATGGAAAAAAAAATGTTCTTGGGTTGCTTTTTTTATAATCAAAATTTTTACCCTAAACTCTAATCGTGGAGGAATATGGATGCAACCATCCTTGGCTGATTTTAAAGTAAGGAAAGATGAAAAGATTAAAAGGACAGGGGAGAAAGGCAGATTGAAAGGAAAAAAATCGGTGTATCAAATTATTAGCTTTTGCAAATATTATTTTCTATTTATAATAGCACCATTTATATGGTAATTTCTAACTCATAGAATTCTGTTGAACAATGAATGTCAAATTAACAAAATCATTCCCTTTTTTATTAGAAATTCTAGAAAATCAAATATTGAAAGACCAATTTGCTCCTCTCCATTGTTTGCAGTTTAAGCGGGCAGTAGGGGATCAAAAAATCAAGGGAAAAGCTGAACTCGTGGATTTGAGATTTGATCATTCCTGAGGGTGAGATGAAACCACAGCAGAAAGCTCAAGCCTGTAAGATGGATGTGGAACTAATTTCCTGGGAGGAATGGCTTGGTAGGTGCTTTAGAATATGCAGTACATCTTTGAGAGGCGTTATGATTGCGCTTCATCCTAGGAGACATCAACTCTGAAGATGTAGACATTGGAAGTCTTTGAACTGTGGGGTAGTTTGGGGACGTTAATATGTAAATATAAGCATTCTAGATTTGAGAAGAAACTGATGCAATCAGTGCTCTTCAGAAGTCAATATTTAATGATACATCTAAAAATAGCCTCTGATTAAAGGTGCTTGGGCATGTCACTTTGTGAAAACTCTATTCAAATTGCTAATATATCAATCTAAGCACTTATCCTATTCTGTCTTGATTACTGCGTCAGCCTCCTTCCTGATCTCCCTGCCTCCTATCTCTCCCCACTTCAATTCATACTTCACTCTGCTGCCCAGATCATTTTCTACAAAACTAGTTGTTGCCCCCGCACCTCATCATTAAAATAGACGCTCCTTACCTTTGGCTTTAAAACACTCAATCATCTCTCCGATTTCCTTCTACAACCCAGTCTGCACACTTTGCTCCTCTAATGCCCACCTACTCACTTTAGCATGATCTCATCCATCTCATTGTCAACACCATGCCCACATCCTGCCTCTGGCCTGGAATTCCCTCCCCCTTCATATCTGACAGACGATCACACTCCCCATCTTCTAAGCCTTATTAAAATCACACCTCCTCCAAGAGAACTTCCCCAACTTAAGCCCTCATTTCCTCTTGATGATGATGGTATTTGATGATGGTATTTGTAATAATAATAATAATGTTGGTATTTAAGCGCTTACTATGTGAGGAGCACTGTTCTAAGTGCAGGGGTAGATACGAGGTAATCAGGTTGTCCCACGTGGGGCTCACAGTCTTGATCCCCATTTTACAGATGAGGTAACTGAGGAACAGAGAGGTTAAGTGACTTGCCCAAAGTCACACAGCTGATAAGTGGCGGAGCTGGGATTAGAACCCATGACCTCTGACTCCCAAACTCGTGCTCTCTCCACTAAGCCTCTTCTCCCACTCCCTTTGTGTCATCCTTGCCCTTGGATTTGCACTCTTTATTCACCCCACCCTTGACCCCACAGCACTTATGTACATGTCTGTAATTTATTTATTTATATTAATGTCTGTCTCCCCCTCTAGACTGTAAGCGTGTTGTGGAAGGGGAGTGTGTCTACCAATTCTGTTGTACTCTCCCAAGGGCTTATTACAATGCTTTGCACCCAGTAAGTGCTCAATAAATACCACTGATTGATTGACTGATTAATTGTAGGGAAATACATTTACCTAGAATGACTTGGTGGCTTTCATGATTCTAGGACCCAGGGCAGGGCACTGATGGGGTTTAGGCAGGAGTGGCCTGTTTTTATCAAATCCAATTTCTATTTGTCAGTGCCTTCTCCTTCCCTCAGCTATTCTCCTCAGACCCACATCCCAGGTCTTTTCATTCTCCTAGAAATGCACAGTCTTTTCTTGCAATCATTTGATTCTTACAAAAACAAGTTGATGCCAGGAAAGGTTAATGGTGAACTCTCACTAAACTGCCACCCACTTGGCATGTGTGGCAGAGGGGTTGTTCATTTCTAAATTACCTTTCATTTCTGCTCTCAGGCAGTCCACCATCATCTCTACACTCTAGACCTCATCAAAAAATGAGCATTTATTGACTGATGTATTGACTGCCAGTCAGTTTATTCTCTTCACCACTGGGAGACACCAGGCCACTAGCCTTCTTAGGAAACAACACACACACACACACCAACACAACAAGGTGGACTTTGTTGATCCCACCCTGGCCTTTTCAGCCACACACAAACATATAAACATCACCATCAGTGACTTCATTCCGGTGTGTGCATCTGTGTGGGTGTGCACGTGCGTTGTTTCCCAAGTGAGTACAGAATTACGAAAATCCAAACTAAAGGGAAAGAGGATTTATACAATCTCTTCAAGGAGTTTGGACAGGAAAAGGACCAGGGAGATGAATAGCTGGAGAGGGCTGAGGGAATCAGTGAAGACTTTCATCGTGTAGGAGTGACTTGAGGAGGTGTGAAGGCAGAAGGGAAGGAGCCATCCGAGAATGAAAAGTTGGAGACAGTAGTTTTGAGAAACATCATTGTTGTTGTCTTTGTTTATCACTCCCTGCCCCTCACTTAGACTGTGAGCTCCACGTAAGTCAGGGATTGTGTCTGATTTGAGTATCTTCTATCTCAGCACTCACTGTATCGTACTCTCCCAAGAAAGAGCCCGGATCTGGGAGTCAGAGGACTTGGATTCTAATCCTGGCTCCACCAGTTGTCTGCTGTGTGACCTTGGGCAGATCACTTGACTTCTCTATGCCTCAGTTTCCTCAACTGTAAAATGGGGATTAAATACCTGTTCTCCTTCTTACTTAGACTATGAGCCCCATGCACCTAATTCACTTGTACTGACTTCAGCACTTAGAACAGTGTTTGACATAATAAATGCCTAACAAATGCCATAAAAGAATGCTTAGTGCAAGTGCTCAATAAATACCATCAATTGATTGACTTGGCACATGGTAAGTGCTTAACAAATGTCTCGTTTTATGCTGTCGAGTCGTCTCCAACCCATAGCGACACCATGGACATATCTCTCCCAGAATGCCCTGCTCTCCATCTGCAATCGCTCTGGTAGTGTATCCATAGAGTTTTCTTGGTAAAAATATGGAAGAGGTTCACCATCGCCTCCTTCCGCGCAGTAAACTTGAGTCTCTGCCCTCAGGTCTCTCCCATGCCGCTGCTGCCCAGCACAGGGGAGTTTTGACTTGTAGCAGATGGCCTTCCACTGGCTAGCCACTGCCCAAGCTACGAATGGAAGGGGTAGACCTCTGCTTGACTCTCCCTCCCATAGTCGAAACTGGTAGAGTACTGGAAACTCTCCAGGTGCGACGATGAGGGGAAGCTTAACAAATCCTATTATTATTACTACAGGAATGGTTATTGTTTATTTCCATATTTTGTGTAGTAGCAACTGAATCTGAACTGTCAGTTGCATTACTAACAGCTATACGTGTCACATATATGAACAGTTTCCCAGAAATCAAAGATCCTGGCACCACTCTCTGGAACCTGGTGCTGGATATGATGAACTGTGCTGGATATTTTCTTTCTCTACGGGACCAAACCACACAGAGCTCAGTGCTTACATGCAAAACACTACAAAAAATGATTGCACGTTTGAGATGAAAGTTCAAATTAACATTCTGTGGGGTGTCCCGGAGAAGCTGTAAAACATAGGCTACGAGAGAATGTAACTCCAGCCGTCTATTGTGCTTCTTATTTGTTTGGGGTACTATATACAGCCATTCCTTTGGGATTTGAAGATAATGCTACTGAAGTGAAATTTTATCCAAGTGTGCGTGGCTAAAGACCGATGTGTGACCAACAATCCCTTCTACAACCTGTGCATATTAAGAGTGTGCCTCACTACTAGGTTGCCTGGAACCATTTTCTTTTCTTCCTCTTGATGTCACAGCCTTTCTGTGGCTTCTCTTTTAAGGAAATCAAGCTGACTTGTCTTCTGCTGTTTCCTAGTGGTCCCTATTATTGCCACTTTGAGATTTGCCTCTCTTTTCCACTTTGTTTATGGTTACCCTGTTTTAGCTAACCATAGAACATTTTGGGGGCATTCTGCAGTTGTTCATTCTCCTTTGCGTGTTCCACTGAAAAAGATTTAGGCAGCAGCATGGCTAGCTCGTTGTGGGCAGGGAATGTGTCTGTTTATTATTATATTGTACTCTTCGAAGCACTTAGTACAGTGCTCTGCAATCAGTAAATACTCAGTAAATATGATTGAATGAATGAATGAATGAATGATTGAAAAAGCATGGGCCTGGGAGCCAGAGGACCTGAGTTTGAATCCTGGCTCCGCCACTTGTCTGCTGTGGGACCCTGGGCCAGTCACTTGACTTGTCTGTGCTTCAGTTTCCTCATGTGTAAAATGCAGATTAAATCCTACACCCTTCTGCTTCCACTGAGAACTTCATGTGGGACAGGGATTGTGTCAAATGGGTTTGACTGTATCTACCCCAGTGCTTAGTACGGTGTGTGGCACGTGGTAAGTGCTTAACAAGTACTATAATTATTATGAATATTACTTCAGTGTATTCCAGGACCTACTTATTTGTGATCCCCTCTTCTCACGTGACATTAATTATATTAGTTGTTGGAACTTTTCTAGGAGTTGGATGTAGTGTCTATGATAAGTAGACACTAGACTGAGCCCGTTGTTGGAAAGGGATTGTCTCTATTTGTTGCTGAATTGTACTTCCCAAGCACTTAGTACAGTGCTCTGCACGACTGTAAGCATTCAATAAATGCGATTGAATGAAAAATGTACAAGTCTAATAGCTGTATTGAGAGCTGGAGTTAGCTATAACAATCATTCAATCATTTTTATTGAGCACTTACAGCATGCAGACCACAGTACTAGTCCCTTGGGAAAGTACAACAGAGTTAGTAGATGTGATCCCTGCCTACAGTTTAACTGTGTTATTTGTTAAGACTGTACTAAGACCTGGGGTAGATACAACATAACACAGTTCCTGTCCCACATGGGACCCGGAGTCCAAGGGAGAGGGCAAACAGGTATTTAATCCCCATTTTACAGATGAGGTAACTGACAGAACCAGGATTAGAACCCAGGACTCCTATCTCGCAGGCCCATACCCTTTTCACTAGATCACATTGCTTCTTTATGCTTCTCAAGTGCTATTGCAGTGTGTGTGTGGGGTCCATCTAGTAGTTGTAGTAATTGTATTTAATAAGTGCTTACTAGTGCTTACTATGTGCAGAGCACTATATTAAGCGGCAGGGTGGGAATTTGATACTGGGGGAAATAAGAGGATTGATGATAGACACATAAAGAGCGATGAAACAAAGCTCTAGAGCATCATAAAGGACAAGTACAAATAGAAAAATAAAAACACAAAGCAATACAGTTCTGTGGCTAGAGGAGTACCATAATAATTATCATTATTATTATAGGGTACCATAAAAAGATTATCTCTATCCCAGAATATGATGGAAACAAGCATGGCATTAGGCTTATAAAACCCCATTGAAATGATAGATTCTTGAATAACAAGGACCACACTTGGGGAATAAAAAGTTTGGCATCTAATATGGAAAATTTACTTATGTCCTGGTTCACAAAGACAGGAGCATACAAAACCTATACTTTGAGAGCCTTCAGGAGGAAGGTGTAGCTGCCCTATGCAGCCATCTTTGTGAATGCAGGTACTTACATCCAGGCCAAAATACATATTTAGGCCAAATTAACACTGGTTGCAAAGGAATTAAGCTTGAGGTGAAACCTATAACTAAAAAAAGAGAAGCGCTATGGCCTAGTGGAAAGAGCACAGGCCTGTGAGTCAGAGGACCTGGGTTCTAATTCTGGCTTCGCCACTTGCTTGCTGAGTGATTGTGGTCAAGTCATTTAACTTCTCTGGGCCTCAGTACTCTCATCTGTAAAATGGGGATTAAATCCTATTTCCTCCTACCTAGAGAGTGAACCCCATATGGGACAGGGACTGTGTCCAACCTGATTATCTTGTATCAACCTCAGCACTTAGAACAGTGCTTGGCATACAAGTGCTAAATGTTATTATTATTATTATTTTACAAAAATTATCTGGGCAGCAGAGTGAATTTTGGACTGGAGAGGGGAGAGATAAGAGGCAGGGAGGTCAGCGAGGAGGCTGATGCAGTAGACGAATTGGGATATGACAAGTTGTTGTTGTTATTGTCTTATGCTGTCGAGTTGTGTCTGCCCTTTAGCGATGCCATGGACACATCTCTCCCAGAATGCCCCACCTCCATCTGCAATCGTTCTGGTAGTGGATCTATAGAGTGCCTGGGCTTAAGTATAGGGTATTCGGATGGAGACATAGGGGCAGATCATGGAAATGCAGCAAAGTATTAACCAGTGGGATTTTGCAACAGATTGAATATGAGCAATGAAAGAGAGGGAGAAGTCAAGGATGATACCAAGATTTGGTCTGCAAGACGAGGAGGATGGTTGCCCACATCCTGTTTTTGGCCTGAAGCTCCCTTCCCATTTATATTTGATGGACAATCACTTTCCCCCCCTTTAAAGCTTTATTAAATCACATCTCCTCCAAGAGGCCTTCCCTGAATAAGCCCTCATTTCCCCTACTCCCTCTCTCTTCTGTGTTGCCCTGGCACTTTATTCCCCCACCCTCAGCTCCACAGCACCTATGCACATATCTGAAATTTATTTTAATGTCTGTCTCCCCCTGTAGTCTACAATCTCCTGATGGACAGGGAGCATGTCTACCAACTCTGTTATATCTTACTCTCCCAAGTGCCTAGTATAGTGCTCTGCACATAGTAAGCATTCAGTAAATGAACTGATTGAGTGACTGTGATGGGAAAGTTAGGTGGGGGAAAAGATTTAGAAGGAAAAATGAAGAGTTCAGTTTTGGACATATTGAGCTCGAGGTGTCAGCAGGACAGCTGTATAGAGATGTTATGGGGACAGGGAGAAATGCAGGATTGCAGGGAAGGAAAGAGGTCAGGGTTGGAGATGTAGAATTGGGAATCACCTGTGTAGAGATGGTTGTTGAAGCAGTGGGAACAAATCATCAATAATGGTATTTATTGAATGCTTACTTTGTGCAGAGCATTGTAGCAAGTGCTTGGGAGAGTACTATATAACAGAGTTGATAGACATGTTCCCTGCCCCCAACGAACTTACAGTCTAGAGATGAGCCAAATGAGGTCCCCAAGGGAGTGAGCGTAAATTGAGAAGGGAAGGGGAGCCAGCATGGAGTCTTGAGAGACATCCAAAGTTAGGGGGTGGGAAGCAGAGAAAGACCTGGCAAAGAAGACTGAGGAGGATTGGCTAAAAATGTAAGAGGAGAGCCAGGATAAAAAGGGCGCCACAAAAACCAAGGTTAGACAGTTTCCAGGAGAATGAAGTGGTCCACAATGTCAAAGGATATGATTAATGTTTACAAACTCATGAAGGACGTAGATAAGCGAATACCAAATTTTTGGTTCTCAAGTCCTGCAGCCCCAGGACTCAAGGGCAGCCACTGAAACCTGGAAGTGGAAATTTTAAAACAAACAAAAGGAAAGGTTTTCTTTTTCACACAGTGGGTAGAAGGCATGTGCAATTAATTCCCACAGGAAATTGTGTAGGTATAAAATATCAGCAGGTTCAAGAAGTGTTTGGATAAATGCATCGACCAGAGACCCATTATAGGTTTACTAGAAGGAAAATCTGTTAGGTAGTTTATTTCTAACTAGGAAGATGTTTTTCAAGAAGGGCATACATCACATGGTCCCTCTAATAATAACAATAATAATAATAATAATTGTGGTATTTGTTATTCATTCAATCATATTTATTGAACATTTACTGTGTGCAGAGCACTGTACTAAGCACTTGGAAAGTACAATTCAGCAACAGATAGTGACAATCCGTATGCAATAACGGGCTCACAGTCTAGAAGGGGGAGACAGACACCAAAACAAAACAAGTAGACAGGCATCAATACCATCAAAATAAATAAATAGAATTATAGATATATACATATCATTAATAAAATAGAGTAATAAATATGTACAAATGTACACAAGTACTATGGGCAGGGGAAGGGGGAGGAGCAGAGGGAGAGAGTAGAGGCGATGGGGAGGGAAGGAGGAGCAGAGGAAAAGGGGGGGGCTTAATCTGGGAAGGCCTCCTGGAGAAGGTGAGCTCTCAGTAGGGCTTTGAAGAGGGGAAGAGAGCTAGTTTGGTGGATGTGAGGAGGGAGGC
Organism: Ornithorhynchus anatinus; assembly: GCF_004115215.2. Lineage (NCBI taxonomy): Eukaryota > Metazoa > Chordata > Mammalia > Monotremata > Ornithorhynchidae > Ornithorhynchus > Ornithorhynchus anatinus. Next base: position 27,632,560 of record NC_041753.1, on the reverse strand, counting down.
ATTCCAGGACAGAGGTAGGGAGTGGGCCAGGGGTCGACGGTGAGACAGGTGAGAAGGAGGCACAGTGAGAAGGTTAGTGGCAGAGGAGCGGAGTGTGCGGGTTGAGCTTTAGATGGAGAGAAGGGAGGTGAGGCAGCAGGGGGCAAGGTGATGGAGAGCTTTGAAACCAATAGTGAGGAGTTTTTGCTTCATGCGAAGGTTGATAGGCAACCACTGGAGATTTTTGAGGAAGGTAGTGACATGCCCAGAGCATGCCTCAGCGCTTAGTACAGTACCTGGAACATAGTAAGTGCATAATAGATTCCATAAAGAAGAGAGGGAAGAAGAGAGGGGGCATCTGTTTTGCTAAGGTGCAATGGGTTGGATTGGATGCACAGGTGGAGGGGGTGAGTTTTGAGAGAAGATAAGAGATCTCCTCTTGATATACTGCTGGGAAAGATGGGAGAGTTGAAGAAAGGGCAGGAAGGGGGTAGGACAGGGGAGGGGCAGGGGAGATTTGAGGGAGATCATGCCTGATAGTTTGACTTTTCTCAAAAAAGTAAGCGGCCAGGTCATTATGGGTGAGGGATGGGGGCGGTGGAGGGACAGGAGGTTTGAGGAGGGAGTTAAACATCTGGAACACCTGGCGAGGGCAATGGGCATGGCTGTCAATACAGATGCAGGAACAATTTTGCTGGGCAGAGGAGAGGGCAGCACCTTGTGGCTGGTGCATAAGAACTAAGGAAGCGGACCGTGAAGGTGATCCAGGGCTGTGGGTTAGTGGTACGTGATTGACAAAAGGATAGGGGAGCAATTGAGTTCAGTTCAGTAGAGAAGGTGGTGTTGAAGGCATTAATTTGGTCATCTAGGGAAGGTAGTTTGGGTATGGAGGCTAGATTGGGCATGATGACTTGAGAAAATTGGATAAGGTCAAAAGAACGGAGGTGTCCGTGGAGGAACAGCACAGATTCGTTGGGAGGAGGTGTGTGATAGAGAAGGCAGGTAAGGAGGGATTTCAGAGTTGGTGAAGTAGAGATTGTACAGTGACTAGAGATGAAGATTCATTTCCCTCTAATAACCCTTTATAGGTAGCTTGTCCATCAAACAATCGATCATATTTACTGAGTGTTTACAGTGTGCAGATCTTTGTACTAAGCACTTGGGAGAATACAGTATAACAATTGGTAGACTTGTTCCCTGCCCATTGTGAGCTTATCCATGAATTTTTCCAAACCTCTCTTGAACATACTGATATTTTCGGCTGCCCAATTTCCTGTGGGAATGAATTCCGTGTTAATTTGCTCAGGCCTCTGTGGGTGGGAGAGCCGCCATGCTTCTGCCACCACTGTGATTTTCCCTGCCACTACACGACTGCTGCTGCTGCTTTTGTGAGGAAACTTATGGGGGCTGACATTGGGCCTGGATTTAACCTGTGCCCCAGTCACTAAAGAGGCGTGGCTTGTAACAAAGCAAGAAAAACAAAGCCAGTAAAGATGGGATCTCTTTTTTCGTGGCCCTGGTTCACTGTGGCCACCATCACAGTCCAGCTGCAAATCCACTGTGACTCACTTCCTATCACTTGGGTGTGTTTTAGGACAAGCCCCCTTTCCCTTCACCCCACACTTTAAAAAAAAAATCCAGCCCCTCTGAGCCTTCATGTCTCCTCCCCATTTGCAGAGAAGCAGCATGGTGTAATGGATAGACCATGTCCCTGGGAGTCAGAAGGTCATAAATTCTAATCCCAGCACTGCTGCTTGTCTGCTGTGTGACCTTGGGCGAGTCACTTCGCTTCTCTGGGCCTCAGATACCTCATCTGTAAAATGGAGATTGAGACTGTGAACCCCATGTGGGACAGGGGCTGTGTTCAACCTGATTTGCTCATATCCGTCCTAGGGCTTAGCACAGTGCCTGGCACATAGTAAGCACTTAACAAGTATCATAATTATTATTATTGTTCCCATCCCCCCTGCTGGTCAATTGATGGAATTTCACCGGACAGATGTGCTCCTGCCTTAGAGTTGTAGTGAGATCCTCGACAGAATTGCACATTATTTTTGCTCACTCGGAGTCCTTACTGGAAAGGGTTACTAAGACAACACATCCCAGAAATGCTTCGCCATTAAAAGTCCAGCTTCCTTCCTATACCCAAGACCCTGCATCCCACAGGTGACAGTCCTTGTTTGGTGTTAAGCAGGGCCTGGGCACTTTTATTTTTTGTGGCATACAAGCATTGTGGCTCTGACCTCGGTTCGGCGAGGAAAATATTTTTGTTAGGCTAGCACCCTTTTTTTCTATATTAGCAAGATTGGTTTAGGCTAATATATTTAAAAGTGCCATTCCAGTTGACATAAACCTGAGAGGACATCCATTTCTCATAGTGTTGTCTGAAATTTCACCATAATGGTTTGGCACATAATGGCTCAGTGGTATTTACTGAACACCTACTGTGTGCAGAACAGTGTCCCTTGAGAGAATGCAATAGAATTAGGAATACCCTGCCTTCAAGGAGCTTTAAATCTAGTGGGGAAGACAGACCCTAAAGTATTACAAATAAGGAGAAAATAATAGGGTATGAAGATATGCACATTTGCGCTATAGATGGCTGTGAATTCTCAACTGATTAGGTGGGCTCAAGGTTCTGAAGTGACAGTTGGAGGCTAGAGGATGGGGAGGTTAGAAGTGAGTCAGTGAAGGCCTTTTAGAGGAGGTAGGAAGAACTAAGTTTACCAGCCTCAGGTGAAGGAAGTGCTAGGCCCACTCTGTCCCATACTGAGGCTACTGAGGTTTCTAACACTTGTCGCTTCAGTGCAGTAAGTCACATTAAGTACGGTTCAGAAACTAGACCGTGAACAAAAAGACACCAGAGAACATGATGACACCTGTTGGGATCACAGAGAGATCTATTTATTGGTGTAAATTGGAACAGCCAGTTGTACAAATGTATGTTTGCCCCTAGGTAGGTTGAGTTGTGCAGATAGAGGTTTTCTATGTTGGGACAAATTGTTCCTGAGTTTTCAGGAGCGTATAAACTTTGCCTATCCCCAGGAATGGAGTTTTCTGCATTAAACACATGACTGTAACTCTAAATAGGATATTTAGGTGTCCTGAATAGAATACACATGATTGATTATGGGTCTCTTTAAGCAGTGGTTGGTCAGATTGCTTGCAGGGTCAAATATTTAAAGTTAAAATTCAATGCTTTCTCAATGCAAATTATTTTGGATCCTGGATTTGCTCACTTAGGCATCCATTTTCTTATAGTAAATGTATTTTGGGGAGATGTTTGCATATTTTCCCTTACCAATATGCTAAACTCATTTCAAGATAAGAGGAGCTGACAAAGGTGAATGAAAAAACCAAACCAAGCTGTTTCTTTTTGTGGTTAAAGGAAAAAAAATCAAGAATTAAGTGTATTTTCAAATTCTGCAAGAAGATGAGTGTTTATCAAATTTTATCCAGACTCTTACTTTTTCTACCTGGGCTATGTTTACAATTGGTGTCCACCTCTCTCCCCCAAGCTCTTCGAGGGGAGGGGCCCTGTTTTTTTCTACTTTTTCTACTATTGCAGACCTTGTACAGAATCAGATGCTCAATCAATTCTGTTGTTGATGATGATGATGGTGAAGATGAAACACAGTTCCCCCTCCTCCATGTTCCAAGGACTATGCTTGTTCCCATGTGGCATTATTCTTATAGATGTTAAACCTTGGCATTTTGCAGAAACAGAAAGATTAGGTGTAACGAGTTCTACCTGTTATAGGTTGATTTATAATTCCCAGTTGCCTCCATCATCTAATAAGGCTAGATAGTTAATGCAACAAGATCCATAATCAGTTGCCAATATCCTTGAATGTGTGTTTGTAAAGCCCAGGGTCAGGACATAAAATTCCTGGTTGGCCATATCTAGCATTTTAGAAGGCTCCCTGCTCACTGAAGTGGAAAGCCCTTCCAATTAGTACCCAAATTCCTTTTGCCCAGGCTTCTTCAAACTTTTCCCACAGTGCCTGGCTTTCACCGGGACCTTCCTGACTCCACCCATGGAGTTAGACTATTACTATTCCACACTTCCCCAACTGCCTGTATCAAGATCTGGATCTTAAGGAACACCCCCTCCTCTGCACACAAAACCAAAGCATTTTCTCTATCTTTTCAGGTTTAGGAGTAAGTAATGGATCCCTGTCAGGAGAGTTTGAGGTGAGGCCCTGAGAGGCCTATCCAACAGGAGAGATGTTTTGTCAGTGGCTAAGCAAAATTTTTCATTTCTTGCCATTCAAACCTATGAAGGATTTATTTTTGCGCCATATCACCAAGGCTTAATTCGTGCCATTGTTTGCTTATGCTCAGCCCTGGCATCCCTGAGCTTGGCAGTTCATAATCCTGGCATTTCTGGATTTATCATTTCACATTGGATGTATGGAGCATGTGAGCCCAGGCCCCTCATTCATTACAAATTAAGTGCCACTTTAGCCTCCTTCATGGTTCAACACTCAACCATCCATGCACAACACCCCACAACTGGCAGCAGCTCACATACACATCATATTTGAAAAATCTGGCCTAGTAGAAAGAGCACAGGCTGGGGAGTCAGAGGACCTAGGTTCTAAATTCTGGCTCAGCCACTTGTCTGTTGTGTGACCTTGGGCAAGTCACTTATCTTCTCTGTGCCTCAATTATCTCATCTGTAAAATGGGAATTAAGACAGTGAGCCCCATGTAGGACAGGGACTGTGCCCAACCTGATTATCTTGTGTTTTCCTCAGTGCATAGTACAGTGCCTGGAGCATAGTAAGCGCTTAACAAATACCATTTAAAAAAAAAGTATTGACAAATCCATTTTATCTAGGCATGTGTAAGTACAGTGATCAGAATTTTACACAGTTTTGGAGGCTGGATTCTCCCTGTGATGACCAGCTACTGCTTGCCTTTTAAATCTCTCTCATGAAACAGCATTTTCTTCACAATTTATGCTTTGTTTGGGCCTTAGCTCCTGTGCTGGAAGTAAACTTCTAAAATCTTTGAAGAAATAAAAATCCCTACCCTGACAGTATCTAAATTTTAGAGAAAGCATTTATACAAAGACAAAATCTGGAGAAAATGCTTATTTCTAACAGCCCGTTCGCCACATGCCCAAGCACAATAAATTGTAAGAGTTTACTAACAAGATGGATGCCCAGGCTGAGGAGTTTAATTGCTCATTTCACTTTGTGTTAGAGTTCATGTGGAATATTATTTCTTCTTACCCACCTTGCACCAGTGAACTGAGGTTCCATTTTAGTGACTTTTTTATAACGAAACTCCACTATAGTGCCATGACCTTTTCAAGAATTATTGCCATTCTCCTGACTAATAGGGTTATTAGTTATGTCACCTATATCTGCTGTCAGAACCAGGGAGCAAAGCTGTAGCAGCACTCTGACAGGCAGAGGGAGACTTTGTCTCCTAAAAGGGATAAAATGAACTTGAGCCTAGATAAGAAATTTCTCGTTGGTTCTAGACTTAGGGCTCTCTATCTGCTGGTGTTCTCTATCCTTCCAGACGGATGGAAGGGAAGCTAAAATGCAGTTCCAGATGGCTTCCTTCTTCCCCATACAACCCTTTCAAACCAATGGTAGCTCAGGACTGTTGGGACACTTGGGCCCTGAGGCAGTGAATGAGATGTGTGTTTGTTGGCAAGCTACCCTGAGCCCAGATGGACTATTCGAAGCCTGCCTGGTATCGAAAGCTGCTATTGGGGTAGATATCTGGAGCCGCTCCAGGAAGGAGAAGGCTGGCTGATAAGCAGTGTGAAGTGGCCTGGAAAATGCTGAGATCCTTGTGATTGGAGGCAGCAGGGTGGGATTTTTTGTGATAGAGTCTGTGCTGAATATTACGTCTTTGGGGCCTGGAGATGGGAGGCACTGAAGTGTTTCAAAGGGAATTTTATTAATCTTGTAAGGATGTTAATATTTTCAGTGACCTGGAGTGTGTGTGTGGCATGAACAATATAGATTTTCTGGATCACCATAGAACTTTCTCTGGGTTGTTTAACTATTGGTAATAACCATGACAATGTTTCTTCCCTGCTTAGGCTGATATTCACCACCCTGCTGGAATTATCTAGCCTCTGTCATTTACTACCATGCATTATTTTCAATGAAGCAGCCAGCTGGATTTAACGATCAGTTTATGATGGCCCCAGAACTGTAGCCCTGCTGCTCTGGAGTAGGGCCCACAGCCTTTGACACATTTAGTCCTATTAGGGAGCTAAGATGGGGGAAGGTTTCTGGTGCCATTGCTCTCTTCCTTTATGTTCTTCCTCACCCTCTATAAGGTCCTGTTATTTCCACTCAACCCATGAAAGTTGGTCTGAGGTGGGCATTGGATCTGCTGAGAGAATAGGGGTGGATTGGCTTATTAGATCCCCAGTGTAGACCGGCTTATTGGATCCCCAGTGTAGATCACAGAAATTAGATTCCAGTCTGCTTCCAGGTTGATATTTTTCAACAGGTGTGGCAGGGGAGCTGATATGAGATAGCCTCTATCTTGGGAGCGGGAAGGAGGATACAGATGTAATTTGTAGTGAAAGAGGTGCCTCGGCTCCAGTGATGATGTAATTTTACTTTTTAAATTTGTAATTTCTTTGAAAGTGTGATGATTTTTTTTTATTTGTTAAGCACTTACTATTTGCCAGGCACTGTCCTAAGCGCTGGTTTAGATACAAGCTAATCTGGTTGGACACAGTCCACCTTTTCCGTGGGGCTCATGGTCTTAACCCCTATTTTACAGATGAGGTAACTGAGGCACTGAGAAGTGAAGTGACAGGTCCAACGTCACATAGACATGTGGCGGAGCCGGGATTATAACCCAGGTCCTTCTGACTCCCAGGTCTGTGCTCTATCCATTAGGCAACACTGCTTCTCAGCAGTGATATTATCGCCATCCTTCCCAGAGGCAGTCCTTTGGTTGGGGCTATGCATTGCCAAGCCCAAAAGTGACATGGCTATGGATTGCCAAGCCTAGAGGGGCCAGAGCTCATCCTGAAAAATATCTAGCACAAATTAAGCCCTGGTTATGTAGCTGCATGGAAGCACAATTTAAAACTCTAGACCACAATCAGATAAGGGCTTATTTGTAAGGAAAAAATTCCCCTGCGGGAAGCAAGGAGGTCAGAACTCCAAAAGGATCAGTCAAATTGCCCAGAAAAAGGACAACTACGCAATCAGGAGCATTTGGAGAGAGAATCTTCTATTTCCCTTGAAGATTTGGAAAACAATGTCATGACATTTACTCAGAACAGGGCAGTTGCCATTTGCAACAAGCCTTAGTAGGGTTCTGGGGGAAAACCAGGGATGGAGTGGCAGTCATTGAAGTTGTTTGCTAGGAATTTATTTCTCCAAGTTCCTCAGTGTGTGGGAAAGTTTCACTGCCCACTTTTTTTGGGCTGCCTGGATCAGTCTGAAACATCTTTCTGAATTCATCTCCTCACTCCTCAAGAACCTCAAAGGGCTATCCATTCCTTTCTGTGTCAAACACAAACTCCTCACCATTGACTTCAAGACACTCAATCAGCTGTTTTCCCTTCTATTTATCCACTCTCCTGGCCCACTACACCCCAGCTCACATTCTTCATTCTTCTCAAGCTAACCTATTCACTGTGCCTCGTTCTAATCTCTCTTGCCACCTACCACACCCTGACATCTTTCTCCCTGCTTCAAAATCTTTCCCCCTTCAAATATGCCAGTCCACAGCTACCCTCATCTTCAGAGCCCTTCTCAAATCACATCTTCTCCAGAAAACCTTCCCTGATTGATTTCTAATCTCCTCTGTTTATATTCCCACTATGGTTTGTTTAGTACTTCTGTACCTCTCAAGTACTCTCAACCTCTTGTAGCACTTCTGTACATATCTAACAAACCCTATTACAAAAGCAATAACTCATGTAATATTCTCTATATTACAGGACCCCTGTGGGACAGGGAATATGTCCAGTCAGATTACGTTATAGCTATCTCAGTGCTTAAACCAGTACATAGTAGGGCTCTATTCGGTAATCATAATGATGATACTACTACTAATAATATTTGTTAAGGACTTACTAAGTGTTAAGCTTACTGTTCTAAGCGCTGGCATAGATACAAGTTAATCAGGTTGGACGCAGTCCCTGTTCCACATGGGGCTCACAGTCTAAGTAGGAGGGAGAATGGTAAAGGTGTGTATACTTATGGTGGGACAGGAGGTACAGTTTTTTAGAGGTCCAGATCCAAGGCCATTGCTGACAGAGAAGGGAGGGCTTAGACAGAGAAGTGAGGACTAAGTCAAAGAAGGCCGCTTAAAGGAGGTATGATTTTAGTAGGGATTTGAAAATGGGGAGGGAAGTAATTTGTCATAATAAGGGGGAGGGAGTTTCAGAACAGGGGGAGGATGTGGGCAAGGGGTTGGCAGTGAGACAGGCAAGACTGAGTTGGCGTTAGAGGAGAAAAGTGTGTGGGCTGAGTTGTAGTAGGAGTTTGGCAAGGTAAGGTAGGAGGGGGAGAGCTGATTGAGTGCCTCAATACTGGTGGTAAGAAGTTTCTATTTGATACAAAGGTTGATGGGTAACAACTGGAGATTTCTGAGGAGTGGATAGACATGAACTCAGTGTTTTCTTAGAAAAATGATCTAGGCAGCAGAGTGCAGCATGGACTGGCAAGAGACAAGACAGAAGGCAGAGAGGTCAGTTAGGAGGCTGAGGCAGTAGCAAAGGCGGGAATTGATAAGTTCTTGGAACATCACGGTAACAGTTTGGATAGAGAGGAAGGGGCAGATTCTAGGATGTTGTGAAGGAAGAACTGACAGGATTTGGTGACAGATTCAATATGCGGGTTGGATGAGAGAGTTGAGTCGAGGATAATGCCAAGCTTATAGGCATGTGAGACAGGGAATTGTCTATAGTGATGAGAAATAAGGTGTATGGTTGTCAAAGGAAAACACTTTCCGCATGTCTTCTGCATGAGGCCATGCTGCTTAGAGCAGTGCCTGACACATAGTAAGCGCTTGACAAATACCATTGAAAAAAAGACCTAGCTTTCTATGTACACAGCATGGAATGTACTGTCTTTTATTTGCACATCAGTCTCTTCAGCCACCTCCTCATGCATGGATAGGATCTGAACTGTCAGTGATGTCATATTGGACTACAAAGGACAGGGATATCACCCATGTAGATCTCTTGAAAATGTAAGTCTTTTTTGTCTTCTAAAGCCCTTCGTAATACTAAATATTTGACAGTACACTAATGAGATTAAATTATGCAATGGAAGACATTTTTCTTTTTAATTTTTATTATTCTTTAATTGGCACAATACACATAACGAGAACAAAAGCAGCTTGGTAAGGCAATCTACTCATTACATATATTCCAGCCAGGTGTAGTGGATAGAGCACAGGCCTGGGAGTCAGAAGGTCATGGGTTCTAAGCCCAGCTCTGCCACTTCTCTGCTGTGTGACCTTGGGCAAGTCACTTCACTTCTCTGGGCCTCAGTTAACTCAGCTGTAAATTGGGGATTGAGACTGTGAGCCCCAAGTGGGACAGGGACTGTGTCCAACTCCTTTTGCTTGTGTCCACCCCAGCGCTTAGTACAGTGCATGGCACATAGTAAGCGCTTAACAAATACCATTATTGTTATTATTATTATTAGATGTGTGTGAGTCCCATGTGGGACAGGGGCTGTATCTGACTTGATTAACGTGTACCTATGCCAGTGCTTAGTGCTTGGCAAATAGCAAGCTCTTAACAGGTACTATTTTGTTATCATTATCATTATTATTATTGTTATTATGTTTCCATGCTTCCTTCCCCCCTGCCATCCTTAGTTGCATAGATTGTGAAAGAGGTTTCTGATGGATTTGGCAAGCCTAACTCCCCATACACTTAAGAGGTCAGAAGGTCCATTTTTCACTTTGAGGACAGGAAAGAACTTTTACTCAAAGCCCCACATCTCCCACCCTGCTCGCCCAAACACTCTCCCCACTACTGATTTGATGGGGAACACCTGCTGAGTGACACAGCCTATTGTTTGGACTAAGTGCCCTGAGTCACTCTGCAGCCCTGACCCCTCAGGCTTCATGACACAGGAAGCATGTTAATACCAGAGTTGTGGAGGAAGCAGTTCTCCATCTGTCCTGGCTGCTGAGGAATGGGTTTCTGCCCCCCAAACACAGCCTGTTTTACTCATATCTTTCAGGATGGAGATATTCACCTGAGCAAGAATGAGTGAGAGCAGATTACACATCTATTCACATTCATCCTTGCTTCCAAAATTTGTAATGTTATGGAAGACTCTTTTTTTGGGAAAAGATTGTTTTCCTTTTGAGGTTCACCCCTAACATGAGCAGGGACAAGGATTCCTCTCTCTAGCCAGTTAGGACAACTGTCATCCCTCAGCATGGATTCCCTGAGTGCTATTTCCAAAAGTCATCTTCCTGTCTCTCAGACTTTAAACCAAATCACCTCACATGGTGCTTACCAGGAGGTGACCTGTGAAGCCTGTAGCAAACAACATTGTTCCTCTAAAACAGATGTAGAGAAACTTGTACACAGGCTTGTGATTTCACACCAAGTCACCCCCCTCACCCTGCCCCATGGAGCGTTTCAAATGATTCCACAAAGTAAGTGGAATTTTCCTTTGTTATGAAACAGTCTCATTTCTGTTTCTAGAGATCACACCAAAAGCGTTTCCAAGTTTTCCTAGCTTGAAGGAAGCTGCCTAAGCACTCTTTTCTATGTGCACATTAAAAGAGAAGCCCAGGATCAGCAATTAATACCCCTGCCCAGAAATTATTATTGCTACTGTGGTATTTCTAATACTTATTAAGCACCTACAATTGGCAAACAAAAACTTTGTATTTAGCACAGGGGTATTACCCCAAATCATTTCAGACCAGGTCTCTGACCTATGAGGAGTTCATATTCTAAAAGGGAGAGGACAGGCAGATAGAATCTAATTAACAAAGAAAACAGATTAAAATTCAACCATCAGAAACATCAACAATATGTGCCCTGTTAAACACTACTTGGAAGGATCAGGCCTCAGATACCTCACTTCTCCGGGCAAGCAGTCCGGCAGTGGTACTGGTATCTGGCGAATCTGTTTAAGATTGGTGTGGCCTGATTCAATACTTTCCTAAATCCTTTAAGCACCGCTTTTTCCTTTACTAGTGAAGAGGGGGCAGGGCAGAGGAAGCAATCAAGGGAGGACCTTCCTCTTGCCTGGGAGCTGCTGCCGCATCCATGTTGTACTCTCCCAAGTGCTTAGTACAGTGCTCTGCACAAAGTAAGAGTTGAGAAGCAGCCTGGCTTAGTGGAAAGAGCATGGGCTTGGGAGTCAGAGGTTGTGGATTCTAATGGCCGCTCCACCACTTGTCAGCTGTGTGACTTTGGGTAGGTCACTTAACTTTTCTGTGCCTCAGTTACCTCATCTTTAAAATGGGGATTAAGACTGTGAGCCCCTCATGGGACAACCTGATTTCCTTGTATCCACCCCAGCACTTAGAACAGAGCTTGGCAAATAGTAAGCACTTAACGAACACCATCATCATCATCATTATTATTATGCCTCAATATATACGATTGAATGAATCCATGGCAAACCCCAAGAATGAGCTTTGAACCCAAACTGCGAGGGAGACTCTCCCATGGTTCCTTGCCTGGGCCCAGTTGGACTGCAAAGTTTTCACTATGCACACTGTAAAACAAAACTCTGATCATTTTTTCTTCAGGGATTCTAGGATATTTTAAATGACGAAGCATGAAATTTCCTCCCGGAGAAGGCTTTAGCCTCCACCATTCCTGCCTCCCCCAAACTGATCACATCTTCAACAGGCAGATGGGCAGATGCGTTTACTGTCAAGATCCTGTCTGGGGGGGCAAGATGACGCTTTCAACTATTGGAATACAATCCAAGATGGTCTCCCCAGGACCAATCATTTCATTGTCCTTTCATGCCTCAGCAGTCACCTCTTTGTCATACATCTACAGGGCTTGGTTTGGGGCTTGGACAGGAGGAGGGAGGCAATCCCAGTCACTGGGTGTTTCTGTGGCCCAAGGTCTGGTGGCACGAAGGAAGTTCCTCGAAGGCAGGGATCATATCTATAAACTTTATTGTACTCTCCAAGTATGGTACCATGTGCTATATTAAGGGTTTGGGAAAGTACAACAGAGTTGGTTATCATGATTTCTTCCCACAAGGAGCTTACAGTCTATGGAGAAATCTGGTTGGATTACTTAGCCCACTCTTTGCAGAGCAGCATCTGTTTCTGTTTCCCTGCGCTTCTGTATGTTACACCGCGTGGAAGGTGATGCAACAGTGGAGCCCTCAGGAGTACTATTAAGGTAAATTTGACCCTCAAGGGAGTGATGGTGTGCTGCCTATGTGGGTTGTATTTGGAGTGGCAGGCAGTGTGACATTAAGAATGAACCTCAGATATCTGAAATAGTGAAGACCTAAGTTTTAAAGAGGGTGAAAGCCATTAAGATCTGCATAAAATAGCAAATTAGAGACTACTCAAATAGCCTGAACATTCCTAATGAACCAGGTTAGACAGTGTGGATTCTTGGCTGTTAAGGGAATCGAGCTACTTATTGCACATTTACACTGTAGTTGTTTTTAGAAGTACATAGAGAACTGGGGAGATATTGGAAGAATGGCATCGGTAACTGAGCTATTGAAGTTTGAAGGGAAAATGACCTCAGCAATTACAGCACCATCTGAAATCCTAAAATAGTTTAACAGTGGAACAGGTATCAAAGGGAAACCTGTTACCAGATAACTGGCAATCGTCATGAGGAGGATGAGTTTTCCAGTTATGTTAGATGGTACATAAACAGATTGAGAAAGACAGATTTTAAATGAATAACCTATCTGGTAAAATTATGGAATAAGTTGGTTTGATGGAATCAGATGAAAGGAAAGCAGGAAATGGAGCCTATTTGAGCAAAGCACAGTGCACATAAGCTCTTGCTTTTGAAATTGTTTCTATTTTTACTTGGATAATGCAGCCACTTGGGTTAAAATTGGCTGGGAGATTAAAATAATAGTGAAACAGTGGTGAATAGCTCTGGACCCAGTCAGAATCAAGTTGGGGTAACGTGTGAAGCTGGGTTTTACTCTGAATCTCTTCCCAGTGATCTGGCAGAGAATAAACCACACATCAGAGGTTTTATGTTTCCTTTTTTTCCATGTTTCCTTTCATCATCATCATCATCATTAGCAGTAACAACTTTTATTGATGGCCTCCCACATACCTAGAGCACTGTCCTATGTGCTTGGAGAACCCACAATAGAAGGGAAAGCTGTGGTTCCTGCCCTCAAGGGCCTTTCGAACAGATAGGGGAGTAGACATAAATCCACAGAGAAGTTCAATGACTTGCCCAAGGTCACACAGCATAAGAACCTGGGTTCTAATCCTGGCTCCTCCACATGTCTGCTAGGTGACCTTGGGCAAGTCACTTATCTTCTCTGGGTACCTCATCTGCAAAATGGGGATGGAGCCCCATGTAGGACAGGAACTGTGTCTAACCTGACTAACATGAATCTGCCTCAGTGCTTAGAACAGTGCTTGGCACACCGTAAGCACTTAACAAACATCATTTTTATTATTAACAAAGACATAATAGTTACAAATAGTAAACCCAAGGGGCTAAGTGAATCAGTAAAAAAAAGAAACAGGTAGGTGGAGAAAAGTGTTGAGATGGGTAAGGGAATAGCTTAACCGGGATGGTAGGGAGATTTAATCTGGGGAGGCCTCATTTTATACCACTTCCCACAACCCATCGTCTTACAAGAAACCCATCCAAGGATAACTTTGCTACCTGGTGAAGAATAGCATTACAGGAAAGATCCCCAGTGACCTTCCTCTTTCACCTTGGTATCCTGGCAGATGTGATATACTATTTTAATATAGGAAATGTTATGGAGTGTTAGGTTCTGGACACTTCAGCAATTTCTTTTGAGGGCAAGTACAAGGGTTTTTTGGCTTTTATTTATGTCTTGAGTTTCTGTTGATGCACCTTTACTTAAACAGATGTAAATATTGGGGATTCTGCTTCATTTTCTTCCTGCTAGAGGTGGAGGTGACACATTTTTTCATTCGTAAAGATGATATTCTATTGAATTACTTTGTTATTTTACACCTTTCATGGCCCATAATTGTACAATGCATTCTTCAGAATTTGAAAGGAGACTGTGGTTATTTCTTATAGTTGGCATAATTTTCTTTGACAAGTTTTATAAATTCCAGGTGTTGACAGGATTTCTGTCAGGACTTCATGGAGAAACAACATGGCCTAGTGGATAGAGCTCGGGCTTGGGAGTCAGGAGGGCCTGGGTTCTAATCCTGTCTCTACCACTTACTTGTCTGCCATGTGACCTTTGGCAAATCACTTAACTTCTCTGGACCTCAGTTACCTCCTCTGTAAAAGGGGGATTAAAACTGTGGGGCTCATGTGAGACATGGACTGTGTCCAATCTGATTAGCTTGTATCAACCCCAATTCTTAGTACAGTGCCTGGCACATAATAAGTACTTAACAGATAACATTAAAAAAATTCTAAACTTGCATGGAGAGGAGGTAACAATAGCTTATTGCCATTGTTCTTGTCTGTCTGTCTCCCCCGATTAGACTGTAAGCCCGTCAAACGGCAGGGACTGTCTCTATCTGTTGCCGACTTGTTCATTCCAAGCGCTTAGTACAGTGCTCTGCAGATAGTAAGCGCTCAATAAATACTATTGAATGAATGAATGAATGAATGGAAACCCAGAAAAAGAATGAAAAGGAGTCATATACTTTATAAATGTAAAGCATATACTTATAAAGTATTCCTGAACGGCTTCTCACTTATAATGTTGGTATTTGTTAAGTGCTTACTATGTGCAGAGCACTGTTCTAAGCGCTGGGGTAGATAGAGGGTAATCAGGTTGTCCCACGTGAGGCTCACAGTCTTAATCCCCATTTTACAGATGAGGTAACTGAGGCACAGAGAAGTTAAGTGACTTGCCCACAGTCACACAGCTGACAAGTGGCAGAGCCGGGATTCTATCCCATGACCTCTGGCTCCCAAGCCCGGGCTCTTTCCACTGAGCCACGCTGCTTCTCTCAAAGTCTTCTCTTGGTAATTCGGTAAAAGCTGCACAGTGTTGTGATTAATTCAGATAATTCAATATGGGCTGTATAATATTGTGATTACTTACTTCACATTATAGTTACTTTTTTATGGCTTTATATATCCCACTTACAATGTACCCTATGATCGTATTTACGTTTTTGTACCATCAGTTATGGGCTACTGTGACAACTGGGGAAATGACATCGATTTATAACCTAAATCACTCCTCCTAGTATTAGGGAGTCTGTGTTAAAAAACCACCTTGAGCAATAGTGATTAGAGGAGATAGCAGGACACTTATTCTGTAGATTGCACTTATGCTGTAGGTACTACCTTCCTTTGATCTTTAGCTAAACTAGGAAAGCGCATGGGGGGAGATCTTGATATTTAGCAAAATGCCTACTTGGGATTAGCTGACCTTTCCAATAAATCAGAAACCAAGTTGTCAGCTGGGCACTATCTCATTTGCGGCATACACAGGCAGCAAGAAAATGAGCCAAAGCATTCTATTAAGCAAAACATTGCAGGGCGAGCCAGTTCTTTTCTACTGTTTCCACTCTTCCTCTCTCTTCTTCTAAGAGAAGCAGCATGGGCTTTGTAGAAAGTGTATGGGCCTGGGAGTCAGAGAAGCTGGGTTCTAAACCCAGTTTCATCACTTATCTGCAGTATGACCTTGGGTGAGTCACTTAATTTCTCTGGGCCTCATTTACCTCATCTGTAAAATTTTTTTAAAAATGTGGAATTTAAGCACTTACTATGTGCCAGGTACTGTACTAAATGCTGTGGTAGATCCAAGATATTGAGATTGGACACAGTCAATGCCCCACATGGGTTTCAAAGTCTTAATCCCCATTTTATAGATGAGGGGGCTGAGGCACAGAGAAGTGAAGTTACTTGCTTAAGGTCACACAGCAGACAAGTTGCATAAAAGGGATTAGAACCCAGATACTCTGATTCCCAAGCCCATGCTCTATCCACTATGCCATGGGATTATAATAATGATGGTATTTGTTAAGTGCTTACTATGTGTCAAGCACTGTTCGAAGCCCTGGGATAGATACAAGCTTAACAGGTTGCCCCACCTGGGTCTCACAGTCTTAATCCCCATTTTACAGATGAGAGAGCGGAGGTCTCTGTGGGGCAGTAGCGAAGATTTGCAGGGGGAGGGAGTGTGAGAGATGAGGCAGGTGACGCACAGAGAAGTTAAGTGACTTGCCCAAAGTCACACACCTGACAAGTGGTGGAGTCGGGATTAGTACCCACGACCTCTGACTCCCAAGCCTGTGCTCTTTCCACTAAGCCTCTCTGTTGTGAGCCCTATGTGGGACATGCACTGTATCCAGTCTGATTAGTTTATATCTCCCCCAGTGCTTAGTACAGTGGCTGGCACAAAGTAAGCGCTTAACAGATACCATTTAAAAAACAAAAAAGAGTAACTGGTAAACCAAATCAGGCAAGATCATTTTACTGCCTCACTATTTCCTTTCCTTCTCCTTAGAACCTTTGGTTGGAACCTTTATTTTCAACAATGCTTATGTACATATCTGTAATTTATTTATTTGTATTGATGTCTGTCTCCCCCACTCTAGACTCAAAGCTCACTGTGGGCCGGGAAAGTGTCTGTTTATTGTACTCTTCCAAGCACTTAGTACAGTGCTCTGCACACAGTAAGCGCTCAATAAATATCGTTCAATGAATGAATGAACAGCACCTCTAGGACCAGGGACACCACAGACAATGGCCCGATACCTTATTCATGAGCCCAGAATCCTGGTCTTGGCAAATCAAATTCATGGCCAAGGGACATGATGTCCGATCAATTGATCAATCAGTCATATTTACTAAGCGATTACTGTGCACAGCACACTGTACTAAGAGAAGCAGTGTGATCTACTGGATAGGGCACAGACCTGGGAGTCAGAAGGACCAGGGTTCTAATCCCAGTTTTGCCATTTGTCTGCTGTGTGACCTTGGTCAAATCACTTAATTTCTCTATGCCTCAGTTACCTCATTTGTAGAATGGGGTTTAAGATTGTGAGCCCCACGTGGGACAAGGACTATGTCCAATCCGATTATCTTGTATCTACCCCAGTGCTTAGTACAATGCCTGGCATATAGTAAGTGCTGAACAAATACCATAAAAAAACCCAAAACTGTACTAAGCACTCAGAGAGTACAATATAACAGAGTTGGCAGACACATTCCCTACCCACAGCACGCTTACAGAAGGGATTTGAAGTCTCCTTTCAGTAAAACCCATTCAACAGATGCTTCTGTGTCTGTGCATCAGCAACCCTTGGTATCGAAGCCATTTCTGGTTTGGTCAAGCTCAATTTTGGTCCATCTCTGCCCATATTCCAGGACTTACAGCTCTTGTGGGGGCTGGGTTGGACATGGGCCAGAATGGGGGTGGATCAAGCTAGGTTGGTTGAGGGGTGTACATACTAGGGCTGGCTTGGAAGATCTCTAAAGATGGGACTGTTTCTCGTTAAGAAAGGAAAAATGGGTAGTTGTCTGTGCTGGGGAGGTGGTGGGAGAGTCCTACTTCTTGCACAGGAACATGATCAACTGTCCCCATCTAGAAGACTTTGGGTCATTTGATGGTGAACCTAGTTTGTGAAATGCCAGCAATATGCAGAACTCAGACTCCTACCCCTTGGTGGCCCATGTGAGATTTCTAGGGGCCAGAGAGTATTACTGGGGAGTGAAGAGAAGAAGAGTCAAAGAAATGTGGTGAATGTTGCCCCATATTAGGTAGCACCTACCTGACCACTGCACACAATTCCCATTTTACCAGTACAGTCATTCATTTGCTAATATTTATTGAGCTCCTAGTGCTTGCAGAGTACTGTACTAAGCACTTGAGAGAGTTGGACCAAAGGAAAGCACACAGTCCCTGCCCTTGAGATGCTTACCAAATATTTTCTCCAGCATCATCGCAGCACAGCTCTGAATCTTTAGTTCATTTAGCTCATTTTGGCTGCCTTCTTCCTCTCTTGGCTTCATCATCTGGGGTGTTTTACCCATAGTCCTCTGTGATCTTGATTCTCCTAATGGACAGTGTCCTCTGGCTTTGTTTCACCTTTATGGGCAAGTTTAAGAGCCGTGCTGAATTAATTGAGCTTAATTTGTTACTATCATCTTCAGGCCCCTGAGCAATCTAAATGCTTTTAAGAAGTCCAGTCAGGGAAAGAGAGTCATCTGAGAATGACTTTGGCTGGGAGTGGGCTGCAGTTTGTGTTTGGAGTTTGGCAGGATGAGCGCAAGTAAGTGAGAGTTTTCTTCAGAGTCGTCGATTCTCTTGATGTATTTACTCTTGAGCAAGATGGTGAGGGGATAGGATATGGGGAAAACAGGCCCTGTGGTGGCTATGTACTTTTAGGAATGGACAAAGGCAAAGCAATAATGGAAAGAGCACAGGGCTGCCTAGTTAGGAGACCCAAGTTTTAGTCCTGGTTCTGTCACTTTTCTGTTGTGTGACCTTGGTAACTTCAGTTTCCTCCACTGTAAAATGGAGAGAATAAGCCTGTTCTCCATCTCCCTTAGGCTGCTACCCTTGTGTGGGACAGGAATGTGTTTGATTTGACTATCCCACATACACCCCAGCACCCCCTCCCCCCTTCTCTCTTCCCCACCCATGCCCCATCCCAGTCTTCTTGTCCCACCGCCACCCCTCATCCCCCTCTCCCCGTCCAGGGCCCCGCCACCTCCTTCCCATCCAAACCCTCCCCTCCCCCTGCCCTTCCCCCCCTCCCCCCCTTGCACCCACAGCTACTTTCAAGTGTGGCCTCTGGAACCCCCGCTCTATTACAGGCAAACTACCTTTCATCCATGACCTTTTCCTCTCCCGCTCTCTCCTCCTCCTCGCCCTTTCGGAAACGTGGCTCTCTCCCGAAGACACGGTCTCCGCCGCCGCTCTCTCCGGCGGAGGCCTCTCCTTCTCTCACTCCCCCAGACTCACCGGTAAGGGAGGAGGCGTCGGCTTCCTCCTCTCGCCCCGTTGCCGCTTGCGCACTATCCCTCCTCCCCCCTCCCTCTCCTTCCCCTCCTTCGAAGCCCATATCATTCGCCTCTACCACCCACTCCAGTTACTTGTCGCCGTCATCTACCGCCCTCCCGGTCCCACCTCCGACTTCTTCAACCACCTTGACCCCTTTCTCACCTTCCTTCTCTCCTTCTCTCTGCCCACTCTGATCCTTGGAGACTTCAACATCCATATGGATGTACCCGACGACTCCTCTGCCGCCCGCCTGCTATCCCTCCTTGACTCTGCCGACCTCCTCCTCCACCATACCGCGCCCACTCACCGACTCGGTCACACCCTCGATCTCGTCATCTCCTACCGCTGCACTATCTCCTCCCTCACCAACTCTGAAATCCCTCTCTCTGACCATAACCTTCTCACCTGCCTCATCTCTCACACTCCCTCCCCCTGCAAATCTTCGCTACTGCCCCACAGAGACCTCCGCTCTCTCGATCCCATCCGTCTTTCCAATAGCATCTCTCCTCACCTTGCCGCCCTGTCCTCTCTTCCCACTCTCGACGATCAGGTCTCCGCTCTCAACTCCACCCTCTCTACTCATCTCGACTCTCTCGCCCCCCTTTCCCTCCGCCGCCCTCGCTCCACTAACCCACAGCCCCGGATCACCTCCTCCGTCCGCCTCCTACGCTCCTACGCTCGAGCTGCTGAGCGCTGCTGGCGAAAGTCCAAGCACCAAGCCGACCTCACACACTTCAAATTTATCCTTTCCTGCCTTAACTCTGCCCTCTCCTCCGCCAGGCAAAGCTTCTTCTCCTCCCTCATCGACACCCATGCCCGTCACCCCCGCCGATTGTTCCGGACCTTTAACTCTGTCCTTAGGCCCCCTGTTCCTCCCCCTCCCCCATCTCTCACCCCCAATGATTTGGCCACCTATTTCCTCACAAAAATCAACACGATCAGGTCTGAGCTCCCCAAAGTCACCCCTCCGCCTCTCCCCTCCCCCCCACCAACCCCCTCCCCTACTTTCCCATCCTTCCCTGCAGTATCCTCAGAGGAGATCTCCTCCCTCCTCGCACGTGCCAACCCCTCCACCTGCGCCTCGGACCCCATTCCCTCTCACCTTCTTAAAACCATCTCCCCTGCCCTCCTACCTTCATTAGCTTCTATTTTTAACCACTCAATCTCCAAGGGCTCCTTCCCCTCTGCCTTCAAACATGCCCACGTCTCCCCCATCCTAAAAAAACCCGCTCTTGACCCCACTTCCCCCTCCAGTTATTGTCCTATCTCCCTACTACCCTTCCTTTCCAAAATCTTAGAACGAGTCGTCTACAATCGATGCCTAGAATTCCTTAACTCCCATTCTCTCCTAGACCCCCTCCAATCTGGCTTCCGTCCCCTCCACTCTACCGAGACTGCTCTCTCTAAGGTCACCCATGACCTCCTTCTTGCCAAATCCAATGGCTCCTACTCCATTCTAATCCTCCTTGACCTCTCTGCTGCCTTTGACACTGTCGACCATCTCCTCCTCCTCCATACCTTATCTCACCTTGGCTTCACGGACTCTGTCCTCTCCTGGTTCTCCTCTTACCTCTCTGGCCGGTCATTCTCGGTCTCCTTCGCTGGAGCCTCCTCCCCCTCCCATCCTTTAACTGTTGGAGTTCCTCAAGGGTCAGTTCTTGGCCCTCTTCTGTTCTCCATTTACACTCACTCCCTCGGTGAACTCATTCGCTCTCACGGCTTTGACTACCATCTCTACGCAGATGACACGCAGATCTACATCTCCGCCCCTGTCCTCTCCCCCTCCCTTCAGGCTCGCATCTCCTCCTGCCTCCGGGACGTCTCCACCTGGATGTCGGCCCGCCACCTAAAACTCAACATGAGCAAGACTGAGCTCCTCATCTTCCCTCCCAAACCTGGTCCTCTCCCAGACTTCTCTATCACCGTGGATGGCACGACCATCCTTCCCGTCTCTCAGGCCCGCAATCTCGGTGTCATCCTTGACTCGTCCCTCTTGTTCACCCCACACATCCTATCCGTTACCAAGACCTGCTGGTTTCACCTCTACAATATCGCCAAGATCCGCCCTTTCCTCTCCACCCAAACGGCTACCTTACTGTTACGGGCTCTCGTTATATCCCGGCTAGACTACTGTGTCAGCCTTCTCTCTGACCTCCCTTCCTCCTCTCTCGCCCCGCTCCGGTCTATTCTTCACTCCGCTGCCCGGCTCATCTTCCTGCAGAAATGATCTGGGCATGTCACTCCCCTTCTTAAACAACTCCAGTGGTTGCCTATCGACCTCCGCTCCAAACAAAAACTCCTCACTCTAGGCTTCAAGGCTCTCCATCACCTTGCCCCTTCCTACCTCTCCTCCCTTCTCTCTTTCTACCGCCCACCCCGCACGCTCTGCTCCTCTGCCGCCCACCTCCTCACCGTCCCTCGGTCTCGCCTATCCCGCCATCGACCCCTAGGCCACGTCCTCCCGCGGTCCTGGAACGCCCTCCCTCCTCACCTCCGCCAAACTGATTCTCTTTCCCTCTTCAAAACCCTACTTAAAAATCACCTCCTCCAAGAGGCGTTCCCAGACTGAGCTCCTCTTCCCCCTCTACTCCCTCTGCCATCCCCCCTTTACCTCTCCGCAGCTAAAGCCTCATTTTCCCCTTTTCCCTCTGCTCCTCCCCCTCTCCCTTCCCATCCCCACAGCACTGTACTCGTCCGCTCAACTGTATATATTTTCGTTACCCTATTTATTTTGTTAATGAATTGTACATCGCCTTGATTCTATTTAGTTGCCGTTGTTTTTACGAGATGTTCTACCCCTTGACGCTGTTTATTGCCATTGTTCTTGTCTGTCCGTCTCCCCCGATTAGACTGTAAGCCCGTCAAACGGCAGGGACTGTCTCTATCTGTTGCCGACTTGTTCATCCCAAGCACTTAGTACAGTGCTCTGCACATAGTAAGCGCTCAATAAATACTATTGAATGAATGAATGAATAGAAAACCGTAAATGAATACCATCATCATTATTCCTAAAAGTAGGCCACTGCACTTTGGAATAAAGCCTCTTCCCTCATCACTTTTCTAGGAGCTTCTGGAATTACCCTGAGTATCCTTGCACTTCCTCTAGATCCGGCAATTAGGAAGATATTCTCTCTCTTTCTCCCCATAGCCCCCACTCTTGCCCTGGGCTGTGTCAGCTAAATATCATGTGCTCCGTCTAGCTGGGCACTGGGACTGAGGTAATGATATTGGCTGGTTTACAATAAGGAAGCAGCTGTGGGACCATCTGTGGGTGCTAAAGATCCAGGTAGGGGCAATATAACTGTGGGCATCATTGCCAGTATTTTGGACTGCCGCTGGCACTGAAATTGAGGGGTGGTGGGAGGAGAAATTGACAACCTTCCTCAGGAGGTCAAATGCAAGCGCTAAGCCTCTCAGCAGCATGGAAACAAGTCTTGGACTCAATCTGTGGGTCAGCCAAAGAAAAGGGTGCCCACCTATGTACTAAAGGAGTCCTCCTTAAAAAAGATGGATTCAATGAGTCATTTCTGAATTACACTGAGCCGTGCACTGGTGGAATTGGAATTGGGAGATGGATTCATCTCCATTTCATACAGTTCAATGATGCTTGTTGAAGCAGTCACTGTTAAAAGTATTCATTGGCAACCCTGGTAAACTGTGGGTTGTGTAGGTTTCAACTTTCTACTGCATTGAGCTGGAAACTCCCAATTTGTTTTCCTTTACTAAGAATCACCTCATGCTGCTTATAAGCTGAATTGACAATGCCAGAACTGCTTGGCCAACGCTCTGCAGGCATGAGGGAGCAGATTCGAGGGGATATTTGACTGGGGATTCGCAGAGTAGGTGACTTTTCAGGTGCCCACCCTCCTCCTCATTCCTTTGAAATGGCTGCTGGTTTAGCCAGTTGACTGTAATTACCTGGGGTGAGGTTTGTTTTGAATCATCCCCCGTGAAGCCGTTCCCAGGATTAGACTAGCCGACGAAGAAAGGCACTGAGAGAAAACCGGAGTGTAGAGAATCCAGGGGCCAAGTACTGGGAGAATATTCTCGCAGACACCCTAACATTCTAGCATCTTCCCCTATAGCAGCTACTTCCTGTGCCCCATTTTCCCTACAGCTTTCTGGGAGACGAAGCAGGCTATGAGTGCAGCGCAGTGAAGAATTGGTTTCAGCCATTTTGCCGCTGCACCATGGTCAAAGCAGAAAATAGAAAAAGCGAGGAGGCTGATGGTGGGTGGGGAGAAGGTAACTGAGGGGCAGCATGGCCTAGTGGATAGAGAATGGGCCTGGGAGTCAGAAGGTCATGGATTCTAATCCCAGCTCTGCCACTTGTCTGCTGTGTGACCTCAGGCAAGTCACTTCACTTCTCTGTGCCTCAGTTCCCTCATCTGTAAAACGGAGATTGAGACTGTGAGCCCTATGTGGGACAAGGTCTGTGTCCAACCTGATTATCTTATATCTATCCCAGCGCTTAGAACAGTGCCTGGAACATAGTAAGTGCTTAACAAATACCATAATAATAATAATTATTATTATTAATTGAGCATGTGAGTGTATGTGGTGAGTTGGGAAAGCATGAATGTGCATCTACTTGTGTTCTTCGGATTAGTGGAAGAAGAAACCTGGATCAGTCTTATGTTAAGGGTGAAGATGAGACAGAAGTGGATGGTGAGGGCTAAAGGGAAGTTTAAGATGACCTCTGTTTTTCACTCACTCAGGCTTTCCATTCCCCCCCTCAACTAGCCTGGACAAGTGAGAATTAGCTCTTAATATCTGCAAACACACACACACACAAACACACAGGTGCACGTTAATATGCAGAGTTCATTATCATGACAAAAATTTTCTCATTCATAATTGCTTAGACTTGGGAATTTTCCATTTTGGCCTTGTGGAAATAGTATGGAATTGGGAATCAGAAGACTTGGGTTCTAATTCCAGCTGTGCTGGTAGCCTGCCATGTGATAGACTGTAAGCTCATGCTCTAGACTATAAGCTCACTGTGGGCAGGGAATGTGTCTATTCTTAGATTATTCTCTCCCTAGCACTTAGTACAGTGCTCTGCACATAGTAAATGCTCGAAAAATAATAATAATAATTGTGGTATTTGTTAAGTGCTTACTATGTGCCAAGCACTGTACTAGGCACTGGGGTGGATGCAAGCAAATCAGGTTGGACACAATCCTTGTCCCACATGGAGCTCACAGACTCAATCCCCATTTTACAAATGAGGTAACTGAGGGTCTGAGATGTAAATTGATTTGCCCAAGGTCACCCAGCAGACATGTGGCAGAACTGGGATTAGAACCCGTGACCTTCTGACTCCCAGTCCGTGCTCTATCTATTATACCATTATGCTTCTCAAATGATTGATTGAATGAATGAATGTGATGTGGGGACAATCACTTAACCTCTCTGTGGCTCAGTTTCCTCATCTCTAAAATGGGAACAAAATACCTGTATTCCCTCCCTCTTGGACTGTGAGCCCCATGACAGACCAACACAGCGATGGATATGCTTACCTCGCATCTGCCCCAGCACTTAGGACAAAGCGTGGCACAGAGTAAATGCTTAATAAATACCATTATTATTCACTTTGAAGCTCCAATGGCAAAATGTACCATCCCTTGATGTAAAGTATCTTGGAGATGTTTTCTATTGATTATTCCAGGTATATGCTGCCACCAAAATGCAATCTGTGCTGGATTGGGTGTCCTAGTCATATAAGCCTCAAATAGTTTAATGGGTCTGATAGCCATGAGGTGGCCCTTTATTTTGGACTCTAGCTTGATGCCGGGTTGACTCTCCAAGGGGCTGGACCCATTCTTTCAAAACCAGACCACTGGGTGTGGCTTTTGGGGACTGTGGCATGTTTCTCAACTTCTGAAAAAGGCAAGCTACACCCAGGCCTCTGAACATACGCTGTAATGTTCTTTATGGTTGGCCAAGTCAATTCTCTTGGTTAACATGGTGCATCATGTCGGTGTATTTTGTGGAGGCAGAACTTAGCTCCAGGGCTCTAGCGAAGTCCTTTTCAGGAGGGACCATGGCTAAACATTGCCAGAGAAGGGGAGGAAAGGGGCTAATGGGGCTTTGGCTTCCTGTGGTTTACTTTTAAATTTCAAGTTAATCCTCTGGGATTTCTCCTCAGGGACCACAGAGAAAATCTCTGAGAGTTCACGTTAAATTGAGAAACCAACATTGAAAAGCCACGTTACCTGCTTACCTGCCCCCCCGCCACTCTCTCTTACCCAAATTCTCCACCACCTAGAGATGGCAGAGTGCAGATTGCTGTTTACTGGGTGATGATCTTTTAGAGATCCCTTCAGGGTGATTTTCAGGATATAGCACTATTCTCTCACACACAACTTACCAGCTTACCTTCAGATTTTTCCACAGGACTTAAGGAAAACATGTTGAAAAATGTTTTAAATGAGCAGCATCATATCCAGATGCCTTGGGCAAGGTCTCTTTAAAAAATACATGTTTGGTGTGGGAATAGTGGATAAGCAAGACTATTCTGAGAAAGTTTCACCATAGAATTGTCAATATTCACTGTAGAGATCCAATATGTGCCGGAAGATTTGTGTGAAAGGATGTTGACTTAAGTTTTGATGAGTTTGGCTTTATGGGAGACTCTGTTTCTAAATGGATTAAGCTCTTCAGAGCAGGAGCCTGCCAGAATTTAGGATAAAGGTGGAATTCAGGCAGGCTTTCATTTTGTGTGTCCTTTACTTACAGGGTGTGTGAGTGTATGTGCCGATTTGGGATTTTTGTGAGGGTAGGGACATGCCAATTGTTGTGAGAATGTGCTGTAACACTGAATCGAAGATCTAATACAAAAAGGTGATTGTCAACTTGTTGACTTGATTTTGTTTCAAAATTCCCTAATTCTGGTCACTGCCATTGGCCAGCTCTAGTTTAGTCAATCAATTAATCATATTTATTGAGTGCTTACCATGTACAGATCACTGTACCGAGTGCTTGGGAGAGTACAATATAATAGACACATTCCTGGCCCACAATGCGCTCATGGTCTAGAGGAGGTGACAGACATTAATATAACTAAAATTACAGATCTGTACATATGTGCTGTGAAGCTTGGTGGAGGATGAATAGAAGAAGCAAGTCAGAGTGACTCAGAAGGGATTGGAAGAAAAGGAAAAGAGGGCTTAGTCATCTCCTCCTCTTGGAGGAGATGTGCCTTCAATAAGGCTTCAAGTGGGGGAGAGTAATTGTCTTTCAAAATTGAAGAGGGAGGGCGTTCCAGGCCAGAGACAGGATGTGGGTGAGAGGTCAGTGGAAAGATAGACAAGATCGGGGCACAGTGAGTAGGTTGGCATTAGAGGGACAAAGTGTACAGGGTGCGTTACAGTAGGAGAGTAGCGAGTTGAGGAGTCCTGTGGGTTACCCCTTTGCCTCCCCTGCTCTTCTAACATAAATGGCAGAATTAACGTTTTATAAAATTCAATTTAAGGTGTGTCCATTCCTTTTTCCTCTCAGTACCATGTCCCCTGAGGTGGGGTGGATAAAGGGACCCAGGGACAGAATAATCTCTTAAATTACCTATGGCAAAAAACAGGGCTGGCCTGGGGAGTCTGTCAATCATTTAGGAGATTTCAGCCCACAAAAATCATGAAGTTGGTAAATCAGCAATCAGTCCTTTTTTTGTTTAAAGCAGTTCTAATTTTTGACTGGCTCCGAGCTAGGGAAGGGAGAGAAGGGGCAGGGGGAATCAGAAGGAAGGGGCAAATTCATTGAATGGTGCTAAGTTTCAGAAACTAAAGTTGGAGGGTTCTGAGCAGCTCGTCATTTAGTTTTTCCTAGAGAAGATCAATCATTAGTATTTATTGGACATGTACAGCATACAGAGCACTGTACTAAATGTTTGGGAAGAGTACAATAGAGTTATCAGACAAGATCCTCACCCTCAAGGAGTTTACACTCAAGCAGGAGAGAGAGGTGCTAAAATTACAGGTATGAGGAAGCAGGACAGTGAATATAAAGATAGGCGCATAAGTACTTTGGAGTGAGGGGGGACTTGGGTACTGTTGACATATGTTTTTTCACCTTTATCATTAATATCTAATACTGATTTTTTAAATGGTATTTTTAAGCTTACTCTGTGTCAAGCACTAAGTTCTGGGTAGATAAGAAGATGATCAGGTTGGACACAGTCCCTGTCCCACAGTCTGTCAGAAAATTGAATCTCCATTTTACAGATGAGGTAACTGAGACATAGAAAAGTGAAGTAATTTGCCCAAGGTCACACAGCAGACATATGCCAGAGCCAGGATTAGAACTCAGGTTCTCTGCCTCCCAGGCCAGGGCTCTTTCCACTAGGCCATCCTGCTTCTCTACTGTTCTGAGGAATTCTTTCAGGAAACTACAAGTCATGATCCAGTGCTCAGTGAATGCTACCGTGCTTGTAGCCCTGTATTAAAGGGTTTGAATTATAGTTGTGAACCCTACCCACAAGAAGCTTAAAGCCTAGCAAAATGCCTAGAATTAGGCAGCCCATCCATTTCTCTCATGGGTTATACCCTGCTTTCCAATGTTTTGAAATGCTTGTTGGACCTCTGAATTAAAATACCAGTCAGAGCATAATACCCCAACTCCTCTCCATGTCCAGTGGTTCTTCACTTTTTCTAGTATAAATGGAAAACTCCTGATCCTTGGTTTCAAGGTCAACTGGTTTCCTCTCATCTGCTCTTTCCTCCTGTTGGACCCCAGCACCTATTTTTTGCTCCTAAGTAAGCCTCCTAACTGGATGGAGGTTTGCATCATTTTGCAACCTCGAAATGGAAGGGCTATGAAACTCCCTCTCCTTAGTGAACCTTTTTCTGCGGGAAAGCCCGTTCTGACCCGTCTTTTCTCTAGACTGTAAGCTCATGAACGTGTCTTTTTTTCTTATATTGTACTCTCCCTAGCGCTTAAGTACAGTGCTTTGCACACGATAAGCACTCAATAAATACGATTGAATGAATTTTCTTTTTTCTATTGCAGGTCTCAATGCTGTGGGCAGGGAACATGTCTTTCAATTCTGTTGTACTGTACTCTCCTAAGCACTTAGTACAGTTCTCTGCATGTGATAAGTGCTCAATAAATACAGTTGTTTGAGGTTAAATGATTACCCCAATGCCAACTCCTTGCTTACAACCCTATCCAGCTTTTTATCTGGAACGACTTCCTTCCTCAGCTCTATCAAACCACATCCATCCCCTGTTTTAAAGCCTTCCTAAAAATCCACCTTCTCTAGGAGCCATTCTCTGACTAATCCCCCTTCGTTCTGGTTATATCACCCTCAGCCACCTTAGCGCATATGTGCTGGCTTGTATGTTTTATTTTATATATCTAGACTGTGAGCCCGTGGCTGGGTAGGGATTGTCTCTATTTGTTGCCCAATTATACTTTCCAAGCACTTAGTACAGTGTTCTGCATACAGTAAGTGCTCAATAAATACGAATGAATGCATATTTCATATCTGTAATTTATTTATTTATATACTCTGCTTTCCCCTCTAGACACTGAGCTCACTGTGGGCGGGGAACATGTCTACCAACTCTACTCTCCCAGGTGCTTAGTACAGTGTTCTGCTTACAGTTCTTGTCTTATACTGTCGAGTCATCTCCGACCCATAGCGACACCATGGACACATCTCTCCCAGAACGCCCCCCCCTCCATCTGCAATTATTCTGGTAGTGGATCCATAGAGTTTTCTTGGTCAAAATCCAGAAATGGTTTACCACTGCCTCCTCTGGCTCAGTAAACACGAGCCTCCTCCCTCGACTCTCTCCCGTGCCGCTGCTACTCAGTGTGGGTAAATTTTGACATGTAGCACAGTCACCGCTCAGTAAATGCTGTTGATTATATTTGACAATTTGAATCTTTGCCCATTAGATTATAAGCCCCATAAGAGCAGGGACTGTCTTTTATTTTCATGGTAAGGTTCCCAAATATTTAGGGTACTCAATACAAATTGCTGTATTGGTTGGGAAGCAGTGGGATCAAAGTAAGGGAAAGTGATTTGATAAGTCATAGCAATTCAGTTCCTTAGCTCATGACATATCCCTGGCCATGGCATCAGAGATCTCTGATGCAGTACTGCTCAGAGAAAAATTTGCTCACCCACTTAGGTAAAGGTGAGGAAGAAAACAGGATATGCTAATAGCTGGATACTTTTGAACAGTAGCAGTGGTTTTAGAGGAAAACAACATAGTTCATCATATAATTTTAGAATATATTAAAGAGGTACCAGGTGGCTTCAGCCTATTTTCAAACCAAGAATTTTTATTTGCCAGATAAAGGGCACCCTTCGGGCATCTCAGTCTGACTGACATTATTGGTGATTATAACAGCACCAGCACTCACTCTAGCAGAGTCAACATAAAGTTGGTTTGACCTTTTTAAACAAATGAAAATTAGGTTAGCCAACCACAATAAGATAGATATTTAAGGATAAGGGTTTGTTTGATCAGCAAGAACTCGGAATAATTCTATTCTACAAGCCAATCAGTGCTGAGTGCACTCTTTTATACACAGGCAACCTAGTCTTCCATTGGTCTTTCTGGCCTTTCTACTGGGGTTGACTACTGACCATATTTATATTTTAAGAGCTTTTCTTTCTGGGTGCTGCAGCAATAACACCAATGAATCTGAACTCTGAAGCTGCTAATGCTCTCCTGCTCTGGAAATGAATGGCTTGGTTTTTCTTTTTTATTTGTTTTCGGCCATTGGTGAAGCTTTGCCTTACCTCAGCATTTTTCTTGCATCAGGAGGTTATTATCCAGGCAGACCGCTGCTATTCTGATGGCATTATCTCTCTTAACTACCCAGCATTGAAGATTAAGCATTTTAAAGATGATTACACTATGGTCAACATCCAGCTCCAGGAAGCTTAAGCAATGTAGCCCAGGTCTTTTTGCCTTCCATTCTGGATGGTCCGGATTTATTACATTAAACTGATGTGTCAGTGAGGCAATTGTCACCCTCTATGAGGGGTCACTGATGTATCATGACCATTGTCATTATCAGTGTAATTACTGAGCACTTACGGTGTACTGAGTGAGCACTGTTCTTAATGCTTATGAGGGAGTTCACCAGAAGCCAAAAACAGAGTCTCTGCTCTCTAGAGGTTTAAAAGCTTACCCTTTGCATGTACTTTCCAAGCCAGGACAGTTTTCTTGACCAGTTTTGATGGAAGAAAGGAAGCGGCCCAAATGCAAACCTAAGGAGGAAGTGGAGCTGAGTAAAAGACTGCTTTTTGAGCCTGGGAGCTCCATGAGGGACAGGGCCTGTATCTAATCCCCAAATGTGTATTCTTTCCCAGTGCTTTGTACAGTGCTCTGCACCTAGTAAATGCTTAATTAATACTATTACTACTTCCGCTTATGATGTCCTGGAATGATTCTAGTTTGGGTGGTGATGGTGAAGGTGAATGTAATGGAGGAGTAGACAGTAACTAGAACAGACATCACTATCCTGACCCTGCTCTGAGTTGTATCACAACTCGAAACAGCATGGCACAGTGGACAGAGCATGGACCTGGGGGTCATAAGGTCATGTGTTCTAATCCTGGCTCTGCCACTAGTCTGATGTGTGACCTTGGGCAAGTCACTTTATTTTTCTGTGCCTCAGTCAACTCATCTGTAAATGGGGATTGAAACTGTATGCGCTACATGGGACAGGAACTGAGTCCAACCCAATTTGTTTGTATCCACCCCAGTTCTTAGTTCAGTGTCTGGCATATAGTAAGTGCTTAACAAATAACATTATTATTATTAATAACCTCATAGGTTATTTCTTGACATTCATTCTCCTTAGCCCTCTGTGTCCATTTAAAAAAAATGACTCATTTTGAGAGGTGCAGAATCTGCCCTCTCATGGGACACTAGGCACCCTAATTTCAAAATAATGCTCATTGTCAATATGGCTCTCAAACTGTCTCCAGACTAAAAAGTAAGTGAAATGTTTTGACAGAGAGAAATATGTGTTGTCAACATTGTTTTACTCATGGTTGAGAAGGGAAAATGAAACCACACTTCATTGGGGTTTAGATACTGATAATGAAAATGATCTACCCAACAATGGTGGCCAATCACATTATTATCCTTTCTGCCTCATTCTTCTGAGTGATATGCCTAATTAATAGTAAGGCTCAGAAAGGATTGAGAAGCCTCAGAATGGGACCTCTTAGCTTACGATGAGGTGTGTGCAGGTTAATGAAGAAAAACTCCAAGTGAATATCCATGTATGTTTTTTAAGGCAGTGGAATTAAGCAAGGGATGCTTTGGTGTGGGACTGCCCTCAAGCCATTGCCACTGGGTGAGGAAGACAAATGACTTCCTGGATATTTTTTCTTCATCTTAGTCATCACCATCAGCGTTTATTGAGCTTTTACTTTGTGCAGAACACTGTAGTTAGGCCCTTGGGTGCAATCAGCAGAAGTAGAAGACACAGTCCTTGTCCTTGAGTAGCTTACAGGAAGGCACATATATTATACATACAGTGAGATACAACTGATAAAAACTGAACCGATCAATGAATATTCCCATGAATGTTAATGGTGGCTGAAGGAATTACATAACCAGGGAGATGGGGATAGGCTTAGAGGGGATAGATTCAGGGATTTTCCCCTTGGGGCAACAGTTCTAAAAGGAAAAATGCCTGAATGTTCATTTAAATTTAGAAGAAAAAAAGGCCCCCAAATCTAGAAACCCATGGTGCCATCTCTCTACCCTCTCTCTGTTTCTCTGCCATCTGGGGACATGAGTGCAATTCCTGGGTGTTGATTTATCAGGGGCCCTTTTGTGACCCATCATGCTGCAAAGATTGGGCAGATCTAGACTCGCCAGAGAAAAAAGCACCTTAAGGCCAATGATGTTGGTATTTGTTAAGCGCTTACTACGTGCAGAGCACTGTTCTAAGCGCTGGGATAGATACAGGGTAATCAGGTTGTCCCACGTGAGGCTCACAGTTAATCCCCATTTTACAGATGAGGTAACTGAGGCACAGAGAAGTTAAGTGACTTGCCCACAGTCACACAGCTGACAAGTGGCAGAGCCGGGAGTCGAACTCATGACCTCTGACTCCGAAGCCCAGGCTCTTTCCACTGAGCCACGCTGCCAATCCACAGAGCCTTATTATTAAGCAGTTAGCATAGGGGACTCGAGGGGCGACATTTTGCCAAACTTGGCTCCTTCTGATCCCGTCAGCCTGACTCATTCCCACCTGCTTAGGAATGTGAGCACTCTGCCAGATTCCCTGAGCCAAACTGCCCCTAACCCTCCAATTCAGGTTAGCCTCGTGAGAGTGTCTTTCTCTTCTCATTTCTAAAGAACAAGCTTGATAACAGAAAATGTTGGCAGCTCTGCCTTTCCTCATTCTTGCCCAGGAAATATCTCCGCTTGCCGGCCTCCTTTCACACTCCATTTAGAAGGAAAGAAGGTTCCGAGGGTTAAACAAAATTGACTTTAAAGTGGTTTTGATGATGTCACTTACCCAGTGATTAACACACATATCTTGAGTTGTATTCTGTGGCAGCCATGTTTTCACTCTGCTGATTTTTTTTTCCAGCTCCTCTCTAGCTCTCCATAAATTCCCCCTAAAACAGTAGTCAAGAGCCCTGCAATTATTTTAGCTAATTCTTAGGATTTGGCATTGTCATAGGATTTGTCAACCGAGGAATCACTTAGTGCATATAGACTGTGGAAGGGTCGAACTAAATGGAAAGCTTTTGAAAGGTCAGTAAACACAATCTCAATATGGTGTTTACTTAGCGTGCTTCAATAACCCTTCTTTAATGCATCCTGGTGAGTTGATGAGTCCTTTGCATCTCCTATTAATAGAGCAAGTTCTTTCTAACCTTTTACTAATATGTTGAGTGTAAATCTGTACCATCAGGGAGCCGAGTTTACTATGTCGTATTAAACTCATTTTTTTTGTAAATTCATTGTCATTTATCTTGGAAAACAATGATATTTTATAATCTTTTCTTTGTATAGGACACTTTTCTCACAAATAACTATCTCTTGATCATGTGATATCATTTTGGGTACATCCCATGCACAAATAACAGATTGTGGAGTCTGAACCATCTGTCCTGTGTGCTGATGTTTCACTCAGTTTTCATTATTTCCATTATTTTGACACGTTATGGTTTTTCCAAAATATTATTTATTGGAGGGATGAAAATATGGCATTTTTGAGTGTTTTCAACACACCTGGATTTACCCAAATGTCTCTATCTCATTCAGAAAGCCATTAATTGGTATTTTAAGCTTCATTAGGTATTTAAAATTTGGTCCTTTCATAGTCATACCTCTTCTTGGCTTACTTAAGCCTCTAATTGTATTTCCTTTGAGATTTGGAATTATTTGAGCCTTATGCTTTGAGAAATTTTGCCAGATCTCCTCTCAATTTTAAATCTGAAAAGTATCATAAAGATATTTTCCATTCTCTTCACCGTCATACTTCCACAAAAAGATTTTTTATCTTAATCATTTTATCTTTTAACCCTACAAATGGAGGTACATTTTGAGTGAAAATCATCAGGAGAAATTCGATCATCATTTTTTACATCATCAGTTTGCTCTTGCATTTTTCCAGCTATTTAAAAAATAGTTTCAATCATACTCCCCCTGTTACTAGAGGATTTTGCTTATTAGTTTGTGGGGTTTGTTCTGAGGCAGTCAATTTATATACCTCCCTTATTTATATTTTTCTTCTATGGTTGGCAGATGTTCAATTGCTTGTGCTGACCAGACAGCTTTAAATTGATGAACGTGATTTCACAATGTCATTGATTGTACCTTAGATTTCCGGGTCATATGACATCATTTCAGTGTCTGATGTGCCACTGTAGTTTTTATAAATCCATTTTTTTTTCAAAATCCATCTGTACACCTTTGCTTACGACTGCAGGAATCAGGATGCCCTCTGCATTTTTGGAAGTAGCAATAATAGTATGTTTTGAAAGCCGTGTATTCACACTGGTACTTAATTAGTATTTATTATGGGTAGAGCACTGTATTAAGCATTTGGGAGAGTGCAATACAACAGAGTTGACAAGCACGTTCCCTGCCCACAACGCGCTTACAGTGTAGAGGGGGAGACAGATGATAATATAAATAATTTATAATGTATAATTAAAAATCTGTACATAAGTGCTGTGGGGTTGAATATCAAATGCCCAAAGGTCACAGATCAAATTGCGTAGATGACATAGAAGGGAGTGGTAGCTGGGGAAAAAAGGGCTTAATTGGGGTTGGCAGCGAGATAGATGAGATCAGGGCACAGGTAGTAAGGTGGTGCTAGAGGAGCAGAGTGTGAAGGCTGGGCTGTAGTAGGAGATCAGTGAGGTAAAGTAGAAGAGGCAAGCTGACGGAATGCTTTAAAGCAAATGGTAAGAGTTTCTGTTTTCTCTTTCTAGACAGGGGAAATAGTGTGAACGAGAGGATGGAGATAGAAGAGTCAAGAGCAGAGTACAGTTAAAAGGTCAACTTGAAAGGAATGAAGACTGTGAGCTGGGAAGAAGCAGGTAGAGAGAGCTCATATGCAAAATGAAGAGTTGGTGAGGAACGTTGGATCCAACTGTGGGGAGTTTTTGCTTTGCGTAGGGAAATAGGCTAACCAGTGGAGGTTTTTGAGAAGTGGAAAGATATGTGCTGAGTGATACTTCAAGAGGATGATATATGCAGCAGCATGTAGTATAGACTGGAGGGAGGAAAGGCTTATGACAGGGGAGAAGTAAAGGAGGCTGACTTTTTTGAGTCTAGATGTGATATGATGAGAGCTTGGAACAGAGCTCATGACCATTCTGAATTAATCAAATGAAGATAGAGCACGAGCACAAATCATTGAATCAATCAATGGTATTTCCTGAGCACTCACTGTGTGCAGAGTATTGTACTAAGTACTTAGGAAAGTACAATACAGCAGAGTTGATAGATGTGCTGCCTGCCCACAAGGAGATGACTGATTTTATGATTCCTATTACTTAGTAAATTTGGAAATTCCTTTGAAATCTCTAGGCTAGGATATCAAAAGAAGTTTATATGTAATTTAAAAATATAAATAATCCCTACATTCTGAATTTTTCTTATACATTTTTTTCCTGGTTTAGTTAAAGGTTTATCAAAGCCCTCAGTATTTGGCAGTGATTTCTATTAGAGAATAACAGTGATGGGTGATGCAAAAGATGCCCTCTCTTGCTCTTGATGACTTGGCTTTGTGATTCTCATGTTCCGAAGAAGAGCTCTTGTAAGTGTAAGTGATGTGGTGGATGACCTAAGTGTATTGGTCCACTTTCTACCACTCCATTCCCCTTCAGTAGCATTTAGGCTTCCTTTTAAGGGTAAGAAATACTCTACCACTTCCTACATGCAGACCTCAGAAGAGTAATGGCACTTCACATTCCAAGGCCATCTGGCTGAATTTCTAAAAAATGTTCTGTCATTGCAAAATCATTTCTTAACTGGGCTTTCAGCTGCATAGAATTTCAGTGTAACAACTACAAAATGTTCACCCCATCATCACTTCTTTGTAGAATGAGTTGGGCAGAGTATCTGGCTTTTGTGAACATCTTTGTCCTCTCTGGAACTAATAATTTCTTTTTCTCTCTCTTCCTCTCTTTTTCTTTCTTTCCCCCCCTCTCTCCTTTTCTCTTTAATCTCTTCATCTGTCTTTCTCTCACTCTCTCTTTCTCTTTTTTTCCATCCCTTTCTCTCTCACTGTTTCCTCTTACCTGACTGGTGAATGCCTGAATGCCTCTATTTCCTTCCCTTTCTCATGCTTTCTGATGTCGCCCCAGATCATATGGGTACATAGATCTGAACCAGTAAAAGAAAACTTTCAGTTCCAAAATGGTGGCTAAAAGACTACAGACCTAAAAACGAATTCTATTAAATATTATTTTTATCTCTCAGTTTTTCCAATTCCTAGTGTTGGCAATCTTCTTCAGAGAAGCCATCCAAACAAACAAGACTTCCACTCAGATCCTGTGTGTCCCAGTTCTGGTGATAACGCATGATGCATGGCTGTGCTTATTATGCATCATTTCATAGCTTACACCAAGACCATCAAAAATCGGGAAATTTACAGCCAGGAAAGTCCAGCCATCTTTCCCAAAGTGAAGGGCAAAGTACTCTGTTATTCATCCAGTGTACCTCTTGTTTATGTTCACACTGTGAGCAATATACTTATCAAAGTCAAAATAACCTTCGGTTTGGAAAATATGCTTGTCCTTAATTGCCTGAAATAGAATGTATGAGGAATTTCTCCCTTGGTAATGGATGCTGAATTCATATTACAAGTTTTACTGTTTTGTGGTCTGCTAAATTACAGTTGGGATAAAAGTTGTTACACTTACTGATTTAAAGATAAAACTGCTATTGGTATGGGTAGAGGGGGAAGGAAGGAAAAAAGATCCAAATTAACCCCCAGGTATGTAGTTCATGTATTTCCTTCTAGTATTCTTGTGTAAGTTGTTTTATAAAGACCATAAGCCATGCTGTGAGCCATGATCCAGGTCAATGATCCATCCAGGCATATATATACAATCGTATTTATTGAGTGCTTACTGTGTGCAGAGCACTGTACTAAGCGCTTGGGAATATATGTGTGTATGTGTATCCTTTGTACCAACCATATTGTGCACCCACAAAGACCATCATGCTTGCTGTTTCCACTTTTGCCTGTTTGTTGGATTATCCTTATGAAACTTCTTGAAAAAAGCTGCGCCCTTCCTGATTGTAGTGTGCCATGCTAGTCTACCTGTGGTGAGTTAACTTCCAGCTTTTTATCTGGGACGTGCTATTGTCTCAGGTTTCATTTCACCATATCTTTAAAACGTTTATGTCCTCCTTGCTTTTGATTTTCCCAATTTCAGCACACCATCCAGCAGCTGTTTGGGTATCTTTCTACCAACCCACCCAGTGAAGCTGTGTCACGGTGAGTGTAGCTTCAATATTAGGAGACTGACTTTATTCCAGTACCTTGTTTGTAATTAGGGTTGCCCACAGTCCGTAAATCCGAGCTGTCTACCACCACCTCCGGATTTACTGATGTTGAATGTTGCTATGGTCTTTTTGGACTCAACCAATTTTTGCTCATTTTAACGTACCACCCGTGAAATTACAGCCCTTTCGGTAGCAACTACCGTGATGGGCACAGCTGCGGCATCAGGCTCCATTTATGGGAATTTACACATGGTTGACGACCTGGTTTGGGATCCTATTTTGCCACTTGCTATTCAGTATAGCCCACCTGTGATATTGATGGAACTCTTCCAGGATCTAGATGTAGCCTCTGTGGGGATTCCGGGTCTCATACCACAGACACGTTGGGACAGCATTACAGCTCTAACCAACAGTGAGGTGGCAGAGCGGGATTAGGCTTCAGACTAAAATACCAGTCTAAATTCTCCCAAAAAATGTAATGCCTTTCCTGTTTCTAATTTCCACTTTGGGGTATGTCATCTCATAGCTGGTCTGTATGCTGCCTATTTAGCAGAATTATTTGACAGGGTTTAGCTGTGTTGCCAAAATCGATATTTGGTTGCGTGTTTGGCTTCCTTGGTGCAGGATGATATATAACCTCGGTTTTCTTTAGACTGGGTGATTTGGTGAAGCAGTTTGCAATCATTTATATGTCTTTTTGGGTGTATGCCTCTAATAAGAATAACTGTGGTATCTGTACTAAGTGCTGGGGAAGATACAAGATAATCAGGTTCCACACGAGGCTCACAGTCTAAGTAAGAAGGAGAAGAGGTATTCATTCATTCAATAGTATTTATTGAGCGCTTACTATGTGCAGGGCACTGTACTAAGTGCTTGGAATGAACAAGTCGGCAACAGATAGAGACAGTCCCTGCCGTTTGATGGGCTTACAGTCTAATCGGGGGAGACAGACAGACAAGAACAATGGCAATAAATAGAGTCAAGGGGAAGAGCATCTTGTAAAAACAATGGCGACTAGATAGAATCAAGGCGATGTACAATTCATTAACAAAATGAATAGGGTAAAGAAAATATATACAGTTGAGCAGACGAGTACAGTGCTGAGGGGATGGGAAGGGAGAGGTGGAGGAGCAGAGGGAAATGGGGGGAAAAGAGGGTTAAGCTGCGGAGAGGTGAAGGGGGGTGGTAGAGGGAGTAGAGGGAGAAGAGGAGCTCAGTCTGGGAAGGCCTCTTGGAGGAGGTGAGTTTTAAGTAGGGTTTTAAAGAGGGGAAGAGAATCAGTTTGGCGGAGGTGAGGAGGGAGGGCGTTCCAGGACCGCGGGAGGACGTGGCCTAGGGGTCGATGGCAGGATAGGCGAGACCGAGGGACGGTGAGGAGGTGGGCGGCAGAGGAGCGGAGCGTGTGGGGTGGGCGGTAGAAAGAGAGAAGGGAGGAGAGGTAGGAAGGGGCAAGGTGATGTAGAGCCTTGAAGCCTAGAGTGAGGAGTTTTTGTTTGGAGCGGAGGTTGATAGGCAACCACTGGAGGTGTTTAAGAAGGGGAGTGACATGCCCAGATCGTTTCTGCAAGAAGATGAGCCGGGCAGCGGAGTGAAGAATAGACTAGAGCGAGGTGAGAGAGGAGGAAGGGAGATCAGAGAGAAGGCTGACACAGTAGTCTAGCCGGGATATAACGAGAGCCTGTAGCAGTAAGGTAGCCGTTTGGGTGGAGAGGAAAGGGCGGATCTTGGCGATATTGTAAAGGTGAAACTGGCAGGTCTTGATAACGGATAGGATGTGTGGGGTGAACGAGAGAGACGAGTCAAGGATGACACCGAGATTGCGGGCCTGAGAGACGGGAAGGATGGTCGTGCCATCCACGGTGATAGGGAAGTCTGGGAGAGGACCGGGTTTGGGAGTGAAGATGAGGAGCTCAGTCTTGAGATCTCAAATTATGGAGGGGACATCCCCATAAACATTTAC
Source organism: Ornithorhynchus anatinus (assembly GCF_004115215.2). NCBI lineage: Eukaryota > Metazoa > Chordata > Mammalia > Monotremata > Ornithorhynchidae > Ornithorhynchus > Ornithorhynchus anatinus. Next base: position 27,593,544 of record NC_041753.1, on the reverse strand, counting down.
ACAAACTTTTATGCAATATCTGGAACACCAAGGAGGAGAAGCAACATGGTTTAGTGGATAAAGCACAGGCCTGGGAGTCAGAAGGACCTGGATTCTAATTCAGCCTCCACCACTTTCAGCTATGCGACCTTGGCTGAGTCACCTAACGTCTCTGTGTTTCAGTTACCTCATCCATAAAATGGGGATTAAGACTATGAACCCCAAGTGGAACATGGACTGTGTCCAATCTGATTAGCTTGTATCCACCCCAGTGCTTAGTACAGTCCCTGGCACATAGTGAGCACTTAACAAATACCATTAAAAAAATTGAGATGTGATAGGATCTCAAACATGGCAACATCATCACCATCTTCAAGAAGAAAGGTAATAGATAATAATAATGATATTTGTTAAGCGCTTACTATGTGCCAAGCACTGTTCTAAGCGCTGGATCAATTTGCAGCGATTATCAAGGCATCTTATTACTTCCCATTTCTGGCAAGATCCTAGCCATAGTACCTCTGGATCAGTTACTGAAGAATATCATATTCAAAGAATTCCCCTAGATTCACATGGGGTTTCAGATCCCAGCATGCCAAGCGGACAAGATCATTGCAGGTAAAATGCAAGGAGCAGATTCAAGACCTCTGAACAGTTTCCATATATCTTATGAAAACATTTGACATCATCAGTATATCAGGACTCAGGAAACTGATGAGCAAATGTGACTGCCCTCAAGAGTTAAAGATAATGAAAATAACAATAGCAGTAATAATAAAAAGAATTTGATAAGCACTTATGTGCCCAGCTGTATTAATTGTTGGGGTAGGTACAAGATAAGCAGATCAGATACAATCCCCATCCCAAATGGAGCTCAGAGTCTGAGATTCTGAGATGACTTCATAACATCATGGTTGGTGGAGTTAGAACCAAGGATGCTCATCAAGTGGGTTGTATAACCCTCTTCAATTTATTCCATGCAGGCTTGCTGGAGGATGCAACAAGAGACTGACATGCAGGTGTCAGAGTTCACTTCCACTCCTCTGGGAAATTCTTGCAACTCAACAGACTTCCAACATCAGCCAAAATCCTAGAAGCAGTCCTTCAAAAATAGCTCTATGAAGATGACTGTGCCCTACGAAGGAGCAGTGTGGCCTAGTGAAAAGAGCATGGGCCTAGGAGTCAGAGGACCTGGGTTTTAATCTGGGCTCCACCACGTAACCTCTATCTGACCTTGGGCAAATGGCTTAACTTCTCTATTCCTCAACTGCAAAATGGGGATTCTGTTCTCCATTTACACTCACTCCCTTGGTGAACTCATTCGCTCTCACGGCTTTGACTACCATCTCTACGCAGATGACACGCAGATCTACATCTCCGCCCCGTCCTCTCCCCCTCCCTTCAGGCTCGCATTTCCTCCTGCCTCCAGGACGTCTCCACCTGGATGTCGGCCCGCCACCTAAAACTCAACATCAGCAAGACTGAGCTCCTCATCTTCCCTCCCAAGCCTGGTCCTCTCCCAGACTTCCCTATCACCGTGGATGGCACGACCATCCTTCCCGTCTCTCAGGCCCGCAATCTCGGTGTCATCCTTGACTCGTCTCTCTCGTTCACCCCACACATCCTATCCATTATCAAGACCTGCCGGTTTCACCTCTACAATATCGCCAAGATCCGCCCTTTCCTCTCCACCCAAACGGCTACCTTACTGTTACGGGCTCTCGTTATATCCCGGCTAGACTACTGTGTCAGCCTTCTCTCTGACCTCCCTTCCTCCTCTCTCGCCCCGCTCCGGTCTATTCTTCACTCCGCTGCCCGGCTCATCTTCCTGCAGAAACGATCTGGGCATGTCACTCCCCTTCTTAGACACCTCCAGTGGTTGCCTATCGACCTCCGCTCCAAACAAAAACTCCTCACTCTAGGCTTCAAGGCTCTCCATCACCTTGCCCCTTCCTACCTCTCCTCCCTTCTCTCTTTCTACCGCCCACCCCACACGCTCCGCTCCTCTGCCACCCACCTCCTCACCGTCCCTCGGTCTCGCCTATCCCGCCATCGACCCCTAGGCCACGTCCTCCCGCGGTCCTGGAACGCCCTCCCTCCTCACCTCCGCCAAACTGATTCTCTTCCCCTCTTCAAAACCCTACTTAAAACTCACCTCCTCCAAGAGGCCTTCCCAGACTGAGCTCCTCTTCTCCCTCTACTCCCTCTACCACCCCCCTTCACCTCTCCGCAGTTTAACCCTCTTTTCCCCCCATTTCCCTCTGCTCCTCCACCTCTCCCTTCCCATCCCCTCATCACTGTACTCGTCTGCTCAAGTGTATATATTTTCATTACCCTATTTATTTTGTTAATGAAATGTACATAGCCTTGATTCTATTTAGTTGCCATTGTTTTTACGAGATGTTCTTCTCCTTGACTCTATCTATTGCCATTGTTCTTGTCTGTCCGTCTCCCCCGATTAGACCGTAAGCCCCTCAAACGGCAGGGACTGTCTCTATCTGTTGCCGACTTGTTCATTCCAAGCGCTTAGTACAGTGCTCTGAACATAGTAAGCACTCAATAAATACTATTGAATGAATCTCAGTGGTTACTTTGCTTTGCCATTTTAATGGTTCTGACTGCTGTGGTTACATCTTCAGTAGTTGGGAGGTTTTCTACATTTTGAAGAACCTCATCGTCAGTAGTAGAAGATGAATAATGAAATAGAAATACTAATCGCTTCAGGATTCCCCCTTTGTATGTGATGAGGCTGTAAACATATTCCCTCTTCTGAGGTCCCATTTTGGCATGTTTTTTTAATGGGATTTAAGTGCTGACTATGTTCCAGTCACTGTAGTAAGCACTGGGGTAGATACAAGCTAATTAGGTTGGACACAGTCCTTGTCCCACATGGGGCTCAGAGTTTTAATCCCCATTTTATGGATGAGGCAACTGAGGCCCAGAAAATTTAAGTAACTCGACCAGGTTCACACAACAGACAGGTGGAGGAGCCGGGATTAGAACCCAGGTCCTTCTGACTCCCAGGCCAGAGGTCTAGGGCCATATTGTCTGAAAAGGGCTGGTCCCTGTTCAAACACCACTGTGTTTTGAAGAACTATGTATAGGGATGGATAATCTAACACCCTTAACCTCCCTTCTATATTATCCAACATTCCCTCTTGTAACCTATCATGTACCACTTGTCTATGAATTTGCATGTCCTTCTTGAGCCTATCAATATTTTCAGCTACACTGCTTTGTGTAGAAATATATTCCTTATGCTTACTTCTGTAAAGATGTTATCCTTCCACATAGACCTAATCCTCTATGAATCGATCCAAACTCAAAGCCCTTTTATGTTTGGGTGGCTACCAATGCCATTGGTGAATACTGGTCATAGGTTACATGACACAATGTAATGATGTCATGTGGAAACTATAACAGAAATTCACAGAATCTACAGCAGGTCCCTCCTTTTCCTTCAGTGCCACTATGTTCTCCTCCCAGGTCACTTATCCAAATCAGACAACTCACTGGCGGGACTTGAGGTGGAGGGATGCTGTGTGTTCAAACTAAAAACACTGGACCAAAACATGTCCCATTCCATACCAATGTCAGTCAGGGGACAGATCAGCTGAAAACTGGACTGTCCAAAATATAACCAGATGGAGTAGTGGATAGAGCATGGGCTTGGGAATCAGAAGGTCATGGATTCTAATCCAGGCTCTGCCACTTGTCTGCTGTGTGGCCTTGGGCAAGTCACTTCCCAGTTACCTCATGAGCCCCATGTGGGACAGGGACTGTGTCCAACCCAAGTTGTTTGTATCCACCCCCGCTCTTAGTACAGTTCCTGGCACATAGTAAGTGCTTATCAAATTCCACAATTATCATTATTATTATTAATGCCCCAACCCCACTTTTTAGTCTTGGGTTGGTTAAATCATCCCTGGTCACCAGGCAGCAGACCTAAAGGAATCTAGTTTTCTCTTCTATAAAGTAAGGATTAAATCCTACCCCCTCCTTGTTAGTCTGTGAACTCCATGTGGGACAGGGCCTATGTTTGCCCTGATTAGCTTGTATCTGCTCCATTGCTGAGTACAGTGCTTGGCACATAGTAAGTGCTAAACAAGTACCATAATTATTATAAAATATTATGAAGACTATCATTGCAAGCTCCCCCCTATATTGTAAGCTCCTCGAGGGCAGGGGTCAGGTCTACAGTGTTAGTAAAGCACTCTGCACCCAGAAAGCACTCAATAAATACCATCGATTGATTGCTTGCCCCAACTCCCTCAAGTATTTTGAGGAACAGCAAGAATCCAAAAGATATTTTGAGCTCTCTGTACTCTGCCGAATGAAAGGCCCAGTGCATCATTAGTGAATTTTCTCCCACTATCTTCTGGAAAAGATGAGGCTGATGAATGGGGTGCTACAGTTCTCAGCTGGAGGCAGGCATATTTCAATGATTGATTAGATCCTTCTTAGTGAGGGATCCACTGCGACTGCATTCATATTCCAGATTCACGAAATTGACATCAGTGGGGTGCTTCACACCTTGAAAAATAAATTCTGAAAAGGCATTAAAGAATCCCCTAGAGGGTTTGGAGGGAAACACTAGGGAGCAGAGAAAATGGCCATTTTAGTGATGGAATGATGAGCACCAGTTCTTTTGTGCCCTCCAGGAAGATGGCACTCGGGTCGATGACTTGAGAATGGGCTAGAGTTTCAGAACTGGATTCAATTCCAAATGAATCCAATAGCAGTAACTCTTTCTACTTGTGTCAAGAAAGGTAGTGGAATGTAAGTCTGGAGGGAGCTTACCTAACTTCTTTTGACTTTTCCACTTATCACTTATCCAAACCCACTTTGATTACTGTATCAGCCTTCTTACTGACCTCCCTGCCTCCTGTATCTCTCCTCTGCAGTCCATACTTCACTTGGCAGCCCATATAATTTTTCTACAAAACTGTACAGTCCATATTTCTCCACTCCTCATGAACTTCTAGTGGTTACCCATCCACCTCTGCATCAAATAGAAACTCCTTACCATTGGCTTTAAAGCCCTCCATTAGCTTTCCCCCTCCTACCTTACCTTCCTGATTTCCTACCACAACCCAGCCTGCACTCTTCACTCCTCTAATGCCGATCTACTCAATGTACCACCATCTCATCTATCTTGTTACCCAAATCCTGCCTTTTGGCCTGGAACTCCGTCCCTTTTCATATCCAACAGACAATCACTCTCCACCTTCCGCCCCACCACCACCCCCACCTTATTAAAAACATATCTCCTCCAAGAGACCTTCCCTTCTTGCTGCTGAGAAGCAGAGTGGTTCAGTAGAAAGAGCACGGGCTTGAGAGTCAGAGGTCATGGATTCTAATCCTGGCTCTGCCACTTGCCAGCTGTGTGACTTTGGGCAAGTCACTCAACTTCTCTGTGCCTCAGTTACCTCATCTGTAAAATGGGGATTAAGACTGTGAGCCCCACACGGGACAACCTGATTACCTTGTATCTCCCCCAGCACTTAGAACAGTGCTTGGCACATAATAAGCACTTAATGAATACTATCATTATTATTCCCCAGCTAAGCTCTCATTTCTTCTTCCACTCCCCTCAGCATTATCCTTGCACTTGGAGTTGGACTCTTTATTCACCTCCCTTCCACCCCACAGGACTTATGTACATGTCTGTAATTTATTTTAATGTCTGTTTCCCCCTCTGGACTGTAAGCTTGTTGTGGGCAGGGAATGTGTCTACCAATTCTGTTGTATTGTACTCCCAAGTGCTTAGTAAACTACTTTGCATACAGTGAGTACTCAATAAAAATGAATGATTGATTGATTGATTTCCCAAGCACACTACATAGCTTGCTTCCCAGGAGAAACATCCTTCAAAGGCGGGAGAATCACAATGCCTACTAATTAATTCCTTTCAAGTCTCGCAGGTCTGTGAAACAAGGCACTTCTGGGTAGCTTCTTCTCAAGGTGGATGAATCTACCCACTCTTGGTGTCCTATATGTAGATAGTCAAGTTATATAAGATCATAAAGCCCCAGAGACATACTCCTGGAGTTGGACTCCAGAGTGGAAAACATCAGAAAACTCAGGATACAAGTTGTTCATTTTTGTGGCCTAGGATGTGTTTTTCTTGTCTGGACCATTGAGAAGCAGTGTGGCCTAGTGGATAGAGCTTGGACTTGGATTGTCTGGGTTCTAATCCCGGTTCCACCACTTGTCTGCTGTGTGACCTTGAGCAAGTTACTTAACTTCTCTGTCCCTCAGGTACCTCATCTGATAAAAGGGGATTAAGACTGTGAGCCCCATGTGGAACATGAACTGTGTCCAACCTGATTAACTTTCATCTACCCCAGCACTTAGTACAATGCCTACCACATAAAGTTTAGCAAATACCATTTTTTTAAAAAAAGAGTTGTCTTTTAAGCTTTTACCCATTAGTCTACAGCTTCGGTGCCTGCCATTATTTGGGAATAGGAAGCTTGATAATGCTGGATGAGAACTGTTTGAATACATTCAAACTTCTTCTCACAAGATTCAAAGAGAAACCTTTTTCTTTTTTTCTGAAATTTGTCTGAACAAACTTTCAGTAATAATAATGATGTTGGTATTTGTTAGGCGCTTACTATATGCAGAGCACTATTCTAAGCACTGGGGTAGATACAGGGTAATCAGTTTGTCCCACATGAGGCTCACAATCTTAATCCCCATTTTACAGATGAGATAACTGAGGCACAGAGAAGTTAAGTGACTTGCCCACAGTCACACAGCTGACAAGTGGCAGAGTCAGGATTCGAACCCATGACCTCTGACTCCCAAGCCCATGCTGGAATGCCCTCCCTCTTCATATTCGACAGACAATTATTCGCCCCTCCTCCAAAGCCTTATTGAAGGCACATCTCCTCTGAGAAGCCTTCCCTGACTAAACCCTCTTTTCCTTTTCTTCCACCCCCTTCTGCATTGCCCTGATTTACTCTCTTTATTCATCCCCCCTCCCAGCCCCACAGCACTTATGTACATGCCTGTAATTTTATTTATTTGTATTAATGTCTGTCTCCCCCTCTAGACTGTAAGCTCGTTGTGGGCAGGGAATGTGTTTGTTATATTGTTCTCTCCCAAGTGGTTAGTACGGCACTCTAGTACGGTACAGTAAGTGCTCAATAAATACAATTGACTGACTGACTGACCTCTCTGTTGTTTCAGGCCAAAGATTTTTTTAAGGGGCCTGATAAAATAGATCCATTCTGGAGCAATTTTCCCTAGTATTAGTGAAAGATGGAGCAAGCATGAGCAATAGCCCAACCTCATAAGCACAGAAGAACACATCCATCATGGACAGTAGAGGGTGGATCCTAGGTCTTGTTGCCCTAATATTAGCAGGAGGGATTCTTCTGTTACAAGTGCAAAGACTCCAAGGTAAATGCTGAAAATCACCTTGCATTGTCACCTGTAGCGCTCCCTAAAGGGGCTATTCATCTTCCCTCTCAATTGCCACCCATCTGAATGCAGTTTGAAGTATAAATTCCCCGAAGTGAAACAAGCTATCTGAGGCCAAAGACTGTATAAAGGAAATGTTGAGGAAGACACAGATCCACAGAGGATTTCAGGCAGTGGTCAGTGTCCAGGGCATTGGGTTTCCTGGGAACTTCCCCCAAATGGGGCCAAGTTAGGGGCAGGAGGATGAATTTGAAGACAGTCTCCTTTTTTTTTTTTGAATGGTAGGTGTTAAGCACTTACCATGTTCCAGGCACTGTACTAAGTGCTGGGTGAAATACAACCTAATTAGGTTAGACACAGTCCATGTCCCACTTGAGGCTCACAGTCTTAATCCTCATTTTACAGATTAGGTAACTGAGACCCAGAGAAGTGAAGTGACTTGCCCAAGGTCACACAGCAGACAAGTGGCAGATCTGGGATGAGAACCCAGGTTCTTCTGACTCCCAGGCCCGTGCTCTGTCCACTAGGCCATGCTGCTACTTCCCTCCTGAAACCAGAGACTTGCTATTAGCTTTATAATGGAATCCTGTTTTGGCAGGGACTAGAAAATCACATTGAAAGCCATATCATAAATGCCTTTTGGGTTCATGCAAGGATAGGCCTGGTAGACTGGCTACGGATGGCTCAGCAAAGGGGAAAATAAGGACATAAATCTGTTGGCAATGTTATTCCTGGGTCTAACCAGTAAGCCAGCCAACCAAAGACTCTGTCACTAACAGTGGTACCCTCCCCTTGACTCCATCCTAATTCTCTTCTACTTCTCAGTTGCCTTCGGCACTGTGGACCATCTCCTTCTCCTGGAAACCTTATCCAACCTTGGCTTCACTGACTCTGTCCTCTCCTGGTTTTCCTCTTATCTCTCTGGCCGTTCATCCTCAGTGTCCTTCGCGGGCTCCTCCTGTGCCTTCCACTCCCTAATTGTGGGAGTCACTCAAGGGTCAGTTCTGGGTCCCCTTCTATTCTCCATCTACACCCACTCCCTCAGAGAACTAATTTGCTCCCATGGCTTCAGCTACCACTTCTATGTGGTTGTTACCCAAATCTACATCTCCAGCCCTGACCTCTCTCCCTCTCTCCAGTCTCACATCCCTCCTGCTTTCAAGACATTTCTACTTGGATGTCCTCCCATCACCTCAAACTTAACATCCAAAGCAGAGCTCCTTATCTTCCCACCCAAACCCTGTCCTCCCCCTGACTTTCCCATCAATGTGAATGGCACTGCCATCATTCCTGTCTCACCAGCCCGTAAGTTTGGTGTTATCCTTGACTCATCTCTCTCATTCAACCCACATATTCAATCAATCACTAAATCCTGTCAGTCCCACCTTCACAACATCACTAAAATCCTCCCTATCCTCTCCGTCCAAACTGCTACCATGTTAATACAGCCTCTTTGCTGACTTCCCAGCCTCCTGTCTCTGCCCACTCCAGTTCATATGTCACTCTGCTGCCTGTATCATTTTTCTACAGAAACGTTTGAGATATGTCACCCTGCTCCTCAAAAAACTCCAGTGGTTGCCCATCCATCTCCACAACCAAGTAAAACCTCCTCACTGTTGGCTTTAAAATACTCCACATCCTTGCCCCCTCCTACCTCACTTTACTTCTCTCCTTCTACAACCCACCCCACACACTTCACTCCTCTAATGCTAACCCTCTCACTGTGCCTCATTCTCACCTGTCTCACTGCTGACTCCTAGTCCACGTCCTGCCTCTTCCCTGGAACGCCCTCCCTCCTCAAATCCAACAGACAATTACTCTTGCCTCCTTCAAAGCCTTACTGAAGGCACATCTCCTCCAAGACGCCTTCCGAGACTAAACTCCACTTTTCCTCATCTCCCACTCCCTTCTGCATCTCCCTGACTTGCTCCCTTTGCTCTCCCTCCATCCCAGCCTCACAGCACTTATGTACATATCTGTCATTTTATTTATTTGCATTGATGTCTGTCTCCCCACCTCTAGACCATAAGCTCATTGTAGGCAGGGAACGTGACTGTTTATTTTTGTATTGTACTCTCCCAAGCACTTAGTAGAGTGCTCTGCACACAGTAAGTGCTCAATAAATATGAATAAATGAATGAAGGAACCATATTGGCCATCTGAGTATCCATCTTCATGGTTAGGGATGGACTGGTCAATATCCCTAACTCTCTCCCCTTGCAACAACCCATTTCAGACCACTTGTCCTTGAATTTATTCAAACCCTTCTGGAGTCTGCTGAAATTTTTGGCTTGCACACTTGCTGAAGAAACTAATCTCATATGCTGACCCACAAGGTGTTACATACTTAAAAAAAAAAGCATCATGTGTGAGTGAGTTTCTACTATGTATAGTCAGGTGCTTGTAAATGGGTTTTTTGACATTGTTAGGCAGACTTTTAAGGTATTAGAGTACAAGTGCAAGTTCTCCCAATAAAGTTATTGTAGTTTTATCATCATGCTTACTGAAATGGATACTTTGCTGCTCTCATTTTAATATACCCTATCCTATTTGGTTTTGAAATAGTAATGAAATGCAGGATACCACCATTTTGCAAAAAATAATATATATGCTTATTATACTGCCCTAGACAGGTTAATGTTTTTGCATTTTATAACAAGAAAGTTTATTACCATGGTGGAATTAATGTGTGTAGAGCAATATCCTCCAAACCAGTTGTTACCAGTAGATAAAGTCTGATTTTGTAATTGCTAACTGAATGCAGGATCGAGAGTTATTATTGGAGCAAAATCATTAACTGCTAGAAGGATTATCAGAATGGTAATATTTCGATACTCAAAGCAGCATCCAGCGTCTTGTTTTAATTGGCTATTAAAGATGTGCTCTGGGTGGTTTTGAAAGAATCATCTTATCAATATTTTTATTTAGAGATGATTTACAGAACTGTCACGGCTGTTCCCGTTCCTATCATTAAAGCTCTATCAGTGCTTCCATTATAAACACTTTATTATTTGAATGACTTCCCTGCAGAAATAGAAACATATATGTTTCTTTTATGTTGTTGGAAATGCTGTAAAGAGAAGACTAGCTATTTGTTCATTCTATGATCCTGGTTTTGATAATGGTCGGTGCTCAGGTCCACATCCCCTAGAAACAAGGACATTTGATTGTGCCAGAGGAAATTTCTCCCTCACTTCATCGGCTGATCTACTTCTGTCCAGAAGTGAGAGTTACTGACTGCCCTAGAAATCTGAAACCAAGATAACGTCAGTGCTGATGCTTTTCTCATGCCCAGGCTAATCCTTCTTTTTGGTGTTTCTGGACCTGGTGCAGCTCAAGAACATTCTGTGGCAATGCGTCCTAAATATACATAGATCCTTCAAATTAAAATTTTAGAACAGTCTAATACCTTTTTGACTTTGTGGGCAAACACGAAATGTTGAGTAGGGTTGCCTTAAAGTAGCAGTGCAGCCTAGGGGAACTGACACAGGCCTGGGAGTCCGAAGATCTGGGTTCTAGTTCCGGCTCTGCCTACCACGTGACCTTGGGCAAATAACTTAATTTCTCTGTCCCTCAGTTTCTTTAATTGAAAAATGGGGATTTGATTCTTGTTCTCCCTCCTGCTTAGACTGTGAACTTCATGTGGAGCAGGTATTGTATCTGACCTGATTATCTTCTATCTATCCCAATGCTTAGTTCAGGGCTTGTTTCATTCTAGGCACTTAACAAATGGGACCATTATTATTATCGATTAGTGCTCTGGGTTTGTCCTATATATGAGATGACAAATTCAGTGAATCAGCCTGCAAATGGGAGGGGAAAATGTCCCTAATTCTGTCGCATTGTGCTCTGCCATGTACTTAGTACAGTGCTTTGCACATAGTAAGAGCTCAATAAATACTATTAAGTGATGCAAATGATATAATTTTGGTTCCTTGAAACCTGGTCGGTGTCAATGTTTGTGGTATAGCGAATGCAGAATGCCAAGAAGGAAGTCCTCTTCCCCCTACTACAGCATTATATTCATTCATTCATTCATTCATTCATTCAATAGTATTTATTGAGCGCTTACTATGTGCAGAGCACTGTACTAAGCGCTTGGGATGAACAAGTCGGCAACAGATAGAGACAGTCCCTGCCGTTTGACGGGCTTACAGTCTAATCGGGGGAGACGGACAGACAAGAACAATGGCAATAGATAGAGTCAAGGAGAAGAACATCTCGTAAAAACAATGGCAACTAAATAGAATCAAGGCTATGTACATTTCATTAACAAAATAAATAGGGTAATGAAAATATATACACTTGAGCAGACGAGTACAGTGATGAGGGGTTGGGAAGGGAGAGGTGGAGGAGCAGAGGGAAATGGGGGGAAAAGAGGGTTAAACTGCGGAAAGGTGAAGGGGGGTGGTAGAGGGAGTAGAGGGAGAAGAGGAGCTCAGTCTGGGAAGGCCTCTTGGAGGAGGTGAGTTTTAAGTAGGGTTTTGAAGAGGGGAAGAGAATCAGTTTGGCGGAGGTGAGGAGGGAGGGCGTTCCAGGACCGCGGGAGGACGTGGCCTAGGGGTCGATGGCGGGATAGGTGAGACCGAGGGACGGTGAGGAGGTGGGTGGCAGAGGAGCGGAGCGTGCGGGGTGGGCGGTAGAAAGAGAGAAGGGAGGAGAGGTAGGAAGGGGCAAGGTGATGGAGAGCCTTGAAGCCTAGAGTGAGGAGTTTTTGTTTGGAGCGGAGGTCGATAGGCAACCACTGGAGGTGTCTAAGAAGGGGAGTGACATGCCCAGATCGTTTCTGCAGGAAGATGAGCCGGGCAGCGGAGTGAAGAATAGACCGGAGCGGGGCGAGAGAGGAGGAAGGGAGGTCAGAGAGAAGGCTGACACAGTAGTCTAGCCGGGATATAACGAGAGCCCGTAACAGTAAGGTAGCCGTTTGGGTGGAGAGGAAAGGGCGGATCTTGGCGATATTGTAGAGGTGAAACCGGCAGGTCTTGGTAACGGATAGGATGTGTGGGGTGAACGAGAGGGACGAGTCAAGGATGACACCGAGATTGCGGGCCTGAGAGACGGGAAGGATGGTCGTGCCATCCACGGTGATAGAGAAGTCTGGGAGAGGACCGGGTTTGGGAGGGAAGATGAGGAGCTCAGTCTTGCTCATGTTGAGTTTTAGGTGGCGGGCCGACATCCAGGTGGAGACGTCCCGGAGGCAGGAGGAGATGCGAGCCTGAAGGGAGGGGGAGAGGACAGGGGCGGAGATGTAGATCTGCGTGTCATCTGCGTAGAGATGGTAGTCAAAGCCGTGAGAGCGAATGAGTTCACCGAGGGAGTGAGTGTAAATGGAGAACAGAAGAGGGCCAAGAACTGACCCTTGAGGAACTCCAACAGTTAAAGGATGGGAGGGGGAGGAGGCTCCAGCGAAGGAGACCGAGAATGACCGGCCAGAGAGGTAAGAGGAGAACCAGGAGAGGACAGAGTCCGTGAAGCCAAGGTGAGATAAGGTATGGAGGAGGAGGGGATGGTCGACAGTGTCAAAGGCAGCAGAGAGGTCAAGAAGGATTAGAATGGAGTAGGAGCCATTGGATTTGGCAAGAAGGAGGTCATGGGTGACCTTAGAGAGAGCAGTCTCGGTAGAGTGGAGGGGACGGAAGCCAGATTGGAGGGGGTCTAGGAGAGAATGGGAGTTAAGGAATTCTAGGCATCGATTGTAGACGACTCGTTCTAGGATTTTGGAAAGGAAGGGTAGTAGGGAGATAGGGCGATAACTGGAGGGGGAAGTGGGGTCAGGAGCGGGTTTTTTTAGGATGGGGGAGACGTGGGCATGTTTGAAGGCAGAGGGGAAGGAGCCCTTGGAGATTGAGTGGTTAAAAATAGAAGTTAAGGAAGGTAGGAGGGCAGGGGCGATGGTTTTAAGAAGGTGAGAGGGAATGGGGTCCGAGGTGCAGGTGGAGGGGGTGGCACTTGCGAGGAGGGAGGAGATCTCCTCTGAGGATACTGCAGGGAAGGATGGGAAAGTAGGGGAGGGGGTTGGTGGGGGGGAGGGGAGAGGCGGAGGGGTGACTTGGGGGAGCTCAGACCTGATCGTGTTGATTTTCGTGAGGAAATAGGTGGCCAGATCATTGGGGGTGAGAGATGGGGGAGGGGGAGGAACAGGGGGCCTAAGGACAGAGTTAAAGGTCCGGAACAATCGGCGGGGGTGACGGGCATGGGTGTCGATGAGGGAGGAGAAGAAGCTTTGCCTGGCAGAGGAGAGGGCAGAGTTAAGGCAGGAAAGGATAAATTTGAAGTGTGTGAGGTCGGCTTGGTGCTTGGACTTTCGCCAGCAGCGCTCAGCAGCTCGAGCATAGGAGCGTAGGAGGCGGACGGAGGAGGTGATCCAGGGCTGTGGGTTAGTGGAGCGAGAGCGGCGGAGGGAAAGGGGGGCGAGAGAGTTGAGATGAGTAGAGATGGTGGAGTTGAGAGCGGAGACCTGATCGTCGAGAGTGGGAAGAGAGGACAGGGCGGCAAGGTGAGGAGAGATGCTATTGGAAAGACGGATGGGATCGAGAGAGCGGAGGTCTCTGTGGGGCAGTAGCGAAGATTTGCAGGGGGAGGGAGTGTGAGAGATGAGGCAGGTGAGAAGGTTATGGTCAGAGAGAGGGATTTCAGAGTTGGTGAGGGAGGAGATAGTGCAGCGGTAGGAGATGACGAGATCGAGGGTGTGACCGAGTCGGTGAGTGGGCGTGGTATGGTGGAGGAGGAGGTCGGCAGAGTCGAGGAGGGATAGCAGGCGGGCGGCAGAGGAGTCGTCGGGTACATCCGTATGGATGTTGAAGTCTCCAAGGATCAGAGTGGGCAGAGAGAAGGAGAGAAGGAAGGTGAGAAAGGGGTCAAGGTGGTTGAAGAAGTCGGAGGTGGGACCGGGAGGGCGGTAGATGACGGCGACAAGTAACTGGAGTGGGTGGTAGAGGCGAATGATATGGGCTTCGAAGGAGGGGAAGGAGAGGGAGGGGGGAGGAGGGATAGTGCGCAAGCGGCAACGGGGCGAGAGGAGGAAGCCGACGCCTCCTCCCTTACCGGTGAGTCTGGGGGAGTGGGAGAAGGAGAGGCCTCCACTGGAGAGAGCGGCGGCGGAGACCGTGTCTTCGGGAGAGAGCCACGTTTCCGAAAGGGCGAGGAGGAGGAGAGAGCGGCTCCCAAAGTGCATATGCAAGTAGCCCTCAACTGAAAATATCTCGGGATATGACAGCTGGAATTTAGAACCTTTCGAATTTTACACTGCATTTCAGTTTTACCTAACTAGCCTCCATTATGGCACTAGCTCTGGGGGCATGGGCAGTTGGTGGAGAGTTGCCTAGGAGCTGTGCGGATGTGGGGAAACCTGCAATGGCATGAGAAAGGAAAGGGAAAGGAGATGAAGGTTTAAAAAGGGCCGGGAGTGGGACAGGAAAGGCTGTTTGTATGCGGGTGGGTGGTTATCTGATACCTGTTAACTGATACATTGAGAAGAAGAGCACAGACCTGGGTTTTACTCCCAGCTCTGCCACTTGTCTGCTGTGTGACTCTGGACAAGTTCCTTAACTTCTCTGGGTCTCAGTTCTCTCATCTGTAAAATGGGGATTAAGACTGTGATCCCCATATGGGACACACCCTGATTAGTTTGTACCTACCCCAGAGCTTGCTACAGTGCCTGGCACATAGTAAGCGCTTAAAAATACCATAAAAACAAAAAACAAAAAACCTGATTTCCAGGCAGACTTAACAGGGAGGGTTCACACTTCCATTGAAGAAAATTGAGCGTCCTATCGTGGAACCTTTCAGCCTTAAAATAAATGCATTATTGTAGCTAAATTACTTATCTATAACACATGGAGTACACAATTTTGGGTAGTTTTGGAAAAATGGGATATCCCATTTTAGTTTAGCAACCAATCTTCCCTTTTAGAGCATTATTCCTAAGACAGAACTGATTCTGGTTTGCAGCATTTGGATTTAAGGTGCTATGTTTGTAAGTCTGAAAATTACTTTTATAATGTAGGATGGATATCCAGCTTGGATTCAGATTCTGTAGTTTGGGACTCAAAATCATGATAGATTACATCCCAGAAAGGTAACTCATTCACCTGCAGGCAGAAGCTGTGGAGTCGGGTAGTCAACCAAGAAGGAAGACAAAGTGGGAGAAGCGAAAGAGGATACCCAGGAGTAATAATAGCCCAGGAATAAAAATAACCCAGGAGAAGCAGCATGGCTCAGTGGAAAGAGCATGGGCTTGGGAGTCAGAGGTCATGAGTTCGAATCCCAGCTCTGCCACTTGTCGGCTGTGTGACTGTGGGCAAGTCATTTAACTTCTCTGTGCCTCAGTTCCCTCATCTGTAAAATGGGGATTAAGACTGTGAGCCGCACGTGGGACAACCTGATTCCCCTATGTCTACCCCAGCGCTTAGAACAGTGCTCGGCACATAGTAAGCGCTTAACAAATACCAACATTATTATTATTATTAATAATAGCATCTATTGAGCACTCACTGCGGGTAACTCATAGTACTAAATTCTCGGGAAGTGCAAAACAAGCAAGTGACATATCATGTGCCCACAAGGAGCTTTCATTCTAGTTAAAGAGAAGGGTTTAGGGAAGATCAGAAGGGGAGGTCTGTAGCAATTAAGAAAATGATGGAAAAGAGGAGGTAGGTGTGGAGTGGCAAAGCACAACTGGGAGAACTCCTTTCGCATTGCTGTTGCTAGGGGACCAGGGAGACGGAACACTTATCCTGGACTTATTAAACTCAAGGGGTTCCCCTATGGCCATTGATATCAGGAGGGGTTTGTGTCGGGGAGGGCAGCACAGACCTGGAAGCAGGGCTGGGCATCTCCTCTGGGGAAGCTGGAAAGAAATTGACATAATTTGCTTTTCACCATCTCTATGGAGTGCCTCACCAAGCCCATCAATAGATCGTGCTGCTAGTGTGGCCTAGGGGAAAGAGCACGGGCCTGGAGTCAGAGGATCTGGGTTCTAATCCCAGCTCTGCCACATGCCTGCTCTGAGACCTTGGATAAGTCACTTAACTTTTCTGTGCCTCAGTTCCCTCATCTGCAAAATGGGGGGTCAATACCTGTTCTCCCTTCCCATGTAGACTGTGAGCCCATGTATAGGAGCTTGTATCTTGTGTCTACCCAAGTGCTTAATACAGTGCTTGGCATATAATAAGACTTAAATAAGTCTTATTTAAGACTACATTATTATTATTATTATTTTGTGGAGAATGAGGGGTATGCATGTATGTGTGTGTGTGACAGAGAGAGAGAGAGAGATAGTTCTTTTCAGCTAAAGTGATTCATCCTCATTAGTATCAATCTGTATTTCCATCATAAAGGCTCAGGTGGTTTGTTAGAAGGAATTGTGTTCAAACAATTGGCAAAGAGACATCACTAATGTCCATTTTTTGCTAGTAGCCCAGGATTGTGTAAATAGGAGGTGTTCTGGAAGATGAGCAGCTGTGTGTTTATCTTATAGATCATAGGAGAGCTCTACATGAGTAATGAAACATTTAAAACATTTTCAGGGTACATTATAAGCCTTACAAATAGACCAAAATTGCTCAAAAGGAGTCATTATGGCCAGTTATACCTGCCCTTAAATTCTCCCAGTAAAAGGTTTCTCTTTGTTTCCAGAAAAAAAGAAGGCTGTTTTATGATATAAAGCATAAAGAAAAATTGATGAAATGCTACATTCAAGTCAGGCTGACGCCCACACTCTTCGATGGCTGGTAATTACCAGGGCCTCGCACCAGGGGGATCAAGGCTGCTATAATTCCAGCAAGATGCATGATACAGATTCTGCCATGAGTGTAAAAGTTACTTTTAGAAGGGTCATTGGCTCCTTGAGATTTCTAGGGGACCATTAGTCAATCACTGTTTCAATTCTGTCCCAAGGACAAAGGCTACACCTTTTACTCTATTCACCTGTCTTGGAACATATGCTATTGGCCACTGGGAAATCAGTGGTGGGTACGAGGGTGAATATGACAATCCCTTTCACAACCCCTTGCTCTACTGTCACAGTAAAACATCGGGAGAGAACTGCAGATGACAGACCAGCCTGTGTGATAATCCAAAAACCAGCTTGCTCTCCTTGAGTGCTGGCTTCAAGAAAATTAGGGTACTAAATCGTAGGTCCAAAACAATGGCAGGTTCCTTGAGTGACAAGCACATTAAATGGATGTGAACAGTTTTTGTATTCATGGAATAGAACAGATTGTTAGGTAAAGTAGGGATATGTTATTATTATTTTTATTATATTAAGCACTTACTATGTGCCAAGCACTGTACTAAACACAAGGGTAGATACAAGATCATCAGGGCGGACACAGTCCCTGTCCCACATGGGACTCACAGTCGAAGTAGGAGAGAGTAGGATTTAATCCCCATTTTATAGATGAGGAAACTGAAGCACAGAGAAGTTAAGTGATTTGCCCAAGGTCACACAGCAGCCAAGTGGCAGGGCCAGAAGTAGAACTCAAGTCTTCTGATACCCAGGCCTGGTCTTTTGTCATTAGGCTACGCTATTTCTCTATAGGCATATATGCAGGTGTGTGTGGGTGTGTGAATCCATCACATTCAAAGATGACACTCCTTATCCAGCGAATGTGAATATGGCTGAAAAGACCGATGTGGGATGGCCACACTCTCCTACAATGTTTACAAGTAAAGATAAATAGTTTCTTGTGTCCCTGGGTTTATTACCCATCGGGCCTCTCCCTACTTTTGACTCTGCTTCCTTACATCCCAGTTTTCATGAAGCCTTTGGTATAGGAGAGAGCCCTCTCCCTTTTATTTGTACTTGCTGCAGTGGTCTCCTAATGGTCCACGGTTATATACATTGCTTGAGTCTCTGCTTTATCATATCTTTCAAATTGTTTTCTGCTCTATGGTGGGCATGTATCCCTTTTCCGCTCCCTATAGAGCAACTGTTTGGGTATCCTGCTGTCATCTGTTCTTCCCCCATGTCTGTGTGGCTGTGAGTATTGCTTCAGTGCTGGTGAACTGACTGCATTCCCAGATCTTGATTTTGGCAAAGCTGTCCTGCCATCAGGGGTTGAGGATGGTTCGTAGATGATGCTGATGAAACTGCTGCAGGAGCTGGATTTGGGTTCTCTACTAGGTTTAGATCTCTATTCTATTCTGTTTTCTATCACTCCATCGGTGCATTATTGGACAGCATACTGCTAGGAAGCAGAATTTAGTGGCTGTCTGTTTTAAGTTGTGGTTTGCCAACCAACTTTGAGTTGTATGTAGTTTCCTGTTACATGACTTCTGATTTCTTCAGACATCTGACCAGAACTTAGTGTTGCACCTGTAAAGTGAGTCATAACCATTTGCGTGTCTTCTCGTGTATGCATCTCTGGGGCAGTGTCATTTACCTATAGAAGTTCCTGAAACACTGACTCAAAAACTTTTAGTAAGCTGTTAACCTGTTGAGGTGGAAGAGTTTCCCAGTAGAACAGAGACTTATTCTAGCTCCAGCTTGCAGATCATCAGTGGTATTTATTAAACATTTACTATGTGCTAAGCGCTAGGGACAGTATTATACAACAAGGTTGGTAGATACGTTCCCTGCCCTCAACAAGCTTACAGTTTAGAGGATCTCTCACTGCATTTTCAAGCATGGTGAGAATAGGTTGAACTTGACCAACCTACTACACAACCCTGTTTCACTCCAGCAGTGATGGAGAAAGGATCAGACAGGTCACCTTCCACTCTAACTTGACTAACCATCCCATCGTGTAATAGCCAAAGAATCATGGTAAATTTCCCAGAACAGATTAATTTGTTTGAAAATTTCCAGAAGCTGGGACTGTTATGCCATTTATTAACCATTTATTATGAGATAAGCACTGGGAGATAAGCACATCGAATATTAGCCTCACAATTCCCATTTTACAGATGGAAAAACTGGAGCACAGAGAGGGTAAATGACTTGTGCAAGATCAGACAGCAGGCCAGTGGCAGTGCTGGGACTAGAATTGAGGTCTCTTGATTCCCAGGCCTATGCTCGATTCAATATCAATCAATTATACTTATTGAATGTTTGCTGTACTAAGTTCTTGGAAGAGTGCAGTACAGTATAGTTGGTAGACACAATCCCTGCCCACAAGAGAAGCAGCATTGCCTACTGGATAGAGCACGGGCCTGGGAGTCAGAAGGACCTGGATTCTAATCACGTTTCCACTGCTTGTACGCTATGTGACCTGGGGAGGGTCACTTAACTTCTCTGAGCTTCAGTTCCCTCATCTGTAAAATGGGGATTACGACTGTGAACCCAATGTGGGACAGGGACTGTGTCCAACCTGATTAGCTTGCATCTAACCCACTGCTTAGAACAGTGCCTGGCACATAATGATGGTGTAGTTATGGTGGGAAATGATAAATGCTTGGATCAGCATGGTAACGGTTTGGATGGAGAGGAGAAGACTGACAGGATTTAGTGACAGATTGAATATGCAGGTTGAATGAGAGAGATGAGTAGAGGATAAATCCAGGTTACTGACTAGGGAAACGGAAGATGGTGGTGTTGTCCACAGTAAGGGGAAAGTCAGGGGGAGGGCAGGGTTTGGGTGGAAAGATGAGGAGTTCTGTTTTCAGTAGACCACACTGCCTTTCAAATACTTTTGTAATTTCGGTAAACATGCTATAGAGGCCTTGGTGGTGGTCTTTGCACTTTTCCTGTATCTGTCACACTGCAAAGCTCAAATCTGTTTTGTTGGTTTTTTGTTTGTTTGTTTTATAGTATTTGTTAAGCACTTACTATGTGCCAGGCACTGTACTAAGTGCTGAAGTAGATACAAGATAATCAGGTTGGACACAGTCCCTGTCCCACATGGGGCTCAAAGTCCTAATCCCCATTTTACAGATGAGGTAATTGAGGCCCAGAGAAATGAAGTGACTCTCCCAAGGTAACACAGCAGACAAATGGTGGAACGGGGATTAGAACCCATGTCCTCTGACTCCAAGCCCGTGCTCTTTCCACTAGGCCACATTGAGACTACACTACTCCATTCCTTCCAACACTAAGCTAAAAATCTCATGCTCTATTTTGGTTTCTAGTTGCTAGAGAGTCAGTGGTGCTTTCCAACAGTTCCTTTGGTACCTAAGAAGTCTCACTCAGGGGTGAAGTGCGTAACCCAAATGGAAAGGGGCTAGTAAAAGTGCTCGACTATTTTCTCTTGGGCACAAGGTGGAAGAGACTCTTTCAACCAAATATACTTGGATTCCATCTCATCAGCAGCATTATCTCTGACCATGGAGCAGAAAGATATTACAGTGTCATGGCTGGAGTAAGAAACGATGCTGATGAAGCTATCCTATCTAAGGTTTGTGGATGTCTGGGGGAAGGGTTTAAGCAAAATTTTGAAATCACAAAAGTTCTGGCATATGTAGCAGACATTTTATTGAACAAATGCAATTTAGGAAGGGAGAGGAAACAAATTTTTTGACTTGAAGCCTCTGTTCCAGCTAGGGTAGTTGCACTAAACCCAGCCCATACTCTTCCCTCTTCTGCCTTGAGAAAACTCTCACTTATGGAGTAGTTGAGCCAACCCCCATTTATGGAATAGCTTATCCTTCCACTATCCCCTCTGCCCTTCTCATCTTTGGGTATTTGTTAAGTGCTTACTATGTGCCAGGCACTGTACTTAGAGCTGGGGTGTATACAAGCAAATCAGGTTGGACACAGTCCCTGCCCACGTGGGGCTCACATTCTCAATTCCCATTTTGCAGATGAGGTAACTGAGGCCCAGAGAAGTGAAGTGACTTGCTCAAGGTCACACAGCAGACTAGTGGAAGAACTGGGATTAGAATCCTTGACCTTCTGACTCCCAACCCCATGCTCTATCCACCTCACCATGCTGCTTCATGGCCTAGTGGAATTAGCACAGACCTGGGAGCGGGGAGACCTCGGTTCTAATCCTAGCTCTTGCCTGCTGTGTGACCTTGGGCAAGTCACAACTTCTCTGTGTCTCAGTTTCCTTAGCTGTAAAATGGGGGTTCAATACTTGTTTCCCCTTTTACTTAGAAAGTGAGCCCCATGTAGGACAGGAACTGTGTCCAACCTGATTATTTTGTATCTACCCCAGTGCTTAGTACAGTCGTTGGCATACAGTAAGTGCTTAAATACCCCAATTATTATTGGTAGTATTATTGAAAGCTTGAGCAAAATCTGGTCCTTAAAACTTCACTTCTGAATGGTTTAATAGGTTTCTGGAATTTCACATTTTTGTGAGAATGTGACAGTAAACTGCGCTTTATACACCCCTAGCCAGGAAGCATTTGGTGACATAATACAACTCTCTGCAACCAAGAATCCAGTAAAGTTTGGAAATAAAATGAAGCTCCGACTCACCTTTAATGAAGTGCGCATTTTGGGCAAGGAATTAGAGTCTGACCATGTAAAGGAGAACAGCTATAAGTTTTTAAAATAGCCCATTATTAACAATCTTCACCAAATCGACCTGTACCCACAGCGCAGTCAACCTTTTAACAAGCTGGACAATGGCTGAGGTAATTATGGGGGGAAATTACTGCTCCGGTGAAATGTAATCAATGGTTTATTACAGCAAAAAAAGATGTGTTTTTCCTCATTTCCTCTTCAACCTCCCCCTCCTGTCCACAATCCTTGGGCTGCAGCTCGGGGAAAATGATGCTCCTGCCCTTCCCTGGCCCTGGCAGAGTCCATGTGTTTCCACAGATCTGAATGAGGCAATAGAGGCTGCATCTTGAAAGGTTTTCCATTTTAATATCCCTTAATGACCAATAATGAATTCTTTAGAGTTAATCTGCTGTTCGCATGAAAACAATTCAGAGTGTTAAAAAAAAATCAATCATTAATGAGCGGTAAATGACAGCTCCACAACAACACAGCTGTATTTTTGTTAAAGTGATTAAACATTGTCTGCATCCATAATTGCATGGTTAATAAGAATGTTGAGCACCAAGTCAAGCATTGTTGCTAACGATGACAGATTAGGATGCTACAAATGTTTTAGAATTATGGGCCTACATTTTCAAAGGCGGTCCCTGGAACAGAACACAGGCAAATCGACTGAAGACTTAATTTGCATGGGCCATTACCATGTTTGTGCATGTCATTTGGGAGGCTGGTAGTTGAGACCCATTGAAAATCTAGCCCATTATGACTGCAAATGATTGTAATTAATAGTAACCGATCTTCCTCTGCCCAGGGCTGGTGGTTGGGATAGAGCCCTCTGAGGTATGATGGGTGATAATAGAACTGGAGTGGGGAATCAATGGATGAAAGACAAAGTGTAGAGCAAAGGGGTAAAAGTAGTGAAGGATGGTTTAGTTCAGCCTTGCAAATAAATAAAACAAAATCACCCTCCTGGACCATTATTTAGGTACAGGTGGCTGATGGGGTTGTGGAGCGGGAAAAGCATGTTTGGAAACCTCCTTCGAGGTGGGAAGAAATGTGAATGGGGTCAAGGGATAAAGGAATTGAGCTGCTAGATTCAGAGCCCTCTTTAAATCCTTCACCTGTGTGCACAGTGGCTAGCATTCTTCTGGGACCTGATGCGAGAAAAATGCTAACTAGCTGTCCTTCAGATTTAAAAGTGATATTATCAATAGTAAGAGCCGCCTATCCCTTCATGTGAATGTGGTAAAAAGACTAAGCATGACCCACAGTCCATTCTACACTGTTTACACAGAAGTATCACAGCTGATGTTTTTGCTAGTCACACACCCTGCCTTCTTAAAAAAGAAAAATCTGCCCCTTGGGCTCCTCATCGTCCCAGAGATTTTGTGGCAGGAGAGCAACACTCCTGATTGTAGCCTATCAGCCTGGTTTCTCTAAAGGTGTTGTCTCTGAAAGTCTTCTGATGCAGCACACTGTTTGAAACTGTGCTTCATTATGTCTTTAAAACATCAATTCTGCCCTCCCTGCTTTTATGTACCCTCTTTCAAATCACCATATAGAAGCTGCTTGGACATCCTACTCTTGTCCACTCTCCTTAGGTGTCCCACTAAACAAGAATGTGAGCCCCATGGGAGAAAGGGACCGTGTCAGACCTAGTACAAATAATAGTCATTTTGGTATTTGTTAAGTACTTATTTATTACATTTTTATTACACATTAGGCACTGTACTAAGCGCTGGAGTAGATAATAATTACGGTGTTTGTTAAGTGCTTACTATGTGCCAGGCACTCTACTAAGTGCTGGGGTGGATACAAGCAAATCAGGTTGGAACAGACCTTGGCACATAGTAAGCGCTTAACAAATACCATCATTACTATTATTATTGTCCCAGATAGGGCTCACAGTCTCAATCCCCATTTTATAGACGAGGTAACTGAGGCACAGTGAAGTGACTTGCCCAAGGCCACAAAGCAGGCAAGTGGTGGTGCCGGAATTAGAATCCAGGTCCTTCTAACTTCCAGGCCCGGGCTCTATCAAGTAGGCCACATGTATCTAACCCAGCACTCAGAAAAGTGCTTGACCCACAGTAAGCACTTAACAAACGCCCTATAATCATAATAATCAGAATGTTGATAACAATAATAATGCTGGTAACCCGAGTGTTGGGATATTGCCTAGACATTTGATTTAGAGAGTGCTATACAGATGATGCTGTTAGGCACCTTGAGACTTTAGTCTGTAAACTCCTTGTGGGCAGGGATCACGACAACTAACTCTGTTTTATTGTAACTCTACCAATAGTTTAGTACAATGTTCTGTACCCAGTAAGTACTCAGTACATTTCATTGAATGATTGATAGATTAAGAAACTGGTCACGCCTTCAGTACCCTCTCAGGATCACATCTGAAGAGTTTCCAGTCCTCTACCAGTCACAGTTACAGGAGGCAGAGTCAAGCAGCGGCATACCCATTCCATTCCTAGCTTGGGCAGTAGCTAGCGAGTGGAAGGCGAACTGCTGCAAGCCAAAACTCACCTGTGCTGGGCAGCAGCGGCATGGGAGAGAGTCAAGGGCAGAGACTCGAGTTTACTGCGCGGAGAAGGTGATGGTAAACCACTTCCGTATTTTTACCAAGAAAACTCTACGGATACATTACCAGAGCGATTGCAGATGGAGAATGGGGAGTTCTGGGAGAGATGTGTCCATGGAGTCACTATGGGTCAGAGACAACTCAACAGCATAAGACATTCTTCCTGTGGTTCAGTCATAGAAAAGGATTAACACCTCAAATTTAGTACTGGTGGTAGTAGTGTTTCTTGAGCAACCAGTTCGTTCCGTGCACTGTTCTGAGTGTTTGGGAATTATAGAATAAAGAAGTGACATCTTCCCTACCCACAAGGAACTCACACTCTATGTGGGGAGACAGACATAAAAATATTTCCAACCAGAGTCATCAAAATCAAAAATTGAATGTACAATTGAATAAACATATATACAGGATTCCTCAGTAGGGGTATAAAGAAATTCATAAGTGCCAGCCTTGGCTGATGGGTTTATACAGTGTAGGATGCTGGAAGGTTAATTGAGGATGGCTTGTTGGAGGAGGTGGGGATTTTTAGGAGGAGCTTTATAGACTTTTAGTTTGATAGCAAGCTTGTTGTTTCATTACCACACTCAGTCAGTTGAACAAAGGAAACTGGCCTTCTTGATTGAATTTTCTAACTTTGTCTATCTGAATACTTGGTTGATGCTCCTGGCTAACATGGAGTCAGGGAATGCATCTATTATATTGTTGTGGTACTCTCCTAAGTGCTTAGTACAGTGCCCTGCACAAAGTAAGCACTCAATAAATATAATTAAGTAGAATAAAAGGACAGTGTATATTCATTTAATTCCATATTGGCTGGCCATATTACTGTGAAGTAGCCTGTGAACTTTGGTGAACCTCTTAGAGTAGCCAAATTAGCTTATTTGAGTTCCAACTGTGCAGAGAAGTGCACTAAAATGCCTGAGAGTATCAATTAAATATAAAAGACCAGGTTCTAGACCTTGAGAAATTTATGATCTAATGGAGGAGATAAGTGGAAACAAATTACCAGTCATACAATAGGTAAAAGTCAAAAAGGGACAGAAGTGATAAAAAACAAAAATAAACTAGTGAATAAGCAGATACACAGGAGTGCTAAAGTGGTTGATGGGGTGCTGCCACCAGCAAGGCTTCCTGAAAAAGGTGACTTTAGGGGAATCTTGAAGAAGGGGCGGAACGCGATTTGCTGGATTTGAGCCCAGGCCAGTTATGCAGAGAGAAAGATATGAGCAATGGATCAGAGATGGGAGAGTGAAGAGGGAGAGAGAGACTTAGAAGTTCAGCATGGGGGGAGTAAAGCAGGAGAGCTGAGTATAATGAGGGAAGAGACCAGATAGGGTGACAGCTGGTGGAAGGCCTTGAAACCAATGGTCAGGCATCTTTTTGTTTTATGCCAGAAGAAGTGATTATTCTCCCCAACTCTCAGGGTTAGGGGAGGATTAAGCACTTAAATGATTATAAAGCATTTTGCAAATAGAAAGTGCTCTAGAAATGCTAAACCAAAAGAACAATTTACATGGCAATGGCCTGGAACCAGCTCTTTCTTCTCCCTTGCCAAGAGTGATTAAAAAGAAAACGAGCCACTGCAGTGGGTGGGCTCTTGAGCTGGTTTGGGAAGGTCTCGGAAGAGATGGACAAATCCCAGAGTTCACAGGTACTTTCTGACTGAGGTGTTGAAAGAGGATAACATAATGAAGACTACGGGTTGCCTTGGGGGAGACGTGGAAGGGCTCTAAAGCATTTATGACCCTTTGGTATGAAAGCTTCCTGGCCAATAAAAGAATCACTTGGCATTTGAACTCAAATGAGCAATGTGCTCTGATGGGATCAGCATGGAGTGATTTGTGCCATTAAATGTTGTCCCTTTCCAAGTTCATAAGGTACCAGCAAGGCTTATCTGGTGAAAGCAAAGACCTCCATCATTGCTTCACATTTCCTAGTTGCTGCTTCTTCTCCTCCTCCTTTTCCTCCTCCTCCTCCTCCTCCTCCTCCTCCTCCTCCTCCTCCTCCTCCTCCTCCTCCTCCTTCTTCTCCTCCTCTTCCTCCTTCTCCTCCTTTTTCTCCTCTCCTCATTCTCTTTCTCCATTTCCTCCTCCTCATCCTCCTCCTTCTCCCCTCCACTTTCTGGGAAAGAATGTCCTGGGTCTGAAGAACTGTCTGGTCCCCCCTGATTCAAGCTCAGCATGATTGGGAAGTTGATCCAGGGCTTCTGCCCTGCAAATCAGACCCTGCTTTTGTATGTTCCTTTTGTGCAACAGGGTGAACTGGATCACCCACCACCTCAAGGTCAAAACGTTATCATGTGACTGCCTGAGCTAGCAAAGTGGAACTTGGAAGTTTGGGCGGGACGCCTCCTCCACAACCAAACCCTCTAGGTAGTCATTTCAGGCCAGGAATACAGAAGGTGTCCCTTATCTCCGTGTAAACCAAATAAGGTATGGAATGAGGTGGGGAATGGAGATTGGACAAGCAGAAACCAGAAGCCCAAGCAGCTCGTAAGGACAGGTGATAAATACCTGCCACTTCCAACGTTCTGGGCAGAAGATCGAGACTTGCAGCAGCCAGCTGCGTGCCACCTCCGCCCAGAACATGGGATGCCTGCTCTGTCTGCACCAAGTGAGGAGCAGTGGGAGGGGTGAGTGTCCCGCTGAGTGCTTGGGGGGCTGGAAGCTAGGATGCATCTCCCTGTGCATATAACGCGTAAGTGAATTCCTCCCGAGTGGGAAGCATTTGTGGGCCGGAGCTAGGTGCTTCACCATGTGAGAATAATGCCTCAGTGCATGACTCCCCAGAGGGAAGTTCAGTTCACCACATGGAAGAAGTTTTGCATGGCTCAGCCTTTCTGACTCTGGTCTCTCACACTCACTGCGCCGATCCTCAAATCCGTCCCCGTGAGACGGATGACAACTGGCAGTGGACAGAGATCTGCTGATGAGGGAAGGAAAGAGGAGGTCCAGGGATAAAGGGGAAGAGGAGCAGGGAGAGCAGAAGCAACGAGATACTATTACATCTAGCATGCTCACTTTGCTCCTCTAACACCAACCTCCTCACCTGTCTGCTGAGTGACCTTGGGCAAGTCACTTGACTTCTCTGGACCTCATTTACCCTATCTGTAAAAGGGAGATTAAATCCTACTCCCTCCTCCTTAGACTGCGAGGCCCATGTGGTACCGAAACTGTGTCCAACCTGATGAATTTACATCTACCGCAGCGCTCAGAACAGTGCTTGCCACATAGTAAGTGTTTAACAAGTACCACAATTATCATCATTATTATTATCTTGTGACTGACCCCTGTTACGGAATTTATCAGAGAAATGTCTCTGATCTCGCAATCTCATGAGAGGGTCTCATGACCTTGGTGTAGAAATGAACAGACTCAAGAGAGCGAGCTGAGAGATGAGGAAAGGGAGGAAAGTGGCTGCCCGCCCGTTCACCCCAGGGGCATATGAGTGATGAAGAGCCCCTAGCCGTCTGAACCTGGTACCTTTATTTGCGAGCATTTCCACGTTCTGCTAGACCACAACTCTTCCAGTGCATGCAAAATCCTACCCAATCCCCTTGGTTGCCCGTACTCCAGCCTCCATTCAGAACCCAGTTCTTAGGAGTGGTCCATATAAAGTAATGTAATTGACACAAGGCTGCCCAAACTTAAATGATTGATCTCCCACAGGAAGGAGATTAAATGGAGACAGGATGTCTAGTACAGTATTGGAAGGAGATAGAACAAAGACAGGATGGTCATTCGTCTAGTACACCTCTCGTCCATGTCCTACATCTGACCTAGATTCCCTCCCCCTTCATATATGACACTCTCCCTAAGTTCAAAGCCTTATTAAAATCATTTCTGCTCCAAGCCCTCATTTCCCCTACTCCTACTCCCTTCTGCATCACTCTTGCACTTGGATCTCTGTTTTCAGCCCACCCTCTACCCCACAGAACTTATATACATGCCCACAATTTATTTTAATTTCTGTCCCACCTCTTCTCTAGACTGAAAACTCCTTGTGGACAGCGAACATGTTTACCAACTCTAGTATACTGTACTCTCCCAAGCATTTAGTGCAATGCTCTGCCCACAGTAAATGTTCAGTAAATATGATTGATTGCTAATGCTACTGCTAATAATAGTAATTGTGGCATTTGTGAAGCGCTTACTATGTGCCAGGCACTGTACTAAGCACTGGGGTAGATACAAACAAATTGGTTTAGACACTGTCCCTGTCCCACATGGGGCTCACAGTCTTAATTCCCATTTTACAGATGAGGAAACTGAGGCCCAGAGAAGTGAACTGACTTGCCCAAGGTCACACAGCAGACAAGCAGCAGAGCTGGGACTAGAACCCAGGTACTTCTGACTCCTTGGCCCATGCTCTATCCACTAAGCCACGCTGCTTCTCTTCTTTCTGCTGCTTCTACTCCTCCTGCTGCTGTTGTTAAAGTGAAGATCAGGGCCTCGGAAAAGAGAGGGCCGGAATGAAGGCCTGCATAGTTTAAGGGGAGGAACAGGGTGTAATGGGGATGGGAAAAGAGTCAGGACTTGGAGATATGTCATCAAGAAGCCCAAGGAACAAAGCTGAAAGGTCATGTAGGAAATGTCATCAAATACCAGAAGGCACCCTTGGTCATAAATCAGCACCCAGATTGATGACAGATGGAAGGTGTGGCTTCCAGGGGCAGAACCGGCCGACTGCAGCAGCAGCAGCAGCAGTTTTTCCATTAATCATCCTCATGTGATTTCAGTGCTCAGTCTGATTTTGGGGTGGGAGAAATGCAATCCCACTTCCCTATAAAGCCCAATCCTTTTGCTCCCTCTATTCTGGGCACCTGGTACAAGACCATTTGTGGATAGACTATGGGTTTGGGAGTCAGAAGGTCATGGGTTCTAATCCTACCTCTCTCACTTGACTGCTGTGTGACCTTGGGTAAATCACTTTACTTCTCTATGTCTCAGTTATCTTGTCTGTAAAATGGAGATTGAGACTGAGCCCCACGTGGGCCTGGACTGTGTCCAACCCGATTGGCTTGTATCCACCCCGTGCTTATTAGAGTGCCTGACACATAGTAAGTGCTTAACAAATATTGTAATTATTATTATTCTTAGTTCAGGTCCTGATTAAACATGCGTCCACTGTGAATGCTGTTTCTTCTTTTCAATATTTATGGACTCCAAGCCTATACCTTCATCCATCTGGCGGCCACCCTGCTCTTTGAAAAGGTAAGCAAGAACAAGAACAGGCTTCCTTCTGAGGCTCATCAGGAGATGGAATAAAAGACCAGCAGAGAAGCCTTGGAGACTAGACGAAACTGGTCCTGGATGGTGGCAGAACTCTCTAAGGTGAGAAGCACTGTCAGTGGATGGGGCAGGTTCCTACTTGAGCTCATCCAATTCAGTACTCTGCTTTCAGGTAATAATAATAATTGATAATTATGGTACTTGTTAAAGCCTTCTATGTGCCAAGGACCATTCTAAGCACTGGGGTAGATACAAGTTAATCAGGTTGGACACAGTTCATGTCCCACGTGGGGCTCGCAGCCTTAATCCCCATTTATCAGATGAGGTGACTGAGGCCCAGAGAAGTTAAGTGACTTGCCCAAGGTCACACAGCAGTCATGTGTCAGAGACAGGATTAGAACCCAGGTCCTTCTGACTCCCAGGCCTGTGCTCTATCCACTAGGCAATGCTGCTAATTCCCAGAATAGAGGTGGGTGGTGGTGTTTACTGTCCCTCCTCCACCTGTTCACTCATACCATTTCCTCAGCCTGAAATTCCTCCTCTCCCCATCTTCAAATAGCGAATCAGCTATTTATACTACTTCGTGCTATCTTCTTGCTCTTCTTCCTGCTTCTGTTATTTGTAAGTCATTTTATCTTCCCTGTCTCCTTGGAAGTTTGTAAGCGCCTTGAAGGCAGAAATGTGAGTCTTGTTCCTGTTCTTTCCTAAGCTCTTAATACAGTGTTTTGTGCTCAGGGAGTGCCTTCCTTAAAGCTCTCTAGGGAGGGAAACTTTACACTCTCCCTCGGTATTCTGTTCCAGTGTTTAAGCCCCCCTGAGAGTCAGGAAGCTCTTCCATTTATTAATCCCAACTCTCTCCTGCTGCAATTTTAAACCTATTTTCTCATGGTTCTCAGAGGACATGGAGAACAGCTGGATGGCATCCTCTCCTTGAAAACCCTTCATAGACTCAAAAGCTATTATTAATTCCCTCCTCATCTTCTTTCTTCAGGTGAAAGAATCTCCATTCATTTAACCTTTCCTTATGGGAAATATCCTCCAGCTCATAAAGCATCTTTGTATCTCCTCTTTAATTTTATCACATCCTTTTAAAGGTGTGAGGACCAATCCACTAGTTTTTTGGTTTTATTCATTTAAAAGGTATTTGCTAAGCACTTACTCTGTGCCAGGCACTCTACTAAGATGAGGCAGATACAAGTTAATCAGGTTGGACATGGTCCAGGTCCCACATGGGGCTCACAGTCTTAATTCTCATTTTATAGGTGAGGTAATTAAGGCACAGAGAAGTGAAGTGACTTGTCCAGGGTCACACAACAGACACGTGGCAGAGCTGGGATTAGAACCCAAATCCTCTGACTCCCAGCTCCTTAATCTTTCCAGTAGGCTACACCACTTCCCTAAGCTCTTTGATGTCAGAGTTTGTGTCTTTTACCATAGTCTCCTAAGTGCCTAGCACAATGCTCTGCACACAATAGGCACTCAGTAGATACTGTTGCTTGAAAAACTGGACCCTTTGCTGAATGTACTGGAGAAAGTTATTGCTCTCTTGAATAAGGAATAACTGTGGTGAGCATTCCAGGACCAAGTAGCTCTGTTTTGGTTTGACAGATTTTGGTTTTTCAACTAATGCAACATTTCCTCCCTAGGGATTTCAGCTTCTTCTGGATCACTTTATTTGTGTGTTCAGATTTTTTTCTAGCGAATCTATTTTCATCAGCTCTCTTCAGGCCAGCCTGGCCTGCCCTCTTATCCAATTCCAACACTCCCCACTGGGTCAGAACCTTTCTTAACTGGTTAGCTTCTGCTTTGATTTTATGACATCAAGTGCAAACATTATTTGAATTCAAAACCAAGGAAATATGAAATCAATCTTCCTGGACTTTCTCCCAGGTAGAGAGATTTTCCGATCCACCAATCCCTCTGCAGAGAGGGGAGTAAATCAGTCAGACCTCTGTATTTATTGAGCACCCACTGTATGCTGAGGATTGTTCTAGGAAGTATAAGGAAAGATGGGATTGGAGGAAAAAAATTTGGGGAGCAGGAAGTTTTTTTTTTATTGTTGTTTTTTTTTTACAGTGGACCAACAAATAGTTTGGGTGAAGCTGAATCTCCAAAGTGGCTTTATATCCTGTATTATTTATGAATTAATCCAAAGTATATATTTGTCTCTATTTCATTAATTTCCTATTGAGTTAATCAAATGCTGAGTTGCACTGGTTTAGCAAGAACTAAAGATCACAGACCTTAGTGACCTCAACCATGGCTTATGAAGTGCTTAAGGCCACAAGCATGTCTGCTGCTGTTGGGGACCAACAGAGACTTTTTTTAAATCAATCAATGGTATTTATTGAGCGCTTACTGTGTGCAGAGCACTGTACTACAGAGTTA
Source organism: Ornithorhynchus anatinus (assembly GCF_004115215.2). NCBI lineage: Eukaryota > Metazoa > Chordata > Mammalia > Monotremata > Ornithorhynchidae > Ornithorhynchus > Ornithorhynchus anatinus. Next base: position 27,561,533 of record NC_041753.1, on the reverse strand, counting down.
GTAGACACGTTCCCTGAGCATAACGAGCTTACAGTCTAAAGACTTTCTATTCAGTAATGAGACTGCTCCCCTCTCAGGGTCACACCTGGAGAGTTTCCAGTACTCTACCAGTCTGGACTATGGGAGGGAGAGTCAAGCAGAGGCCTGTCCATTCAATTCCTAGCTTGAGCAGTGGCTAGTGAGTGGAAGGCAATCTGCTATAAGTCAAAACTCACCTGTGCTGGGCAGCAGAGGTATGGGAGAGAGTCAAGGGCGGAGTCTCAAGTTGACTGCGTGGAAGGAGTCAATGGTGAACCACTTCCATATTTTCACTCAGAAAACTCTATGGATCCACTCCGAGAATGATTGTAGATGGAGGTGGGGCATTCTGGGAGAGATGCTGAATTGTACTTTCCAAGCGCTTAGTACAGTGCTCTGCACCCAGTAAGTGCTCAATAAATACAGTTGAATGAATGAATGTGTCCATGGTGTTGCTATGGGTTCAGAGATGACTCAATGGCATAACTAAAGAATGAGACCGTACTCACTACACCTGTAAGCTGTCTCTCAGTGTGTGATGTTGGCTGTGATGTTGGCCACAGGAAGGCCGTGTGAGGGAATGAAGGCAAATAATAATAATAATAACTTTGGTATTTGCTAAGTACTTACTAGGTACCAAGCACTATGCTAAGCACTGGAGTAGATATAAGATAATCAGGTCCTAAATGGGACTCACAGTCTTATTAGGAGGGAGGACAGGTATTGAATCCCCATTTTGCAGATGAGGGAACTGAGGCCCAGAGAAGTTAAGTGACTTGTCCAAGGTCACACAGCAGGTAAGTGGTGGGAGTCTCCTGACTCGCTTCCCACTAGGCTACACAGCTTCTTAGTTCAGTGCAACCACCAGCATTAAATAATAATGGTATTTATTAAGCACTTATGATGTGCCAAACATACTAAGCATTGGAGTAGATACAAGATAAGTGCTTAGTACAGTGCTCTGTACACAGTAAGCGCTCAGTAAATACGGTTGAAGTTGGTCATAGACTCTGTCCCTCATCAGGCTCACATTTCAAGTAAATCAAGCAAATGTCCTCTTGACAATAGAATATTCCTTCCTTTAATCCTCCTACAACCTTATTTTGAAATCCTAAAGAGTGAAGAACCCAATATTGGTCTCTTGAATTCTAAGAAGGCAGCAGCTTGTTTAGAGATAAACTCTGATGCCTGAATTATCCTATTCATAAATACATTGTTTATCTCCTCTGGGCAGAGGGTGAGTGAGGAAGAGATTGTTCAGCCTCAACCTGCACAGTCTAGAATTCACACCATCAGTAACATCCCCTTTGAATATGAAGGATTACTAGATTTACTTTTGGTAAAGAAGATGTGTCTGCTATTTACTGAGAATCTATGTTCCTGAAGGCCTTCTGGGGTGGGATCTGGGTTAATTACTGTCCTAGTTTTACAAGGTTCTCATCTTGTTTCTCTTTTGGTATGTACAACTTGGCAAAGGTCGAAATTACCCCATACTGCTTCTGATAAAGATTGAATTCCAAATGAAGATGTTCAAGTGAAATCACTATAATAGTTACCAAAAGGAGAGAAGACTTGAGTTACTTTTGAAAATTCTGGCAGCAGGTGCTATTTTGAATCTTTTTCCTTTGCTCATTGTCCTTGAACAATTACCACATACCACCAAGTTGGGAAATTCAGAATATTTTCTGGGGCAACAGGGTTGTACTTAAAATAGTTTGCTTTGGGGACCTCTTTCCAATATGAAAAGTGATTTGTTATGTGTATTAAGAGTCAGATGTCACATACACCAAGGTTAATGTGTAAATCCTCCAGAGCTGCCCATACCCTGGCCACAAATCCCTCTCAACCCCTAAGAGATCTATTTTGTTGCAGGTAAGAGTGATGATTTTAAAAACAGCTCTTCAATCCTTCAGGATTTCAGATCTATCTTTGTCTTTTCTGTCCTTGCAGGAGAATGCTCGCCATTTGAGATTGGCCGAGATTCATCTGAAAGGCGTAATGGTTTCCTCACTGCCAGTGATGCCAGGAGGAAAGAACTGGGGAGGGAACCAATTTGCAAAGTGTGTGTGTGTGTGTGTGTGTGTATGATTTCGGGTGTGTGGGGGTGGGGGCGGGAGAGGGGCAGAATGCACAAATTCTCAAACCCTGGAACCGATAGGAATTTTCTTCCGCAAGTGAATTTTAGAACAAACGTTTTGCAGAACTGGATTGAAGGTGGGGCAATTTGACTACTGTCTTTTTAAAAATATATATTTAAACACTTTTTTCACATCCCTGGGGTGGAGTTGATTTTCTTCTGTTTCAACAGAGGTTTTCACCATCTTCAGCAGCATCTAATAATACTGATCAATCCTGGGCTTGCTGCTCCACTAAGAAGTTTAATAATAATGTTGGTATTTGTTAAGCGCTTACTATGTGCCAAGCACTGTTCTAAGCGCTGGGGTAGACACAAGGGAATCAGGTTGTCCCACGTGGGGTTCACAGTCTTAATCCCCATTTTACAGATGAGGTAACTGAAGCACTGAGAAGTTAAGTGACTTGCCCAAAGTCACACAGCTGACAAGGGGCAGAGCTGGGATTTGAACCCATGACCTCTGACTCCAAAGCCCAAGCTCTTTCCACTGAGCCATGCTGCTTAGGCAGAGTTAGACTTGGGTCCTTAGGGATTTCCACCTCTCATGTTATCCATTTATTGGTCTGAGCTTCTGGGTTGCTCAGTAGCTAGAGAGAATGCTCTCAAGGCTTGCAGTGCAAGCTTTATTTCACTGGACGACAGAGAACTTCAGACTTGGTGTCCCATGTTATCATTGAACAGGTAAGTTCTTTGTCATAAAGAGAAATTAGCCACTATGGTGCAGAAACTTCTTGATTTGCTTAGCATACTGGCTGCCATGGCTCACTTAGCTAGTCCTCCTAATAATAATAATAATGATGATGGTATTTGTTAAGTGCTTACTATGTTCTGGGCACTGTACTAAGTGCTGTGATGGATACAAGCAAATCAAGGTGGACACAACCCCTGTCCCATGTGGGGCTCACAGCCTCGACCCCCATTTACAGTTGGGATAACTGAAGCACAGAGAAGTGAAGTGTCTTGCCCAAGGTCATACAAAAGACAAGTGGCAGAGCTGGGATTGGAACCCATGACCTTCTGACTCCCAGGCCCATACTCTAGCCACTATGCCATCGCTTTTACTCTTCCAGAGGTGGATCCTGTTGCTCTTGGTCACTGACCTGGGAGCTTCAGTCCCCATACTTTCTTGCTATTTTGGCCTCTCATTATATAAGTGGGGTTAAATGAAGTCTAGCCCCAGCCCATTTGGCATATATGGCCATTTAGAATAAAGACAGAGAGAAAGACTTCTCATGGGTTAATGTGGGCAGATAGTCCCTTTGAAAATGAAATCCTCTTATTATTAAATCAATCATATTTATTGAGCCCTTACTCTGTGCAGAGCACTGTACTAGGTGCTAAGAATACAATATAGCAGGCACATTCCCTTCCCACAGTGAGCTTACAATTAATACTCTTCTTCCTATCCCCTCCCTTCCCTTCTATCCTGTCTTTCCCCAGACCCTCTCAGTCTGATAGTTTCCATCCCAGCCTTCTTGAGATGCAGCATGACCTAGTAGAAAGAGCACGGGCCTAGGAGTCAGGAGGCATAGGTTCAAATTCCACCTCCATCACTTGCCTGCTGCATGACCTAGGGCCAGTCACTCAACTTTTCGGTGTCTTATTCAAGTCTTAGTTTATCTTTAAAGTGGAAATTCAATACCTGTTTTCCCTCCCCTCAAGTCTTTGAGCCCCATGTGGGGCAGGGAATGTGTTCGACCTGATTGAGTTGTATCTACCCCAGTACTTATTGCAGTGCTTGGCACATAACAAGCACTCAACAAATTTCAATTATTATTTGGATTGTGAATCCGTTGCAGAGTTCGCAGGTAACTCTAGAGATATTTATCTCCTTCACTGTCTTAGTCTTCTCTTCCCTTTCATCTATTTTCCTCTTTGTTAGTATCTTCAATTAGTATGTATTCCTTTCTCTGGACTCGTTTCTCACTCTGGTCTACTTTCCCAAAACCAAATCGTATAATGGTTCCCTCCTCGCATACCATGGTCACAAACACCCACCATCTGCTACATGAAAACTGAAAGCCAGGCTCGGGAATGAAGCATTTGAGTGTTCTGGTCCTCCTACCCATCCCCATTTCTCCCTGACAGAAAATTGATGCCAGGAGGAAGGCGGCAGCAGCGAGCTGGGTTTATAATCAGCCTCCAAAGGAGGATTTGTTTTTGTTGAGTGAGCACTAGCTATCTTCCCACTGAAGGTGATCCGATCTGGACTATTATGTGTCAAACGCCTCTAAGAGCTATTAATATGGGATATAATCGAGCAGCCAGAGTTGTCGGAAAATGTAACTACTTTACACATCATTGTAAATTGTTTTCCAGGCGAAACTGGCTTCCCTTCAGCCATGCAAACATTCAGATGTAGAAAAAAGATGCTTCTTGAATACTTAACCATAAAACGAAATGAGATTGCTTTAGACCGCTCAGTTCATACTAGAGCCATCACATGTGGAAATGATTACCCACTCTGTGTTTGTTCCAGTGTTGGTAAATGTTGTTTTGCTTACTCGGCTGACTGTTAGAATAGCTTCTGTCAGTATATGAAGCCAGGCGAACCACTCAGGACCCTTTAGCATCATTTCCTTTGACCATTTGCATTCCCCTTGCATACATCTTCCCTGGGTACCAATTCTGTATTTTTATCTGGCTTGTAATTTTAGTGGGTTTTCTTCTTAGGCTGTCCCCAACTCTCCAGGGAAGGAGCTGTTGGGCCCAGATTTAGGGGGTCCTGGACAAATGTCAATCAAGCCATTGCATGTATTGAGAAATTGAGAACTTATTGTATGCAGAACACTGAACTAAACACTAGGGATACTACAGTAGGGTAGTTGATAGAGAGCTCCCTGCCCACGGGGAGCTTACAGTTCAGTACAGTGCTTGGCACATAGTAAGTGCTTAACAAATACCATAATTATTATTATTAGAGAGGGAGATAGACACTGAAATAAATTACAGATAGTGGAAATGACAGAGGTTAAGGATATGTACATAAGTGCTGGGGTCTGAGGGTGCTTAAAGTGTGCAGATCCAAGTGCATAGGCGATCCAAGTGCAGGAAGGGGAGAGAGAATAAGTGAAATGAGGGCTTAGTCAGGGAAGCCTCTCGGAGGAAATGTGATTTCAGGAGGGTTTTGAAGGTCGGAAGAGTGGCAGACTGTCAGATATGAAAGAGTGGAAAATTCCAGGCCAGAAAGAGGACTTGGGCAAGGGGTTGGCAGCAGGATAGGTGAGATTGAGGCACAGAGAGTAAGTTGATGGTAGAGGAGCAGTGTATATGGGCTGGGTTGTAATAGGAAATCAGCGAGGTCAATAGGAGGGAGAGTGGGTTGAGTGCTTTAAAGTGGATGAAAAGAGTTTCTGTTTGTGAAGGTGGATGGACCACAACTGGAAGTCCTTGAGGAGTGGGAAAATATGGATGGAGTTGGTTGGTTTTTTGTTTTTGTTTTTTTTTTAGAAAAATGATCCAGACAGCAGAATGAAGTATGGACTGGAGTACGGAGAGTCGGGGGCAGGGAGATCAGCAAGGAGGAATCAAGACGACATAGAAATAAGTGCTTGGATTAATGTGGTAGCAGTTTGGAAGTAAAGGAAAGGCCGGATTTTAGCAATGTTGCAAAGATAAAACTAAGAGGATTTGGTGACAGATTGAATATGTAGGTTGAATGAGAGTGATGAGTCGAGGAAAATGCCAAGGTTACAGGCTTGTGAGACAGAGAGTATAATGCTATCTACGGTGATGTGGAGGAGAAGGTTTGGGTAGGAAGATGAGTTCTGTTTTGGACACATTAAGTGTGTGGCGTCGGTGAGACTTCCAAGTACGGGTGTAATGGAGGCAGGAGGAAATGTGAGATTGAGGAGAAGGAGGTAACTCAGGTCCAGAGAGGTTGATTTACGAATCATTCATTCATTCAATCGTATTTATTGAGCACTTACTGTGTGCAGAGCACTGTACTAAGTGCTTGGGAAGTACAATTCAGCAATAGAGACAATCCCTGCCCACACCAGGCTTACAGTCTGGAAGTGGGGAGACAGACATCAAAACAAGTAAACAGCTGCGCCTCCGCCAGCGGACACGACCAGGGATGTGGCAGCTGAGGCGGCAGTCAGTGGTCGGTCTGGTTGCAGGGTGCCTAGCATGAGGAATGGAGAGCCCCCCGGGAGGTTTCCTCAGGCGGTCCCAGGAGCAGCGCCTCCCCCTGCCGTAAGTATCTGCCCAAGAAAGCCCTGACTCTCCCCCGCTGCAGTCCCCCGAACCGCTGCCTATGCTGCCTCTAACCCCCGAGCATTCTCGAGTCCTGCTGGGCCCACCTCAGAGTCCTCTTCAATTGAGATGACATGGAGCCAGTGCCAGAGGAGGTGTAAAGCAAAGTATGCAAAGCGGTGGTGATGGGGGTGATCATTGGCTGGGCCTACGGGGGGCTGCCCGCCTTCTTCCAAGCCAAGCAGCGCTACATCAAGCAGAGCCATGTGGAGATTTACCACAGCTGGCTAGACACGGTGGTAGGCTCCGGGCAGCGGCGAGGCGGCGGTCTGGGGCTGAGGGGCCGGTTTTGGGGGAGAATAATAATAATTACGACATTTGTTAGGCACTTGCTATATGTCAAGCACTATACTGAACACTGGGGTGGATACAAACAAATTGGGTTGGACACAGCCCCACATGGGGCTCACGGTTTTGATCCCCATTTTGCAGATGAAGTAACTGAGAGTCAGAGGGGTGAAGCGACTTGCCCAAGGTCACACAGCTGACAAGTGGCAGAGCTGGGATTAGAACCCATGACCTTCCGACTCCCAGACCCGTGATCTATCCACTAGGCCATGTTGCTTCCCCTCCAGCACAGGCCAGCTCCGGGCAGACCCGGTCGCCCCACAGATTCTGAGAGTGCTCGCCTCTCCGGGGGCCGGCAGGGGGATTTAACACAAGCAATAGTCTCTAAAAGCAGTGTGGCCTAGTGGATAGGCCCTGGAAGTCAGAGGACCTGGGTTCTCATCCTGGCTCTGTCACTTTCCTGCTGAGTGACCTAGGGCAAGCGTCTTGACCTCTCCGTGCCTCATTTTCCTCAACTGTATAAAGGGGGATTCAATCCTTGTTCTCTCTCTGACGTAGACTGTGAGCTCATGTGGGACAGGGACTGAGTCCAACCTGATTAGCTCGTAACTGTAATTGTGGTATTTGTTAAGCGCTATGTCACTTGTTTGCTGTGTGACCTTGGGCAAATCCCTTCATTTCTCTGCACCTCAGTTTCCTCATCTGGAAAATGGGGCTCAAGACTGTGAGCCCCACAGGGACAGGGACTGCGTCCAACCGACCAGCTTGTATCTATCCCAGTGCTCGGTACAGTGCCTGGGACATATTCATTCATTCAATAATATTTGAGTGCTTACTTTGTGCAGAGCACTGTACTAAGCGCTTGGAATGAACAAGTCGGCAACAGATAGAGACAGTCCCTGCCGTTTGACGGACTTACAGTAAATGCAGCGTGGCTCAGTGGAAAGAGCCCGGGCTTGGGAGTCAGAGGTCCTGAGTTCTAATCCCGACTCTACCACTTGTCTGCTGTGTGAACTTGGGTGAGTCACTTAACTTCTCTGGGCCTCAGTTACCTCATCTGTAAAATGGGGATTAAGACTGTGAGCCCCACGTGGGGCAACCTGATGACCTTGTGTCTACCCCAGTGCTTAGAACAGTGCTTGGCACATACCAAGTGCTTAGCAAATACCATTATTATTATTATTATTATTAGCAAATACCATGAAAAAAAATATCGAGCACCTACGGCAGGAAGAAGGTTGGTTTGGCGGGAATCCCGCCAGCAGGGGCTGCCTTCGGAATTCCCCTGCAGTCACCTGGGCCCAGGACCCGGAGGGGGTGGGCGCCGGCAGCCCAGCCCGGCAAGAGGACCACCTACTTCTATCTCCGCCCAGCATGTGGCCCTGCAGGGCTTTCTATGTCATGGCTGGCCCTAGAGCTGAAGGACCGCCGCCTTTGTCACCATCTTCAAGTAAGGGCCACCCCACTGGGGCCGGGGGAGGGGAAGAATGCCCCACCTTCACAGAATGGAGAGCAGAGGCGCCGGTGGGAAGCAGCATGGCGTAGCAGATAGAGCCCAGGCCTGAGAGTTGGAAGGTCATGGGTTCTAATCCTGGCTCTGTCACTTATCTGCTGGGTGACCTGTCTACTTATTTTGTTTTGTTGTTTGTCTCTCCTTTCTAGACTGTGAGCCCATTGGTGGGTAGAGATTGTCTCTATCTGATGCCGAATTATATTTTCCAAGTGCTTAGTACAGTGCTCTGCACACAGTAAGCACTGAATAAATATGATTGAATGAATGAGGTATCAAATAGAATTTAGATATGTGCATATATACACAAGTGCTGTGGGGCAGGGAAAGGCGGGTAGAGCAAAGGTAGTGAGTCGGGGTGACATAGAGGGGAGAAGGAGCTGAGAAATAGGGGGGCTTATCATCCATATAGAGATAATAGTTGAAGTTGTGGGAACAAATGAAATCTCCAAGGGGATGGGTGCAGATGGAGAATATGAGGGGATCCCCAGGGTTAGAGGGTGAGAGGCAGAGAGGATCCTGTGAAAGAGACTGAAAAGGAGCATCCAAAGACATAGGAGGAGAATCAGAAGAGGATAATGTCAGTGAAGCCAAGATTGGATAATACTTCCGGGGGAAAGGGTTTGTCCATAGTGTTGAGTGGAGAGGTCAAGGAGCATTAGGATGGAGTATTGACAACTGGATTTGTCAAGAGCAAGGTCACTGATGACATTAGAGAGGGCAGTGTCTGTGGAGTGAAGGGGGCAGAAGCCAGATTGAAGGGGATCAAGGGGAAAATTGGAGGAGAGGAATTGGAGTCAGCTGGTGACAACAACAGGCTCAAGGAGTTTGGAGAAGAATGGTAGAGAGATGGGATAATAACTGCAGAGAGTTGTGGGGTCAAAGGTACATTTTTAATTTTTTTAGAATAGGGAGACATGGGCATATTTGAAAAGCAGGGGAGAAGGAACCACTGGAAAGTGAATGGTTGAATGTGGTGGTGAGGGAGGCAAGAAGGGAGTGAGGTAAGTGTTTTGATAAGATTCAAAGGGATTGGGCAGAGGCACAGGTGGAGAGGAGTTTTGAGAGGAGCAGGAAAGATTGTACAGAGACCACGCCTGATGGTTTCAGTTTTATCAATGAAATACATGGCAAAGTCAAGGTCACTAGGGGCAAGAGATTGGGGCAGAAGGGGAAACAGGTGATTTGAGGAGGGAGATAAAATTCTGAATCGGCTGGTGTGGGCAATGGGCCTAAAAGTCAATAAGAATGGAGTTCATGAGTCAAATACACTGTATATTCAGGCTTGGATTTCTGGATGACCGAGAACATTCCTATGCCCCTCCCCTTGGGACGAAACAGAAAAAGGAGGGGAATATATAGTCTGTCGTTAAATGCTACCAACTGTCACTGCACACAGTAAGTGCTCAATAAATATAGTTGAATGAATGTCTTTTCAGAGCAGGGTCTAGGTATGTATGTGTCTCATTTCCCCAGTTTTGCATGCACAATCACTTTCTTCTCCAAGTGAAGTGCAACATCTATACAATCTCTCTCTTTCTCTCTCTCTCTCACACACACACACACACACACGATGGTATTTGTTAAGCACTTACTATGTGCCAAGCACTGTTATAAGCACTGGTTTACATATATACATCCTCTCCCAATGCTGTTGAGGAAACGGAGCATGTTCCTGAGAGGAGATAGGAAAAGAGATTAAAGATCAGAAAGGAACATCCAATAAACCTGTAGACAAACAACTTGCAAGCCAATCCCAAGTTATTAGCTCCTATCTGCCCTATTTTCAACACCACTTGGAATAATGGAGACTTTCCCACATCACTAAGTCACTGTCAAAGTCCCTGACTTCTGTAAATGTCAGACTTATCCTTGGAGAGCTGTCTTTTAACTAGGTGATCAGTGTAGCTGACTAATTTGTTGACCAACTCTGTCAACTTTTACAAAGGATTTTCACTTTAACAATACCTTTCTTCCATCTAGCTTTCCTAAACTGGTCTACTAGAGAAGCTGGTGTGTGTGGCAGAGGCAGAAGCGGTGGCGGGGAGGCAGTCAGATCAGCCCTGACAGAGCTAGACTGATTTTCTGGGTCTGATAGTTTCCAAACTTTTATTCATTCTTCTCCACGATTACATAGATAAACTATAATCAAGTGTAATTAATAAATGATGGATTTTGTTCTGCCTGTGCTGACTTTGATTTTATTATTTCATGAGGCAAAGGAGCAGAAGGCAAGAAGGGTCCTCAATGGGGTTGGGAAGGAGGAAAGATGTTCTACATACTTTTTCTGACAACTGTGGCTTACAGGGAAGCAGCTGGAGCCTCCAATTGCTTCCCTGCCGAGGGACAGGGAGATGAAGTGCCTTCTAAACCACTAGCAGGCCTAGTGGGAAGCGCATGTGTTTGGGAGTCAGAGGACCTGGGTTCTAATCCCAGTTTTGCCACTTGTCTCTTGTGCAACCTTGGACAAGTCATTAATATCTGCGTGCCTCAGTTTCCTTGTCTGTAAAATGGAGATTCGATACTGCTCTCCTTCCTACTTAGGTGGAAGCATCTTGGGGCTCACTCCTCTGTGACATATCGGGAGCTTGAGGAAGGCAAGGGTAATGATTAATGATGAGAGTGACTTAGGTACGATGAGAGTGACTTAGGTACACATGTGATTCTTGAAGCCAATTAGTCCCCACTGGGCTTGGAGAGTGGTTCAGGGGAGCCAGCACAGGGATAAGGGGAGCTCCTCACCAGGCATGAAGCTGGGGAGGAAATGCCATTGGCAACATGCAGTGTAATAATAATATTTGTGGTATTTGTTAGGCATTTACAATATGCAAAGTGCTACACTAAGGACATACAATACAATCAGATCTGTAACCTTTGGGCATTTGATATTCACCCCATCCTCAGTCAGGCTTACTGTGTGCAGAGTGCTGTACAAAGTGCTTGGGAGAGTATAATATAATAATGATGGTATTTGTTAAGTGCTTACTATGTGCAAAGCATTGTTCTAAGCGCTGGGGTTGATACACGGTTATCAGGTTGCCCCACGTGGGGCTCACAGTCTTAATCCCCATTTTACAGATGAGGTAACTGAGGCACAGAGAAGTGAAGTGACTTGCCCAAACTCACACAGCTGATAAGTGGCGGAGCTGGGATTAGAACCCATGACCTCTGACTCCCAAGTCCGTGCTGTTTCCACTAAGCCATGCTGCTTCTAATATATCTATTTCTCTATCTACATATAGATAGATAGATATATATATATATCTAATAGACACATTCCCTGCCCACAATGAACTTACAGTCTCAGCACCACAGCAGTCATGTACATATCTATAAATGATATATCATAAATTATATTAATGTCTGCCTCCCCCTTTAGACCCATCTCTACTGGCTTTTTCCAAGACAGGAATCATGCACCTGCTAGCTGAGCCTAGGCCCCTGAGATAGGAGGCTGAGGGAGGGGAAAGCTAGAGCCTTAACTGTTACCCTTCTGGACTTTTCCTGATAGTGTACCGGTTTGTCTGGTTCCTAGTTTAGCAAGGTACCTCGGGAGGGGTGAGGCCTTAATAGGCTATTAAAAGACAATCGACAGGCAGTCAGGTAGAAAACAAAGTTGATTGCTTGGTGTGAATTAGACAATTGACACTTAACAGATCATCTCTCCTTTGAAAGGTTGGTGAACAAAAGAAATGACAGGGATTTTAGGGGATAGAAGGATTGACACCCTCCCTCTCAACCCCTTGCTGGTTCTCTTACCAGTGCTAATGTATAGTTTAAAAATACAAATAGATCGTCATTCCTTTAGACACTGTAGACAGCAGGCACATGAATGAGGATGACAGCAGAAGAGGTAATCTGTATCTATATTTTAGTTAATCTATATTTTAATTAATGTGTTTTTTTTCTTCTTTCTTTATGTCTTCTTGGCTCAGGTAGGGGCAAGAGGCCTCCTAGCCAATAATTAATGAAGTTAATTGTGTATTTAAGTATTTACTATGTGCTAGACACTATAGTAAGTGCTGGGGTAGGTACAAGCTAATCAAGTTGGACACAGTTCATGTCCCACAGGGGCTCTCAGTCTTAATCCCCATTTTACAGATGAGGAAACTGAGTCACTGAGAAATTAAATAACTTTCCCGAGATCACTGAGCAGGCCAATGGTGGATCTGGGATCGGAACGAGGTGCCCTGGTTCCCAGGCCTGTATTCTTTTCACTATGCGACGCTGTTTCTCTTCTCAACTGCTGTAGATGAGCGGAAATTGATAATTATGGTATTTGTAAAGCATTTACTATATGTCAGGCACTGTACTAAGCGCTGGGGTGGATACAAGAAAATTAAGGTGGACACACTTCCTGTCCTATGTGGGGCTCACAGTCTCAATCCCCATTTTACAGATGAGGTAACTGAGGCACATAGAAGCAGCATGGCTAAGTGGATAGAGCAAGGGCGGGAGAGTTAGAAGGTCATGGGTTGTAATCCTGGCTCTGCCATATGTCTGCTGTGACCTTAGGCAAGTCACTTCACTTCTCTGGGCCTCAGTTACCTCATCTGTAAAATGGGGATAAAGAGTGAGGCCTATGTGGGACAGAGACCCTGTCCAACCTGACTAACTTGTATCTACTTCAGCACTTAGTATAGTACTTGGCACATAGTTAATGCTTAGCCAATACCATAATAATAATTATTATTAAGTGACTTGTCCAAGGTCACATAGAAGATAAGTGGCGGAGGCAGAATTAGAACCCATGACCTTGTGACTCCAAGGACCATGCTCTATCCACTATGTTATGCTGCTTCTCTAATTGGGAAACTGAAAATGAGGGGAACAGAGGAAACATTCTCAGGACACAGTAAAACCAAAGCCTCAGTCAGTTCTGCATCTCGGTTGAAAACTGGGCTTCAGTGGCCCTGGGTAGACCAAAGACAGAGGCAAAAAGTGAAAACATCACCAGTTTTTGTGTGGCATAAGTAACGTTAGCAACAATAGGTAGCAGTTTCCCATAAAGTCCAAACTACACTTTGCTGTGGTGGTGAGAAGAACAATCTAGGACATCTCACATAGTGGAGAGAATTAGCAGGAAGCCTAAAACTAGCTGGTTAATGTGGGCAACAAAGACCACAGCAGTAACCCTGGCAACTGTCTGCAGATCTTTGACATTATGGTACAGTTTCGGCTCTATGCTGGGGTCACTAAGCCTGTAAATGTGTTTTTTTTTAAAAGAAAATTTCTCCAATTTGCTGCATCCTTGTCCACCTATTCACTTGTCGAGCCTACTGCCCAGTAGGAACATGATGCTCTTCTCCACGCCATCTAGGAGACTCCATCCCATCCTGCCTTTCACCACTCCATCAGGAAAGAAAAAAGAAGCTGCAGCATGGGGCCTCTGTGGCTGTGGGGGTGCTCTGGACTCTGAGCCATGAGGAGCCTGAAACTCTCCTCTAGCCAGAGCACCCTGCTGATTATGTTATGGGTTAAGCGCTTACTATGTGCCAGGCACTGGACTAAGCACTGGCATAGGTACAAGCTAATCAAGTTGGACACAGCCCCTGTCCTTCATGGGGCTCGTAATCTTAATCCCCAATCTCGGCTACGGGAGGGAGAGTCAAGCAGAGGCCTACCCATTCCATTCCTAGCTTGGCCAGTGGCTAGCGAGTGGAAGGCCATCTGCTACAAGTCAAAACTCACCTGCGCCGGGCAGCAGTGACACAGGAGAGAGTCGAGGGAGGAGACTCAAGTTTACCTGTGCGGAAGGAGGCAATGGTAAAACACGTCCGTATTTTGACTAAGAAAACTCTATGGGTACACTGCCAGAATGATTGAGGTTGGAGGCAGGGCATTCTAGGAGAGTTGTGTCTTTATGGGTCAGAGATGACGTGACAGCATAAAACAAGAGCTCCTTGAGGGCCAAGGACAGTGCCTAATTCCCAGTACTCAATACTGTACTCTGCATATAATAAGCACTTAATAAATATGCTTACTACAAGTACTGGTACTGCACAATTCACTATCACTGTAATTAATTCCTCTGTGCATGATTTTGCACCTGAAATCTTCATGACTCGACTTTTTCAGCCATCATTTGCAAAGGGAGATTTCATTGCCGATGGAGTCACTCAGAAAAGCCAATATTGCCCTCACTTCAACAGGACCTCCCCAGCACTCCCTGGCTTTGCCATTTGCATTCTGTGTGTCCTTAGCAAGTCACTTAAATTCTCTGTGCCTTAATTCCTCAACTGCAAAATGGGGATTAAATACCTGTTCTCCTTCCCATGCGTCCATGTGGGACAGGGACTGTGTTGGACCTGATTATCTGGTATCTATCCTAGTATTTAGCATGGTGCTTGGCACACTGTAAGCACGTAACAACTACTAAAATTATTATTATTTTGCCATCATCCACAGCATTTCTTGGGAACCTACTGTATGCAGGGCATCGCACTAGGTGCTGGAAAACACATACAATTCAGGGCCATTTGGAGCCTGTGTGCTACGTGCCGCCATCTCACTCTATTGAGAGAAACGGCCACCTACCAGCAGAGGAGTTGCGTTCGAATCTCTGATCTGTCCCTAGTCCCTTGGGTCTTTGTGGGCAAATGGAAAGCTTGGAAATCAAACACTGACCTGAGTGATGGGTATAGAGATGGCATGAAAATGACCTAGGCAGGCATTGCAGACTTGCCTCTCTCTGGGCATCTAGAAATAAATTGTGAGAGCAGTGGATAAGCGTTTCAAATTTACAGAAGCTAGTCCTTGGTACACAAATGTAATGCTGAGGTTGCCAGGTCCAATTTTTCTGGCTTCCTCACTTGGAAATTCAGTACGGGCATTATGCAGGCTAGTAAATGAAGTCTTTGAAAAATGGACCAATTACTTTTTTATTTATTTTTTTGCCAGTTTGTCTGCCCCTAGGGGCACACATTCTTATAAAACTATTGGAATTAAATTGATTTCTACCTGCCATGTATAACTAGCTTCTTTCTCTAGGGAAGGCCACCAGGAGGCCTTGAGAAGCAGCTTGGCATAGTGGATAGAGTCCAGGCCTGGCAATCAGAAGCTCATGGGTTCTAATTCTGTCTTTGCCACTTGTCTGCTGTGTGACCTTGGGCAAGTCACTTCACTTCTCTATGCCTCCGTTATCTCATCTTTAAAATAGGGATTGAGACTGTGAGCCCTATGTGAGACAGGGACTGTGTCCAATCCAATTTACTTGTACCTACCCCAGCGCTTAGAACAGTGACTGGCACGTAGTAAGCATGTAACAAATACTATAATTTATTTTTATTTTTTTGTTTCCTAATTCATGCCCTCAGCTTTCTGGTTGTACCATCCCCTTAACAGCCTCTCAAGACTTCTCTGATTGTTTATTTGTGGCTCTGTCATTTATCCACTTGTTTTTATTGTTTATAGCTACATTCATTCTTTTTACTACTGTGATTTTGTTCACTTTATGTGCCCCTTTAGACTGCAAACTCCTTGAGGGCAGAGATGGAGTCTAATACAATTTCTGTCTGTCCTTCAGGTAACCAGTATAGCACTCTGCCCATAAGAGGCATTCATTTATTCATTCATTCATTCATTCATTCAGTCATATTTATTAGGCCCTTGCTGTGTGCAGAACACTGTTCTAAGTGCTTGGGAGAGTACAACAGAACAATTAATGGACACACTGCCTGTCCATAATAAGCTTGCAGTCTAAAGGCATTCAGTCAATGCTGATGATGAGGAAGTAGGGCAACCTTGAACACATTCATGAATTCATTCATATTTACTGAGTGCTTACTGTGTGCAGAGCACTGTACTAAGCACTTGGAAAGTACAATTCAGCAACAGATGTGGTAATGTTGGTCCTTCACATAATCTTTCATGTGCAGCAAAGAATCTGGCTGGACATGCCAAATCAACCCTCAACCAAGAGGCATATGGGAAAGATCCAGTCAAACTGTTTCACAGAACGGGACATAATATGGCCGTATTGAAGGCAATGTTCCCAGCCGGTCTAAGTTAATACTGTTGTTACTTGATTGCAAAAGAATTGATTAATAGATGGGGGAAACTGAAGAACTGGAAAAGTAAGGCAAGTGGAAAATATTTGACAGTATTGCCCCCAATCATTTCTAATGGGACTCTAGTTATTTATCCTCTAGCCTAAGTGAAACAGAAATCTATTAGCAAGTAGTAAGGCGATTCAGATGTTTCAAGTTTTTAACTGCATGCCCTTGAAGCTTATAGAATACGTGTTAAGATAGCATCTCTGCCTTAAATCTAGGCTGACAGCTATGAATTTAAACTAATAAACACATAATACAAGTAAGGAAAACAAGCTCCAGTTCCTTGGCTCCTGAATCAACTCCAGAGCAAATGGCATCAAGAAAACACAGATCGAATGCCGACAGCTTGATTTGTGCTCCTGATCAAATTGTAACTCCTCAAGGTTTTGTTTTTTTTCTATGCTTTCCATTTCTTTGAAAGTTTAGGGTGAGGGTTTCTGTTACTCTCTCAGATAAATAAGACAGAGGACAGCAGGCCTTTCTCCCCATTTGCACTCTTCCTTTCAGGATTTTGTAAATATAAGGTCATTTGAATATTGGTCTTACTTTAATTACAGGCTCTTCCCTCTGTGCTATCTCAGCATTTGCTTCTGATTGGTGATGGCAGTGGACTGCCGCTGCCTTTTTTTAGGATTATCCTCATTTCTGGAGTGAATCCAGGAATTTTGGGGGTGGGAGAAGCTGATCATGTGTGTCTAGCCACGTATATTGGGGATCAAGAGATATATGCCCTTCCTCAAATGCTTGAGCCAACATAAAGCTTCTTTATAGTCTTTATATTCATTTGGATGGAGGTGTCACATATGTTATGGCAAATACTACTCCATGGGAATGTACTTAGTGCTTATTTAAGCCAACCATGTTATTTTGGGGGGTACCATCCCAAGTTTATGCACTCTTTCCTTATCTCTTGGTGATTTTGTGAGCGGGATGGGAAGACTAAAGTTTTGGCAAAAAACTTTAAAGTTTTTAAAGGGAGGTTAAAGTTTCTCAGCATGCTGGATCTTCTGTGCTACAGGTCCCAGGTCTCAGGATACCATAGAACCTGAACTGAGGCATGGACCTTGCTTCATAAAGTAACTGGTATGACTCAGAAGAAAGCCTTTTGGGGGCAGAAGAATCTCCTCCTAGAGGAGATATATAGAGAAAAAACTAAAGAAGAAACATCACCCGTCAAGGAGTTTTGTTAATGCTAATCAATTAATTCATTCACTTGTATTTATTGAGCACTTATTGTGTGCAGAGCACTGTACTAAGTGCTTGGGAGAGTACAATATAACAGTAAATAGACACATTCCCTGCCCACAGTGAACTTACAGTCTAGAGAGGGAGACAGATGTTAATATAAATAAATAAATTACAGATATGTACTTAATAACTGTGGGGCTGAGGGTGGGGTGAATATTTAGTGCTTAAAAGATTCAGGTCTAAGTGCATAGGTGACACAGAAGGGAGAGAGAGTAAGGGAAAAGAGAACTTTATTGGGGAAGGCCTTTTGGAGGTGATGTGACCTTAATGAGGCTTTGAATGTGGGGAGAGTGTTGGTCCGGCATTTCTAGAGAGGGAGAGAGTTTCAGGCCAGAGGCAAAACATGGACGAGAGGTCAGCAGCAAGATTGATGAGATTGAGGTGTAGTGAGTAGGTTGGCATTAGAGGAGTCGAGTGTGGGGATTGGACTGTAGTAGGAAATAAGTGAGGTCAGTGGGATGGGGAGAGCTGATTGAGTGCTTTAAAGTTAATGATATGGAGTTTCTGTTTGACACGTAGGTGGGTGGGCAACCACTGGAGGTTCTTGAGGATTGGGGATATGTGGACTGAATGTTTTTTCAGAAAAATGATCTGGGACAGTAGTATGAACTGAAGTGGGATATGATAAGTGCTTGCACCCCTATGGTAGCAGTTTGGATGGAGGGGAAAGGGAAGAATTTAGGGCTGTTGTGAAGATAGAACTGACAAGATTTGATGATAAATTGGATACATTGGTTGAATGAGAAAGATGAGTTGATGATAATGCCAAGGTTATGAGCTTTTGAGCCAGGGAAGATAGTGGTGTTATCTCCAGTGAAGGGAAAAACACGGGGAGAATAGGATTTGGGTACTTTGACACTGTCGACCATCCCCTCCTCCTCC
Organism: Ornithorhynchus anatinus; assembly: GCF_004115215.2. Lineage (NCBI taxonomy): Eukaryota > Metazoa > Chordata > Mammalia > Monotremata > Ornithorhynchidae > Ornithorhynchus > Ornithorhynchus anatinus. The sequence goes on along the minus strand of NC_041753.1, from coordinate 27,543,142 downwards.
ACACCTTATCTCACCTTGGTTTCACGGACTCCGTCCTCTCCTGGTTCTCCTCTTATCTCTCTGGTCGGTCATTCTCAGTCTCCTTCGCAGGCGCCTCCTCCCCCTCTCATCCTTTAACTGTTGGAGTTCCTCAAGGGTCAGTTCTTGGCCCTCTTCTGTTCTCCATTTACACTCACTCCCTTGGTGAACTCATTCGCTCCCACGGCTTTGACTACCATCTCTACGCAGATGACACGCAGATCTACATCTCTGCCCCTGTCCTCTCCCCCTCCCTTCAGGTTCACATCTCCTCCTGCCTCCAGGATGTCTCCACCTGGATGTCGGCCCGCCACCTAAAACTCAACATCAGCAAGACTGAGCTCCTCATCTTCCCTCCCAAGCCTGGTCCTCTCCCAGACTTCCCTATCACCGTGGATGGCACGACCATCCTTCCCGTCTCTCAGGCCCGCAATCTTGGTGTCATCTTTGACTCGTCTCTCTCGTTCACCCCACACATCCTATCCGTTACCAATACCTGCCGATTTCACCTTTACAATATTGCCAAGATCTGCCCTTTCCTCTCCACCCAAATGGCTACCTTACTGCTACAGGCTCTTGTTATATCCCGGCTAGACTACTGTGTCAGCCTTCTCTCTGATCTCCCTTCCTCCTCTCTCGCCCCGCTCCAGTCTATTCTTCACTCCGCTGCCCAGCTCATCTTCCTGCAGAAACGCTCTGGGCATGTCACTCCCCTTCTTAAACACCTCCAGTGGTTGCCTATCAACCTCCGCTCCAAACAAAAACTCCTCACTCTAGGTTTCAAGGCTCTCCATCACCTTGCCCCTTCCTACCTCTCCTCCCTTCTCTCTTTCTACTGCCCACCCCGCATGCTCCGCTCCTCTGCCGCCCACCTCCTCAACGTCCCTCAGTCTTGCCTATCCCGCCGTCGACCCCTGGGCCACGTCCTCCCACGGTCCTGGAACGCCCTCCCTCCTCACCTCCGCCAGGCCAATTCTCTTCCCCTCTTCAAAACCCTACTTAAAACTCACCTCCTCCAAGAGGCCTTCCCAGCCTGAGCTCCCCTTCTCCCTCTACTCCCTCTACTGCCCCCCCTTCACCTCTCCACAGCTTAACCCTCTTTTCCCCCCATCTCCCTCTGCTCCTCCCCCTCTCCCTTCCCATCCCCTCAGCACTGTACTCGTCAGCTCAACTGTATATATTTTCATTACCCTATTTATTTTGTTAATGAAATGTACATAGCCTTGATTCTATTTAGTTGCCATTGTTTTTACGAGATGTTCTTCCCCTTGACTCTATTTATTGCCATTGTCCTTGTCTGTCTGTCTCCCCCGATTAGACTGTAAGCCCATTAAACGGCAGGGACTGTCTCTATCTGTTGCCGACTTGTTCATTCCAAGTGCTTAGTACAGTGCTCTGCACATAGTAAGCGCTCAATAAATACTATTGAATTTGGGTAGGAAGATGAGGAGTTCTGTCTTTGGACATGTTAAGTTTGAGGTGTTGGTGGGACAGTGAAGTGGAGATGTCCTGAAGGCAGGAGAAAACATGAGACTGCTGAGAAGGAGATAGGTGAGGTCTGGAGAGGTAGATTGGGGATGCCTATAGCAAAAGCAGGTTTCCCTGATACTGGCCTTTGCATGTTGTAGCCATATCATTGCTTCAAAATCATCAGCAGAATGGTGTGGGAAATGCTGCAAATAATAGACTTTTGTACAGTTAGATTGACAAAAGAAAGCAGTGTTGCCTAGTGGGAAGAGCATGGGTCTGAGAGTCAGAGGTCGGGGTTCTAATCCTGACTCTGCCACTTGTCTGCTGTGGGACCTTGGTCCAGTCACTTAATTCTCTGTGCCTCAGTTACCACATATGTACAACAGGGATTAAATCCTACTCCCTCCTACTTAGACTATGTCCAACCTGATAGTCAGGTATCTATCCCAGTGGTTCAAACAATGCTTTGCACATAGTAAGTGCTTAATAATACCATTATTATTATTATTTTAAAAATTGAGTTCAAAAATAAATTGCTTAGTCCTAATAGATTGTGACAAGTTTGTGAATCTCCATACTCCTGAATCCTTAAATGATACAAAGACAGAAAAGAACCTCTCTCAGGCAGAAGGTGAAAAGCGACAACCTTCTGGTCAAGAGAGGTTCTTTTTGACTTTGTATCATTTAAGGATTCAGGAATATGGAGGTTCAGAATTCCGTATCAGCTCTGGGGAGCAAACTACCTTTTAGGTGTAGAACTGTTGTTTCCCTGTAAGTGTAATTTATTTTTGTATCCATCTCCCCTGCTTGATTGTAAGTTCCTTGAGGGATCGAGTCTACGAACTCTATTGTATTGTGCTCTCCCAAGTGCTTAGTACAGTAAGCACTCTATATTCTATTGCTTGCTTGATTGACTGGCCGACTGAGTGACTGAGAATACTCCCGGCCTGGCAGCGTAAGCACGTACAGGAGCTTGTGTAGAAAAAACAGTTCAGACCTAGCTCTCTGTCTGCTTCCCTCCTTCTGAAAATTCCATTCCCTTCAAACATCTCAGAACACTGTCCCTCAGAGGCTTTTATTTATGTCCTCTGAGAAACCTTTTCAACGATCATCAGAACTGACGCATTTGAGAAAGCGATTCCCCCCACCCCCAGCTCAACATTCCTAATGGAGGTGAATAATGCTAAGTAAGCCAGGTGCAGTTAATTCCGAATTTTTCATTACCACAATTGGACTTTTCTCCTCCCCCTGCAATGCTGCCAATAGAGGATTGATGCCTCCCCGCCTCCCACCCCCACCATCATCGGTATTTCAGTAGTACCCACGGGCTTCACAATTAAACCTGTTCTCTGTTCTCTCTTGTAAAAAGACATCCTCAGGTTATGTTTCAATACGCAGGCAACAATTTCATTGGAAATAGATACTGTGTATGTACTGACTCCCGGAGGGCAGTGATTCTGAAGAATGAAAAGGCCTGTGTCACAAACATGTACATGGTGGTTCTTATGCTTTTTGCTCTGACGGAATGACTGTTTGGAGCATTGTGATGCTAACATTTACTCCCGTTCAGTGACAGAAAACAGTCTCTGCCTCCTACCATCTCAGGGTGAAGGCAGCACTTAGCCCCATGCAGCGAGAAATAAGACCCCAGCAGCTGAAAACGCAGCTGGAGCAGTGTCAGTAGCCAGGGTAGTGGGGTGTTGGTAGGATCCAGGGGCTGGAGTGAAGGATTGGATCAGCCCGGATGAAATCCTGTAATCAGAGCAGGCAGATGGGATTGGGTGGGCAGAGGTGCAGGCGGCCGTTGAAGTGGCCGGTTCAACGCGCAGACAGAGACAGGGAATACAAAGCAATTTGGTTGGCAAGCAGCAGTCAGGGCTCCCATTAGGCACACAGGTGTCGGCAGAAGGGCTAAGCTCAGGAGACACGATCAAGAATCCAGGAGCTCTTTCTTCAGTCCGGAGGCAGAGTGACCAGCAGGGCTGGGAGCATCCTGCCAGAGTCTGAATGGAGTCTCTCTGTGTGGGGATTGGATCCGAGTCCTTGACTTGAGTGTCGGCCTGGGAAAGGAGGGAATGAAAGAGTCACGTTCAACTGGAAACACCGCCAAGCAGTGTCTATTTTCACAGCCAAACCATCCCAAGGTTTTGGAAGAAGATTATGAAAGAGTTTTTCAAAAGCAGGGACCAGTCAGCCCAAAACATTTATGGCGAGCCCTTGGGAACAGTACTTCGATTGAGACATCATGGTGAATTACAAAAGGAGGAAAAAACTCTGGCCTTGTCCTCAGGGTTTATAGAGACTGTAAACAGTCCCTGGAGTGTAAGCTCATTGTGAGCAGGAAATGCGCCCATTATATTGTACTCTCCCAAGTTCTGAGCACAGTGCTCTGCCCACAGAAAATGCTCAATGAATACAAGTGATTGATTTATAGTTTAACAGATGGGGTCTGTCTGCAGAGGTTTCACTGTCTTGGTGTGCTGGGGCAACCTTGTCATGTATGCCCCAGAGTGGGTGAGCAATTGCTGGAATTGGCAAACAATGCTGCACTGAAGACAGGGACTGGGAGATTTCATGTTAGCGTGGTTTCCTTAACCAGCTTGGGGCTCTTCTTAAAGTAGTTGCTCTTCCTCTAGCTCTACTTGGTGGTGGCAGGTTTATAGAGAATATTCGTTCATTAAATCGTATTTACTGAGCACTTACTGTGTGCAAAGCGCTGTACTAAGTGTTTGAATATAGCAGGAGAATAAGAACATGGCCTGGTGGAGTGGATGGCAGTCCAGGACAAAGGAATAGGGGCCTGAGGCTTGAGGTCAACGGAGGGCCGGTCCATCCTCCTAGCTGGAGGCAGGGCCCAAAATAAGGATGTATCTAGGGAAGAGGGCACTTGGATCTAGGGGATTAGTCATACTAAACTGCTGTGCCTACCTAGATCATGGATAGGAGTTTCCCATGTGGCATGATGACATGCTTCCTGCTGCATTTTAAACTCCCATCAAGGTTCTAGAAGGGCCAGTTCAACCATGGGGACAATGGTGGGAGAAGCAGCATGGTATAGTGGATAGAGCATAGGCCTGGGAGTCAGAAGGTCATAGGTTCTAATCCTGGCTCTGCCACTTGTCTGCCGTGTGACCTTGGGCAAGTCACTTTGCTTCATTGTGCCTCAGTTGCCTCATCTGTAAAATTCATTCATTCAATAGTATTTATTGAGCACTTACTATATGCAGAGCACTGTACTAAGTGCTTGGAATGTACAATTCGACAACAGATAGAGACAATCCCTGCCCAATAATGGGCTCACAGTCTAAACGGGGGAGACAGAAAAGCAAAACAGAACAAAACATCATCAAGATAAATAGAATAATGGAGATATACACCTCATTAACAAAATAAATAGGGTAATAAATAATATATAATAATGTTGGTATTTGTTAAGCGCTTACTATGTGCAGAGCACTGTTCTAAGCACTGGGGGGATACAAGGTGATCAGGTTGTCCCACGTGGGGCTCACAGTTTTAATCCTCATTTTATAGATGAGGTAACTGAGGTACAGAGAAGTTAAGCGACTTGCCTAAAGTCACACAGCTGGCAAGCGGTGGAGCCGGGATTCGAACTCATGACCTCTGACTCCCAAGCCCAGGCTCTTGCCACTGAGCCACACTGCTTCTCTATACAAATAAGCACAGTGCTGAGGGGAGGGGAAGGGGGAAGAGCAGAGGGTGGGGCTGGGGGGGAGCTCAGTCTGGGGATTGAGACTGTGAGCCCTATGTGGGACTGGACTATGTTCAAACCGATTTGCTTGTATCCACCCCAGTGCTTAGTACAGTGCCTGGCATATAATAATGTTGGTATTTGTTAAGCGCTTACTATGTGCAGAGCACTGTTCTAAGTGCTGGGGTAGATACAGGGTAATCAGGTTGTCCCACATGAGGATCACAGTTAATCCCCATTTTGCAGATGAGGGAACTGAGGCACAGAGAAGTTAAGTGACTTGCCCACAGTCACACAGCTGACAAGTGGCAGAGTCGGGATTCAAACCCATGACCTCTGACTCCCAAGCCGGGCTCTTTCCATTAAGCCACGTGGCTTCTCCAAGTAGTAAGTTGCTTCTCCATATAGTAAGTGCTTAACAAATACCATAATTATTAATAGGAGGGATGGCTATTATTGCCTTTGCTCAAGTAGAGGAGGAAGAGGAGGTGGAGGCTGAATAGCCATAATTTCCATTTCTCTTCCTCCCTGCTTCCCAGACCTCATCATTGCTTCTGGGACTGAGGGATTCTCTCCCATTAACTTAACCCAAAACACGACCAAATGTATCCCACCAAAGACCTTTCAGGTGATGGAAGCGAAATACCCAAAACATCACTGTTCTTCCCATCTCAAGACATTTGGAGACCTTATTCTAATACTGGAGTCCCTGATCTGCAGTTTTGGGAAAAGCAACATGGCTTAGTGGAAAGAGCATGGGGCTGGGATTCAGAGGTCATGGGTTCTAATTCCTACTCTGCTGTGTGACTTTGGGCAAGTCACTTAACTTCTCTGTGCCTCAGTCACCTCATCTGTAAAATGGAGATTAAGACTGAGTCCCACATGGAACATCCTGATTACCTTGTATCTATCCCATTGCTTAGAACAGTGCTTGGCACATAGTAAGCACTTAATAAATGCCATCTTTATTATTATCAAAAATAATAAAATATATGTGTGTATGCGCACATGTGTTTGTGTGTCGAGAGAGCAGGCTTGTGTGCATCTTCACAGAGATACTGGTGCAGTAAAGGTTGCTGAATCCTGAGGCAGGGATTGGTGCCAGAACAGGAAATTTGGTACAGCCTTACTCCCTCACCTTCATTCGAGTTATAACTCTGTTCTTGGAATGTTTCAACTTGATCTTAATTTCCACTTTCTTAATAAATCCCTCACCAATTATAGCTTGGCGGGAAGCTGAAGGCCTGTCGGGGGAGCCAGGTCTCGTGAGATTTCCAGCTTGGTTTAGTAGAAGGGAGGGACACTGGCTAAGCTTATAAATTTCTGGAAATGCGCCTCCGGATCTCTTGAGATTAGCTCATGATTAGTCTGTGGGTGTCTCGGCTACTGCAGAAGTCAGTAATTGTTCACATTTTATAAAATAACTTGAATGAGACACTTTTCAAAAGTCCTTGACTTTTTTTTGGCATGTAACTGTGTGTCAATAGCAAATGCTGGATTATCTTCATTAGTGTAGCTGCTGTGGAAATATTTATCTGAAGTAAGGAATTCTTTTTATAAAGACGGCACTTTTATTACGGTGTTTTATATAGCATTTTAATGTACCCAGTGAAAGGCATCTTAAGACACTGTTTAAAGGACTGAGGAAAGAGGTCCCTGGAAAGTAAGTTTTTTGATTTACTGTTCATGTTAAAGTTTTGACTAGCAAACAGAATGGAAAGACCTTGGGGATCTAGTGGACTCCTTAAGCAATTTGTCTCGGAGTTAACAGCCTTTGCAGTGGATTTTGCTTACAGTAGAATGGCCTGTATTTTTAATCTGTTCTCCTGGTAATTATCTAACGCAACTGAAATACCTTCAAAGTCAGTGACATACTATGGTTAAGGTCATTTAGTAAAAACTCTTGCTCGTTTTATTGGATTTATAATCATTATCCTAAATAACAATAATGTGAACAGAGCCTCAGAGAGAGAAGGCAGAGGGGTGGGGGGTGGGGGGTGTAATGCTGACACCAAACCAGTAAAAGGACTCAAATTCTTAGATTAGCTGTAACCTCTTGTCACTTTGCCCTTCTCTGCTTTCTACATTTGAGGGAGAGGCTTACCTTCTCTGAGCACTGGAAAAGAAAACAACCCTCTAGAAATAAGGAAAGTGGGTGGTTCTTAGCAGTTTAAAGCACCCTGTCTATTTACTGATAAATCAGAGTTTAATAATTTATCTCACCTCCAAGCCACTGATAATTCCTAAACCCGCAGGGCCTCAGGTCTGAGCCCTTCTTGAATCAAAATTTCCACTGTGTTCAGAGGCAGATGTGGTGAAAGGGCCCACTGGCACTAGTCCCAAAACCCAAACGACCTTTGATGGCCTTGTTGGTTTGGTCTGGCTCCTTCATGCCGGCTGGGCACTCTTTTAGGATGCCAGGTTATGGGAGGGGTTGGGGGATCAGGAAGGCCAGGATTCTGGCCATTAGAGATGTCCCACACAACATCCCAAGGAAGTGACTGTAGGAGATGGAGATTAGTCACCCTATCTCTGATTGCTGCACGTCAGGCCAGTTGAGCTTCTGGTGCCACCTCCCAAATGTTAGTAATAATAATAGTAATAATAATTGTGGTATTTGTTAAGTGCTTACTGTGTGCCAGGCACTGTACTAAGCAATGGGGTGGATAGCAGCAAATTAGATTGGACACACCTGGGGCTCACAGACTTAATCTCCATTTTACAGGTGAGGTAACTGAGGCACCCCCTCTCAGGGTCACACCTGGAGAGTTTCCAGTACTCTACCAGTCTCGGCTATGGGAGGGAGAGTCAAGCAGAGGCATACCCGTTCCATTCCTAGCTTGGCCAGTAGCTAGCAAGTGGAAGGCAATCTGCTACCAGTCAAATCTCACCCGTGCTGGGCAGTAGCGGCATGGGAGAGAGTCGAGGGTGGAGACTCAAGTTTACTGCATGGAAGGAGGCAAAGGTAAACCACTTTCGGATTTTTACCAAGAAAGCTCTATGGATCCATTACCAGGACGATTGCAGATGGAGAGCACGGTGTTCTGGGAGAGATGTGTCCATGGTGTCGCTATGGGTCGGCAACAACTCGACGGCATAAGACAAAGACAACTGAGGCACAGAGAAGTGAAGTGACTCCTCCAAGGTCACACAGGAGACAATTAGAACCCAGGTCCTTCTGACTGCTAGGCCTGTACTCTATCCGCTGCCTCTCAAATGTTCACTGTTGTGCCCCCTGGCTTCTTTCATTGTGTCTTTAAAGCCATTTTTTAGTCCTTCAGTTTTAAGGTTATCCCCCTCATCCCGCCCCCCTCCTTTTCTTTTGCCCCCTAAAATCTTACCCAGAGCTCCCTGAAGTGGCAGTGGGGAGTGAAACAGCCAGAAGTATCAAAGATTTCTGAACAAAGGATCACCTAGGATGTTTCATATGGTGCATAGACAAGCTTAGCCTGAGTCCTGAAATTAGCCAGTTAATGCTGGTGGTGAAGATGGCGGTGGCTACTGAGATGGCCACCATGGTAATCACCCTTCAGTCTGTGATGCCATGGCACAGTATCACCACTAGGTTGGGATTATTTTGGCCATAAATTGGTTTTGAACATAAAATGTCTGTAGGTACTTTGCAATGTGCTATACTCTAGCCTGCTTACTTACCTGTTGCACCATGTCCCAGTGGTAACATTACCGACAGGGATAGGAGAGTGTGAATAGTACTCTGCAAACCACGAGCACTATAATTATTTCTTCCCTGCCAGTTCTTGACCTGAAGTTTTCATGACTGGAACAAGGCTCGTCGGTCATTTACAACAGGCGACTCCATCACCATCATTTTCCCATTTTGGCTCACCCTTGAGCAGCTGTTTGGGTCTCCTTCTGTCATTTATTCTCCTCGCCTGTCCAGCCCACCTAATGTTCTATAACTTCATGAAGGATGATTTCAAAAGCTAAAGACCAAATTCCCAGGCTTGGGTGCTGTGGACATGTGGGAGAAATGTGAAATATCTCCCTTTAATGACAATTACTGAATCTGGATGGGGCTAACCTAAAATCAGGTTGAAAAAAGCAACATTTATCTTAGCCCAATTAAATCTACCACTGTAATCAGCTAAGAATATGGGTATTTTTTTTAACTCACCTACCTTTTGCTAGGCGCTTATTATGACGTTCAACATAAGGGTAACTGAAAATCATTGATTTGGTGTCCTGTAGGCAGAATTTCTTTTCCACTGTAAGATGGTGATGATGCTTGGGTCTCCTGATCGGTTTAGTAGCTTACCTGAAGGACAGCTGTTTCCTGAGGATACTGGAAGTTATGAGCTTCTGGCTTTCCTCACTCCACTCTCATCCTGGTTAAATTGGAAAACTTTTCTGTGGCATCTGAGATGAAGGGACGGAGATGGAGGCTGAAGAGTCCCAGAATTTCTTATTAATAATCAGGAAGATATGCAGATGATCAGATTCCGCAGAAGCACTTGGAGGTGGGACTTGTCTAGTTTTCCTGGGCAATATCTGCTTGTTCCACTGAGATTTGGCCCAGGTTAAAAAACAAAACAAAGAAAACCATTCCTTAGAAAACAGAGGGAGGATTATTTAACCCAGTCAATCGATGGCATTTATTGAGTGCTAATTGTGGCAGAGCACTGCTCTAAACACTCCAAAGAAAACAATGGAATCAGACATGATCCCTGCCCTCAAGGGAATTATTAAGAATAGGGACAGTGTTACTATTCTGTTACCGGGAGGTACTAAAATTTACTGCTGCCTCTTGTTTTACTATAGTGAACACTGGAAACAATTATATAATCCATATATTACAAATTTACAATCAGCTAGCTCTAGCATTTACACACTTATTTACGCCTCCCTTTGCAGTCATGTATATATGCCTGCTCAATTTATTTATTTTGCCCACTTTAGTCGTTAAACTGTTTGTGTTTTGTTCCCCTGTTAAAGTGTAAGCTCCTTGCAGGAAGGGGAAGTGTTACTTGTTTATTCTGTACTTCACAAGAACTTAGTACAGTGTACCCCACCAAGTGAAGCAGCATGGCCTACTGGATAGAGCAAGGGCTTGGGAGTCAGAAGGACCTGGGTTCTAGTCCCAGCTCCTCCACTTGTCCGCTGGGTGACCGTGGGCAAGTCATTTCACTTCTCTGTGCCTCAGTTACCTCATCTGTAAAATGGGAATTAAGACCGTGATCCTTATGTGAGACATGGTCTGTGTCCAGCCTAATTAGCTGGTATCTACCCCAGTGCTTAGTACAATGCCTGGCACATAATAAATGCTTAACAAATACCATAAAAAGTGAGTGCTCTATCAATACTATTACTACACTACTACCATTACTATTATTACTTTTTGAAATTTACCCAGGACAAAGCTCTGTCTTCCTTTCAGAAAAGGATTTCATGTTGTAGGAGATCACTGGCATCACCATGCATTTTTTTCTATCACTTTTTTCTTCAACTATTTTTTTTTAATTCTGAGTTCTGCTCAAGCGTGGCTCAGTGGAAAGAGCACGGACTTGGGAGACAGAGGTCATGGGTTCGAATCCCGGCTCGGCCACTTGTCAGCTGTGTGACTGTGGGCAAGTCACTTAATTTCTCTGTGCCTCAGTTACCTCATCTATAAAATGGGGATTAAGACTGTGAGCCCCACGTGGGACAACCTGATTCCCCTGTGTCTACCCCAGTGCTTAGAACAGTGCTCGGCACATAGTAAGCGCTTAACAAATACCAACATTATTATTATTAAAATGGGGATTAAGACTGAGCGTCATGTGGGACAACCTGATTACCCTTATCTACCCCAGCGCTTAGAACAGTGCTCTGCACAAAGTAAGCGCTTAACAAATACCAACATTATTCTTCTTCTTCTTCTATCATTCTTTATTACAAAAAATGGCATTCTGTTTCTCATATCCAGTGTGCTAGCCTGAGGCGAGCTCTCTGCTGAGCGACCGCGGTCATACAGGAAATCCTTCTGCATTATTTACCTGTGCTGCAGTGGACTCATATAGCTTGTAAGCTAGACCAAACTCTATACTGTAAGCTTCTCGTAGGCAGATAATTTATCTTGTCTTGCCTTATGCTGTCGAGTCATCTCCGACCCATAGAGATGACTCCACCGACCCATAGCGACGCCATGGACACATCTCTCCCAGAACGCCCCACCTCCACCTGTAGTCGTTCTGGTAGTGGATCCATAGAGTTTTCTTGGTAAAAATCTGCAAGTGGTTTACCTTTGCCGCCTTGTGTACAGTAAACTTGAATCTCCACCCTCGAATCTCTCCCATGCTGCTGCTGCCCAGCACAGGAGAGTTTTGACTTGTAGCAGCTTGTGTTGGCCAATGGCCAAGCTAGGAATGGAATGGGTATACCTCTGCTTGACTCTCCCTCCCATAGCCAAGACTGGTAGAGTACTGAAAACTCTCTGGGTGCAACCCTGAAAGGGGAGAGAATGTGTCAACCATCTATTAAATTATACTCTCCCAAAAGCTTAGTCCAGTGCTCTGCATCCAATAAGTGCTTAATAAATACGATTGAATGATTGATTTGTAGGACATGAATGGCAATTGAGAAATAAACATGAATAGATATTTCCTTGGATTATTAATATAAAAGTTTTTCACTGTTTTATTCTCTTTTTTCCAGAAACAAAGTCTTCACCTCCAAACCCTCAAACTGTTGTACTGGATATATAAAGCACTACTGGCCCTCTATTTCTTTATCAGAAAATCAGACTGCCTTTATTGGAAATAACTTCACACAGTACCTGTAATAAGTTGGAATGAAAATGATCTTTCTATCATGATTTCTTTTTTTTCCTACACTTCATGTGACTTAGAACTCTCCGAGTCAATACCATGTGGCTTGGAAATATTGCTGAATTTTAAAACTTTACTATGCAGCATCTGAAAAAAAAGTTTTTACCATTTTTCTTGCTGTCAGTGGAAAGTACATACCTAGATCCATCAAAGCACCGGAAACAGAATTTTAAAATGCCAAGAACTCCATCAATTAAATGTCTGTGGTAATTAATGGAAGAATTTTCTGCTGCATTTTAGTGTTCTTCAGCAGGAGATTGAGGACTCAGGTGGTGACTTATAAGACAGGAATGAGAGTGGAACGGTTATCATCCAAAGTACAGGAACAGTTTGACCCAAATGATTATTCTTGGGACAAAGAGCTAATGTGGAGTGACTGACATTTATTTCACAAGAAAACAGTTAAGTAAGGATCAACCAAGTCCAGTGATTAATATTTTGGTCTGTCCGGAAGAGCTGCTTTAACCACTGGATGAAAGGGGTATTGTCCTTAGGTCTACCATTTTAAAGGGGGCTGTTCCCTCCCTGCTTCTGGTCCGTTAATTGGGAGGGGGAACACTGAAGCCATTATGAAACTCCTCTCCTTTCCCCTCACCTTTCTTCTCTCCCCCTCCTCAGTTCTGGTTAGACTGGTCTAAAAATAGCTCAGGCAGAGCTGGGGAGGGGAGCAAAGGCTTTAGGCAGATCTGGATACCAAGAAACAGGTCCTGTTTTACCCATTAGAACAGCAGGGCCCTGTCCTTAAATACAAGTAAGTGCTCAATAAATACGATGGAATGAATGAAATAATGCAGCAGGGTATTGTAGTCACACTTATTTTTGTGTTACTGCTGGTAAAGTACTATTTGTGTGACTGATGCTTGATATAGTCACACACAATTTTTAATTCTTGTGATTCTTTAAAACCATTTATTTTTTCCAGGGGTACCCTCTACCCTCAGAGGCTAACTTTCTCATCACTTTGGATGGCTCAACCATCTTTCCTGTCTCACAAGCCAACAAACTTGGTGTCATCCTTGACTCTGCTCTCATTCACCCGACCTATCCAATCCGTCAGCAAATTCTGCCGATCTCACCATCACAACATCACCAAGATCTGCCCTTTCCTTTCTACCCAAACTGCTAGCGCATTAGTACAATCACTCATCCTATCCCAACTGGATTACTTTATCAGCCTCCTTCTGACCTCCTGTCTTTCCCCACTTCAGTCCATACTTCACTCTGTTGCCTGGATTATCTTTCTACAGAAACTTTCTGGCATTTCGTCCCCCTCCTTAAAAATTTCCAGTGGTTGCCTATCAACCTCTGTATCCAACAAAAACTCCTCACTATTGGCTTCAAACCTCTCCATCACCTTGTCCCTTCTTACCTCACTTCCCTTCTCCCCTTCTACATCCCAGCCCGCCCACTCTGTTCTTCTGGTGCTAACCTTCTCACTGTGCCTCCATCTCGCCTGTCCTGCCATCAACCCCTGCCCCACATCCTTCCTCTGGCCTGGAACGCCCTCCCTCCTCAAACCCCGCCAAACAATCACTCTTCCCCCCCTTCAAAGCCCTACCGAAGGCTCACCTCCTTCAAGAGGTCTTCCCAGACTAAGCCCCCCTTTTCCTCAGGTACCCCTCCCTTCTGGGTCACCTCAACTCACTCCCTTTGCTCCCTCCCCCCTTCCCCATGCCCCATAACACTTACATATATATGTATATATCTATAATTCTATTTATATTGATGCCTATTTACTTTCGGGAAGCAGCGTGGCTCAGTGGAAAGAGCACGGGCTTTGGAGTCAGAGGTCATGGGTTCGAATCCCCGCTCGGCCACTTGTCAGCTGTGTGACTTTGGGCAAGTCACTTAACTTCTCGGTGCCTCAGTTACCTCATCTGTAAAATGGGGATTAAGACTGTGAGCCCCACGTGGGACAATCTGATTCCCCTGTGTCTACCCCAGCGCTTAGAACAGTGCTCGGCACCTAGTAAGCGCTTAACAAATACCAACATTATTATTATTATTATTGTTTTGATGTGTATATATCCATAATTCTATTTATTTATATTGATGCCTGTTTACTTGTTTTGATGTCTGTCTCCCCCCACCTTCTAGACTTTGAGCCCGGTGTGGGCAGGGATTGTCTTTCTTTATTCCTGATTTGTACTTTCCAAGCACTCAGTATAGTGCTCTGAGCACAGTAAGCACTCAATAAATACGATTGAATGAATGAATAAATACAAACCTCTCCATTTGTTGATGCCATCCTATCGTTTAATTCCTGGATGTAGAGTTGATTACATTCCATGTGCTGAATTAAGCCACTTGAAGTAGAGTTGAGGTTGCAAGGACAAACTGCAAATGTGTCCCTTTCTGCTCTGCATATTAGTCCTCCTTCTGGGAATGGGAGGAGGAGCAGGTAAAGGAATCATGTGCTCCAGTTCACACTTCTCTTTCCCTGCCATCAGGAATACAGAACAGGAGCCCCTAGAAGAACTGGACTTTCAGATCTGATGAAAGGCCCTACTCTCTGTTTATTCAAGAGCATGGAGACAATGGTTTGCACAGATTTCAGATTACCACCTATAATGCCTAAAGGAAGCTGAAGTTCTGTTCTTTGGGTGTGAATGCTTTGTCTGATTGTTGTGTCTTTCAGCAGCACAAAGTAATTTTTTCTCCTCTAGCCTTTCCAGTGAAAGGCAATCATTCTCTCTTTTTAAGAGCCATTATCTCCTCTTAGCTACAGTGCAAAGTGTGCTCTTAAATATTATCTTGTACACTAATTAAGTTGAATGGGATAGTGAGAAGCCATTCACGTTGTTAAAGTTAATGATCCACTGCATTAGTAGTGATAGTGAAGGCACATTCTAAGACAAATTTCTTGTTTTAATTGCACTATTGTACACTCTGAATGAAGCTAGCACCATTGCTTTGGGATTGTCTGTAAACTCTGCCTGCCATTATATGAATAGTAAAATATCCTCTATGTCCTAGACTCACCAAGCTTAGTAAACACTTTTCTTTTGTTGATTATAGCTATTGGGGGACTGTGAATCTGCTCTCCTAATGGAATTCTGAATTAGCAATGGCACAAATGCACATTATTATGATTGAAAAATGAGATAATCAGAGAGCTGTGATGTCCCATTAGAAAAGACCAAATATCAGTACCATTTACAGGACATAAACTTCTCCCAAAGCTGGCATATAGGGAAGCAATATATTGAGCAAAAGTAAAATGTAAATATTAGTGAATATTAGACGTTCCATCCATCCCCGAGGGGGCTTAACCAACACTATTTGCTAAAATTAAGTCCAAAGTATCCAAATAAGTAAATTATTTCCTGGGTACAAGTTGTGTGTTTTGGGAGGTGCATTAACTCTTTCTAGAGCCCAGCCAGGCTGCCTTCCTTTCCTATACCTGCTGACAATCTGCTCAATCAATGCTATTGAGTGGCTGTACAGAGTAGATTGTGAAATCCTTGAAGACAGGGAGAGGGTCTCCCAACTCTATTGCATTATTCTCTCCCAAACACTTACTACAGTGCTCTTCAGACAGTAAGTGTTCAGTAAATAGCATTGATTTACTGATTGATTGTACTAAGCACTGGGAGAAGATCATAGATTCGGTAGACAAAATCTCTCCCTGCAAGGAGCATATAATCAAACAGGGGACACACATTAAAATGAATTACAGGTAGAGGAAGCAGCTTCCCACCCTTACTGGAAGAGGTACAGGGTCCCGCTTTGTCCATTCTGGGAATTGGTGTTGACAATTAAATTGGGGATGGGATTCAGTTGGAATGAGGTGGGTCAGAGCAGAAGAAGCTTGGGTCCAAGCCAAACCAGGAAACTGGGGTTTTGGGACATTTCCCCTGTGCTTGCAGGTGTGCCTTGCCCCTGGACTTCATGAGGTGTGGGGGTTTGAGAAGTTTGCCATCCAGAGTCATCTTGGACTCTCTGCATCTACAGCAGATTAGGGTCAGTTGAACACCCTCCCCTGCACCCCCAAATTCGAGCCCTGTCTTAGCCCCACAGGGGCCCCTTGGATCTCCCTCTCTCCCACCAGCCTGGTTCCACAGTGATAACTGAGTGCTATTACCATTTCTGCCTGAAGGATTCAGTTACCTATTCACCTAAGAAGGTAAATGGACCCTTAATGATCAGAAAGTGTTGATGCATCTCCCCAATGCCTGGCGAATATCCAGGTAAGAGCTTACTTCATGGTCAGGACCTAGCCTATTATGAAAAGATTTCCTGAGAAAACTTTATTAATTTTTAGCATTTTTTGCTTTTATGGTGGTAATCTTGTGAACTTTTGATCTAAACATTTAAACTGAGGCGTTTGAGACCATATAATATTTTAGTGGTACCGTAATTCATTTTTCTCTATCATATTTCATGAGGGAATGTCATATTTACTTTCCATAAGGGCTCAAATGCCTGGAAGAATGATTTTCCTTTAATAAACCTTGGCATGGTTTCTTTTAACCCAGAGAGAAGAAGCATGCTCCTTTTGGTCCTCAGAGGATGTGCGAAGGCAGGATCAGATTACCTCTTCCCAGGAGGAAGCATTCTCAGGCTACTAGGGGGAGCTTCCAGGGGCAGAGCTTCTGGACAATCCAACTTCAAGCCTTGGTCAAGTTCCCAGAAAGCTTGCATCATTGTGAAAGAGCACTAGGAAAGAAAATGCCCACATCAGGACAGCCACAAAAGGGTCCCAAGCATCAAAATTTCCTATACACTTGTGGATGTGCCCATTCCACAGCATTCCCTCTCCTGACAGAAGTTGTTGGAATCACAGTGACTCTGCCTGAATCTGTGGGGCCTTTTCAAGAGACCACCAGAGTGTTAAGAGTGTTGCCTAGTGGATAAAGCAGGGACCTGGGAGCCAGAGGACCTGCGTTCTAATGCCGGCTCCGCCATTTGCCTGCTGTGTGACTTGGGGAAGTCATTTAACTTCTCTGTGCTTCAGGTTCCTTCAACTGCAAAATAGGGATTCAATACCTGCTCTCCCTCCTGCTTAGACGGTGAGCCTCATGTGGGACAGGGACTGTATCCGGCTTGTTGAACTCGTATCCACCTCAGTGCTTAGACCAGTGCTTGGCACCTTGTAAGTGCTTAACAATTACCATAAAAAAAGGACCAGGCAACATTGTACCAGTTTGATTTTTTCATTTCATTTCCTACTTTTCTTAGAGAGAAAATGAAAAGTAAATGTAAGAAAAACTTAGAAATCTCTGAGCTCAATTTTACTTTTTCCAGAGCAGTGTCTCTAGCTTTCACATAAAGCACTTTAAATTGTCCATGAATTAAACTAAGACCTGAGACTACTGAGTGACTGCTTCCATTAAACCATGCTCTCCTGGGTCTTAGGGTATCCATGCCAGAACCTCTCTATTTCTCTCCAGTCGGCAGACCATGATAATGGCATGTCCTCTTAGGCTATTGGTCAAGGAGGCCCACCGCTTGTTCAATTACCTGCCGTCCCCAGGTTAGTGGCTCTGTGGCTTAGTACAGAGACCTCTGACTGCACTCCAAACCAGCCACCCCAGAGTTCAGGTGTGCATGTTGGGGTGCCCTTGGCCTGGCAAAGACTTCTGGGTATCTGCCTATTGGCCCCTACTCAAACATATGGCTAATTGTTTTCTGCCTGGAGGTTCTGGGGCCTTTATGGGTACCATGATAATGATTTTTAGATCAGGTGCTGACCTCTTATTTTTGCACCTGTAAAATAATAATAATAACAATGGTATTTGTTAAGTGATTACTATGTGCCAGGCACTGTTCTAAGCACTGGGGTAGATACAGGATAATTGGGTTGGACACAGTCCCTGTCCCACATGGGCCCACAGTCTTGATCCCCATTTTACAGATGAGGGAACTTAGGCACAGAGAAGATAAGTGACTTGCCCAAGTTCACACAGCAGACAAATGAGGAGCCAGGATTAGAACTCATGCCCTTCTGACTCCCAGGCTCATGCTCTATCCACTAGACAAAGCTGCTTCTCTAAAATGGGGATTAAGACTGTGAGCTCCATGTGGGACAGGGACTGTGTCCAACCTGATTACCTTGTACCTACCCCAGTGCTTAGTACAGTGCCTGGCACATAGTAAGCGCTTAACAAATGCCACAATAAAGGGGCACACCATTTTGGAGCCACTTAGGCCCAAGTCTGGGGTGGCAGCAGCACTTAATAATATGAATGATAATAATACTACAATTAATATCAGTATGCATTAAGTGCTTACTATGTGCCAAGCACTGTAGTAAGCTCTGGGGTAGGTACAAGTTAATCAGGTTGGACACAGTCCCCGTCCCACAAGGGGCTCACAGTTTAATTAGAAGGCAGAACAAATATTGAGTTCCCATTTTACAAATGAGGAAACTAAGACACAGAGAAGTTGAGTGACTTGCCCAAGGTCACACAGCAGACATGAAGTGGAGCTGGGTTTGGGACCCAGGTTCTCTGACTCCCAGGCCCATGCTCTTTCCACTAGAACATGCTGCTTCTCACTTTTCAGTTTAGAGTGGCAACTCTAGAGAACTACAGTGTTGTACCACTATCTCCCTGGACATTCCCACCTCTCCAGGTAACAAGGGCACTGTAGATGGCTCAGGAAGACAGCACAGATCTTTAGACTGTAGCCACCGTGGCATGGAATTGGAAGTGGCTGAGCATCATGACAACTTCTCTGTGGTGCCCTGGTGAGGAAACTCAGGCACAGAGAAGTTAAATGATTTGCCCAAGGTCAAATAGTAGGAAAATGGTAGAGCCGGGGCTTGGACCTGGGCCTGCTGGCTCCTAGTTCCATGGAGACAGACAGAAAATAATTTACAGACATGTTTAAATGGTGGATTAAATCAATATGTCCAAAGTGTTACAGGAGGTTGTGAGTGCATAAGGGCTGAGGTGGTGCAAAAGTGCTGAGATGAGAGTTGGGAGGATATGCCCTGGGGAGAAGTGAGATTTCAGAAGGGCTTTGAAAAGATCGTAAGCTCCTTCTGTACAGGGATCCTGTCTACCAACCCTGTGGGCACTTAGCTCTGCACACAGGAAGCACCCAGTGAATACCACTGATTGATTGGAGGAGGAAGCTGAGGGAATTTCAGTCCAGAGGAAAGACATGAGCCAGAAGAGAGCTGGGAGTTGAGAACAAGACACAGTCCTGAACAGAATGGAGAATGTGAACTGGGATATAATAGAAGAAGAGAGTGGATAGGTATGAGGGGTAGAACTAACAGAATGATTCTAGTCTGTAAACTCCTTATGAGCAGGGATTATGTCTACATACTCTATTGTATTGTGCTCTCCCATGCACTTAGTACAGTTCCCTACACACAGTAAGTGCTCAATAAATACCCTGGATTGACGGATTGATTAAAGCTGATGCCACTCTGGTTGACAAAGAGTTGAGAGTTAAGCAGGTAACCGTTGAAGGTTTTTGAAGAGTGTTGAGATGGTATGCAGTACAGTGTTATAGAAAGGTGATCTGGCCAGCAGGGTGAATTATGGTCTGGAGATGGGGAGAGTTTGGAGTCAGGGTGATTGGTGAGGAGGCTGATACAGTAGTCTACCCAGGACCAGGATGGGCATCTTTAGTGGTTGCCCCTCCACCGCTCATTAAACTTCTCACCATTGGTTTTAAAGCATTCCACCACCTTGCCCCCTCCTACCTCACCTTGCTACTTTCCTTCTACAACCCAGCCCACACACTTCGCTTCTCTAGTGCTAACCTTCTCACTATGCCTCCATCTAACCTATCTCACCACTGACCTAGCCCATGTCCTGCTTCTGGCCTGGAACACCCTCCCTCCTCAAATCTGACAATTACTCTCCCCCTCCTTCAAAGCCTTATTGAAAGCACATCCCCGCCAATAGGCCTTCCCAGACTAAGCCCCACTTTTCCTCATCTCCCATTCCCTTCTGCCTCGCCCTGACGTGCTCCCTTTGATCTTCCTCCCTCCCAACCCCACAGCACTTATGGACCTATCTGTCATTTTATTTATTTGTATTGATGTTTGTCTCCCCTCTCTAGACTATAAGCTCACTGTGGGCAGGGAATGTGACTGTTGATTGTTGTATAGTACTCTCCCAAGTGCTTAGTACAGTGCTCTGCACACGGTAAGCGCTCAGTTAAATACAAATGAATGAATGAAATGAAAAATCCTCAGAAGTTGCAAACCTCTTAAAGGCCCCAATGGCAAGTCCCATATTTAGCAGGTAATATTAGAAGAATTCTAGACTTCTATTCTTTGTCACAGTTTGACAGGGGAAGACTTGAAAGTGTCAGATTTAGTTCATGTTGACAGGGAATTATCCTGAGATTGCTACCTCACCTGTCCTTCCTTATTGGAGACTGCCTGATTGACAGCTACTGCCTGAGGATATTAGATTCATTGTATTGGCCTCTTCACCCTGCTTTCCATCTATCTAGACTTTACATGCTACCTGAGACCCCCTGAGGCCCCCCTAGAGAAAGAGCAGGAAAGGACCAGGTGCGGTGCTTTCTGTCAAGGCTGTGAACTGTACCATGAAACCAGTCTGACTGTATGGACAGAGATCCTTCTGATTGGTAAATACCCCAGGGTTGATCATTTTCAAGGCGGCTTTGTAAAGTGACTATTCCCTCTCTCAAGTGCCATAAAGGCTTGATTTCAGCATTGCTAGTGAAGAGGAGTTGGGGTGTAGGGAAGGCCGGGGGGAATCCTTCTGCTTCAGGGCCACTGCTCTCAGAGATACCCATTTATGCCCAATTTTCCTACAGCTGGGATCCTCAGTTCCAGAATGCTCACTTCCCCCTGCCCTAACCCTAGCAAGGAAGCTGCAGCTAGATCAGGGGGTTCAAGTGCAACTGAGAAGGTCAGAAAAAGTCTCTAGTCTGCAGGTCCACTTCTTTCTGGAGGAGCCTCCTTTGGGCTCTGTATCCAATTCCCTGCATAGCGGGGGACCGAGCTGGGACTTCCCCCAACCTCTTTCAGTTTCTGATATCCATTTCCCCAGGATTTTTGCTTTTGCTATGGAAAGAGCATGGGGCTAGTAGTCAAGAGACATTGGAAACTTTGTGCAGGATGCCATGAGATGCTACAAACACTGGGTGCTGAATGCCCAAAGTACCCATTATCTTAGGTTCAAATTTCCTGGGGATTGTGTCACTGGTGTGGGGGACTCAATAGGCAGATTTTCTCACCAATCAGATTGCGGTGAGTCCCCAACAGGCAGATTGGCCCATGAATCAGCTCCTGTCGGGGCCTGGTTGGGTGGGGGGGGGCAATCAGAGAAGGGGGTGGGAGGGAAAGATCGTAACCCAATGTTTTAGTGGGAAAAACCCCAGCAACAAAGATTTCCCGAAGACTTTCATTTGCCACAGGGGCGGTAGATTAGCAATCCACAAACCAATATCAGAATTCCCAGTGTGGGAAAGAGGCAGGTCTAGTGATACTGCTTGGTGCGGTCTCTGATCACCTTAGCTAGCATTTGATATTAGGCTTGCCCTATGTAGATTTGGGCAAAAAATCTGGAATGTTCTGTAGGAAAATTATTTCAACAAATGCACTTGCCCTTGGGTAGGTGCTGCTGTTATGTATCTACGCCTAAATCAATCTCATAAGACCATAAGATCCAGAAAAAAATATCCTATTTGCTGGCATACAGACAAGTCTATTTGCCTAGTGCTTGCTTGTACAAGAATCTGATATAAAAATGAACGCTTTGTCATTACTTTATCACTTTGTATTTTCTGTTCACAGGAATTTTTCATCAACTTTTCCTCACAGCGGGCCTGCGTGACAGGTTAAAATTATCCTTGTTTGACAAGTGAGAAAGGTGAACTCATTTGCTTGCCCAGAGGTGGGAATGTAGAGGCTTGTTACTACAAGAGAGCCAAATGCCATCCCTTCTGCTATAACCTGAATACGTGGGGAATTATTTCAATTCCTGGGGAGACATGCCGGTACTTTTCTATTCACTTTACGTAAGATGGAAAAGGGATCAAAAGAGGGTGGTGCTTCAAAAGGGTTAGCATTAGAGGGGACTGAGAGAGAGGGGAGGGAAAATGAAGAAAGGCTGCGGAAGGGGGAGAAGAAAGAGCTCTCTCCATCGCTTACGCAGGAGTGGCCCGATCCAGGATGAGCCACTGAACCAGGGTGATTGTCCAGGTGACTGCTTCAGCCCAGTGGTGGTAGAGGTGGCTGTGGAGATAACACTGGCAGCAACACTGCTTGGACAGGCTCATCTTGGACCGGGCTGCCACTGACAAGAGAAGCAGCGTGGCGTAGTGGCTAGAGCACGGGCCTGGGAATCAGAAGGTCGTGGGAATCAGAAGGTCGTGGTTTCTAATTTCAACTCCGCCACTTGTCTGCTGTGTGACCTTGGGCAAGTTGCTTCACTCCTCTCGACCTCAATTACCTCATCTGTAAAATGGGGATAGAGACTGTGAGCCCCTCGTGGGACAGTGACTGTTCAACCTGATTTGCTAGTATCCACCCCAGCGCTTAGTACAGTGCCTGGCACACAGTAAGCACTTAACAAATACCACAATTATTATCTCTGCTCTTACTGCCTCAGTAGCCACTCTAGCTCATGCCAAACCTGGCACTGTGTGTGACCTGGAATTTCCAGGGCAACTGGAAACACACAGTTCTGGGTGCATCAGAAATTTCCCATCATGGGTGGCCCTGGATTAGAGCAGGGACTGCTGTTTCCAAAACAGAAAGATGAGAAGGAAAAGACTGGGCAGTAGGTTTGGGGGGGATCCCTTCCCATCATCTGGGCTTTTGGAGGGAGGATTCATGTATGCCGTATTATGTGACCCAGTAGAGAAGATTGACGTTTGATCACGACTTCCTCATTTCAGCGTAATTATTGTTGTTCAGCCATAATCTGTTTACTGCTTTGGGGCAAAGGGAGAAGTGTGCCTTTCTACAATCTCCTACTGCAAAGAAATTGTCAGTTCAAATGCATCTTGAGATCTTGAGTTCTCTTCATTCTCTATCATGGAGAAAAAAGACAATCATTTGTATTTATTGAGTGCTTACTGTATGCAGGGCACTGTACTAAGCACTTAGGAGAGTACAACACAACAATATAACAGACACATTCCCTGTTCACAACAGGGGAAAGACTTTTCGTAGAAAATCAAGAGCCACAGGGAGACTAATGAAAACTTGTAAAAACGTGGCAATGACTCTCACATGTTTCTGAAAGATCAAGGACTAAGGCAGGAGGTCGATAGGCCAGGAAGGAAAACTCCTAGAAGGAGCTGTTGACTTGTAAGAGAACTGTTCCATAATCTCTCTAGAACTGAGAGTGACTAATGTATATTTGCCTGCCTATGTTTGGTTGCACTTTCTGACTGAGATTTCTTTTTTCCCATAAAGTCCTCAAGGATTCCTACCCCTTTTTAGTAGCAGCGTCAATTGTTCCCACTCCCTTTCCATTCAGTGCAATCCCCTGACTCGGTTTCATAATTCTAGTGAAAAGGTTGATTTTTGATTTTTTTGGTATCGAATTCCAATCTTCATACAAGTCATTGAGTTATGGGGCGATGGCTTAATTGCCATTAAGCAATAAATGGCTTAATGGCTCCCCTTAATTCTTTTCAGAACAGTAAATCAATATCATGATCATAAATCATGGTCATCATGATCATAAATGGTATTTACTGAGCACTTACTGTGTGTGGAACACTATAAGAAGTGATTGGGAGAGTACAATATAACGAAGTCTCCTAGTTTCAGAGTGGAAGAAAATAAAGAAGAAAATAAAGAAGAGTTGAGACGATCTCAAAGTAAATGAATAAAAAGTAACTTCTCTGATCTAATAGGAACACCTTGCCCAACTTAATATTTTCTTGAAACTCTTTTTCAATTGGTTTTTGTTCCTGATTCTCTCAAGTATTTATAGCATCCTGCCTGTAAAAAACAGTGTGTTATGGTACTTTTTGCAGAGTAGTAACTCTCACTGATAGTTTAATATAATCTCAGTACTTTATTTTATGTATATTGAAAAATTTATAAGTTAAATAAAGCAAGTATCTAGCAACATACACTACTGGAACTTTTTATTAGTCATTTTGTTTGACACGCTTTGTAAAACATACTGGTGCATTAGCTAGTAATGTATATTAACACATATAGTAATACTATACAGCCTACTTCATTATATTTTTGACAGCTTAATTTTTGTATATGTATATCTGAAGGGATCATATGATAAACAGCTGAACATTTAACAAGGAAATTTCATTTATTTTACTGTTCTCTCAAGTATCTTGAATAGATTATCTTCCCATAAAAAAACAAACAAACCAAAAAATGACCATTTCCAGGCCTTTGGGCAAACAGAAAAGCAGTCAACACTTCCAAGGGGAATTCCAAACACCTTTCAGCCATGATGTCACCAATAGGTGAACACAGTTGCCTGCTTGTGAGTAAAACCAGTCTTAAAGCATTATCCCTTCCTCTATATTCCATACCGCACAAGCATACTATGGCTATTAAGTATTTATGATTGATGATGAAAATGATATTAGTCAGGCAAAAGCATGTATATATGGACAAACTAAGTGCCGCTTGAAACAATTTCCTAGGTTCTGCCCCTGATTTAAATGATGACTTTTGGGGGTTGAGCTTGGCTTGAGTTGTTTCCTGCTTCCTGTTGTCCTTGTCCTACGTGTTTACGAAACCCTGTCATTTTCTACTAAAGTGGCTGCATTTTTTTCTGTTATGGCAGCCCCACAGACAGTTGCTGATATCCATTTATGGTGAAGGGGATTTGTTACTAGAACTTTTAATTGCAATTCAGCAGTGTAGGACTTGGAGAGGGAGGTGGAAGAGGACAATTCTGAAGTGCTGCCTGTCAATCTGACAGATATGCTAATTAGAGATTTGGACATCTACAATTTACCCAAACTGACTGGCAGATAACTGAAGTCCTGTTACCAGTCAGGACAAGGTAATTAGTGTTTATATGCAGATACAGGTCGGATGTAGGTAAAGAATGGGCAGCTAAACCAAAATGGTCAAGTCCCAACCTTCTTCTATTGAACTAAAGTGAAAAGAAATGAAATGGAACACTGATTTTTCTGGGTAGAACATCAAAAGGCTCAACTTACAGTAAGTCCTTGACTAACCTGATTATGAAGGATGGCACTTTCAGTGTCCGAATTTGCACCCTTGTTTTGGGTTTACAAGCACCCCACTTCTCATGACTTTCCTCTATTACCTCCCCTTACTCGACTCCCTCTCCCCCTCTACCAACCTCTCCCATTTAATGTCACCCCCAGAGCCAGAGAGCTGGACTGGTGTGGAATTGGAGGGGGGGAAGGAAGGATGGGCATGTTTGAAAGCAGTGGTGAAGGACCCATTAGAGAGTCAGAGTCAGGTTGAGGATGGAGGTAATGAAGGGAAGAAGGGAGGGAGCAGTGTTTTAATAAGGTATGGAAGGAAGGGGTCAGAGTCGGAGGTGGAGGGGATAAATTTTGAGAGGAGGAGGGAGATCTCTTCTTGAAACACTCCCAGGACGGATGGGAGACTTGAAGAAGGGACAGGAGGAGAGTGGGGCTGGAGAAGTTAAGGAGTGAGTTTAGGGAGATCGTGTCTGATGGTTTCAATTTTACTTGTGAAATAGGTGGCAAGGTCATTAGAGGCAAAAGGTGGTGGGGTTGGATTGAGGGTTTGAGGAGGGAGTTAAAGGTCTGAAACAGCTGGTGCAGGCAATGGGTATAGGAGTCAAGGATGGAGAAGTATTGTTGCTGGGTGAAGGAGGGGGGAAACGTTAAAGCAGTCAGAGATGAGTTTGAGATGGATGAGGTTTGCCTGGTGTCTAGATTTCTGCCAACAGCACTCAACAGCTCAAGATCAAGAATAGACAAAGCATATCAGGGAGGGTGATCCAGGGCTCTTGGTTGGCGATGTGAGAGTGATGGAGTAATATAGGAGCAAGGGAGCTGAGTTCAGTGGAGAGGGCAGAGTTGAGAGTGTGAACTGGCACGTCGAGAGAAGGTAGTTTGAATATGGACACCAAATGGGATGTGACAACTTTGGAAAATTAGAGGGGGTTGAGACATTTGAGGACTCTGTGGGCGAACAGGACGGTTTTGCGAGGAGCGTGTAGAGGAAAGAAGGCATGTAAAGAGGTTGTAGCCAGAGAATTGAATTTCAAGGTTGGTGAGGGTAGAGATTGTGCAGCGACTAGAAATGATGAGATCAAGCATGTGGTTAAATTGGTGAGTGGGAGAGGTGGGGCAGAGCAAGAGGTCAATGGAGTTGAGGAGTGAGAGGAACTGGGGGGAGGGAAGGTCGTTGGGAATAATAATAATAATTATGGTACTAGTTAAGCACCTACTATGAGCCAAGCACTCTTCTAAGCGCTGGGACAGATACAAGTTAATCAGGTTGGACACAGTCCCTGCCCCACCTTGGGCTCACACTCTTAAACCCCATTTTTTACAGATGAGGTAACTGAGGCACAGAGAAGTTAAATACTTGCCAAAGGTCACATAGCAGACATGGCAGAGTCAGGATTAGAACCCATGACCTTCTGACTCCCAGGCCCGTGCTCTAACCATTACGCAATGCTGCTTCCTATATTCATCCTATAAATATTGATGTCCCCTAATGAAGGGAGGTTTCGCTCCTGTGGGTGAGTGGGTCTGTTCAATTGGAATGAGCAGTGATTTCCTGTAGGATGCCCAGTGGGTCAACCAAAAGGTACTGCTGACTTTTCAGTAACCATGCAACCAATCTGAAGTTCACTCTTTATTCATATTTGAGGTTGAGGATGATGGAGAGAGGATACTCTCCCACCAAAAAACATGAGATTTGGGATTCCAGTCACACTCTCTTGTTCAGTCCCTATGTAGTTAGGAGCCCACCCTGTGAGAGAGCTGGTAGGGGTGGTGAGTGCAACCTGTGATTACTGAAAGGAAAATCTCTGTGACTTCTCAGAGGGAGACACTGTAGCATCCTCATCTACCTCCTACACTGACATGGAGTGTGGCACTCATAAATGAATAAAAGCAGACACCCATAAATGCTATTCCCAGCCATGCATCATGCTCAGAGGGCCGATGGAGTGATTGGGGTACTAGATCTAGGGGGAATAGTATGGAGAGGCTAGATGCAAGAAGAGCATTTGGGACAGTTTTCGAAGAGGGGAAAGACAGAGTTTGGCAATGAGAATGGAAGACCCCAGCAGGGTCTCAAGCTATGACCATCATTCCTACTTTAGTAGAAGAATGTGATGGGTAATGTCCATCGGGTACACCAGGAATCAAAATCAAACTGATACAGACCTTCAAAATTCACTGAAAATTCATGGGAAGCTTTTTGGAAGAACGATTATGGTTTTCAGACTGCTCTCGTGGAAAATTTGATTCCTCAAATTTTTGCCAATCTCTTTGCTGACAGATTGCTATTAAATACCTTATTTTCAGGATTTGTTATATGTCGTTTGGGGAGGAGGGGAGAGAAGGGAGGAAGATCAAGTGGAAATAGTAGGTATGAGAGTTTGGAGGCAAGAGAGGGCTGTTTGGGTGAAGCGAACCTGTGAAAAACGAATGTGCCAGCTGCTAAGATGGCCATTTTAAGGTGGAGATGCTTCATTGGGCTCTATCTGGAGCCAATCTCACAGAGTGATTCTACATGTCCACTGGGGTGGCATGGGACATATTACACTCCTCCAGCTACCCATTTGCTTCCAAAAATACCAGGAAAGTTTGCCCTTCAGAAACCCTACATAGGTTATCCCAGTGACGCTCTGGTGCTTGCTATTTCTCTAGTCACCTTCAGACTAGAAAGGAGGAGTTGCTGAGGGCTTTCCAAAGAGCCTTGAATTTTCAAATTCCTTCCAGGTCTGGGTTCAACAGAACCCGAGCACATTATTCACCTTCACAATGTGGTCCAGACTCAGCTATGGTAAAGCTAGGCTAAAGGAGAGAGTTTTGTCAGGAGGAGAAAAGCAATAAGCCTGTCACAGTCTACCAGGGGCTATTGCTATGGAGACATTTGATCAATCTAAAACCCAGATGTAGGCATCTGATAATTTATTCTTTGAGACTGGGAGAGAAACAAAATCTGATTCAGGTGGAGAGATAAAGTGATACCATTTGTATGTACCATATTGCACTTGCGAAGTTCTTTTTTTTTCAATATGTGTGAGTGCATGTTTTTTTAAAAAAGAAATTTGACCTTTTGGATTCACCTGAAGGAAAGTAGTTTATGGACTTTACTTCTAAAATGTATTACCACCTTATCCATTCTTTCCACTCTTTCCACTGATGCACATTTAGTTATAGACAGACAATTCCTCTTGTTACTAATTCTGCCTCCTCTTCATCGCTTCTGTTCCTCAGATGAGCCCCTTAGTAAGTGCATTTTCAGAGGTGAATTTAGGAGGTTGGTGGGTAATGATTCCAGCCAGGCAATTTCACACTAGCTGAGCTCTGTTTGGAGGATTATTTTCGGAGTAATCTGACTGATAGCCAGAGCAAACTTTTTTTTATCCATTGGTGACCACAGTGTGTGTGTGTGTGTGTGTGTGTGTGTGTGTGTGAGATCTTCACCAGTGTTGTGGATTTCCAAGGACTTTCTGCAGCTTTTCTTCTTGGCTATTGCAAGAGGCTTTATGCTCTTCTTCCTGTGAACCATTAACCTCTTTTGCTGGGCCAGTGGAAGTCGGGGGTGAGAGGGTGGGGGATAAGGGAGGCTGAGCAGTGGTCTCTGGAACATGCTTCTATGCTATAAGTGTTTTCTCAGTCCTGCTAAAGAAACTCTCAAGGAGGATATTGTGCTGTTTTGGCATAAAGTGCAGATTGATGCCTTCCTCTGAATGCTGCACTTTGTTACAGCTCCTTGATTGGAAGTTCAAGGTATCTCTGTCTATGGAAAGGCCGTTTGATTGGAAGCCAGCTGTGGCATGGAAGTCTCCATCGGTCACCACCTTTTATGCACAGGCTCGGGTGAAAACTTGGTTCCCATGATTCTGCAGTCTGAGTCAGTTCAAGGGGGCTGCGTGCAAAGCATTTCCTGAATGAATTTGAAATGCTTTCCATCAAAGGAATTGGACCCCGTGGATCTGCTAAGAGAAAAACTCTATGGCAGCATAGTGATTTGTGCAGACCGGTATGTAAAGGGAAAAGAAAAGGATCATTGGTACTTTTAAGTCCAGTGTATTATTCTATAGCCTCTCTGTTCCTGCAGCAGTGTCAACTGACATAAGCTTTCCTGTGATCTCTTATGTTAGACAGTCTTTGGAGGGATTGTGCTGTATGACTGGTACCAAGACATTCGTTTTAAAAACAGTGCGGTTTTGATGGTCTCATTTGCAGAGTCTTTTTTTAAATGCTTACTGGTCTGAATCCTTTAAACACTGTCACCAGAGTGTGCATGGAAATGATCTCAATTGAGATCACGGATGACCTCAATCTCGTCTATCTCACCACCCACCCTTTTTTGAAAGACAATTCCCTCTCCCACCTTCAAAACCTTATTGTACGTACATCTCCTTCAAGTGGCCTTCCCTGACTAAGCCCTCTTTTCCTTTTCTCCCACTCCCTTCTCTGTTGCTTCAACTTGCTCCCTTTATTCATTCCCCCCCACCCCCCGCCCCTGCCCCACAGCACTGGTGAACATATTTGTAATTTTTCTATTTACCTAAATGTCTCTCCCCCCTTTCTAGACTGTAAGCTCATTGTGGGCAGGGAATGCATCTGTTATACTTTTGTATTGTACTCTCCCAAGTGCTTAATACAGTGCTCTGCACACAGTAAGCACTCAATAAATATGATTGATTGATTGAAATGAAAGTGATGAGAAGATACAATCACTCTCCTCCCTAGGCTGAATGCTAACAATCTGACATTCTCTGGTGCCTTACTTTCAAAGAGCTGAGAATGATTTACAGATAACATCTTCATAATTGTTACAGCAATTGGAAGGGCTGTGGTCTAATTTCTGAATTAGGGTCAGTGAGTAGAAGAATCTCTCCAAAGTTGACTCTAGAATTTGATCCTTTCCAATCAAGAAGTTCTTACTTCAGTCTGTCTAAACTCTCTATGCTTGGAGTGTTTATTTAGCTAATAGCAATGCCAGACATAACCCAGAAGTCACCTGATGACTATCCAGCTCTTCCTGGAATGGTAAAAGTGCCCTACAGAAGGAAAACTCGACTCCACTCTATTCCTTTGCTTTGTCCATTCTACATAAGAGCTCAGAGGGAGTAAGTAGTGGCCTTTATCTCTCTTAGCTGTAAGCTTCTGAGAGCAGGACTCACGTTTGCCAACTCTGTTCCACTGTACTTTCCCAAGCACTTAATACAGTGCTCTGTACACAGTCAATGCTCAATAAATACAATTGATTGATTGATAGTAAGTGCTCAATAAATATCACTGGTCAGTCAGTTGTATTTATTGAGTGCTTACATGTACAGGGCAGTGTAGTAAGTACTTGGAAGAGTACAGTATAATAGACACATTCCCTGTCCACAATGAGCTAAAAGTCCAGAGGGGGAGACAGACATCAATATAAATAAATACATTACCGATTTGTACATAAGTGCTGTGGATCTGGGAGGGGCGAAGAATAAAGGGAGCAAGTCAGGGTGATGCAGAAGGGAGTTGAAGAAAAGAAAAAGAGGCTTAGTCAGGTAAGGCCTCTTGAAGGAGATGGGCCTTTAATAAGACTTTGAAGTGGGGAAGAGTAATTGTCTGTTAGATATGAGGAGGGAGGACAATCCAGGCAAGAGGTCAGAGGTGAGGTAGACAAGGTCAAGATATAGTGAGTAGGATGGCATCAGAGGAGTGAAGTGTGCAGCTGGGCTGTAGTAGGAGAGCAAGATGAGTAGGAGGGGACAAGGAGATTGAATGATTTAAAGCCAATGGTGAGAAGTTTCAGTTTAGTGTGGAGGTGGATGGGCAACCACTGGAGGTTCTTGAGGAGTGGGGAAACATGGCCTGAATGTTTTTGTAGAAAAATGATCCAGGCAGTAGAGTGTAGTATATACTGGAGTGGGAAGAGACAGGAGGCTGGGAGCGTCAGTGAGGAGGCTGATACAGTAATCGAGGAGGAGTAGGATAAGTGATTGGTCTTAACATGGTAGCAGTTTGGATGGAGAGGAAAGGGCGGATTGTAGCGACGTTGTGAAGGTGATGATGATGATTGTGATGATGTCAAGGATGCACAATGTCAAGATACATAGAATAAAGACAGTGAGATGGTACACGCTACCTAGTGAATAGCTTGAGGTGCTATCTGCCCAGATTTTCAAGGACACAGAGATATTACACCCCTCTCAGGGATGCACCTGGAGAGTTTCCAGTACTCTACCAGTCTCAATTATGGGAGGGAAAGTCCAGCAGAGGCATATCCATTCCATTCTTAGCTTGGGCAGCAGCTAGCGAGTGCAAGGCAACCTGCTACAGGTCAAAACTCGCCTGTGCTGGGCAGCAGTGGCATGGGAGAGAGTCGAGGGCGGAGACTCGAGTTTATTGTGTGGAAGGTGGCAATGGTAAACCACTTCCATCTTTTTATCAAGAAAACTCTATGGTTCCACTACCAGAATGATTACAGATGGAGATGGGGCTTTCTGGGAGAGATATGTCCATGGCATTGATATGGGTTGGAGATGACTTGATGGCATAATACAAGACAAGAGATATTACAAGGGTGTCAAGGGACTGGGGGAAAACAAAGGCAATTAGAAAAGCAATGGACCCAAGAAGAGTTTCCACTGTTCAATCCTTTCCTTCCCCACCCTTCACCTCCACCCATGACCACCCCAGCCCTGCTCTTCAGCTTTCATACAGGAATTTCCCAGGAATGATTTTGGAGGCAGGCTGATCCTGATCGAGACAGCTAATACAAAATGCAAATTTTTACTTGGATATACTTATTGGAAGTTGGATGGAATAAAGACAGTGAAGGTGCATGAAAATCAGGTGAGCAGAAAGCAGAAATTTTAGCAGAAAACAAATTGGTGGCAAACTTTTTTATTGAAGAGTAGTTCCAAGCATCCATGGCAACTTAATGTAGTTTATCATTCCATATTTGAGACTCGGGTCCTTTTTCCTTTGATGTAATTAACTATTGGCCTTGCTATCATACATTTTTCATATCAAGCAAGCAGTGGTTTCAGAGGACAGGACAGAGTAGAGCTGGGAGATTAAAAAAAGGTGGCCAAGTTGATTCATGAAGAGGTAAAACACTGTATAAAAGTATCAATATCACCATCAATCACTGAAAATGTTTTGGCAACCATGAGGCCTATTTAACCAGAAATAATACAACTGAAATAGATAACCCAAATGACAGAAGCACCAATACTGAATGTAACAGTTACTTGTTTGAGTCTATCAGAACAGAATACTGAGGTTACAGCTCAAAATGAAAATGCATCCAATTTACAAACAAAGGAAAGATTTCTTTTTAAATCTTCTTAGGAAAAGAGCAGCCTGAGAACATGCAGTTGATATTTAGATCCAATAAATATCCAACAAGTTAGTCATAGGAGCTCTACTGTGAATAGTTTAGCTTAAAGAAAACTTTTTGACCTATTAAGCCAAAGTTTCTGCTGGGAACCAAAGCTGAAATTCAGGAATTCATACATGAGGTGGACCACCCCCTTCTCCTGGAAACATCATCCAAACTTGGCTTCACTGACATTGATCTCTCCTGGTTCTCCTACCTCTCTGGCTGATCATTCTCAGTCTCTTTCACGGGTTCTTCCTCTGTCTTCCACCCTCTAACTGTGGGAGTCCCTCAAGGTTCAATTTTGGGTCCCTTCTGTTCTCCATCTACACACACTCCCTTGGAGAGCTCATTCTCTCACATGG
This sequence comes from Ornithorhynchus anatinus, assembly GCF_004115215.2. NCBI lineage: Eukaryota > Metazoa > Chordata > Mammalia > Monotremata > Ornithorhynchidae > Ornithorhynchus > Ornithorhynchus anatinus. The sequence continues at coordinate 27,510,304 of NC_041753.1, read as the reverse complement.
CTTCAACTATCACCTCTCTGCGGATGATTCCCAAATCTACGTCTCCAGACCTGAGCTCTCTTTTTCTCTCTGCAGTCTCTCATTTCCTCCTGCCTTGAAGATATCTCTGCCTGGATGTCCCCTTGACACCTCAAACTTAACATGCCCCAAACAGAACTCCTTATCTTCTCACCTAAACCCTGTCTTCCCCTTGATTTTCCCATCACTGTAGACAGTACCAACATCCTTCCTATCTCACAAATCCATGACCTTGGTAATATCCTCGACTCATCTCTTTCATTCAACCCACGTATTCAATCTATCACTAAAACCTTTTGGATCAACCTTCACAACATCGCTAAAATCTGTCCTTTTCACTCCATCCATGTTAATCCAAGTTCTTCTTCTGTCCTGCCTTGATTACTGTATCAGCTTCCTTGCTGACCTCCCTGCCACCTGTCTCTCCCCATCTAGTCCATACTACACTCTGCTGCCCAGATCATTTTTCTACAAAAATATTCAGGCCAAGTTTCCCCACTCCCATACTTGTCTGCCTCCTGGATCATTTTCTACAAAAATGTTTAGTGCATTGTTTCCCCACCCCTCAAGAACCTTTAGTGGTTGCCCATCCACCTCCACATCCAACTGAAATTTCTTATCATCAGCTTTGAAGTACTCACTCACCTTGCTTCCTCCTACATCACCTTCCTACTCTCTTTCTACAACCCTGCCAATGCACTTCATTCCTCTAATGCCAATCTCTTCACTTTACCTCACTCTCTTCTATCTCACTGCCAACCTGTCACTCATTTCCTGCCTCTGGCCTGGAACACCCTCCCTCTTCAAATCTAACAAACAGTCACTTTCCCCACCTTCAAAGTCTTATTGAAGGCACATCTCCTCCAAGGGGCCTTCCCTGACACTGCCCTCGTTTCATCTTCTCCCACTCCCTTCTGCATCACCCTGATTTGCTCCCTTTATTTATCCCTCCCTCAGACCCATAGCTCCTATGGACATATCCTAATTTAATTAATTTATTTATATTAAAGTCTGTCTCCCCTTCTAGACTGTCAGCTCACTGTGGGCAGGAAGTGCATCTACCAACTCTGTTATATTATTATATTGTACTCTCCAAAGCGCTTAGCACAGTCCTCTGCACACAATAAATGCTCAATATGATTGATTGACTAATCATATAGGGAAAGTTGGGGAGGGCCAGGACCTGTACAGTGTCCAATCTCCCAGCTCTATTTCTGCACACGGTGTTTTTTAATGAGACTGTGTAACTGTTTACCAGTAGCGCTATTTGTGAAATCATCCTAGATTTGTCATCTTTTCAGGTAGGCACAGGGAGAAAAATTGGGAAATCATGCCTGTGGCTGGCCCCTGGTAAAAGAAATACAGTCCTGTTTTATTTGCCTTATAAACCTGTTAGTTATTGCTCTGTAATAGAAACAAAATATCCTGCTAACTCCTGCATCTCTCATTGCCCAGCCATAGCTTCCATTCTGCACCACAGCGGGAAGTATATTTCCAAGACCTTGGGTAATAATCATTATAACAATAATAATTGTGGTATTTATTAAGCACTTACTATGTGCCAGGCACTGTTCTAAACACCTGGGTAGATACAAGCTTCCCACCCACTGCATGGCTGATCCTAGAAATTTCGGAATCACAGGAAAACCACCATTGCAAGACCATGTTTTATTGTATCTGTCCAGGTGGAAGGGAGAACTTTAAAGAGCAAAACTGCTTGCTGCCTCTCCTTAAACAACCCTTCCACTTTACCCCTGGCCACCCACTTCACCCACTCTTAGAACGAGGTCTGACACTCCTAGAGGAAGGGTAATTCAGGAAGTGCTTTCATCAGGTTCTCTTTCCCTTTTCTGTGTGCCTGGAACCCCTTCTGTCATGGTTTACTTCCACAGATCTTCTGCTCCCCACAAGAAAGTAATAAACACACTAAGCAGTTAAAAACCTGACTCTTTAAAAATGGTATTTGTTAAGCATTAACTACGTGTCAAGCACTGTTCTAAGAGCAGGGGGAGATATAATTAGGTTAGACATAGTCCCTGCCCCACATGGGACTCACAGTCTAATTAGGAGGGAGAAGAGGTTTTGAATCCCCATTTTACAGTTGTAGAAACTGAGGCATAGAGAAGCTAAGTAACTTGCTTTAGTTCACACATCAAGCATTTAGCAGAGTTAGTATTATAACCTAGGTCTTCTGACCCCCAGGCCCATGGTCTTTCCATGATACTTCACACCAAGCCTGGAACTATGCATCCTGACCAATAATAATTTGTTCACCAATTACATTGAACTAACAAACTGTTCCTCAGCTAATTGTTGAGCCCTATTTAGTTGGGAAATTTGAATCATTTATTTGCCTAATTGTGAGCAGATAGTTCTAGCAGAAATCTCAACTTGATAACACGTTCTCCCTAAAATAAATCAATTAAAATCAAATTCATTTCAAGTCCCAGAATATACTGCACAAATCCCAAAACATAAATGCTATTTCCTCTGCTTTTTACTTTAAAGAAAACCCTACTAATTGGAATAGTAAATGAAATCCAACTTTGATACTATGCCACATGGAATAGCTTCACTGGTACCAAAAAAGCAGTTCTGGGCACTGTGGAAAAATAGTCCATTACAAGATTTGTTCCCATTACCTACCCTAAGGCCAAAGTTCTAAAAGGGAAACTATGTAGGTGGAATCTTATTATATAAAGTCAGTTAAAATGGAAAACTCAATCTAAGAAATACCATAATATTATTGCCACAAAACAACCAGAAAATCTTTGTCGAGCCAGGCCAAGGAGTAGATAATTCAGGGAGTGGGGCATTTGCGGGGCAAAGCATGGCTTGACAGAACACTGAGGCTAAAGGCTTGGAAGTAACCTAATCCATTATATACGATTTCAATTCAATAATAATTCTGCATTTGTTAATCTTACTATGTGCCAAGCCCTGTAATGAGCATTGGGGAAGTTGCAAGATAATCAGAACAGACACAGTCTCAGTACCACATCTGGCTCACAGCAGGGAGAACAGGTACTGAATCTCCATGTTAATAATAATAATTATGGTATTTCTTAAATGCTTACTATGTGATGAGCACTGTTCTAAGCACTGGAGCACTGTTCTAAGTGCTGGATAATAATGGTATTTGTTAAGCACTTATTGAAACACGAAGAAGTTAAGTGAGTTGCTCAAGCTTACACAGTAAGCAAATTGCATTAGCCTGGATTAGAACCCAAGTCTTCTGACTCCCAGGCCAGGGCTCTTTCCAGTTGGCCATGATGCCTCATTGCATCTCCATGGCTCCAACTACCATCTCTATGTGGATGATTCCCAAATCTACATCTCCAGCCCTGATCTCTCTCCATCTCCTCAGTCTCGCATTTCCTCCTGCTTTCAAGACATCTCCACTTGGATGTCTCGCTGACACCTCAAACTTAATCTGCCCGGAACAGAACTCCTTATCTTCCCACCCAAACTCTGTCTTCCCCTTGATTTTTCCATCACTGTAGACAGCACCATCATCCTTACTGTTTTACAAGCCCATAACCTTAGGTTATCCTTGGCGTTATCCTTGACTCATCTCTCTCATTCAACCCATGTATTCAGTCTACCACTCAATCCTATTGGTTAAACCTCCATGACATTGCTAAAATCCTCCTTTTCCTCTCCATACAAACCGTTACCACGTTAATCCAAACACTTATCCTATCCTACCTTGATTACTGTATCCACTTTCAGTAAGGAAGCTGACTTCCTTACTTCCTTTCTTTTTAATCCACCTTGACTGCTGTATCAACTTCCTTACTGACCCTGCCTCCTGCCTCTCCCCACTCCAGTTCATACTTCACTCTGCTGCCCAGATCATTTTCCTACAAAAACATTCAGTCCATGTTTCTCCACTCCTCACGAACCTCCAGTGGTTGCCCGTCCACTTCTGCATCTAACAGAAACTCCTTATAATCGGTTTTAAAGCACTCAATCACCTTGACCCTTCCTACCTCACCTTGCTACTATCCTACTACAACCCAGCCCACACACTTTATTCCTCTGTTGCCTACCTATTCCCTATTACCTTGATCTCATCTGTCTCGGCACAGACCTCTCACTCACGTCCTGCTTTTGGACTGGAATGGCCTCCCTCTTCATATCCGACAGACAATTACTCATTACTCCCTCCACCTTCAAAGCCTTATTGAAGACACATCTCCTCCAAGAAGGCTTCCATGGCTAAGCCCTCATTTCTTCTTCTTCCACTTCCTTCTGTGTCATCCTGATTTGCTCCCTTTATTCACACCTCCCTCAAACCCACAGCACTTATGTACATATCCTAATTTAATTTATTTATATTAATGTCTGCTTCCCCCTCTATACTGTGAGCTTGCTGTGGGAAGGGAATGTGTCTACCAACTGTGTTGTACTGTCAGAAGAGCATAGTTCAGTGCTCTGCACTCAGTGAGCCCTCCATGAATATGATTGATTGATCTCCAGGTCTTCAACAAGTAAATTCCTGAGCCTGTTTCAGTTATTCTTGAATGTAGCAAAACTCTGAAAGAAATTTAATGTTGTAATTCATTTCTCTTTACTTCTGTGAAATCTTCTTATCTGATAATCCTTTGTGTGAGTTTATTTCAAAACATCTTTCTCAATCAATCAATAATATTCAGTGAATACTTACTGTGTGCAGAGCACTCTACTAAGCGCTTGGGAGAGTACAAGAGTTGGTAGACATGTTTCCTGCCCACAATGAGCTTACAGTCTAGAGGGGGAGATAGACATTAATGTAACTAAATAAATTACAGAGTGCAAGGGCAACAAAGAAGGGAGTGGAGAAGGGAATGGGAGAAGAGGAAATGAGGGCTTAGGGAAGGCCTCTTGGAGGAGATATGCCTTCAATAAGGCTTTGAAATTGGGGAGAGTAATTGTCTGTCACATATGAAGAAGGAGGGTGTTTCAGGCCAGAGGTAGGATGTGGGCAAGAGGTCGGTGGTAAGACAGACAAGATCGAGGTATAGTGAGTAGGAGTCAAAGAAGGGTTTGTTTTAGGATAGGTGAGACTAGAGCATTTTTGAAAGAAGTAGGGAATAATAATAATAATAATGATAGTGGTATTTGTTAAGCGCTTACTATGTGTAAAGCACTGTTCTAAGCGCTGGGGGGATACAAGGTGATCAGATTGTCCCACGTGGGGCTCACAGTTTTAATCCCCATTTTACAGATGAGGGAACTGAGGCACCAAGAAGTGAAGTGACTTGTCCAAAGTCACACAGCTGGCAAGTGGCAGAGCTTGCCACTTAGAGCCCATGATCCCTGACTCACAAGCCCAGGCTCTTTCCACTGAGCCATGCTGCTGGAGAGTGAACAGGTGAAGATGGTGGTTAAGGAGGCAAGAAGAGATGGGGCAAGGGCTTTGATAAGGTGCAAAGCGATGGGGTAGGATGTATAGATGGAGGGGGTGGATTTTTAGAGAAGGCAGGGGATCGCTTGAGATACTGCTGAGAATGATGGGAGAGTTGAAGATGGGATAGGAGGTGGGGGGGACTGGAGAGGAGCAGGAGAGATTTTAGGGAGATCATGCCTTATAGTTTCAATCTTCTCAATAAAATAGGTATCCAGGTCATTAGGGGCAAGGGATAGCGGAAGTTCGTGGAGAGGCGGTTTGAGGAGGAGGTTAAACAGCTGGAACAACTGACTAGGGCAATGGGCATGGGTGTCAATAAGAATGGAGAAATAATTTTACTGGGCAAAGGAAAGGGCAGAGTTAAAGCACATAATGATGAACCTGAGGTTGGCCTGATATCTAGATTCCCACCATCACTGCTCTGTGTTTTGTACAAAGAAGCAAAGGAAGTGGACCTTGGAGGTGATCTAGATCTGTGGGTTAGTGGTATGAGATCGATGAAGGGATGGGGAGCAAGTGAATTCAGTTCAGTAGAGGGTGGTGTTGAGGGCCTCAATTTGTTCAAGGGAAGGTAGTTAGGGTATGGAGGGTAAATGGGGTCAGATGACTTAAGAAAATTGGTTGGGGTCAAAAGAATGGAGGTCCCTGTGGGGGAACAGGAAAGATTTGTGGGGAAGAGGTGTGTGGGAGAGAAAGCAGGTGAGGATGTTGAGGTCACATAGGGAAGTTCCAGAGTTGGTGAGGGTAGAGATTGAACAGTGACTAGAGATGATGAGATCAAGTGTGTGTCCAAGTTGGTAAGTGGGCGAGCTGGAGTGGAGCAGTAGGTCAGTGGAGTTGAGAAGTGATAGAAAGCAGAAGGTTGTCAGGAACATCTATGTGGATATTGAAGTCCCTGAGGTTTAATGTAGGAATGAATAAAGAGAGAAGGAATGTGATGAGATCAAAATGGTTCAAAAATTTGGAGGTGGGGACTGGGGGATGGTAGTTGACTTTTACTAGTATCTGGAGTGGGTGGTAGAGGTGGATAATGGATGATATGCTCTTCGAACAAAGGGATAGAAAGGGTTGGGGGAGGTGGAATGGTGTGAAAGCGACACTGGGGAGTAAGTAGGATGCCAACTCCACCACCTTTCTCAATGAGTCTGGGGGAGTGGGTGAAGATGAGGCCCCCTCTAGAGAAGGCAACATGGAAGACTCAAAAACTCAACCACCCAGATGGACAGCATCCTGGTCAGGAAAAACAGGGATAGTGCCCTAATCTGGTTGATCCTATTTTGCTGGAGTTTTGTCAGGGAGAGAAAGTGCTTCTGACTCCCCTCTGATGGGACCAAGAAGCTGTTTCCTTGACGGTTTCTTCACTGTGACCAGCCTTATCCCTGCCTTCTCGACTTTCTACATCACAAAACCCAAGAGAAAACTTTTCTTTCTTCACAGAAATGCTTGATTTTTTTCCCCCAGCAATGTGTAATTCTTCTGGAAAGGTTAAAATATCAAAGCTAAATTTGCTCTCTTCTCAGTACTTATTCTTGCTCCTCTCCCACTACACCCCACTCACACACTTTGTTTCTCTCAAGCCAACTTACTCACTTCAGCACTCTGAACCAGTTATGCACTGGTATACCTGATATCACCTATTGTACCTCTGTACATATCAACTTACATACCTTACTAAGTACATACAAATGTAAATATATCCCCGATTTCTTTTTCCTCCTGTTTTTTAAGAGTCTGCCTTGCCTGGTAGGTTGCAAGATTCTTGAGGGCAGGAATCATGTCTTCGAAGTCTACTGAACTCTCCCAAGTGCCTAGTACAGTCCTCACAGCACTTACGTACATATCTGTAACTTATTTATTTATATTAATGTCTGTTTCCCCCTTTGGACTGTAAGCACGTCGTGGGCAGGAAATGCATCCGTTTATTGTTAGATCATACTCTGCCTAGTGCTTAGTACAGTGCTTTGCACATGCTAAGCACTCAATAAATACAGTCAAATGAATGAATGAATGAATGAATACTTTGCACGCAGCCAGTGCTCAGTCAGTGTTATTAATTGATTGATTGCTGGGTGGGACATGTAAGCAGAATGGATGATAACAGGATATACAAATGGCTGTTTATGGGGAAATCAATCAATCAGTGGTTTTTATTGCATGCTTACTGGAATAAGCACCTGGAAAAGGCACTAGGAAAGGACTTGATCCCTGTCCTCCAGGAGCTTACCAACTAGTGGGAGAGACAGACACTAAATTACAGATAGCGGAAGCAACAGAGTATAGAAATAGGTACCTAAGTGCTGGGGGGTTGGGATAGAGTGTGTATCAAAGTGCTTAGGGAATACAGACCCAAGTGCAAAGGTGACATGGAAGGGAGAAAATTACAGTGTAAACATTTTTATTTTGGTAAACCAAGAAACTGCTCTGAACTGTTTAGACTGTAAGATTCTAGATTCATTGGCAAGGAGCGTTTCTACCACCTCTGTTATATCATACACTCCCATGTGCTTAGTAAAGTGCTCCAACACAGTAAGTTTTCAATAACTATGACTGATTGATTGTTTTCCAACTAAATCAATATCAACGACTCCCTGGAGAATGGAGTCTTAGGTGTTAAATGATCCGCTTTGGAGCCTCCACTAGTTTCTTGGGATGCTCTTGTACCAGTAAACTGACAGTGGGAATGCTGACGTTAGAAACAACTCTGTCTTTAACCAACATCTAGTGAGACTGTACTTTAGAAAACTTTTGTACCTGTCATGGAAGCTTGGAAAATGTCTTCAACTGGCTGATTCCTGTTTTGGCAGCAAGTCAGTTACCTTTGGTTGAAGTCTGATCAGAGGAGATCAGTTCAATCTAGTAATGCTCTATAATCATGAGGGGTGGTTCCCATGTTTCAGGCAAAGTCTTAGGATCCATCGAAGGGAATAGCAATTGAGTCTGGAGATTGGGAAGTTGAATATACTGGAATAGTCTCATCAGAGGGGAGTTGTCAAGGAGCTATCACCTCCCAAGATCTGTTCTCTGGTTCATTAGGGCAGAGAAGCAGCCAAGCTTCTCCATTTCCCTGGGTTTATTCCTTCAGGTCTGTGGGTGACTTATCAGAACTCCCATCTTACAGGCTGCCTGTGTTCAGCAGGCCTCTTTCAGTAGTTCTAGTGATGTTCTTTCCCTTTCTGAACGGAGAAAGGATCATTATTGATGATAGTTGTCCAACAAGTAGGAAACCTGTCTGTCTTTCAGTGCAGGCCCAAGAGTAGCCAGTCATATTAAAACCTCATGGTAAATCAGACAAGATATCTAATTGAACACCCGGAAGCATTTGAGTGAAAGCCACTGTATCTAATTGTGGTGGCCAACACAAGCCACAGTTTCTAATTAATAATTATGGTATTTGTTAAGCACTTACTGTGTGCCAAACACTGTTTTAAACACTGGCATAAATACGAGATGATCAGGTTGGACATAATCCCTGTCCCACATGGGGCTCATATTCTTAATCCCCATTTTACAGATGAGGTAACTGAGGCCCAGAGAAGTAAAGTGACTTGCCCATGCTCCCACAGCAGACATGTGGGCAGAGCCGGGATTAGAACCCAGGTCCTCTGACTCCCAAGCCTGTGCTTTTGCCACTAAGCCATGTTGCAGTGGCCAACACCCAACATGGACTCCAGAAAGATGAAATATTAAAAATACCTTCAATGTCTTCTACTTTTTAGTCCAAATTCATATCTGTACTAAGAAGCCCATGTTCTGACATCTCCCCTTCTCTCCCAGCTCACACCATGCATTGATCAGTCAGTGGTATTGACTGAGTGCTTACTGTGTGCAGAACACTGTACTAAGTGCTTGGGAAAGCACAGCCTAATAGAGTTGTTAGACATAACCTCTGCCCACAGTGAGCTTACAGTCTAGAAGGGGAAATAGACATTAATATGAATAAATATAATAACACAGGATGGTCAGCCTGTCTGAGCTCTTTTCACTGGGTTCAGTTTCTGCCTGATTATTAAGAGGAAGTTTATCTATTCTCACATCCTTTTCTCCACCAGTTGAGATTGTTGCATGTTTTAAAGAGCTTTATTTGACACTGGGGACTCCAGGCAAGTTGGGCCTCCATCTGTCTAACAGAAGCCAGGTGGCTTTAGAGGGGCATATGAAATTCCAGGTGGAAATCCATGGATTGCAGCTCTGAGACTGGACTTAGAGCTTTCCCAGCTAGAGGCAATCGTTTCCCTCTGCTCATTTGTAATTCAGTCGGCAATTATGGAATAAGCGAGCAGCTATAGATTAACAGCCAGGATACATCTCGTTCTGCAGATGTAATTCAAAAAGCTGTCACAAGGAACATCAAAGCAGTATATTCTCCTTTGGGACAACTATCATGAAAATGTCTCAATTACTTTAAATTACCACAAAATGACATCCAAATCAACCTTAGACCAGCTGCCCTTGATTTTTTGTCAGTTAGTTCAAAGGGCAGGCACTGGAGCCCAGCATGTATTCTGAAGGATATTTTTCAGCAGGATATTTTTCATGACCATGGGACTTTTAAGGCATTTCTTTGCTTTGATCTGATTCATGGGAGGGAAGTAGGGTCTCCTTGCTTTGCTGGCACTAAATTTCTGAGATTGGTGTATGCCTCATTTGCCCATTACTTGCTTTTCTGCATAGCAGTGCACATAATGACCACCTTGAGGAAACTCTGTCAACTGTTTTATTCGCTTGGGAATTTGTTGTCCCCTCTCTAATCAAACCTTAAAACACCAGTGAGGACTTTCTCACTATTTGCTTCCTGGATTTTCCTCTCCCCCTTGCTTTTAACTAAAATAGAAATCTGTTCATCTACATATCTGTGTGCATGGGAGTGTGAACTATGGGATTACTGGATTGAGTGGAGTGATTTGAGCCAGGAACATGTAGGAGGGCTTAATGGAGGAGGTGGGAATTTAGGGTTGCATTTTTGAGAAGTTTGGGTTGCGGAGGAGAACGGCATTCCAGACAGGAGGAATACTAATATTCATTCAATCAATCATATTTATTAAGCATTTATTGTGTGCAGAGCACTGTACTAAGCACTTGGGAAAGTTCGAAACAACAATAAACAGTGACAATCCTTGTCCAGAAATGAGCTACTAAATACTAATGATAATACATTGTATCTGTTAAACACTGGATATGTGCCAAGCACTGTATTAAACATTGGGGTAGATACAAAATAATCAGACAGGACACAGTCCTTGTTCCTCATGGGGCTCTCAGTCTAAATAGCAGGAAGAATAGGTTTTGAACCCCCATTTTATAGATAAAGAAACTGAGGCATAGAGAAGTTAATCAAGTAGAAGTAATAATATTAAGTGCTTATGGTGTGCAGAGCACTGTACTAAGCACTGGGAGAGAATATGCAGGTGGGAATTATATATGGCCACTGTCTCTCATGGGGCTCACGAGGTAAAAATTGAAGTGGGGAGAAGGGATTGGAGGTAGGCACAATAAGGCATAGGACAAACAAAATAGGCTCAAAGTCTCAGTGGTGCCCTCAGTCCTAGGGCATAATCAATCAATAATCAGTCAATCAATGAATGGCAGTTCGTGAGTACTTTCTGTGTGCAGATCACTGTACTAAGTACTTGGGAGAGTGCAATACAATGAAGTAGGCAGACATGATCCCTGACAACAGGAAATTTACAGGCTAGAGGGGGAGACAGACATGAATGCATGTATGTCTCTGCTCTGCCACTTGTCAACTGTGTGACTGTGGGCAAGTCACTTAACTTCTCTGTGCCTCAGTTACCTCATCTGTAAAATGGAGATTAACTGTGAGACTCACGTGGGACAACCTGATTATCCTGTATCTACCCCAGTACTTAGAACAGTGCTCTGCACATAGTAAGCGCTTAACAAATACCAACATTATTATTATTATTATAAAAGTGTTGAGGGAAAGTATAAATGAATGATGTAAATGCTAGAGGTGGCTAATGGACTGATGTGGCTTGGGGTGTTGGGAGTTAATTGAGAAAATGTGGTTTCATGAGGGCTTTGAAGATTGGGAGTGCTGTGGTCTGTTAGATTAGGGTGGGGAGTGAGTTCCAGGTTGGCAGAACAGAGTGAGAAGCAGCATGGCCGTGGAAAGAGCATGGGCCTGGGAGTCAGAGGAACTAGGTTCTAATCCTGGCTCCGCCACTTGCCTTTTGTGTGACGTTGGGCAAGTCATTTCACTTCTCTGTGCCTCAGTTATCCCATCTGCAAAATGGGGATTAAGACTGTGAGCCCCACGTGGGGCAACCTGATGACCTGATGGGACAGGGACTGTGTCCAGCTCATTTTGGGCAGGGAATGTGTCTGTTTATTGTTGTATTATATTCTCCCAGGCACTTAGTACAGTGCTCTGCACACAGTAAGCATTCAATAAATACGATTGACTGACTGACAACCTGATTATCTCTTATCTATCCCTGTGCTTAGTACAGTGCTTGGTACACAGTAAGTACTTAACAAATACCACTATTATCATTCTTATTCTTTGAGGGAGGGGATGAGATGGCAGAGTGGAAAATGGGGCAGAGTTTGAAGCTTGACTTGGGAGGAATGAAGAAAGTGAGTTGGGGAGTAGCTGGTGAAGGGGGCTGATATTAGAGATGGGAAGAGCTGGTGGAGAGCCTGGAAGTTGGTTGTAAGGAGTTTTTTTTTTAAAATTGTACTTGTTAAGCGCTTACTATGTGCCAAGCACTGTTTTAAGACCTGGGGTAGATACAAGTTAATTAGGTTGGACATAGTCTCTGTCCCACATAGGGCTCACACTCTTAATCCCCATTTTACAGATGAGGTATCTGAGGCCCAGAGAAGTGAAGTGACTTGCCCAAGGTCACACAGATGGAATGTGACAGAGCCGGGATTAGAAACCATGATTTTCTGACTCCGAAGCCCGTGCTCTATCCACTAAGCCATGCTGCTTCTCACTAAGCCACACTGCTTCTCTTGAATAGGAGGGGAATGGGAAGCCACTGGAGGGTTTTGAGGAGAGGGGAGAGTGAGCTGGGCAACACCTCAAGATGATCTTTGCAGCAAGATATAATATAGATTGGAAGAGATGGTGGCTAAAGCCATGTGAACAGATGACCAGATGAATTCTGAGAAAGTAGTTGTAGAGAGAGAAAAGTAAGGGACCAGAACAGGGATTGCAAGGCAAAAGAGGAGCCAATGAATGAGACAGAGAAGGATAGACACTGTCTTCTGGTTCTCCACCTTTCTCTCTGACCGTTCCTTCTCAAGCTCATTGAATCGCACCTCCTCTGCCCCCCACCCTCTAACTGTGGAGCACCCTCAAGACTCAGTTCTGGATCCCCTCCTATTCTCCAGCTACACCCACTCCCTTGGAGAGCTCATTCACTCTCATCACTCTTGGTCATATTATCAATCAACCGATCAATCAATAGTATACATTGAGTGCTTACTATGTGAAGAGCATTGTACTAAGCACTTGAGAGAATTTAGTACAGTACCTGAGTACTTACTGTGTGCAGAGCACAATATTAAGCACTTCTAGACTTGATGCTTGCCCACAAGGAGCTTGTGTTTCTAGTTTGTGGTTTTTCAGTTCATGAGGTTTGGCCACCCCTGTAGTTTGTATGTTTAGAGTCACCCCCAGTTAAGAAGTGCATTCAATGTTTTCCCTTCCCTTCCTTTTTGTTGCTTTACCCTGCCCTGCCCTGCAGAAATGAGGAGATTCAAAAACAATAGCAACTTTCCACCAGTTGCTTGTTTCTTTTTTTGACCCTTCATGTTCCTTCTCTTTCACGCCATCCCCTTTGCTTTTCCTCCCTCATCTGGCTGAAGAGAAGCCTCTGAGAGATGTCCGTTCTCACCCTGACTACTCGGGCTTCTAACAGCTCAGAGTCTTCCTCAGCAGGGAGCTGGCCACCAGCCAAAGCTCGGTCTTCATTGCACAAATCTTGGTTAGAGAGAAGAGGGACAGCTACTACTACTATTACTAATAGTAATAATAGTGGTATTTGTTAAGCACTTACTATGTGCCACACACTGTTCTAAGCGCTGGGATAGAGACAAGTCAATCAGGTTGGACACAGTCCCCATCCCACATGAGGCTCACACTCTTAATTCCCATTTTACAGATGAGGTAACCGAGGCCCAGAAAAGCGAAGTGTCTTGCCACAGGTTACGTAGCAGACACGTGGTGGAGCTGAGATTAGAACCCAGGTCCTTCTGGCTCCCAGGCCTTGGCTCTATCCACTCAGCTGCTTCTCACTGCTGTCAGGGTAGCGGTTTGGCCCCTACCTACTTTAGCCTTGACAGAATCCCCTGCGCTTATCGATGTACAATATCTAATGCCAGCCAGGTTATTATCCCCACGCTCCTCCAAGACCTGGCAGCTATCTGGGGATGGTCCTCATGCTGGATCTTCTTGTCCATCTTGCTCATCCTGAGTTCACTTTGCTTCCCGAGGTCAGGCTCACCCAAAGTTCCAGATATCCACTGACAAGCAGCTTGGCCTAGTGGAAAGAGATGGGAGGCAGAAGATCTGGGTTCTAATCCCGACTCTGCCATTTGCCTGCTGGGTGACCTTGGGAAAGTGACAACTTCTCTGTTCTTCAGTTTCCTCGTCTATGAAATGGGGTTAAATACTTGTTCTCCCTTCATCTTAGGCTGAGTCCCTCTTAGACTGTGCCCGACCTGATTATCTTATATCTACCTCAGTGCTGACTACAATTATTATCATTCATACATCCTCACACGTGATGGCAGTGGTAAATTTGTGCTTGCTTCCCAAAGCAGTGAGATATAACTTTCGAAAGCCAGGCTCAAGGGAGGATCCACAATTCCCAAGATGAGTTTGAGACCAGAGTCACTCCAGTGAATTCAGCCAACTAATTTTGCCTGAATTAGTACAATAATTGCGCAATCATCCACTTAGACTACACAAAATTTATGCCCTGCCAGTACTGAGGATTTACCATTTCAAGCTTATTAATTTGCAACAGTTTTAGGTTTTTAAATGCGGATGATGGGAACTAATTGGATCTTGGAGCTAATGGATATGCACATGTGACAGCAGGTATAGCAGGGAAAGATTACTGAGTTCCAGCAAAAGTGGCCTGCACATCCAGCCATAGAGGCCTCAAACTGCCAGAGAATGAAACCTTGCCCTTGGGCTAGTGACTCGTGACTTTTCTCTGGTCCCTCTGTTTTCAGTGTGGAGATTCTCCAAGCACACACAGGATTTTTGATGACCAAAATGAACTTCTCATGACAAAATGAAAGGGACCTTTACCCATTTGATTTAGCCCCTTGAAGCCCCAACACGGATGATTGCCCAGATTCGGCCGCTGATGAGAAGGCCCAGGGTCCCTCTTCTCTGTGATGTGGGCCAAAGAGTGATTTCAAAACATGATACCTAAAGCAATGATATGACCGAGTCAGGTCTGTCCAGTCCAGTATGAGGCTTAGTGGTTAGATCATGGGGCTGGGAGTCAGAAGGACCTGGGTTCTAATCCCAGCTCCGTCACCTGTCTGGTATGTGTTCTTGAGCAAGTCACTTCACTTCTCTGGGCCTCAGTTACTTCATCTATAAAATGAGGATAAGAGTATGAGGCCCATGTAGGACCAGGACTTTGTCCAACCTAATTAACTTGCATCTAAACCAGTACTTGGAACAGCGCTTAACAAATACTATAACAGAGGATCTTAGAAGCTCCTGCTTAGAAGGAGCTTATATGATCTAACAGATTGCACCACCTAGGTGCATTACTTTGTAACTGCTCACCTTGAAACTCACCTACCAGTTTTTGACCAACTCACTCAGATTTTCTGAAATTTCCCCCCTCAACACAGCACCTACATGACTTTTTAAGAGCAAATTGCCCCATCATTCTTTCAAGCATTATCTGGTACCTCCTGTTGAAGACCTAACCCTGAGTTAGATGGACCATTGCCTGACCTTAATGACATCCCTTTTGATTTTATGTTTTCAGTTCATTGGTGGGACAGCCTGAGTCTCTTCGGATTGGCGAGCCCCTCAATTCTCCTCTTCTTCAATTTCTGCTTGAGACTCTGTCTTATAGTGACTTCAACCCGTTTTGTTCAAATACTGCCAACTCTCAAGAATTTGGAATAATGCAGAAAGCTTTGGGGTGGTTTGGTGCAAACTCAGTAATCAATGCCGTATGCAAATTAGACCCCAATTACTAGCATTTATCAAAAGCTCTATTTAAACTGCTAGTAGAGCTGTATGCACTTGTATAAATTATTTCAAAATGGAATTTCTCGGTAGCAAACATGGCAATTACTGTAGAGCGGAAACATAATTGACAGACAGGCATGAAGGAATCTTCTTGTCACTCAAATTAATCTAGAAGAATGTCCAAACCATTCATTCAGGGTTGGGTGGGGGGAGGGAATTACTCAAGACTCCAGTCTCAAAACCTGAAATAGCATCTCTTCTTCCTCTTCTCGCCAGCTTTCTAGGGGAGTTCTAATGAACAAGGCCTGGGAAAGACATAGTCCAAGAGGTAGAAAAAGGAAGTCAGAAGCCTGAATGACCTATTAGCTGAATAGTCTACCCTGAAAAACTGAGACTTGACAGAACTTAGAAAAACTTGACCCTCCTCCTAGAAAGATGCATGGAGTTTCCAGGGCTTCTAAAATCCTCATATTTCCTTAATAGCATCTCTGGCTCATTCTCGGCAAGTTCATGCCTAATCTGGAATCTCTTTCTCCCAGATGAAGCCACCTCTTTTGGGTTTTCCCTATAACTTTTCTGGCACCTAATGTATTAGGTCACTTCAATTCCAAGGATCAACAGTTGTGATATATGGGTGTATGGCCCAAACTATCAGCGGGTACAAGAGAGGTTTGGAAAGATTCATTGATTCGAGGTCAATAATGGGTTACTAGGGGCAGAGTTAGGGATTTTAGATGGCCAATCTATTATGAGGATGGAGGTCAAGGAGGCAACTATCCTATGGCTTCTCCAAGTCTACTGATG
Organism: Ornithorhynchus anatinus; assembly: GCF_004115215.2. Lineage (NCBI taxonomy): Eukaryota > Metazoa > Chordata > Mammalia > Monotremata > Ornithorhynchidae > Ornithorhynchus > Ornithorhynchus anatinus. The sequence goes on along the minus strand of NC_041753.1, from coordinate 27,493,892 downwards.
CACCAGTTGGAGACAGAACACCAGACTATGTAGTGGTGACTGATCTATGAGGTTGGGGTATCCACTCAATTAAGAGGGCATAATGGAGGGAGCAGAAGGACAATTTGGGGCAGCAGCAAAGGCAAGAGGGGATTACATCTCTAAGGACAATTGGACTGGACAACAGCAAGATGACCCAATCAACCCCAAGAAGATGGTCGAAACCATGAACACAAAATAATGAAAGGGGTGTGCCTTGGAACGATCAAAAGTAGGCAATCATGGAGTGACAAGGAAGGATCTTTCCCCAGATTATCATCATCGTCAATTGTATTTATTGAGCGCTTACTGTGTGTAACTGTACTAGACTCTTGGGAGAGTACACCATAACATTATAATAGAGGCATTCCCTTGACCACAATGAATTTACGGTCTAGATGGGGAGACAGACATTCATGTGAACCCTATGTGGGACAGGGACTATGTCTAACCCGATTATCTTGTATCTACCCCAGCGCTTAGAACAGTGCCTGGCACATAGTTAGCATTTAACAAATACCATAATTGTTATTATTGTTATTAATAATAATTATAATAAAATATAATTACAGATATGAACATAAATTACACATGGTCAGAATGAGGAAAGTTTTCCAAGCTTAGAGATCACAGCATAACAACTGAACTAGCAATGACCTCTTGTAAGGACTGTGTATAATCTTGGTCAGAAAACATCCCCAAATAATAGGATGTATCTCAGAAATGACCCATACTATCCAAGAAGTAATGTCAGAGATGGAGAGACCCATCCCTGGGATGGAACTATTGAGGAGTGTGGGGTATTGGAAAAGGTGAAAGAGGGGGTTGGTGGATGAGGTGTGACCTCTAGACCTCGCTTGACAGGTCAAGGGGAGTCTCGCCTGGCACCAATATGGGATGACTGCACTTCAAAAGACATGCCTCCAGTAAGTGGAACTGTCTCAGACCCCTTTCCTTCTTAGCTGGTTTTTTGGGTAACTGCTGGGGTCCTAGGGCTGGAGGTGGGTGGGTATAGCTTTTAGAGGATTCTCTTACAGACACTCTGGTACACTGTTGATGGAGGGCAGTGGTCAGAAATAGAATAAATGGACTATTAATTGACCCAATAACCAATTTGTTGAGCATTTACTGCTTGTAGAGCACTCTACCAAGCACTTGGGAGCATACCCATGGCTCTACTTGTAATGTTATGTTTTTAAATGATTCACCTCTATCCTTCTATTCTTCTTGGAGACATTTATAAAGGCCAAGGCAAGAAAACCTTCCTTTACCATCAGCCATTTATATTTCTGTTGTGTTCTGTGTAGCATTCCAAGATAGAATTGTAGTTCTGGGTCTCATTTCTAGCTAGCTTTTGTTGCTTTTCTTTTGGTTCCCATCAAGATACCATTTAACAGGGTCTTTATTATCTGCTTCAGCAGTCTGCATCACCACCATGTGTCACTTAAACACATGAATGAATCAATCAATCATATTTACTGAGCCCTTACAGTATGCTGGGCACTGTACTAAGGACTTGGGAGAGTACAACACAACAATATAACAGACACATTCCCTGCCCACAGCGAACTTATAGTCTAGCCGGGGAGACAGACAATATAATAAGTAAATTACGGATGTGTACATAAGTGCTGTAGAGCTGGGGGAGGGTAGTGAATAAAGGGAGTAAATCAGGGTGACGCAAAAGGACATGGGAGAAGAGGAAGGGGGGTGCTTAGTCAGGGAGGCCTCTTGGAGGAGATGTGCCTTCAATAAGGCTTTGAAGGTGCGGAGAGTAGTTTTCTGTCAGATATGAAAAGGGAGGGCATCCCAGATCTTCGAAGATCTAAAACTCATCATGTGTCCTGATCCAGTCTGGTTTCAGGCCAGCAAATCTGGGTAGAGTATTGGGTAGAGCATTTGGCGAGAAGAAAAGATTTGTAGGTCCAGGTGCTTTCAGTGATGAAAGTTACTTCCAGAATCTGTCTTGGCAGCACCTTTTCATCCCTCTCAGACCATCTCCCTCTCTTGCTCTTCAGGAACACTACTAAAGTGGGGGATTTTTTCTTACTGGTATTTGTTAAGCACATACTGCATGCAAGGCACCATACTATACATTGGGGTAGATAAAATCTAATCTCGTTATAATATAATTAATTAATTCATTCATTCATTCAATAGTTCATCCCAGCTCTGCCACTTGTCAGCTGTGTGACTGTGGGCAAGTCACTTAACTTCTCTGTGACTCAGTTACCTCATCTGTAAAATGGGGATGAAGACTGTGAGCCTCACGTGGGACAACCTGATTACCCTGTATCTACCCCAGTGCTTAGAACAGTGCTCTGCACATAGTAAGCGCTTAACAAATACCAACATTATTATTTATTGAGCACTTACTATGTGCAGAGCACTGTACTAAGCGCTTGGAATGTACAATACGGCAACAGATAGCGACAATCCCTGCCCAATGACGGGCTCACATGTGCCAAGCACTGTTCTAAGCACTGGGGTAGATACAAGGTAATCAGGTTGTTCCACGTAGGGCTCACGGTCTTCATCCCCATTTTCAGATGAAGTAACTGAGGCACAGAGAAGTGAAATGACTTGCCCAAGGTCACACAGCTGACAAGTGGTAGAGCCAGGATTAGAACCCATGACTTCTGACTCCCAAGCCTGTGCTCTTTCCACCAAGCTACACTGCTTCTCGTTGGACACGGTCCATGTCCCACTTGGGGCTCACAGTCTTAATCCCCATTTTAGAGATTTGGTAATTGAGGCACAGAGAAGTGAAGTGATTTGCCCAAGGTGGCAGAGCAGAGAAGTGGAGGAGCCGGGATTAGAACCCAGATCATCTGACTCCTAGGCCCATGCTCTTTCTGCACTTCATCCTCCATCTTTCCCCTACCACAGATTCCTCTATAGCAGCAATGGTGGGATTTCTCATGCTGTGGCCATGGAGCTACAAGCCCTTACTCTTGAAGTCCTAGGTCATTACCCTGAGAGTTTCTCAGATACATGGTCCTAGTTATGCTGTCTGCTAGCTAATTGGATAGTACTAGGTGACCACAGATCCCAAAGTGCCTGGGGTAGAGAAACCCTACCCACCTTTAGCCTTCTTCAGAAACAATCTTCCCATTACCAGTTATAGCTGGCTTCCTGCACTCATGCTAATTGCCAGTCAGAAAGACGCAATATATTATTGGGGTGTGCTTTATGATTAGGCGTCAGTGATGTGGCTATGAAGCTGAAATACGAACCCAGCAATCTTTGAGTTGGAGGGGACTACTCTTTTACCCTACACTACGTATAGAAAATAATTGTTTCTCTCCATTGCCCATTGAAGTTGTCGACCAATGCAGTTCTGAATTGACCAACTCCTTGCCCATCATTAGCTGTGACTATCGAACTTGAGAGTCTTTCTTAGTCTATACATAAGGGGGGCAAGTTTCTTGCGGGAACAAGTGATAAGCAACCTTGGCTCGATTGGTAATAGAAGTTTGCATTCAAAATGCAAAAGTAGGCCAATCCAGTGTGGTAAAGTGCTGTGGATCTTTTGTAATCTTATCTGTGGGATACTGTCCAGAATTCACCCTGTTTTAGCTAAGCAGAGAAAGCGCAGACATTGAAAGCTTTGACTTCAGTATCAATCAAGATAGTTTCTGGGTTTATAGCCTATTTGGGGTTGTGCTATCTGATACCATTACAACAAAACCTATTTATAGCTGAACTGACTTTAGGGGACTTTATTATCTGGGTATTTTTTGTACAGAGGTCTTTTTTAAGGCTATTAAAAGTGGATTGCTTGAACTAAAACTTTATTTTATGGGGGAATGTGGGAAGAGTTGTGATGAAAGAGTTCACGATAAAGATGTTTTCCTTTTATAGTGATGGATATAATGGAGTTTGTAAAAGCAACAAAGAGAGCGCAAAGATAAAGTGACATGACAATATACAGGAATGCCCAACTTGGAAACCCAGCCAAATGCTATTTAGAGTGTAATCTCCATGTGGGCAGGGAACGTGTTATATTTTTCTTGTACATTCCCAAGTGCTTGGTACACTGCATTTTACCCAGGGGAAGCTTAGTATGGCCTAGTGGAAGATCACGGGCCTGGTAGTCTGAAGACCTGAGTTTTAATCCTGGCTTCATCGCTTGCCTGCTGTATGACTTTGGGCAAGTCACTTAACATCTCTGTTCCTCAGTTTTCTTGGCTGTAAAATGGGGATGAAGTACCTGTTCTCCCTCCTCCTTAGTCTGAGACTCATGTAGAACAGGATCTGTGTCTGATGTGCTTATCTTTTTGCTACCCCTGTATATCCTTGGCCCATAGTAAGCACTTAAAAATACCACAATTTTTATTATTACTATTATCAAGATCAGCTATTGTCTACAAATTCTGGTCTCCCATCAGAATTTGTACATGGATGGTATTGTCTACTGGGCTCTGACTAGTGCTACTAGTGTTTCTGCACATTGCTAGCCCAGCCCTGTTCACTTGAGTGGTCCATAAATATTATTGATGATGATAAAGAGGCCACATATTACTTTGTAACTGAAATTAGTGAAGTTGAAAGCAGTCTACACCCTGACCTTCTATCATGTGTTTAACATTCATTCCCACGTAAGGCTTGTTTAATAAGGCATTTGGGTTCTTTTTTTCTCCATTGGGAAGTTTGAAAAGCCCCTTCCCCTCTGTTTTGTTTCCTTGAAGTTGGTTTCATTGCCGGTTTTACAAATTTCAACTTCTTTCAATTTCTGAAACTTTTGGAGAAATAAACTAGAATTAGTCTTGATCAAAAACAAATCTAATTCCATCTTGTGACTCTCTTTTGGCCCATGTCTTTTTGTATTTCATAAAATGTCTATCGTCCCATAGCTAAACACAGTGTTATTTTTCTTAGCTTTGATCAGGACATGCTCATTGAGACCATGACAGCCTTAATTACATCCAGAGAGATGGTTACAAGAAGAGCTTTTTTCCTGCCTTAAACACTTAGCATCTTAGACTCTCTCATTGGATGACTATCCCAATAACCTGTAACCTTTCATCTGGAAATACAAGATTATTGATCGGAGAGAAAGTTTGTAAGAGAATGAGTTCCATTTCATCCTCAGATAGGAGTAACCACACACTGAAAACCTTGAAATATAAGACTCATGCATTCAAAATGATGACAGTTCATAAGGAGGATTCTTGCTCTTCCTACAGAGAATGTTTGAACTGAGGGAATAGACTCTGACCTCTGGACTCTTCTCCTGAAATAAAGCAGCATGACAGACTAACGGGCCCTGTCAGAGACTCTGATAACTATTTCAAACCCTATGACAACTTCAACTGTGGACTGACTGACTTTCCTGTTTCCAGCCACTCAAAAATGCAGGAGAATGAGATGCAGTTGTTTTAAGGAGCCAGAATAAGAATGGTTGTGTTTACTGTGCTGGGTGCTGTGACTTGCCCAAGGTCACATAGCAGGTAAGTGGCAAAGCCAAGATTGGAAACCAGGTCCTGTGACTCCCGGGACCACCGACCTCTACTTCATCTTGATTTTGGTAGGGGTGGTAAGATTTATCTTTGCATTCTGTTCTTTGATATCTAGTAATCGGGATTAGTAGTTTAGTAGTAGTAGTAGAAATAATAGCATCTACCCCAGCGCTTAGAACAGTGCTTGGCACTTAGTAAGCGCTTAACAAATACCATCATAATTATTATTATTATAAGAACCTACTGTATGCAGAGCACTGTACTAAGCACTGGGGGCCCTCCTGCCCAAAAGGCTTGAAACAATTGGTTCTATCCCTGGCTCAAAGTTTTCTTCCTTCCAGTCTAATGCCTCTCAGCCATTACCCAGACTTTTCTTGGAACAGTAGGCAGTTGAGTCTCTATTCTTACTTATCTGTCCATCTAGGTTTCTCCCTACTATTAGTTCATATAGTGCATGTATTCATAAAGTAGTCCTCTGATTCAAAGATGCTGCTGCTGATGGTGACATTTTATTCATGGGTGTGAGAGTCATGCTATAAAGTTCTTGTGCGTTTATACACTTTGTCCATAAAAATACAGTAATAATAATCAATGTGGTATTTATTAAGTGATTACTATATGCTAAGTGCTATGATAGATTAAGTTCTTGCCCACACTTAAAGGTAGAGGGAACAGGTATTACATTCCCATTTTACAATTAAAGATATTGAGACCCAGATAAGTTAAGTGCCTTGCCCAAGAACACACAGCAGGCTGGAGGCACCACTGAGACTAGAAATCAGGATTTCTGACAACCAGCCCTGAGTTTTTTTAATGGTACTTGTTAAGCGCTTACTATGTGTCAGGCACTATACTAAGTACTGAAGATAGATACAAGATAATTAGGTTGAGCACAGTCCCTTTCTCCTATGGGGCTCACAATCCAAGTCAGAGGAAAGAGGATTTAATCTCCATTTTACAGGTGAGATAACAACTGCACAGAGACGTTAAGTGACTCGCCCAAGATCACACCACCATATAACATTATTATATTATAATAATAATAATGGTATTTAAGTACTTAACTATTTTCCAAGTACTGTTCTAGGTGCTGGGATAGATACAAGGTGATCAGTTTGTCCCACGTGGGGCTCACAGTCTTAATCCCTATTTTACAGATGAGGTAACCAAGGTGCAGAGAAATTAGTGACTTACCCAAGGTCCCACAGCAGAGAAATGACAGAGCCAGGATTAGCACCCAGTTTCTCTGACTCCCAGGTCCTGCTTTTTTTCACTTTTTCCTCCTTCTTTCAAAACACAGGGAGAAAGCAAACACTGGGAGCAAAAAGCAAAGCAGGATAACAACAAAAGCAACAAAAATATAGTTTTTTCCCACATAGTAGTAGTAGTAGGAATAGTATTTATTAAGTGCATATGTGTGTACAGTACTATACTAAGAGCTGGGAGAGAATCTCCTCCCTTCTAGACTGTAAGCCCGGTGTGGGCAAGGATTGTCTCTCTTTATTGCTGAAGTGTACTTTCCAAGATCTTTGTACACTGTACACTTTGCACACAGTAAGAACTCAAGAAGTACGATTAAATGAATGCATGAATGAATACAAATAAGGGAATTGGACATGGTCCATGTCAATTAGGCAGATCAGTGCTGAAAAATGGTTGTCTTTCTTTTACCTGGTCCTAGGTCTGGGATCCCCAGGTGTACATAAAGGACAGTCAGTGATATCAATGAAACACAAATGAATGATGTTACAGAAATATATGCACATGCACACTTTCTTCAGGGAGGGAAGAAGAGGCCTCAGATAGTGGCAACCTTGCCCTCCTTGGGGTGTGGGAGGAGAGGCAGCATGGTAGCGCTGGAATCTGAATTGTAGATAAGCTTTTAAAAATATGGTCTTAATACTGGCTGTCCCTGTTTTACTTGTGCTGAATATTTGTGCTATAAAAAGCTGTATTCAGATGACTTGTCAGTTTGGTATAAGGGGAGAGAGTGAGAGCATTCTTGGTAGAAAATTTGATAATGGGAAGGAAAAACCTAGTGACAGTGAATGCAGGCAAGAGGAAAGGGTGAAAGATTTTGATCTCTTCTACTGCTCTGACTCCTACTCTGTCTCCTTTCTCTATTTTCCTTCCCTCTCTCTCTCCTTCTGCCCTTCTAGGGAATTCAGAGGTAATTGATGTTATTTTCAAACTCTATAAGGAATAATTCTTGTCTCTAAAATATATGATTTGTTTAACTATTTCTCTGAAATCTATATACTACAAAATTGGAGTTTTATTACAAATTTCTAAACAAAAGACAGGCTAATATCAGGAGTCTTACCAAGAAACTAATTTATAATTTTGTAGTCTTTCTGCCTATATTGAATAAAGTGCTATCAGGAAAACATGTTGACACTCCAAGGGGCCTTTTTAACACTACACTACTATGAATAATAATAGTAATTGTCAAGTGCTTATTATGTGCCAAGCACTGTATTAAGCACTGGGGTAGATTCAAGAAGATCAAGCACAGTCCCTCTCCCACATGAGGCTCACCGTCTAAGTGGGGTGGAGAAGAGGTATTTCACCTGCATTTTACTGATGAGGAAACTGAGGCAGAGAAATTTGAAGTGACTTGCCCAAGGTCACATAGACAGGTGGTAAAGTCAAGATTGAAACCCAGGTCATTTGACTCCCAGGACTGTGTTCTTTCCATTAGGCCATGCTGCTCCTCTTCTTCACATGGATGACCTCACAGGAGAACAACTATACTGGATCAGGAATTGGATGGGTGGCCAGGATGAGTAAAAGGGTTAGTTGGAATGTAGACTAGAAGTTCAAAGTCATCTGAGCTAGGGTTGATCAATCATTTAAATTTACTGAATGTCTACTGGGTGCAGAGCACTGGAATAAGTGCTTGGGAGAATACAATAGAATTAGTAGATATGATCCCTGTCTCAAGGAATTTACAATCTAGCAGGGGAGATAGATGCAAAAATACAGATAGGAGGATGAGAGTATAAAAACATATCTGTATGTGCTATGAGTTGGGGGTGGGAGGGAAGGGAGTAATCAAGAGCTTAAGAGGCACAGAGGTGCTGAAGTAGCAATTGGGAAAAAAATAGAGGGATGTTCACTGGAGAAGGCTTCCTGGAGGAGATGTGATTTCGGAAGGGCTTTGATGAAAAGGAGAAGAGCTGTCTGCTGGGTTTAAATGGAGAGGGAGTTTCCAGCAGGGAAGAGAGTGGGAGCAAGAAGTCAGGAGCAAGAGAAGTGAAAACAAGTTATAGTGAGTAGGTTGGCTTGAGAGGAATGAGGCATGCTTGCTGGAGTATAGCAGGATAAGATCAAGGGAAGTCCAAGGGAGAAAGATGATTGAGGAGCTTAAAGCCAGTGGTCAGGAATTTCTTCTTGATGTGGAAAGCTTGTTGGGTGCCTTTTTGAGTTTTTTGAGGACTGCGGAGATGTGCATAGAATGATACATTAGGAAAATAATTTGGGTAGTAGAGTGAAGCATGGATTTCAGTTCATGTCCTCCCTTTCCTCAAAAACGGCCAATGATTACCTACCCATCTCTGCATCAAAGAGAAACTTCTTACTATGACTTTAAGACATGCAGTCAGCTTGTCCCCTCCTACCTTACTTCACCAGTCCCCTAATGATAATCCACTTGTCAGCTGGGTGACTGTGGGCAAGTCACTTAACTTCACTATGCCTCAGTTCCCTCATCTGTAAAATGGGGATGAAGACTGTGAGCCTCACGTGGGACAACCTGATTACCCTGTATCTACCCCAGCGCTTAGAACAGTGCTCTGCACATAGTAAGCGCTTAACAAATACCAACATTGTTATTAATTATGGTATTTGTTAAGCGCTTACTATGTGCCAAGCACTGCTTTAAGCACTGGGGTAGATACAAGGTAAGCAGGTTGTCCCACATGGGGCTCACAGTCTTCATCCCCATTTTACAGATGAGGTAACAGCCACAGAGAAGTTAAGTGACTTGCCCAAAGTCACACAGCTGACAAGTGGCAGAGCTGGGATTAGAACCCGTGACCTCTGACTTCCAAGCCTGGGCTCTTTCCACTAAGCCACGCTAATCCCAGCCCACACACTTAGCTTCTCCAATGCCAATCTATTCACCCTACCTTGATCTCATTCTCTCATCTGACCTCTTGCTCATTTCCAGCCTCTGGCCTGTTACTCCCTTCCCCTTCATAACTGAGAGACCACCACCTTTGAAACCTTATTAAAATCACATCTCCTCCAAGAGGTCTTCCCTAAGTCCTCATTTCCCCCTTCACCTTCCCTTCTGCATCACCTGTGCACATGGATGTTTACCCCTTAAGCATTTGATATTCATCTCATTCCCAGCCCCACACCACTTATGTCATATTCTTATACTCTGACATTTCCCTTATCTGAAATTTATTGTAATGTCTGTCATCCCCTCTAGGCTGTAAGCTCCTTGTTGTCAAGGATCGTGTCTGCCAATAGTGTCAGACTGTACATTCCCAAACATTTAGTAAAGTGCTCTGCACAGAAGAAATGCTCAATAAATACATTAATTGATTGATTGACCTTGCCACCTCCTGGGATGAGTTTAGTGAATGGCTTTGAAATCTTAAGACTATCAAATAGAGCAACATTTAGGGACATGAAATAGTCACCTTAAAATGTTCTTTTTACCTAATGTTAAATCCTATCCTTAGTTCTATTTTTACCTTTTCAAATAAAAAGAAAAATTGGAAGGTGATCTGGATGTCCAAGTCTGTGATGCCATTTTTTGACCTGATCCTGTATGAGGTTGACCCTTACAAGGCAAAAACCATTAGATTCAATTTTGACATAGCATTTTATTTGATGGAGAATGGAATATCAGAAGAAAGACTATACACTCCTTGTGGACAGGGAACAGGATCCACCAACTTTATTACACTGCACTCTCCAGGGCACTTAATACAGTGCTCTGCACACAATAAGTGCTCAATAAATACTCTTGACAAAGAAGGAAGACATCATTGAAATGGAGAGAGCCAGGTGAGAAATCAATGAAAATCCCCAAGAAACTTGAGGAAAAAGACAATTATAAGTAGGGAGGACCATGGGGCCCAACCTTCATTTTGAATACACTTTTCAAAAATGAGTAAAGGCTTTTTGTGCTATGCTGGTGGGTTTGGGAATGTTGCAAGCAGGTGTCAAGGAGCCAACATATTTGGGAAAAATCAATTTGGGATTTTTTCAGCCCTTCTGAGAAACTCTTGGCTGTTTTCATCCCTCTCAGGAAGGTCCCAGATTAGGATGAGCAAGGCTTTTGAGAGACCAGCCCAGAATGCCACTGGGGGCGGAAACGGAAGCCTCATTTTCCCCTTTTCCCTCTGCTCCTCCACCTCTCCCTTCCCATCCCCACAGCACTGTACTCGTCCGCTCAACTGTATATATTTTCGTTACCCTATTTATTTTGTTAATGAATTGTACATCGCCTTGATTCTATTTAGTTGCCATTGTTTTTACGAGATGTTCTTCCCCTTGACGCTGTTTATTGCCATTGTTCTTGTCTGTCCGTCTCCCCCGATTAGACTGTAAGCCCGTCAAACGGCAGGGACTGTCTCTATCTGTTGCCGACTTGTTCATCCCAAGCGCTTAGTACAGTGCTCTGCACATAGTAAGCGCTCAATAAATACTATTGAATGAATGAATGAATGAATGAATGAATGAATGAAACAGTGGCTTTAAGCCACCGACTGGAAAACTGTGGGACACCAATTTCCTTTACCCCCAAGACCTTGTTCTGAGGGGGACATTAGGCAACTCACCAATGGTGCAAAGTGTAAATGGTGCAAATTGCCAAATTGCAAATTGTAACAGGCTACAGAAGACCTTGAAACAGAGCCTCCCACTTGCTCTTGGTTTTGCTCCAGGGCCTAGCTAGCTTTGAGAGCTAGGAGGTCAATGAGAGGTCAACGTGGAGATACCAGTTCACCCTCTGCTGCATATGTGGGATGTGGGGTTAACAGCCAGAGCATGCCACTTTATGGCTCTGCCTCTTCACCTCCTTCTCTGCTCGACACTCTAGCTCAAAACGAGCCTCCCCTCTAAATTCTTCTCTCAAAGTTTAGAATCTTTAGGGGGATACTGTGGGATTTCAGGGTTAACACTTAGATTTATGTAGTGAGCCAGTTGAACGATCTGGGGCCAGAGGTTACCTTCTCATTCATTCAATCGTATTTATTAAGCACTTACTGTGTGCAGAGCACTGTACTAAGAACTTGGGAAAGTACAATGCAACAATAAACAATGACATTCTCTGTCCACAACAAGCTCACAGTCTCCCACTCTGTTCCCAAGCTGAAAGGAACACAAAGTCAGAAGAAGGGGAGGCCGTGTGAGAGTGAGTTTAGGGGAGTCGCTTTTCGAAATGCATTCCTTGTGAATCGGTTTAGAAATTGGTTGGGTTCTAAATTAGCCCACAGTTTAGAAACAACAGGGAGGGGGGCTGAAGGGAGAAGCTTCATAAGGGTTTATCCCCTCCATAATCACCTTGATAAAGAAATGCAGCCCTCAGACCAGTTTACTTCTCCTAATTTCTACAAACAGTTTACCCTATGAAGAGGTATTTGGTTGTTTGGGAAAATAAGACTTCTTTAACCACTGTCACAGTAAACGGTTGCAGATGCTACGTAGGCCCATGTTGACTATGTTAACAGCGCAGTCTCTGCCACACAGATTGTGAAAAATTAAAGGAAGGCAGGAAAGAATTTATTTTGCTAACAGCCTATTTCCCATTTGCAATTTGTACCTGATAAAGCTGAAAATGCCCTCCTTGTTTTGCACCGATCCTTGTTTTGTCTCCGAGCAGCCAGTCTCTCCTTTTTTTGACAGACATTCAACACTCAGGGTCCATAGTTCATATAAGTAATATTAACAGCAGACATTATAGTCCACTGGGGATTCATTTTATTTTGTGTGTGAGTGTGTGTGTGTGTGTGTGTGTGTGTGTGTGTTTACAATAGTTTCAAGATGCTGGAATGCAGATATATTTATTGTAAAAAAAAAATAGTTTAGACAGGTTGATTCACTTAGCTACCCAGCGGGATCTGATTGCTTTTCTAAAGTTAAATCCCAAAGAGAAATATCTCCACTAAAAAAATAGTGCAAGTGCTAACACCGGGATAGGAAATACATAACTGCTTTCCTGCAAAAAATAGATTGGGGCTTAATTTGGGAACTTTTTTTGGTTTGTCTCAGGACTTTTGTACTGCTTTTCCCCTGGACCGGCAGTGACACGTTTATTAAATAGATACTCAAACAGCTTTGGTCTTGCCGCATCCTCATTTTTCAAGAATCGGAGTGCTCCGATTCTGGAGGAAATGAAGTCACTGTTTTCTTTATTTTGGAGAGGGGAGTATTTAATTTTACTTTCTTGATTGTAGCTGACACAGTAAGAAAACCCTTTTGTCCTGCTCCTCAAGCTGTGCATGAACTTCATTTGAATTCAAAACAGGTACAGCTGTAAATTATATGTTTTGCAGATGTGCTAATAACAAGTTGCTCTTTCATTAGGGTTTTTCCAAGAAGCTGTTCTGCAAGAGAGGCCGTGGGAAGGAGGTCTTGGTTACTGGGACCCAGTGGGAGAAACTGATATTTAGAAAAGTAAAAAATGCTGAGTTTTGGTATTTTCATCCAGGGAAAGTTCCCTTTTGGGTATGAAGCAAAGAAGGACTAAATGAATTTATTTTGACTGCTCCAGTTGTAAATATTTTTATGTTTGTCTCTCCCCGTTGGAGTGAACACTTCTTGTGGGCAGGGAACATTTCACAACTTTTTCTATACTTCACAACTGTCTAGTACAGTTCACCACACCAAGTGGATTTGCAATAAATATTTCTACTACTATGGCTATTACTACTGATAATAGTAGTAGTCATTGTCATGATCATCATTATAAAAATAGTCATAATATTTGTTAAGTGCTTGGTACATGCCAGACACTCTACTAAATGCTTGGTGGATACAAGATAATCAGGTCAGATACAGTCCCTGTCCCACAGGGGCCTCACAGACTGAGGGGGAGGGAGAACAAGTATTTAATCCCCATTTTACAGATGAGGAATTTGAGGCACAGAAAAAAATGGCTTGTCCCAAGTTAGTCATATTTATCGAGCGCTTACTGTGTGCAGAGCACTGTACTAAGCGCTTGGGAGAGTACACTCTAACAGTGAATAGACACATTCCCTGTGGTGGAGCTGGGATTAGAACCCCCTAAAATCTTAAACCTCAAACAAAATGGCAGTAGTGAGGCAGATTTTACGCTTTCAATTTCACTGTTTTTCACTTCAGCCCAGAAAAGAAGTAAAAATGGGAATTAATTCCAGACCCCACACAACTCCAATAAACAAGGCTAGTTTAAGTGTACTAGTGGCCAGGATCAAGGTTGGAGTGGAGACTCCCCAAAACTGGAATTTGGGAGGAACTGGTAATTAATCCCTATTTTGGGGCTTTATTTAGGTGTGGCTGGGGTCCTGGGAGAATTTTTGTGACTACAGCGTCTTCTCTGATGCCTAGTAATCAATCATTCAATTACTTATTCATTGTCTACTAAGTACACAGCACCTTACTAAGCATTTGTGCGCAACAGAAAAGGACATATTTCCTGCCTTTAAGAACCTCACAGTCTAATTGGGGAGATGACAGACAAACCTTATTTGTAAAACAGTTGGGGCAGGAAGAAGAACAAGGATGGAATAGGCAGCACAGATATGTCAGGGTGAAGTAGCTGAAAAAATAAATTATATACCAATAAATATACATATGTGCATAAGTGGTGAGGAGGGAATAAAATGACTAAGTGCTAAGAGTGGCTGTTGATTTGACCTAGGGCATTGTGAATAAATCAGAGAGGGAATGATTCTAATGGCTTGTCAACAAACAAAAGACTTTCCTTATATTGTAGTAGCTGAAAGGAAGAGAAAGGAGGGGGCATGAAGATGAACAGGACAGGTCATGGTAGAGATTAAGCCTCAAAGGAGGCAGGGAGTGAAAGACACGAAGCAATTCCTTCAGGAAAAGTCATACTTTAGTCCTACACACTGAATAATGTGCAGATGCAAAACGTCAAGCGTACAGAAGCAACATGGCCTAATGGCAAGAGCATGGCCTTGGGAGCCAGAGGCCGTGGTTTCTAATCCCAGCTCTGCACTTGCCTGCTGTGTGACCTTGGGCAAGTCACTAAACTTCTCTGTGCCTCAGTTACCTCATCTGTAAAATGAGGATTAAGACTGTGAGCCCCACGTGGGGCAACCTGATGACCTTGTATCTACCCCAGCACTTAGAACAGTGCGTGGGACATAGTAAGCACTTAACAAATAGCATAATAATAATTATTATTATTATTACAGAGCCCCAAGAGCCATTGGAGGCATTCTCAAGTCAATGGAGACAGGAACTCTGGACCAAAGTACAAGGGTTAAAACCTTGAGAAGGGTTAAAATAGGAGTGATTCACTTCCAGGTCAGGTTAACCATTAGAACCAGAATCCAATTTCTGCCATGATAAGGGTTTTTGCAATAAGAAGGGAGAGTCTAAATATGGACAGTGGAGGATGGAGACAGGTCAAAGATGGAATTGGGGGAAGTGGGGGGATGGGAAACAGGGAGATAGCTACATATAAACACATATTTGCCTACATTCAAAAACTCTCTCCTTGTCACTTCCATTATGGTGACTGCATAGACCATGGCAGTGGGACTCCTGCTGCTAGGGCTGGTTCTATCTTGCATGGAACCATGTCACAGGAATCAGAAAATGTCTGGAAAGGAGCCATTTTAATCATGTTGCTGCAGGGTGGCTGCTGCTTATTGTGGAGGAAGAGGAGAAGTGAAAGATGAGATCAAACAGCCTCTTCCTCGGTCCTCCTCTTGCTTGCTGCTATTTTTGTGAGGTTGCCACTGGCTTCCTGGGCCTATTAGACTTTATATATTTATTTATTTTTGCTTCCCAGTTGAAAGCCACACCTCAGTGGGATCTGAAAGAGACTTTTGAGGGTAATTCATAGGTTTATTTTTCCCCTCCATTCATTCATTCAATTTTATTTATTAAGCGCTTACTGTGTGCAAAGCACTGTACTAAGCACTTGGGAGAGTAAAATATAACAATAGACACGTTCCCTGCCCACAATGAGCAGACACTGCAGGGCAGAGACAGAGATTAATATAAATGAATAAATTACAGATGTTAATTATGTAATCACATAAGTGCTGTGGGGCCGGGGGGATGAATAAAGGGAGCAAGTCAGGGGGTCACAGAAGGGAGTAGGAGAAGAGGAAAGGAGGGCTTAGTCAGGGAAGGCCTCTTGGAGGGGATATGCCATCAATAAGGCTTTGAAGAGGGGAAGAGTCATTGTCTGTCGGATATGAGGAGGGAGGGTGGGTGTTCCAGGCCAGAGGCAGAACATGGGTAAGAGGTCGGTGGCGAGATAGATGGGATCGAGAAGCAGGAGAAGGATAGCATTAGAGGAGCAAAGTGTGGGACTGGATTGTAGTAGGAGAGTAGAGAGGTGGGGTAGGAGGGGGCAAAGTGATTGAGTGCTTTAAATCTGATGGTAAGGAGTTTCTGTTTGATTTCAGAGCTGGATGGACAACCACTGGAGGTTCTTGAGGAGTGGGGAAACATGGACTGAACAGTTTTGTAGAAAAATGATCTGGGCAGAAGAGTGAAGTATGGATTGGAGTGGGGAGAGACAGGAGGCAGAGAGGTCAGCAAGGAGGCTGATATATAATCAAGGCAGGATTGTGTGTGCTTGTGCTTTCTGCTTGTGTGTGCTTCCTATTGGTTTACCATATAACAGTTCATCATTTTGTGGGTGTCCTTTCTTCTCACGTGTTGTGGCCCAGTAAAGCTGGGAGCTGGAAAAAGTTGGTTTGCCTGGATCCACCAAGTACCTGTTCCTTCAGAACGGCCAGGCGATCTCCTCAAGATCTTTGCCCTTGGTGGTTCTGCCACTTCTCAATCAAGTAATGGTACACATCTTCCAAGAGGCCTTCCCTGACTAAGCCCTCTTTTCCTCTTCTCCCACTCCCTTCTACAGAGAAGCAGCGTGGCTCAGTGGAAAGAGCACGGGCTTGGGAGTCAGAGGTCATGAGTTTGAATCCCAGCTCTGCCACTTGTCAGCTGTGTGACTGTGGGCAAGTCACTTAACTTCTCTGTGCTTCAGTTACCTCATCTGTAAAATGGGGATTAACTGTGAGCCTCACGTGCGACAACCTGATTACCCTGTATCTACCCCAGTGCTTAGAACAGTACTCTGCACATAGTAAGCGCTTAACAAATACCAACATTATTATTATTATTATTACATTGCCCTGGCGGTCTTTTTATTTCATCCCCCCTCCCAGCCCCACAGCACTTCTGTACATATCTCTCATTTTATTTATTTATATTAGTGTCTGTCTCCCCCTTTAGACTGTCAGATCATTGTGGGCAGGGAATGTGTCTGTTATGTCATTGTATTGTACTCTCCCAAGCACTTAGTACAATGCTCTGCACACAGTCATCGCTCAATAAATGCGATTAATAAAAATAATGTTGGTATTTGTTAAGCACTTACTATGTGCAGAGCACTGTTCTAAGCACTGGGGTAGATAAAGAGTAATCAGATTGTCCCACATGAGGCTCACAGTCTTAATCCCCATTTTACAGATGAGGTAACTGAGGCACAAAGAAGTTAAGTGACCTGCCCACAGTCAAACAGCTGACAAGTAGCAGAGCTGGGATTCGAACCCATGACCTCTGACTCCCAAGCCCATGCTCTTTCCTCTGAGCCATGCTACTTCTCTTGATTGACTGACCGCCTGACTTACTGGTATTTACTGAGCACACACTCTGGGCAGAGCACTGTACTAAGTGCTTGGGAGAGTATGATACAGTTGGTAGACATGATCCCTACCGTCAAGGACTTTATAATCTAGTGACTCCTGAGAGGGAACAAGACCCTACAATGTCAACCCTTTAAATTTACAGCCTCCGGGGATTGTCTACTTTGACGACCCCTAAATGGGTCTCTGAGCATTGCCTCGATGCTGGTGAATTGACTGCATTCCAGGACCTCTTGGTCTGGAGTATGGCTTGTCAGCAATACTGGCGAATCTGCTTAAGAAGCTTGATATGTCTTCTGTGATAGGTCCAGATCTCACAGACTCACTGATCATAGAGGGAAGCCCGGGGACAGAACAGTATGAAGTTGGGAGGCTCCAAGACCTCTGCAAAATCAGGAGAGAAGAAGGACCCAGAGAGGCAAGAACAAGGGAAAGACAGACAGGAAACGAAGAATGAGGAAAGGCATCGAGAGGCAAGGGGCACGGGAGGATGGAAATAGAAGGATAAATAGATAAATAAGGGAGGAAGGGATTTACTCATAGACCACCACAGGAGTTGAGGACCATAGAGAAGAGAAAAACAAGAGGGAAAGAATCACAAGAAGGGAGAAAGGAAAACCGAACCGGAAGAGGGAAAATACCAAGTCTGTGTCTCCTGATTGCAGGTTAGGTATTACTATTCATAACTAAATAAAAATCTTGAAAGGAATTGGGTCCACAGGAAAAAAGACTAGAGAGAGAGAAAAGCTAGTTATAAACATATAGGCTTGAATAGTGGATTTATTGGTTTAATGTTGATTATTTTTAGCTTGAGTGGGTTTGTCAGACATGTAATGGTACTTTAATTTACCTCATCTAGCTGAATTGGTTTAATTTCCCATGTCATTTTCGAGGCAATATTAAATATTCAAATAGCCATCAAATGGCATAGTATAAATGAAAACACCCCACAGCTTGTGCTATATCAATCTCTAATTTTGTTCTGGGTTGGGAATATAGTTGTATTTGGGCATTCTCATCAACACAGATGCTCAATCTGCCTCATAAATGCCTTATCTATCACTCCTTTGAGGTTATTCACATCCCTTGATTCATGTGTATAGCTCCTCTGACCTCCTAGTTTCATTTTGAGGGCCATAGAAGGTATCTAAATGTGGCAAGGAGGCCCAACAAGCCAGAGTCACAGCACATCCCTTCTGAGGGGTGCCTTAGATTTCTGGAATGGATTTGGTCATCACAACTCCTTTGTGAGCGAGAATTCTAGACTTTTGGAATGGATTTGGTCATCTCCACTCTTCTGTGACTGAAAATTCTGGAGCAGAGGGGACTGGTGTGCATCATGTATGAAGTAATGCTCCTACCCAAGAAATTGTTTTCTGCAAGGCTATGTGCTACCTCTTCTCATTGGCCAGAGAGGGATGAAGAATGGTGTGAGGTCCAGGATGAATATTATTTCATGGATCTGAGCCAGAGTGAGAACGATGCACTGATGACATCATGGCATCACATCCCTTGCTCAGTGGGGTAAGTAAGGCCTCAAATCTTCTGCCAGCTTTACTCTGAAGATACATTTTGGCTTGCCCTGGTTTTGGGACTTCCTTTAAGAGTCTAAAGCCAGGGAAAGTGGGTAACAGGACACCTTGGGCCCAGGCAGGGGTGGCGGTTTCATTGTAGTCTCCCAAGCACTTTGTATACAGTTCTCTGCACATGGTAAGTGCTCAGTAAATATGACAATAAATGAATGAATGGTGGTGATGGTGGTAGTGATATTAAGTCAATAATCAGCCCTGCCCCACGAACAGGGAAGGATCTTTGTTTCCTTGTTTCCTCATCTGGTAAGGAGCTTTGCTGGATGCAGGGATTAGAGAGATCATCCTGCCTGTCCTTCCCTTTCTCTAGCAGCAGGATGGAGCCAGCCATCTTAAATCTTTCACTCCAGTGGACCTGAACACTTTCTTCCTATTGCGGCATTGGAAGAGGTCACCTTAAGGCTCTCACTCTGGGCATATGCCGTCTCTCCAAGAATGGTGTGGGATATCCTAAATCCTTCTTCCTCTGACCCCGATGCCCCCCAGAACAATATGGCAGCCAGCAGTCTAACATTTATAGTTGGAGAGAGGAGTATGGGGTGTTGAGGGTATGGGTGGGATTGGGGATAAGAAAATTCCAGAGCCTGGATCCCAGAACAACATAGGTGAGGGATCTGGCCTCAGCGTTTTCCTTTAAGATTCCTGCAACTGCCTTTGTGGTGTTCGGCCTATTTAGAGACTGCTTCTCTAATTATAATGATAATTTTGGTATTTGTTAAGCACTTACTGTGTGCCAGGCACTGTACTAAATGCTGGTGGGGTGGAAACAAGCAAGTCGGGTTGGATGTAGTCCCTGTCCCATGTGGGGCTGACAGTCTCAGTCCCCATTTTACAGAGGAGTTAACCGAGGCACAGAGAAGTGAAGTGATTTGCCGACGGTCACACAGCAAACAAGTGCTCCATCCACAATGCCATGCTGCTTCTCTAAAATTCAGGCAATGATTGAGGAGTAAACCAATTTAGATACTTGATTTTTGAGATTTTTTTAGTTTTTCTTATTTAGGGGCAAGAGGCAAGATGGTTAGGTACAATAATAGATTCAAATACTCTAAGAAATGTGTCAATTTTTCATTTAAAATGGAAGTGACAGTAGAAGTGAACAAAGATGTTGTGAACTCTCTCCCCTGCACGGGAAAGATTGCAAAATGCCTATTTCTTTGTGAAGGTCTTATGGAGCACTCCCCTCCTAGCAGGAAGAAATATGTGCCCTTTTTGGCTGTTCCCTAGTCGACATGAAAAATGTCTTACTTAATATTGTAATATATTTTGCAAAATGTAATTAATGTTAGAAAAGAAAGACACGTCTTAAGAAAAAATGGCCATTCCTGCTCATGAGGCAAGTTTCACTCCTGTCACCTTGATCTTTTATCATGTTTCGTTGAAGCCCTACCTTCCATGCTTCGGGATGGTCCAGTTAGGAAGAGACTAGTTTGGAAATCAACTTTGTGCTGAATGACATGACCTTGGATTCTCCTTTTCTTCTCATCTGCCTTGTACCCCAAGGAGGAGAAGATTTCTGAATTTTGCAAGGGGTGACTATATTGTCCATGCAAGATTTGTAACCTAGCAATATTAGGGCTTCGTAATCCTTTAGCATGAATGTAGAGGTGAGCAGAGATGATCTTCTCTCAGTTTCCCTTTCTGTCCAGTAGTGATGAATCATCCTCAACACATCCTCCACACCTATTTTACTTAGAGGGACAATGGTGTTGTCTCTGAGTTTCTTAACTAAAGTTTAATGCTTGAATTAAATTGCACTCAGTGGTTATAAACCGGAGACAAAGTGCCCTTGTACAATGTGAAGAAATAATTGAAAAGGTGAAAAGGACATAGATGTGAGGGGCAGAGTGACCCCCTAGTTCTGAAAAGAAACCAGTCACAAACAACTTCCATACTGGAACATGGAATCTCCACTCAGGTTAGAAATTGGGATGAGTTAGAGAAAAAGGTGGAAGAGCATGACCTTCCTAGATAAAACATCCAGAACCTAACAGGAGAGACAGTCTTAATAGGTAGAGAATGCAGAGCTGGGGTACAATGCTAGGGATGGAGAAAGTACCTTGGTGTTCACTCTATGGAGTTAAACCTTTGGGAAATGTGAAGTTTCTGGATATGAATATTGGCTGAACAGTGGTAAGGCTAGGTCAGGTGTGTAGAGGGCTGAGACTGTAGGAGACCTATATATGTAGATGCCAAATTATAATAAATTTTTTATGGTATTTGTTAAGCACTTACTATGTGCCAGGCACTGTTCTAAGCACTGGGGTGGATACAAGCTAATTGGGTTGGACACAGTCCCTGTCCCACATGGGGCTCACGCTCTTAGTCCCCAATTTACAGATGAGGTAACTGAGGCACAGAGAAGTGAAGTGACTTGCCCGAGATCATTCAGAGGTAAGTGGCAGAGCCAGGATTAGAACCCAGGTCCTCTGACTTCAAGGCCCGTGCTTTATCCACGCTTAGAACAGTGCTTGGCACATAGTAAGCGCTTAACAAATACCATCATTATTATTATTATTGTCCCCTAGGATCTGCTGCTTCTCTAGTGGTTAATCAGTTCAATCAGGGGTATTTATTGAGTGCTTACTGTGTGTATAGCACAGTACAAAAGAGTAGGTAGACACATTCCCTATCCACAGGTACCTTAAAGACTAGAAGGGGAGACAGACACTGAAGTAAGTTACAGATTGGGGAAATGGCAGAGTGTAAGAATATGTCCTGTGGAACTGGGGGTGGGATGACTAACAACACGCTTAAAGTTGAATGTGGTGCTGACTGTTTTACAATCTGAGTTTGTTTCACTGCTTTGCTGAATCAGTGACAGAGCAAACTCTGTATGAGCCTCACCATAAAGAGCATGTTACCCTTCTCTTGCTCAAGTTAAGGGGTGCATTCTGCATCGGCTTAACTGAAAACAGAATCTGACTGCCGTTGCTTGCTGCTTTTTGAAATTCTGATTTTAACACTCTATCTCTTTTGCACACGCATCACTTCACAACAGTCAAACGAGCTTTCTGAAATGCTGGGTGCTGGCATGACTCCTATTACGAAAATGGCACAAGGCACGGTGGGTAACAAATGCAAAGCGCAGCAAGGGGTAAACCTTACACTCACACGATGCAGAAGGGATTGCCGGGAACACCAACAGCTTTCAAACACTCTGGAGCAGTGCAGGGAGGGGTCAGTTCAGTAAAGTGAGAACCAATGTGAGGGGGAAACAGCGGTGGCCTAGAAAAGCATGGGCCTGGGAGTCAGAGGACCTGGGTTCTATTCCCAGCTCCACCCCTTGACTGCTCTGTGACCTCGGGCAAGTCACTTAAATTCTCTGTGCCTCAGTTACCTCATCTGTAAAATAGGAATTGAATCCTCCTCCCTCTGACTTAGACTGTGAGCCCCTCTGGGACAGGAACTGGGTCCTATATGATTATCTTGTATCTATTCCAGTACTCAGTCCAGTCCTCTCTCAGGACCGCACCTGGAGAGTGTCCTGTACTCTACCAAGCTTGGCTATGGAAGGGAGAGTCAAGCAGAGACATACCCTTTCCATTCCTAGCTGGGGCAGTGGCTAGCAACTGCAAGTCAGTCTGCTATGAATCAAAATTCACCTGTGGTGAATGGCAGTGACATGGGAGAGACTTGAGGGAGGAGACTCAAGTTTACTGCATGGAAGAAAGCAATGGTAAACCATTTCTGTATTTTTACCAAGAAAACTCTACGGATCCACTACCAGAACGATTGCAGATGGAGGTGGGGTGTTCTGGGAGAGATGTGTCCATGGAGTCGCTATGGGTCTAAGACGACTTGACAGCATAAGACAACACTCATTAGAGTGCCTGGCAGATAGTAAGTGCTTAACAATTACCAAAAAAAAAAAAAAGGCAGGGCTTGAATCTCTGATGGTCTACCTGACTGAGGTGACCATTCTGTCAGGCCAAGCCACTGTGATGGAAAGTGAATAGAGTAGAGCAGTCCTCATTTGGCTTTTTCCCAGGACATCCTGAGGAAACCATCTCAATGAAGAACACTTCACCCCATAAACATTTTCCAGGATCTGACCCTAGTTCTATCCTGGAGGGAGGTGTGGAAACCATTTTACCCAGGGATTTCCATTTTGGGGAACAGGCTTCTGGGAATTGGGTGGGCATAAGTGGTGTTTTAGGAAACTTTGGGTTAGAGCTTTAGAAAACACATTTATGAAAAATCCACTTAGTCCCTGGATGCCTCCATTGTATTTTGCCTCATTCACACATGAGGGTCTTCCTCCCCAAACTGCCTTCTTATTGAGACCCCAACTATACGAAGTAAACATTGCATTACCCTTGGAATCACCTTCTCCCCCCACTTGCTGCTCCCCAAGAGAGAAACAGGAAGGGAGAGGAGAAGAGAATATCAAACTTAAGTCCATTTTTGTTGTCTATTAGCAAGTTTAGTGGGAAAAAATTTTTAAGATTATAGATTATTTGAATTTCACATAGCTACACTCTCCCTCTTATCCAATACCATGATAATGGGCGGTGGGTGTCAGGTACCTGGACTTAGTACCCACATGAAGGGCTAAGTCTCAGCACTGTCCAAAGCCCCTAAAAACCTGGAAGCCTCAGAAAGAACTCTCAGATAAGTGAAATTCTTTCCTTAACTAAGCCCCACTACTAATTGCTGTTTGACTACTGGTGCAGCTGACTGTCCTGTTTTGTCTTCGTTGTGCCTAGGTATGTTCCTGTTGGACAAGTCATTTTGCCTGAAGACAGCACTGACCCCAGTCCATCTCAACGTGATCTTTTAGATTTACAGTTCCTGCTTGGAATGGTTCTGCCCTTCACTCTGGCCACTGGACTTCTGATAATTGGCTGCATCTCTATTTTCTATTTCCTATTCCATTAGCCTAAAAATAAACTGCATGGTGCCAGAATACCTGTATGCCTTTGGATTTGCCTTCCTGCCTTCCTTTAGGAACAGACTTAAGTAGTACAGCTTACTCTAGAGCAAATGGTTTTATTCTTTTAGTTAAGTCCCATTGAAATAGAGACCCAAAACATCAAAATAGAAGTCTGGCAGACTAGCAACTCTAGTGGTGCTTCCGGGCACTGACAGCCTGTAGTTGCAAGGTATGATTTATTAACTCTAACTTAAGCCTAAAGGTCAGGTTACAACACATATATTTGGACCAATACCTGTCAGGAATCGTGAAAGATTAAGCTTTGAGGGGTAAATACTTATGGCTTTAAACTGCCCTCTGAAAGGTGATGAGGTGAGTTCATCTTAAAATGGATTTATTGTCTCTAGTTCTGGTAATGGGATACACTGCAAGCTGTATTCTTCTGTAGAGATGAAGAGTGAAAACAAGTTCGTTTCACCTTCGGGGCAGGATGCAGAAAGTAGGTTGCAATGCTCCTTGTATCAGAAACCCGCTGTGGTGGGGCTTTGTTTGGGAAAGTTGAGAGGCCCAGAGTATGTTTTTTTCCTTGGCAGACAAATGGAGAAAAAGGCTGCAGGCCTGAGGGGATGTCAGTCTGCTAAAGGAGAAAGACATACATTTCCTCTAATCATTTTCAAACCTTTTTTCTGAGAAGCTTTCTAGATATTCTGTTTCTGTATGATGAGGCCTGTTCTACCCAACTCCCAGTGCCTCATGGGCCTAGAGATGGTTTCTTCCATCAGGAGATAAAGACTGCCACTCTGGTTTTTCTGTAATCTCTCTGTGTGCGTGGGTGCCACAGTGACAGAGTCCCTGAAACCCTATGGATTGATTGTGGAAAAGCACCGGAGCCACCTGATACGCTAACATGATGACCAAATTCTGAAGTTGACGCCCAAGATGGAGAGGAGAAGAGCTTCTAACGGCATCGAACATCTTCATTATCATGACTGGAACCACCAAGAAAACATAAAAAGAAGGGTCCTTATTTGGCTGGGTGAGTAACCCAGCCCTCCCCTCCTCCCCCGCCTCACTGATAGGCATCATCACGTCAAACCCAGTAGGACCCTTGAAAAGCATCAGGGAGATTTAAAAAAAGTATGAGGAGTCAGGATTATATATGTTCATGATTGGGTGTGTGTGTGTGTGTGCAAATTTGAACCCCTCCTGTTTTTATGGGGCCCTGGAACCGCGGTGATTGCTAAAGGTGGAATTTACACTCCTGCATTCACCCCATGCTCTGGCCTGCTTTGTTTAAAATCACTGCATGTTGAAACTAAATTGGATCCTTTCCTTGGCAAAAGGTAGATGACAGTAGAGGAAAACACCTTAATTGAGAGGAGCAGGAGACTTTGCTGCCCTTGAATCCCGTGGTAATAGTGGAAATAGATTCTTTCAGGGAAGAATCTAAAATGAGTCACTAGAAAATACTGTAGAACGTTACTATTAAGGAAAGTGACAGGCTTGTGAACAGAATGTCTAGTGTCCACTCTCACTTGACAACACCAAGTTTCAGTTTTTTGGCTTGTTAAAGGGAGATGATGATATCTAGCTTGTCTTTCATTCAAAGATTTGAAATTTTGAAAAATCATTGGTAAAGCACTTTGAGGTTTTCAAAAGATAGCTCCAAGGTAAATACTGTAAAGTAGAGTGAACTGATAACAGCTGGAGAAGAGCCCTTGAAAGTCTTACCCTTCTCTCAATTCAAGTACCATTAGGAGAGCCTAGCCAATGTCAGAAATATAGGTTAGAGCTAGAAAGAGGCTTGTCAGTCATCTAGGCCAACTCCTTGGCAGTGTAGGCTAATTCTATAGAGTGAGTGATCTGAAGTCAGCAACCATCTGTCTTAAAACTGAAGAGTGATCAGGGAAACGTGTTCACCAAAATCCCCATCACAAATTCAGATCTAGAAGATAAAGCTCGAAAAAAAGGCAGACTGAATATTACCCTCCCACCCATCATCTCCTGTCTTAGCTGCCTTGATCATCTATCTCAGCAAGACATGGGAAGTCTGACTCACTAGGCGCTTGTGGGGAAATGATGCATGTTTGCAAACAACTGAGTACTGACCAGATGAACAGAGTGCTTTGGGACAGAAACCAACATGAACATGAATTTTAGAGAAGGGAAAGGTTAAGGCAGGGTTTATGGGCCTCAGCAGTAGAAATGACTTTACAAATGTGCAAAAACACTATGTAGGAGTTCAACATTTGCAGGTTTCACTGACTGTCTTTACTGGGTGAATGACCCATGATAGCGTGGCTCAGTGGAAAGAGCCTGGGCTTGGGAGTCAGAGGTCATGGGCTCGAATCCTGACTCATGGGCTCACAGTCTTAATCCCCATTTTACAGATGAGGGAACTGAGGCACAGAGAAGTTAAGTGACTTGCCCACAGTCACACAGCTGACAAGTGGCAGAGCTGGGATTCGAACTCATGAGCCTTGACTCCAAAGCCCGTGCTCTTTGTGACCGTGGGCAAGTCACTTCACTTCTCTGTGTCTCAGTTCCCTCATCTGTAAAATGGGGATTAACCGTGAACCTCACGTGGGATTACCTGTTTACCCTGTATCTACCCCAGTGCTTAGAACAGTGTTCTACACATAGTAAGCGCTTAACAAATACCAACATTATTAAAATGCACCAAATTCTACCAGAATATGTTTTCACTATGCATTTCAGTTAGAATATTGTTTGGGAATTAGCAAGTCAAGCCCCCATGATACTGTCAGAATCAACGGCTTGGGATCACACACACGTTCACTAGTGTATGTATGTGATGTCACTTGCTTTTCCTGGCTGAATAATGCAATCCACACACTTTAGGTGAACTGGGTGTATCTTCATATTCATTCAATTCCAGGTGACTGACTTTCTGGAAACTTTTTAAAGCAGCCAAACTTGGGGAAAGGGTTAATCTTTGGTGAAGGGGAACCTTCCTCATCAGAATGCTAAACTGCCCACCTAATCTGTGAAACCAATATTACTCTAGGGATAAGATTTTCCCAATGGAAAACCTGGTTATCAGCAGAAAGATTTTGCTACTTTTTTTAGGAGGATACATGCAATTATCATGTGAAGTCATTTGTTTCTTTTTCAAATAAAGACTGGGGTTTTTTGTGACTGTGTCCATAACAGATACACACACACACAAACACACACCAGGGGGTTTCTTTCACATTTGTGTTTTTTTGAAGATCTGCCTAAAGATTATAGAATCTAATGGTAGGTATTTAGAATTTATTGGATTTGCTCTTATAAGACCACCTGGAAAGTCACAACTCCACCAAATTATGCAAACTAAATCTCTCCATAAATTGCATGTCCAAAGAAACAAACATCATATGTAGGTAAAAAACACAAAAGTTTGTTGTGGGCAGGGAATATGTCTCTTTATATTGTGTTGTACTCTCCCAGGCACTTAGTACATTTGCCCTGCACACAAGTAAGCGCTCAATAAATATGATCAATTCTTCTTACTTTTCATCTGGAGCTTCTAGCTGGTTTGAAATACCGATCAAGACCTGGGCTGCACTTTACTTAGGCCTTCTGTTTTTAGGGTTGAGTAGTGAATGCTTGTGGAGAAGGAGTTTTGCCAGTTTTCTCCCCTCAGTCTTTCTTATCAAAGCAATATCAAGGAAAAATGACAGAAAAATGAATTAAATAGGCTAATTAATAAATAACACCAGCAGGAGGTAATAATGCTATGTACACCTGGTGAAGCAATTCATTTCCATCAAGTAAGTTTTCTCTACCCTTTTCCCTCCATCCCACCCGCTCCTGCTCCCCTCGCCCCTGTTCTCATAGTTTATAAATATTAGTTGGGTATTCTCTGGTGGGTGATGCTTGGGAGTTCCAGTAGCTGCTCTGTGAGCATGGATTCATGCATTATATCAAATAAGTCCTCATGATATATGGCCACAGTGAGAACTGCAGATTCGGTAGGTTACTTTTCACACTCCAAAAGAAAATTTCAGTGACTTTTCCAGGATAAAGCCTCAGTAAAGAATTGATCTGGATTTTGCAATTTGCCAAATCAGCCTGATGCAGTGGGAAAGAGAGTGTATAGTTTCAAATCTGAATGGCCAGATAAACAACAGCAGAATGTGGAATATAAAAACAACTAGAAGACTCTTTCCAATGATTTAGTTTGGGTTTTTCTTCTTAGCATGATGGACTCTTTAAACTCTCACTGAAGGATCATGATGGGAAGTTATTAAACAGATTCTGCTCAGATTCTGTAGTACTACTAGTAGTAATAGTATTAAAGCTTATGGTGTGCAGAAGACTGTGCTAGGTGCTGGGAAAAGCTAAACAGATGGGAATTAGACACAATCCCTATCCCTTGGAAGGCTCATAATCTAAAAATAAAAAGGGATAGAAGAGAATGGTGATAATGCTTAAGGAGAGATGAAAGAAAACATTAAGACAATGTAAAGATAGAAATAAAGATCAGTAGGGCAGTGGTGGCAGTGGGTTTCAGGCTCCTTGCAGCTCAGAATCTACATCACGACTGCCACCATAGGGACTGATGCAGTAGCAGCTGCCGCAGTCTTCCTGAGGTGTGGTGGAGGTGGAAACAGGCTGCTTTTCTTTGTCCCACTGGGGTGGTGGAAGATGGATTGGAATGGAGGCTCCTTGGTGACGCGGAGGAGAGCCAGTGTGAGATCCTGAGGAGTCAGTGTGGTGGTCAGATAGAGGAGAACGCCGAGGATGCTGGGAGCTGCTATGGGCAGGCGGCGGTTATCCAGAGGAGTCGGGTGACCATCTGGTGGGGAAGTCCAGGGCATGATCAGCAGTGGCTTAAATCCACATGGATGGCCCCAGGAAGCATGAGGCATGCTGGGAGCAGAGTCCTGAGAGCCACAGTGGAGAAGCGGCAACTTCCATTCTAAGTAAGATGTGATGATCTCTTTCTCTTGGAACATTTAGAATAGTGTTATGTTTCTAATGTCGAATCTAAGGGGAAGACTTCTGCTAGAAATTTATAAACAGAGTTCATGAGGGTTAATAGTAATTATGAACTGAGTTCACATTAATTAATAATAATGATCATTAAGCACTTACTGAGCACTGCGTTAAGAGCTGGGATAAACGAGATAATCAGATCAGACACAACCTCGGCCCACATAGGGCCCATTATCTAAGAAGTTGGGAGCACATGTGTCCATTTTACAGATGAGGAAACAGAGGCACAGAGAGGTTAGATGACTTACCCAAGGTCACACAGGAGACAAGTGGCAGAGTCAGGATTCAAATCCAGGTCTCTTGATTACTTGTACCGTGATCTTTCCATGAGGCCACAAGCTTGAATTCCTGAATAACCCGAAACAGCTTATGCCATATTCTTGTTTATCATATTCTCTCTTACTACCTGTCTTGTTGGACATATCAGATGCAGGAACTATAGGAGATAACTGGTGAACGAAGGAAAATACAGATTTAATGAAATACATCTGAGTACTCCAGTGGGAGTGCTTCGTTTGTGTCTGCTCACACTGTTTGACTCATGCTATCATGCCAACGGGGTGGCAAAATCAATCATTCATTCATTCATTCATATATATTGAGCGCTTACTGTGTGCAGAGCACTGTACTAAGCGCTTGGGAGAGTACAAGACAACAATAAACAGACACATTCCCTGCCCACAATGAGCTTACAGTAGAGAGAGGGGGAGATAGACATTAATATGAACAAATAAATTACAGATATGTACACAAATGCTGTGGGGCTGGGAGGGGGGGAGAACAAAAGAAGCAAGGCAGGACAATGCAGAAGGGAGTGGGAGAAGAGGAAAGGTGGGGCTTAGTCAGGGAGGGCCTCCTGGAGGAGATGTGCCTTCAATAAGGCTTTGAAGTGGGGGAGAATAATTGTCTGCTGGATTTGATGAGGGAGGGCATTCTGGGCCGAAGGCAGGATGAGGGTGAGGAGTCAGCATCGAGATAGGTGAAATCAAGGCACAGTGAGAAGGTTAGCATTAGAGGAGCGAAGTATGTGAGCTGGGTTATAGTAGGAGAATAGCGAGGTGAGGAAGGTGGTGGCAAGGTGATGGAGTGCTTTAAAGCCAACGGTGAGGAATTTTTGTTTGATGTGGAGGTGGATGGGCAACCACTGGACTGTTTTGAAGAGTGGGGTGACTTGTCGTGAATGTTTTTGTAGAAAAATGACACGGTTAGCAGAGTGAAGTATGGACTGGATTGGGGAGAGGCAGGAGGCTGGGAAGTCAACAAAGAGGCTGATGCAGTAATCCAGGCGGGATAGGATGAGTAATTGTATTGACCTGGTAGCAATTTGGATGGAGAGGAAAGGGTGGCTTTTAGCGATGTTGTGAAGGTGGGATTGACAGGATTTAGTGATGGATTGAATATGTGGGTTGAATGAGAGAGAGGGGTCAAGGATAACACCAAGTTTACGGGCTTGTGAGACAGAAGAATGGTGGTGCCGTGTACAGTGATGGGAAATTCAAGGGGAGGACAGGGTTTGGGTGGGAATATAAGGAGTTCTGTTTTGGATATGTTAAGGTTGAGGTGATGGGAGGACATCCAAGTAGAGATGTCTTGAAGGCAAGAGGAAATGCAACACTGCAGAGAGGGATAGAAATCAGGGCTAGAGATGTAGATTTGGGTGTGGTCTGCATAGAGATGGTAGTTGAAGCCACGGAAGTGAATGATTTCTCCAAGGGAGTGGGTGTGGATGGAGAGTAGAAGGGGGCCCAGAACTGAACCTTGAGGGACCCCCAGTAAGGTGGTGGGAGGCAGAGGAGGAGCCCGCAAAAGAGACTGAGAATGAATGGCCAGAGAAAAAAGAGGAGAATCAAGAGAGGACAGAGTCAGTGTATCCAAGGTTAGATGATGTTTCCAGGAAAAGGGGGTGGTCCACAGTGTCAAAGGCAGCTGAGAGGTCGAGGAGGATTAGGGTGGAGTAGAGGCCATTGGTTTTGGTAAGAAGGAAATCATGTTTGAAGGCATGTTTGAAAGCAGTGGGGAAGAAGCCATTTGAGAGCGAACAGTTGAAGATGGCTGTTAGGGAGCAAAGAAGGGAGGGGGCAAGATTTTTGAAGGGTGGGAAGGAATGGGGTCGAATATGCAGATGTAGGGGCTGGCTTTTGAGAGAAGGCAGGAGGTCTCCTCTAGAGATACTACTGGGAAGGATGCGAGAGTTGAAGAAAGGGCCAGGAGGGGGAGGGATTGAGGTGGGGCAGGGAGCTCACGCCTGATAGTGTCAATTTTCTTTGACACCACTAAAGTAGGTGGCCAGGTCATTGGGGGCAAGAGATGGGGGAGACAGGGGAACAGAAGGCCTGAAGAGGGAGTTAAATATCTGGAACAATTGGTGAGGGCGATGAGCATGGGTATCAATAAGGGTAGAGAAATAATTTTGCCAGGCAGAGGAAAGGGTAGAGTTAAAGCATGCAAGGATAAACTTGAAATGGACAAAGTTGATCTGATATTTAGATTCCTGCCAGCAGCGCGCTGCAGCTCGAGCACAAGAGCGGCGTCAGACTGTGCAGGTGATCCAATGAAATTGACGAAGGGATAGGGGAGCAAGGGAGTGATTTAAGAATTGGTGGGTAGAGTTTGTGCCGTGGTTACAAATGATGAGATCCAGTGTGTGTCCAAGTTGGTGAGTTGGTGAGGTGGGGTGGAGCAGGAAGTCAGTGGAGTCAGTGACAGAAGGCGATCAACAGAGAAGTCATCAAGAACATCTGTGTGGATATTGAAGACCACAAGGATTCATGTGGGCATGGAGAAAGAGAGAAGGAATGTTGGAAAGGAATCAAAATCGTTAAAGAAATTGGAGGTGGGACCTGGGGAGCAGTATATGACAGTTACTGGAATCTGGAGTGTGTGCTAGAGGTGAATTATATGGGCCTCAGTGTCGTTTATTGAGCACTTACTATGTGCAGAGCACTGTACTAAGCTCTTGGGAAAGTACAACAGAATTAGCAGATATGTTCCCTACTCATATGGAAGTTAGGAGGTTATTTAGTTAAGAATGAATTCAGTCCACTTTCATAACTCCTGCAAGGAAGAAGGATCCTAGCACATGGATAGAACCAAGGCAATGCAACATCACACATCAGGTTAGTGGCAGAGCCAGAATTAGCATTCAGGTCCTCTGACTCCCAGGTTCAAGTTATTTCCACTAGGCTGCACTGCTTCCACATTAATGGTATGATTTTATTCTCACAGCATTCCTGTGAGACAGGTAAAGACATATGGCAGAGCTGAGGCCTAGAGAGGTTAATCATTTTGCCCAATTTCGCACAACATGTCAGTAGCAGAATTGGGACTGGAACACGCCATGATAAAATCCACCCAAGACCCGTGCTTTCATCTGTCAGCTCACGTGGTTTCCCTTGGTCTAATGAAAATGTTTTTAGTTTTGATTCCAAGGTTTTGAGCTTTAGCAATATTAATTTTTTTGACCTTAAGGAGTACTCAAAATCTTCATTACCACTGATCAAGTATTTTGCATTCCCAGTAAAGAGCAATAACTATCTGTATAGGATGAAGTTCAAGATCGTCTATCAAATTTCCTATTTTTCGCTCTCTGTGCTGGAAACTTGGAGAGACTGGCCTGGAGGATCCTGGAGGGTTAAATATAACTTTAAAATAATGCCTTTGCCCCCTGCTTCTAACACCTCATCTGTACTCCTTCATTTGTGACCAAGAAATCCAATAAATCTCACTAACCTGTCTTGGCAGACCCAAAGATCCATCTAGAGAATAGAATGCTGTGTCCTAGGTCTGAGGATTCCTTAACAATTAGGAATTTTTTTTTCCTCTCCCCTTTTCCCACTCCTTTCCTGCTCAACCAAATTTATGTAATTGCACTCCATCCTGATAGCAAAGAAGGAAGATGACATAGTGTTGAAGCTATGCTCACCTCAAAAGAGCTTTACTGAGTGGGTCATATAGAATGAATGGCAGTAGGATGGCCAAACATCTGCTCGATGGTAAGCTGAAATGGGGCAAGAGGGACAGATAACAGACAATGCATCATAAACGGCTAAATGTTGGAAGACAAGTATAGCGGACAGATCGGCAAGGTGCGCTGCAGTCAAGAAAGAAATGGCTCTGTTGAACCGAAGCTTCCAGAGGATTCTTCAACAAAGAGGTTAAAAACAGCAATCATGTCAGCATAACCTGGGACAGCCAGTGCATGCACTGTGAGATTGAGATGGTCGGTTCCACAATGGCACCTTTCAATCACGCTCTTACCCTTAGGTAAGCTTCACCGTCAGTGGCATTTTCTTCAAATACGAAGATACGACCACATGGATTGCACGTCGCCACTAATAGACCATCCATCAGTCGTATTTATTGAGTGCTTGCTGTGTGCAAAGAAGTGTACTAAGAGCTTGTGAGAAAACAATATGAGAGAATCGTTAAGCATGTTCCCTTCCCACAGGGACCTTACAGTCTAAAAGGCACCTTGCATAGGATCCTAGTAAATCACCAGTGTCCCCCATTCATCTGGATTCGAATCTTCAAGGCAACCATCGGTTGAACTGCAAGGACTTTTGCACCTGCATTTGCTACTATTCCCTTCATTTTCCTCAGTTCTGCGGGTACAGTCCAGAAACCCCAGAACAACTACAAACATCACCTGCTTTATAGTCAGTAAAATGTCTGATCTGATTCTGAGTTACTGGAGCAGACGTCCCTGCTTTTGTTCACTCAGTCAAGACCAGGTCCGTAAGCCATTCTGCAGCCCATTGCTGCCTAATACATCTTCCTTAAGGCAAAAATGAATCTTCCCAGAATAAAGTGGAAGTCATCATCTTTTTGGGGAGCTCAGAAATCCAGGAGACCTCTTCACAGGTGTGCATCCAGAGAGACAGCTCAGAAAAACGTTCTAGAGTCAAAGCAATTTCTCTGGAGCATGAACCACTTGGTGCTCTCTTTTATGATACCATAATGAACCACGCCCCTTAATTGAATAGCGCAGATCAGGGGTTGATGATGATAGCTAAATAACAAGGTTTTTTGTAGCTTTTAAAGTCCCACTCAAGTAGCCCAGGAGGATTGGACGGTAGATTCCGTTCAGTAGGATTCAATCGATCCCCACTATCCGCTGCCATGTCCCCAAAACAGAGGAGAGCCGGGATGATGAGAATGAACTACCTCTCAATCAACCCCAGAAATACGACCCCAAAACCTGTAAAAGAAAAGCTGCTGATTTGGTGATTCTTGGGGAACTTGAACCCTTGGAAGCTAAAACCCCCAGTTTCCTTACTCGTGTATCTGGCAGGTGGAGCCAGAGCTTCTACGGCTAAAAGTTCTTCCCTGGAAGGAAGTGGGCCACTTTGGGAACTGCATTTCCTCTTGAAGATCTAAGCTTGTCATTTAAGACTCCGAAGCAAACTTAAGCCTTTATTAGTCACTGACTTGTCCATCCTGGATCTGAGCATGACTGGAAATCAGGAAGGGAGCTGAGAACTGAGAAACTGCTGTTGCTGCCACTGTCACCTCCACCCTCACCACTAGAGCTACCAGGGAGCCAAGCCCGGAGGTGAGATGGCAGAACGGGGGGCCAAGCCTGGCAGAGAGTTGGGGGAAATCAAGCTTGGGGTGGGAAGGAGAAGGACTCGAGTCTGGACTTGGGGAGAGAGAACCAAAACCAAGGTTGGAGATAAGTAGGTGTAAGTTCAAGGATGTGGACCAGAGATTGAACTCAGGGCCAGGGAAGCTTGGACCTTGGGAAAGAGGCCAGGGCAGGGGCTGGGGGAAGGAGGGTACAGATCAGGTGGGAGAGGGACAGGGATGAGGCTAGAAGGATAATAATAACAGTGATGATGATGGTATTTGTTAAGCGCTTACTCTGTGCCAAGCACTGTTCTAAGTGCTGGGATAGATACAAGGTAATTAGTTTGTCCCAAGTAGGGCTCACAGTATTAATCACCATTTTACAGATGAGGTAACTGAGGCACAGAGAAGTTAAGTGACTTGCCCAGAGTCACACAGCTGACAAGTGGCAGAGCCAGGATTAGAACCCACAACCTCTGACTCCCAAGCCCATGCTCTTTCCACTAAACCATGCTGTTTCTCCACTGGGGGGGGGGGAGTGGCAGGGGGAAGGGGGAATAATTATAGTAATAATGACTGCGGTATTTGTTAAGGGGTTACTCTCTGCCAAGCACTGAACTAAGCAATGCAGACAGATAAGACATAGTCCCCATCTCGCATGGGGCTCACAGTCTAAGTGGGAGGGAAAATAAGTATTGAATCCCATTTTACGTTTGAGGAAGCTGAGGCAAAGAGACATGAAGGGACTTGTCCAAGGTCACACAGCAGGCAAGTAGCAGAGCTGGGATGAGAACTGGGTCCTCTGGCTTTCAGGCCTATGGTTTTTCCACTAGGCTACACTGCTTCTGGGAAGAGACTGTGGAAGACTTGGACTCAAGGGGGAAAACAGGACCCAGTGTGCAAGCAGCAGCCTGAGAAATGGAGTCTGAACTGCTCTCACTGCTGCTTTCTACTCTTCCTCTAGGGATGGAGCTGGGGGCTAGGCAGAAGCAGCATGGCCCAGTAGATAGAGTCAGCCTGGGAGTCAGAAGACCTGGATTCTAATCCCAACTCTGCCAATTGCATGTTGTGTGACCCTGGGTAAATCATGTAAATTTTTTGTGCCGCAGTTTCCTCAACTTGTAAAATGAGGATTAAATCCTACTCCCTCCTACTTACCTACTTAGATTGTGAGCCACAAGTGGGATGGGGACTGTATCCAACTGATTAATTTGCATCTACCCCAGTGCTTAGAACAGTGCTTGACACATAGTAAGAACTTAACAAATACCAAAATAATAATAATAATAATAATAATGATAGAAATCTGGAATTCAGGGAGGTGTCCCAGAACCATTACTGTGGATATAGCCCCTGATCCAGATCCCAAAGGAAAACTTTCTGTAACCAAGTACTGTTAAATATTTGAGCCAGAAATTGCTCAAAAACAAACTTCATGGAATGATTTGTTGTTGTATTTGTTAGGTTCAGCCCAATATTACAAGCCCCTGAAGAAATCAGGAAGTTCAGATCAACACATGAACAACCTGAAATCTAATCAGGGCTGTTTTTCTCAGTTAATTCACTAAATGCTTGTATTCCAATTGGGTATAGTTTTAGTTCAAGATTGGAGTCAGTTCTTACAGTATTGCAGGCAAATTTAACAGTCCCCACAAGTGTGTCAGGTGGTTGGGGAAAGAGGAAAAAAAACCCAAACAGATATGTCCTTGTAAATCAGACATCAACAAGTAAATTGGTAAGAAAATGAAAGAGCCACATAAATTAGATGGAAATTGGGATGCTTTATTTTTCTCTCATAAATTACTCAGGTTTGAAATGTTCATGTATCTGAAAGAGCTCCTAAACCTAATCAGCCTAGTAGTCATCTCCTTCAGGGCTCTGGATATCTGCTCTGAGTGTATGTGCATGCATTGGGACTTTGACTTTCTCCCTCTACATTTTACACCATCTTCTACCATTAAGTCAATCAATCCATCAATAAATTCTGTACTAAGTGCTTGGAAGAGTATACTATAACAGAGTTGGTATAGATACCGTTTTCTAATCTCAGTGAGTTTACAATCTAGAGGATGAGTTTACAGTCCAGTTTAGTCTAGACATCCCACCCAACTACCTTTCTGTTATCTCCTGAGTTAGCTCTGGTATTTATTAAGCATTTGTTTTGGGCCAAGAAAAACTGAGCTCAGGGATATATACCAATCAATTAATGAATCAATCAGTGATATTTATCGAGTGCTTACTGTGTGTCGAACACTGTATTAGGTGCTTGGGAGAGTACCATACAACAAAATTGGTAGTCATGTTCCCTGACCAAAAGGAGCTTACAGTCTAGAGTGGGAAACAGACATTAAAATAAGTTATGGATAAGTGTTGTGGGCCTGAGGGTGGGTGAATAGCAAGTGCTTAAAGGGGACAGATCCAAATGCGAGGGCGACATAGAAGGGAGAAGGAGTAGGGGAAATGTGAGCTTAGTCGGGGAAGACTCCTTGGAGATACCACTTGAATAAGGCTTTGAAGATGGGGAGAGCGGTGGTCTGTCAGCTAAGAAGGGGGAAGGAATTCCCGGCCAGAGGGAAGACATGGGCAAGGGTTTGGTGGCGAGATTGACGAGAACAAGGTACAGTGAGTAGGTTGGCATTAGAGTAAAGAAGCGAGCCTTCTGGGTTGCAGTGGGAAATAGGTGAGGGAAGATAGGCGTGGGAGAGCTGAGTGACTGCTTTAAAGCTGGTGGGAAGGTCTTTCTGTACATGATAATCAGATCAGACAATCCCTCAATTCCTGTCCCTCATAACACTCATAATTTAAAAAGGAGGGAAAGCAAGTATCTTTTCCCCTTTTTACAAATGAGGAAACTGAGTCCCAAGGGCACATGGCTAACCAGTGGCAGTGGGGACTAGAACCCGGATATCCTGCTCTTTCCACCTGGTCAGGCTGTCTTCCATTCCTACTCTTCCCTCTGACTAATTATTACCCACAGCCCCCACCCAGAAGTCTTCCATGAATCACCCAGACGAGGAATGGGTGATTCCTCATCTACCAATCTACCTTTAGATTGTTTCTTTTCCCCCATCTGCAGAAAACATTTTTCTTTAGGTGCAATCTCATTCCATCTCTCTTTTCCCAACCTTTCTTTGGTTCCATGCTGCCATGTTGTCGTCCCCGGGGTGAGCCCTGCAAGTGCAGAGAGGGGTTTCTGAGCTGCCTCTGCTCTGGAGCTGACACTGCCCCTTCCCTTCCCCTGTCCCACACTATCCTGTGGCACCGCCTTAGGGCCTGAGCCACCGCCATTTCGGAGCAGCTCCGCAGTGAGCAGGTGCCTCCGTACCTGTAAGGGACTCCCCCCACCTATTAACAGTCTCAGGGGCCAGCTCCACTGTAAGACAGGCTCGAGCATCCCAAGACCACCGCCCCATTCCCTCCCAACACACTCTGACCCCGCAGACTATCGCCATGTCCACCAGTCCTACTCTGAAGCGCAGCCCATAGTTGTCTCCTGAAGCTGCTGCCACCACAAGATACCTCCAACCTCTAGCTGATCACAACTTGGGACTGACATTAGTGCTCTGTGTTTCCCTAACACTTTGGGTTTTGGGGGGTGCCCCTCCAGCCCCTTGCTTCTCCCAGCCCATGTGATTCCAAGATGGCAGATCGGCCCCCGAGGTGGAGATAGATGGACCGTCAGAGGAAGCAGCATGGCCTAGTGGTAGAGTACGATAGAAAACGAGCAGCGTGGCTAGAGAAGCAGCGTGGCTCAGTGGAAAAAGCCCAGGCTTGGGAGTCAGAGGTCATGGGTTGGAATCCTGGCTCTGCCACTTGTCAGCTGTGTGACTGTGGGCAAGTCACTTGGCTTCTCTGTGCCTCAGTTACCTCATCTGTAAAATGAGATTGAAGACTGTGAGCCTCACGTGGGACAACCCGATTACCCTGTATCTCCCCCAGCGCTTAGAACAGTGCTCTGCACATAGTAAGCGCTTAACAAATACCAACATTATTATTAAAAGGACCTGGGTTCTAATTCCGACTCCACCACTTGTCTGCTGTGTGACCTTGGGCAAGTTACTTAACTTCTCTGTGCCTTAATTCCCTCATCTGCAAAACGGGGCTTGAGCCTGGGAGCCCTCTATGGGACATGGACTGTGTCCAACCTGATTATCTTGTATCTACTCCAAGCGCTTAGTAAAGTGCCTGGCACATAGTAAGCACTTAAATACCACAGTTATTATTAATAGTATTATTATGCGGGACTAAAAGCGATGAGGGACCATTGGAGACTGAGGGGTGCCAACTTCCTGCTCAACTTCCAACAAGGAGCCACAGAACCCAACTGAGGGCATGGGCACCAGCGATGGTTGACTCCAGGGGGATCATCTTCAGGAGGGCAAAGGGGAGCAGACTGTCAGCTCAGGGTAGACCTATGCAGATGAATGGATGTGTTCAAACCCCAACCATATAGGCTACCCAAGCTCAGTCTCTGGACATATGCTGAGCCCTCCCAGGAGAGAGTCGAATTAAAGGTGTCTGACTCGGAGCAAGTTGCTGTATGTGTTCTCTATGCTACACCTCTCCAGGAGTGGTAGCAGAAACCAACTCACTGTTCTCCCGGGGGGCTTTAACAATAATAACTGTGGTATTTGTTAAGCATGCACTCTGTGCTGAGCACGTAATAAGCTCTGGGGTAGATATAAGATAATCGGATCAGACACAGCTGGTGGGGCTGGGAGGAAGTTTCAAACCTATCCAGAATCAAAAAATGAAAATTGTATTCAAATGAGATTCTTCATTTTGGTGTTCGATGCTGGATTGAATGAGGTAAAATGGCCTTCAAAAGTGAAAATAGAGAGCCAAGGGTTATAATAATATAGCTCAGAGAGAGGAAGAGAAAGTGAGTTAATTTAAATATTCAAATGATTTATGGTGAGCTAATGTATCTATTAATATTAATTAGGTCATTATCATTCACCGTTCTCCAAATGGTGAATTGCCAGCCTTCATTTCCTGGCAAAGACACAAAAATGTAAGTGGAAGACTTCAACCTCCTTTGTGTCCAAGAGGCCTGGGATTTAAGGATGGAAAAATTATAGCAATTCCCAAGTTTGACAGAAAGTGTTGACAGAAAGCCCATATCTCAGAAGTTTCTAGTCAGTTTTCAGAGTGACACATTGGGTGGCAGTTCGGTCATCTGACTTCCAACCAATTTCTGGACCTCTAAGAAGACCCTGAAATTCACAGGGACTTAGCCTTTCCACCCACATGGCCATTCACATCTGGGGAAGAAATAAGGATTCAAGGATTTAATTTTACCTTGGCAGTTTGCACCATCTATTTGGCTGTAAGAATAGAACCGAGGACTGAAAAGCACCATTAGACTGCTGGCTGGTGTGCAGTGACTGGGTAAGAGGAAAGGATTGATTTTAAAAGTGCCTCACAATTAGCAGCTTCCATGCTTGCCGAACCAAACTTTATTTTGGAAAAAAAAGAATTTTATGCTCAAGAAGACTGGCTTATTAAAGGAAGGGGTAACAGTTTCTCTTTGCACATTGGCGTTTTCATCCTGAAACAATTGACATTTAATGAGCAAGAAAACAGCATTTTGAGGGTTGGTATTTATTTTTTTTAATAGTGTGACTGTCCTAGTGGTTGAGGATAATGTTTTTATGTGCAGTCGGAATGTTTGATATCAATTTGAGCCCTAAACGGATGCATTTCATTAAATCCACAACTCTTTCCTTTTCACCCCATTAAGTTCCATTATCAAAATTACCAGCCTATAGCTTAAAGTCTTAAAGTTATATCTCTAATAATTGCCCAGGTCTTCTTTTTTTATACAAAGTGCAATTGAAAATGAAGCATAGTTTCTGCTCTTTTGCCAATTTTAATTCCCACATCTGGGAATAGACCCAAGATTACAAACTTCCTGTCTGTAGGAGGTAGCTGTCTCAGAACTAACGTCAGTTGTCTTGACTTTGTACAGCAGTTAAAGATGCTCCATCTACCCCCTGACTAGGCAAGCCTATGTGATACAGTATAATGAAGAAAAAGGAATGGGCTTTTTGGGTCCTTGGCATAAAAAAGATAATTAAACTTGCATGTGATGTTTTTCCTCCTCTCTGCCTCTAACTAGGCCAGGGCCTTGTTTTAAATACAGCCCATAAGAGTTGAAATATGGGGGCCGTGGGCCCATCTGGTCCACGACACAATTCCTCAAACACTTCCCAACCAAGCAGGGAAAACTCTTCTTTCAGCTCAATAACCATATGTTAGCTCCACAAGCAAGAGGAACCCTTCAAGATGACTAAAACAGACTTTTAGACGAGGGGTCCTCTACTAACTAAGGAGTGGAGACCTGGGAGTAAAACTGTAATTTGGTCCCAGCAGAGGGTCCGATCCTGAAGTCGATATGCAGAAAAAACCTAGGTTTGGAAGTTAGAGATTTTCCTGCTTAAAAGTAAGGAATCCATCCAAAGAAAGTCAAATGTCAGAAACATCATCATCAGGATAATGAAAACATTTATTGGAGCTTGGTACTGTTCTGGTTCTGAGGAGAGCAAGTTAGTTAGAGTTTCTATTCGCAATAAGTTTACAGATGGGGATAGACAACCGCCCAGAGGAACATATAGACAACCAGACAGAGATACAGTATGATCAATGCATGCATATTCAGATTTAATAAAGGTGTTGTTCATCTTTTGAACTGAACATTTTTTATGCCTTTCTAATTAGTACTAGTAGTAATAGTATTTATTAAGCACTTACTGTGGGTTTTAAGCACTTACTGTGGGCAGAGCACCATACTAAGTCCTGGGAGACAATATACAGGTGGGAATTAGACACGGTTCCTGTTGCTCGGGGGAGAAGGGGTTCTCGACAGACACATCAGGAACAATGAAACATTAAAACACAACTCAAATGCACAGAATAAAAATAAAATCAGTACAGTGCTGTGGCTAGGGGAGCAGAATTTTAGGCTCCTTGGGGTTAGGAGTT
Source organism: Ornithorhynchus anatinus (assembly GCF_004115215.2). Taxonomy (NCBI): domain Eukaryota; kingdom Metazoa; phylum Chordata; class Mammalia; order Monotremata; family Ornithorhynchidae; genus Ornithorhynchus; species Ornithorhynchus anatinus. Next base: position 27,452,539 of record NC_041753.1, on the reverse strand, counting down.
CAGACACACCTGTAACCAGGGGACAGGTGTCAGGCTGGTGTCAGATTGCATTGTATGATTGGCAGATGTCATTAATAGGGGAGGTGGCACCATGTTGGATCATAGTTCAACTCCTTCTACTAGGGATTGGTAGATTTGATAGGATGCCCAGATACATTTGTAATCCAAACAAATGCCTCTTATGCAAATTATGCCCCTGACACATACCCCCTCCCCCATCGTTGCTATGTATCAAACCACCAGTAGATCTAGGCTTTAGAAATTACCAAACAAATTTAGCCGCCCCAAAAAGTTCATCAATTTTCAGAGACTACTTCATGACATCATGGCTGGCCATGTTAAATCTGAGGGTAGATCCACTCCCCACTGCCAATGGGGTAAAGCAGAGTGTTTAGTGGGATTGAGCTTGTTTGTTTTATTTTATTCAGCCATGGTGGTAGATGCAGCCGTAGATCTGGATGCAGGTGTTAGAAAATGCTTCCGCACCTTTGGGAAACTCTCCCATCTCAAGAGCCTTCGTGAATCATCCAAACGTCAAGGTAGTTATACAAATATTATTGCCTGCAGATGGCTGCACTCTGAAGGCACACATCCAAGAAGACATACAAATGATTGTAAACCGTTTCACTGAATCAACCAGTCATTATGGGTTGATGGCAAGTCTAAAGAAAACTGAGGCGATGTACCATATTGTAGTCTTCCAAGCACTTTGTACAGTGCTCCACACATAGTAAGCACTCCATAAATACAATTGATTGATTATTAGCCTGTATCATGGAATAATAATTAATATAATAATAGTAATAATAATTGTTATATTTATTCATTAAGCACTTACATGCTAAATATCATATGAACTTCTGGGACAGACACAAGTGGATCTGGCTGGACACAGTCCCATTCTTACATGGGTCTCACAGTCTAAATAATAATAATAATCATTACGGTATTTGTTAAGTGCTTACTATATGCCAGTTACTGTACTAAGTACTGGGGTGGATATAAGCAAATTGGGTAGGACACAGTCCCTTGTCCCACATGGAGTTCACAGTCCCAATCCCCATTTTACAGATGAGTTAACTGAGGCACAGAGAAGTCAACTGACTTGCCCAAGGTCACACAGCAGAAAAGTGGCAGAGCCAGCATTAGAACCCATGACCTTCTGACTCCCAGGCCCGTGCTCTATCCACTACACCATGCTGCTTCTCTTAGTAGGAGAGAAAATGGGTTTTGAATCCCCACTTTACAGATGAGGAAACCAAAGCCTAGAGAAGTTAAATGACTTGCCCCAAGTCATATAGCAGACAAGTGGCAGAGGTGAGATTCAAACCCAAGTCCCCTGGCTCCCAGGCCCATGCTCTTTCCATTAGGCCACACTATTTCAAACAATACATACATACAAAAAATATATTATCAACGCATAGTTGAACATTGTCAAAGAATTCTGTAACCTGGGCAGCACACTGTAACAGTGTTGCAGTGATAAACAATGAAGCAGAAACTGAATAAGGAAGGCCAGTATGTCCTATGAGAGACTGCCATTATGACAGTAACATGGTATCATTGCTCCAAACCAAATCGAGGTCTTCAGAACTGTAGTGCTGTCCAACTTTGTCCGTAGCTAGAACATCTGAATGATCCCTCACAGGCATCGCATCCAGCTAGGCCACATTCCATATCAAAGTGCAAGACAGGATCAGGAATAATGAAGGTCTCCTAAAATAGAAGCTATTCTCACCTCAAAACAATTGCACTAGGTGGGATATGTAAGGAAAATGAACAAGAGCAAAATAGCCAAATAACTGTTGCATGGGGAGCTGAAACTGGGAAACCGAAAGCAAAGCAGATAGAGGAAATGTTTGAACGACTCAGTAAAAGAAAGCCTCAGACAATACTGCATTCCAGCCGAAGCCGCACAGTCTAGTAGATAGAACATGGGCCTGGGAGTCAGAGAAGCTAGTTTCTAATTCCAGCCCTGCCGCTTGCCTGCTGTTTGACCTTGGGCAAATCACTTAACTTCTCTGTGCCTCAGTTTTCTCATCTGTAAAATAGGGCTTAAGATTTGTGAGCCCTCTGTTTTCTCCCTCTTGAGACTAAGCTCATTATGGGCAGGTGATGTGTCACTAATTCTGTTATAATTCTAATTATATGCTCCTAAAAGTTAAATACAGTGGTCTGCACTTAGTAAGTGCTTAATAAATAGGATTGATTGCTCATGTTGGACAGGGACTGGGTCCAACCTGATTATCTTGAACCTTCCCTGTTGCCTTTCTCTGTTGCCCAGATAATATATGCACATGTCTACCCACTCCTCAAAAACTTCCAGTAGTTGCCCAAACAGAAACTCCTTACCATTAGCTTGAAGGCACTCAATCAGCTGTCTCTCTCCTACTTCACCTCCATATTCTTCCACTTCAACCCAGCCCCCACACTTCGCTTCACAAACACCAACCTACTTACTATAGTGGTGTTTCTTAAGTGTTTGTTATGGGCAAAGCACAAAAGTAAGTCCTGGTTAGGTACAAAAGTATCAGGTTGGACATAGTCCCTGTCCCTCAATCAGCTCACAGTCTAACTAGGAGGGAGACAGGTATTCAATTCCCATTTTACATTTGAGGAAACTGAGGCACAGGGAAATTAAGCTACTTGTCCGAAGTCACATAGGAGGCAGGTGGTAGATCTTACCTGTCTCACATAGGAGGGAGGGTGGAAAAGGTACTTTATCCAATTTGGCAGATGGGGAAACTGAGGCATTGAGCAGTTAAGTGACTTGCCCAAGGTCACACAGCAAGCAAGTGGCAGATCCAGGATAAGAACCCAGGTCCTCTAACTTCCAGGCCTGTGATGTTTACACTAGGTCACACTGCTTCTTGCTCATGTCCTCCCTCCTGCCTGGGACTCCCTCCAACTTCATTTCCAGCATGGTGTAGTGGATAGAACATGGGTCTGGTTCTAGAAGGTCATGGGGTCTAATCCTGGCTCTGCCACTTGTTTGCTTTGTGACCTTGGGCAAATCATGTAACTCCTCTGTGCCTCAGTTACCTCATCTGTAAAATGGGGATTGAGACTGTGAGCCCCATGTGGGAGAAGACTCTGTGTCCAACCAGATTTGCTTATATCCACCCCAGTGCTTAGTACAGTGCCTGGCACATAGTAAGCGCTTAACAAATATCATAATAATAATTATTATTATTACATCATACCGACCACCACTCTCTCCATCTTCAGAACCTTATTAAAATCACACCTCTTCCAAGAGGCCTTCCCTGATTAACCTCTCATTTCCCCATCCTGTTTGCCCTCTTTTCTGTGTAGTGTATGTACTTGGTTCTGCGTCTCTAGAGCACTTTGGTACTCACCCCATCCCCAGTCCCACAGCACTTATGTACAAATCCTTTTATTCCACTATTTGCCCTATTTGTAATTTATTTTAATGATCCTGACAACTGCATTGTATTATTCTCTCCCAAGTGCTTTATATAGTGCTCTGAAATAGCCCTCAGTAATAATAATAATAATGATAATAATAGCAATAACAATAATAATTGTGGTAATTGTTAAGTGCTTACTATGTGTCAAGTACTGTTCTAAACTCTGGGGTAGATATAAGGTAATCATGTCAGACAGTCCCTGCCCCACATGGAGCTCACAGTCTAAGAGGAAGAAACTGAGGTACAGAGGGGTTAAGTGACTTGCCCAAGTTCACACAGCGGGCAAGTGGTGGAGCTGGGATTAGAACTCAGCTCTTCTGACTCCCAGGCCTGTACTCTTTCCACTAGGCCACGCTGCTCCATGAATACCATTGATTGATTGATTGATTGATTGGGACTGAATCCCAGCTTATGTTCTTGTCTCCAGTGTTTTTCTGTCTGAGATTTACTCTGTACACCTGGAGAGAGAAGATGTAGGAGCTAGAACTAGGGAACTAATAAATTAGGGGCTCACTGGTTCCCTCCTAGTGACTGTGGGTACAGTGTGGCTCCAAACTTTATGAAGATCCACATTATACCCATAAGTCTCATGGATGCCAGGTTGCCAGTTGGCTTCTAGGCCCCTCCATGGGGGTCTAGTTCATAATTCCATGGTCCTGGCATCTAGTTTACTCCAGGTCCCCTAGAGTCAGCCTATGCTCATGGAACTATGACCCAGATGACCCCCGAAGTCCCCGGTTTCTTCAGGGGTCCTTGGATTCAATGCAACCCACACAAGGACTCACTACTCCTAAATGATGGGCCAATTTGTTTTTTACCTGAACCCTCTGAAAGAGGTCAGATTGGAACCAGATCCTTTTCCCCACAACAAGAGGAAAACGGCTCCCAAATCTTTCTCAACTGCCTAATTCTCTCTGTGTCCTTAGTATTTATTACCTCTCTTGGGGATATTATGGGATTGGGGATGCAAGGTAGACAGTGAAGAAACCCAAAAGTCTATTAACCTCAGTGGCTCTGGTCATGCCTATTATTCCAGCAACTTCTTAGCAATTACATACTGTGTATTTCAGTAATGCTTTCATGTTTCTGTCATTTGTTTTCTTATGCACATTTAATATGCACTTGTGTTGCTGTCTCTTGCACTAGATATTTACTGGGATGGCTGCTATATGTGATGATCCCGTCTCTCTCCCCAGTAGATTGAAACAGGATATCCCAGACAGATCTTAGTCTCCCCTCAAGCAACTTCTGAAGTTTCTGATGCAGCAGGAATGCAACACAATCCACAAGCCTGCCTAAGGTAGTCTATACAGTAGTTGCCATAGAGAAGCAGTGTGGCTTAGTGGATAGAGTATGGGCCTGGGAGTCAGAAGGACCTGGGTTCCAATCCCAGCTCCGCCACTTGTCTGCTGTGTGACCTTGGGCAAGTCACTTCACTTCTCTGTGCCTCAGTTACCTCATCTGTAAAATGGGGTTTAAGAGTGTGAGCCCTATGTGGGATAGGGACTGTGTCCCACCTGATTAACCTATATCTACCCCAGCACTTACAGCAGCCCTTGGTACATAGGGCTTAACAAGTAGCATAATTATTGTTATTATTATTAGCTTCACGTTAGGAGGAGAGGAGACATGAAACAATTCAGACCACTGCCACCTGAGCAGGAATTCTCCTGGTCCATTACCACATAACCTAGTCTTGAAAAAAGCCTTTCTATAGGTTCTCCTCTCTGAGTCCACAGGGAAGAGAATTCAGGAAGGCCTATTCTCCTGGCACTTGGCACTCATACATCCAGGGGCCTTCCAGACAATTCAATTTCAGGCAATCCTAGGGAATGGGTACCAGAACCTCTCTCTATGTATCATTGTCCTTGGAGAAATTCATGAAATGCATCTATTCATTCATTCAATCATATTTATTGAACGCTTACTGTGTGCAGAGCACTGTACTAAGCTCTATGACATTTAGTGAAATTCACCCATGTGTTAGCATGGAGTTTGACAGGCTAATGTAGAGAACTCACAAACCTGACCACATTCTGCCCTCATGAAAACTGTCCCTTGATTGTGCTGGCCACTTGTTTGCTGTGTGACCTTGGGCAAGACATTTCACTTCTCTGTGCCTCAGTTACCTCATCTGTAAAATGGGGATTAAGAGTGTGAGCCAACCTGATTAACTTGTATTTACCCCAGCGCTTAGAACAGCGCTTGCTACATAGTAAGTGCTTCACAAATACCATTATTATTATTATTATTATTATTTTTATTTTGGCTATTTGCAGCACCTGGTGTTGGTTTTGTTTTTGCCTCCCTTTCGCATACTTACACAGCTACTGCTCTAAAGTCACCACTCTTTCCTTGATTGCAGTATGCTCTGTTGTTCTATCTGTGACAAATGACTCCCAGTTTTCATCTGATTTTTTAAATAGTATTTGTTAAGCACTTACTATATTCTAAGAGCTGGGATAGATGCAAGACAATTAGGTTGGACACAGCCCCTGTCCCGCATGGGGCTCACAGTCTAAATAGGAGGGAGAACAAGAGAATTGAGGCAGAGAGAAGTTAAGTGACTTGCTCAAGGTCACAGAGCAAGCAATTGGCAGAGGTGGAATTAGAACCCAGGTCCTCTGACTAGCAGGCCCATGTTCTTTCCTCTAGGCCATGCTGCTTGTTTTCCTGCACCCTTAAAATGTTTTCTCTGGTATCCCTGCTTTCAATTTTGCAATTTTAACTGACCAAACATCATCTGTTTGGGCATCCTACAGTCTTCCAGTCTCCTTATATGTCCCATACAGCCCAGTTGTGTTGTAATGAGCAGAGCTTCACTGCTATCTCTAGGATGGATGTAAGGGGTGTGGTTCACTCTGGGACATCCAGAGATGTCCTAGAACACTCTAGAATCAATTCAATCTCCCCAAGGATCTTTTGAACCAGGTCAGACTATATACTTTGGGTAGCTCCAGACTAGTCCAGTCCATACTAATAATAATAATACTAGTAGTATTTGTGAAACACTTACTCTGTGCCAGACACTGTACTAAGTGCTGGGGTGGATACAAGAAAATCTGGTTGAACACAGTCCCTGTCCCACATGGGGCTTACAGTCTTAGTCCCCATTTTATAGATGAGGGAATTAAGGCCCAGAGAAGTCAAGTGACTTGTCCAGGGTCACACAAAAGATAAATGGTGGATCCAGAATTAGAACCCAGGTCCTTCTGACTCCCAAGCTAATACTCTATCCACTAGGGCACACTGTTTGTAATTCTCACACCAGATCTTCATCCATGTCACCCCAGCCTGTCCAGCCCAGCACTCTGTTTCCAACAGTAACACCAAGATGTTTTGAATGACTATGATGATTGCCCTCCTTTGGCAGCTAACATCTTTGATACCCAACTTCTCTGTTTTGCATCTCTAACCTTCCCTCTACTACCCCATTATCAACTGTTAATGCACAAACTTAACCAAACTCAATCAATGGTATGTCAATCAGTGGTATTTATTGAACGCTTACTGTGTGCAGAACACTGTGCTAAGTTCTTGGGAGAGTACAATACAACAGAGTTGGTAGGCACGTTCCCTGCCCTCAAAGAATTGACAGTCTGGAGACGAGGTACAATCTCTTGAACTTGCTGATAATATCAACTTGCACAACTTCCTGTGGTGACAAATTCCATATACTTACAAACTCCCAAGTGAAGAAATATTTTCTTTGTTTTGTTCTGAAGTTACCAACTTCAAGCTTCATTCAGTGCCCCAGTCCTGGTGGTATGGCATTTGGTAAATAACAGTGTGTGCTATAGTGCTAATAATTAATAACTGTGGTATTTGTTAAGTGCTTACTATGTGCCAGGCACTGTACTAAGTGCTGGGGTATACAAGGTAATTGGGTTGGACATAGTCCCTGTTCCACACTGGGCTCCCAGTTCTTAATCCCCATTTTACAGATGAGGTAACTGAGGCCCAGAGAAGTGAAGTGACTTGCCCAAGGTCACACAGCAGGCAAGTGGAAGAGCCAGGATTAGAACACAGGTCCTTCCGACTCCCAGGCCCATTCTCTATCTATTAGACCACGCTGCTTCCCTATCACTGTCCACATTCTTCACAAATTCATGATTATTATGAGAGTGACTAAAGCATTTTAACCCTTGGGCTGCCACCCTCTCTGTAGAAAGGGCCCAATCTATTACCCTAGGGTCCTCTCGTGGCTCAAGTCCCCACTAGAAACCTGAGAGTCTGATTGACACTGGGAGTCTTTGAAGGACACACTCACTTGCAAGCATTTGATATGGGGTTCGTTATATGTTAATGAAGTCACTGGAGTGTTTTCTGGGTATTAGAATATGCACTCACATAGGAAAAACTCCACAGAATGGATTACAGTTTCCCAGTTATACAACCCAAAACTATATCCTTGCATTTATTGATGGCACCAGAGTTAGATCTGAAGTTGCAGCAGTTATCCCATGGTGGGCACCGATTTTCTTTCCTTGGCACTAATCAGTCAATCAATCAATGGTGTTTATTGAGCACTTACCATAGTAAGTATGGACTTACCATGGACAGAGAACTGTTCTAAGTGCTTAAGTGGTCGGGAGTAACTTCCACATAGAGCTCCTTTGGTTACCACGAGCTATTATCTCCACAGTGCGGCTTCCTCCCCTGAGATCAGAAGAACCACAGCTCTTTTGGGCCTTCAAGGCTTGGATTCAGTTTTCTTCCGATCAACTCTGGTGTTATCCGAAGTCAGGGCTATAGTCTCACCAGGCTGGATGCTGTCCCCATTTTAGAGAATCTATTGTAGTCTGTCCTTGTCTTCTGTGCTTTAGATAGACCCTGAATAGCTCAGGGTGACTTTCTTCACCATCTGCTCTGAGCATCCGCCTTAACCCCTGTTTCCTGGAGCAGCCTTTTGGGGCAGGTGCCTGATCTTTGTCTTATTAGCACCTGTCCTCCCTTCCCCAGGTGACCAGGTATTCCTATGTCCTACCAAGAAGTCCTAGTGATGTAATGCAAATCATGCAAAACAGATTTCGTGGGCAGCAGGTGGGTTTGACCATGGTGTGGCAGCATAAAGCCCCCGTTGGGTACAAAAGCAGAAGTAAGGGAAAAAGACAGCAGGCAAAGATTTAGCCTGACCCACTGAGACCTCACCACTAGCTGATAGTATTTTTTTAAATTCCCTTTAAGTCTCCATTATGTACAGTGCCTAACCAACACCCCCATCAACTCACAGAATTGTTTGGAGTCCAGAAATCCACTTACACCCATATGCCTTTCTCTGAAATCTTTTTATAAAAATTGACGTCTCATTTTAAAGCAATTAGTTCCAAACAATCACTGGATTTTAGCGACTCAGATTCTGTTTCCTTTTCTCTGATGTGATCCCCTGCTACTCCCGGCTTCAGCAACCATTCTCTTCTGTCGGCTCAAGGAGTTTTCAGGGTGCAGGAAATGAACTTGACTCAGGAACGTGTCAGAGAGTGCAAGGCCAAGCAGCAACAATATATTACCGAGTGGCTTCGACTTAGGAGTCCTGAAAGCTTGCCTCAGGATCCTGGTGCATTCACTCGCTCCCTTCCTCCTTTATTCATGCATTTTTTATATTTTCATTCATTTACAAAGATCAAAGGCTGCACCTGCTCTTCAACAGCAAAATAATATGCAGTGCATTGCAATTGATCTTAAAATTCATGGGAATTCACTTATCCAAGTGGATAGTTTCCATTTAGATGTCTCAATAAATCAATGCATATCAGGCAACCCCAAACAGTTCCCAATCCAAAGTTGCACATATGCCATTTTAAAAGTTATTTGGAACAGACGCATGCTTTGGAAGGAATGCATTGGGCTGGAATAATGTCCTTTTTGCCCGGAGCCAAGCTCAGCACGTAAATGATGTCAGCCATGCTTGACGGGGGCATTAGAACACCTTCTACTTAAGCAAATTGGTTAGACTGGTCCTGGACAAAAAATGAAATCACTGCACTGGCTAGAGGTTTCCATTCTTGATGATGTCTAAAATGTAACCCTACAACTTTGTTATGTTCAAAAGCCATTCTAAATAGATGAGACCCCAAATTCAATTTGAATTTATATGTATATTTTTAAAAAGTTTTCTTAGTCTCCATGTAAAAACACAAACATCCAACCCCCCAAAGATGCAACATAATTAAGTCAGTTTCAAAGGGTATTTGAGCAACTATTTTTAAAATGGCAGCCTCAGAGGCTGCTATACTGGGAAATATCCATCAAGAAACCAGCAGATGGTAAGATAATGAATAGGTTCCACAAAAGACTAATCAGTAAAAAGATAGATGACACACAGTGCCTAGACCACACAGCCACTGAAATGCTAGAACTGGATGTTTTAAAACATCATCTGTTTCACCGTCAAGATGCTGGAAAATATGATCTTCGGCCGCACAGTGCAAGAGCATTCCACTAGTAATCATGCAATTTATGAACGTGTCTAGTGTTGATTCCTTAATGTACATCCAGGCCCTTGTCTGCAGGGGGATTGGTCTTTTCTAGAAGTATGCATATTCCTAACAAAGTTATCCATGATGGCTTTGCTCAATTCAGAGTATCAATGCAAATTCTTTGGTGAATGTATCTCATCCGTGAAAGGTACTTGAAGAATATGACCAAATGATATAACAACATGATGTCTCCTCTCCCATGAAGTTGCATGCTCATTCCGACCCCCACCCTTCCCGTTCCGATTATTCCAGGGAATCCCTAAGGACTTGTGTGAAGGGCTCCAGGTTGACTGATTGAAATAACAAAGAGAAGGAAAATCAAGTGAAAAGGTAAGCTCACTGTGGGCAGGGAATGTGTCTACCAACTTTGTTGTGTGGTAGTTTCCTCTCCCAAGTGCTTAGTACAATGCTCTGTACACAGTAATCATGCAATTAATAGGATTGATTGATTGATTGAGGTAATGAGAGGGTTTTATTAAGAAGTGAATTCCAAAGCTTGAAGGGGTAGACTTTAATTGGTTAAAAATGAATTCTAATTGCATTATAGGAAACTGGGGCACTCATATGCAAGAATAGAAGGAATGATGGTTTGTGTCTGGTCTTGGCCTGGTTTCAATGCTATGGACCATCTGCTGTAGACAGTTATTGATGTTTAACGACACAGTGACAAGAACTTGCAGTGTCAGCAGGCAATGAGGATCTATTTCCAGATCTTTAGTTTTTCTGCAGTTTACATGCTAGAGATGCCTCTCTTACAAGTCCAACTTTGATAACAACATAGACTCTAGGTTCTAAAGGTTTTGTGCTTCATGTAATGTCACCCATTCTTAACTCTCTGAACTCAATAAGTGAGGCCTGTAGCAGTTGGAATCCTCACGTGACACTGTCCAAGCGATAAAGCAGCTCAGGTCTATGGACTGTGATCTCAGAGGTTGCCTTAGATCATGTGACTCAAGTCCCAAGAGGGCGTGGTCCTGGCCCTGGGAGTGTGGAGGTCTATGAGCTCAAAGCAAGGACATCCTGGCCAGGACCTGATAGTAATTAGGCCTGGCTACTTACTATCAGGAATTTATATAGGATATAATATAGGATATATATATATATATATATAAGCAGCGTATAGTATATATATATATATAGAAGCAGCGTGGCTCAGTGGAAAGAGTGCGGGCTTGGGAGTCAGAGGTCACGGGTTCTAATCCCAGCTCTGCCGCTGGTCAGCTGTGTGACCTTGGGCAAGTCACTTAACTTCCTTGTGCTTCAGTTCCCTCATCTGTCAAATGGGGATTAAAACTGTGAGCCCCACGTGGGACAACCTCATCACCTTTTATCCCCCAGCGCTTAGAACAGTGCTTTGCACATAGTGAGCGCTTAACAACTACCACAATTTTTATTTATATATAAGAATTTTGATGAAAATATATGTATATGATATATGTCCTATATATTCCTATATGTATATATATAGGAATTTTGATGAAAATCTACACGGTGACCTACAGACAGGCAGTGTGCTCCTTTAGGTCACAGTTATTCACCAAAATAAAATACCCCAATCCCAATCCCCAGTCCGCATGGGGCAGATTGTAGACAGGAAAAGATGTTTGCGGGCTGATGAATTCTTTGTCTGTCTGTTAGGCTTACCTTGTAGTGTATGTTCTTGATTTTCTACCTTGTAGTATATGTTCTTGATTTTCTAGCAAAGGTGAACAGCCTACTCTTAGTTCAGTAATTCACCAGGAAATTACTGTGGCAGTAGATTCTCAGTGCTTGTCTTTTCTCTGAGAGCTGGTGACAGTGGGACTTTGTCCCCCATTGTGAGCTGTCTCTAGAGTATTAATTGTGTATAGTATAAACTGGCTTCTGGAAAAACTGCTAGTGCTCAAAGGGCACCCTAGTGAAGTCACTTTTCTTTTTTTATTCATCATTTTATTTTTATCGTGTGACTAAGCAGATCACCTTTGCCCAGTGTAACTGGCCAGGACAAAGTTGAAGGAGCTCTGCCTGACCCCCCTCATCAGTAGAGTAAAGCAGATTTGTGCCATAGGGTCAGGCTGATGCATCTTTTTCTATGCTGCCATACTTGATGATATAAAAAAGGACCTGAAAACTGGTGCTGGAATATATTTTGACTCCCTGAGATTGCATTTCAACAGCTTTGATTACATGTTGATGACTGATCTGGAAGCCCACATTTGAGAAGACAGGCAGATGATTATGAAGTAATTTGCACCTTGGAATCACTACACACAACCACAAATACAAACCTGAAGAGAGTCACCAAATTCTACTACTGTCCCTCATTCGAAAATCAGAATAAGAAAGGAAAGCAGTTCTTTCGGGAGAGTGATGGATAACATGGTGCCAAGACATAAACAAGCTTCAGATAAAAATGGAGCATGGCCTAGTGCCAAGAGCATGGGCTTGGTAATCAGAGGATGTGGGTTCTAATCCTGGCTCTGCCACTTGACTGCTGTGTGACCTTGGAGCAAGTCACTTAACTTCTCTGTGCCTCAGTTACCTCATCTATGAAATGGGGATTAAGACTGCAAGCCCCATGTGGGACAGGGACTGTGTCCAACTTGATTACCTTGTATCTACCCCAGCACTTAGAAAAATGCTTGGCACCTAGTAAGTGCTTAACAAATACCACTATTATCATTATTATTATTATATCTTCAAATCAGTTGTGTCCAATTTTCTATACATCTTGGAGACTCACCACAGACCGCTTCTTTAATGCCTAGAGCAATTCTATCACCATCACCTGTATACCCAAACTAATACCACTTGGCAAAAAAGAATCACAAACAATGAAGTCCCAGGTTGCAGGGAGTATATGGTGGATTGTTGGAACGTAACAGCGGCAGATGGACTCACCTGGCAGGCAGTAATCAAGAATGGGGAAGCAGAGGCTCTGGGATGGTCATAATAACACGAGGCATAATTCTAGCACCAGAAATAGTAAATAGTGAAGCCCAAAGGCACAGCAGAAATCAATTTTTTTGGTTCTTAGTGTGGAAAGAATTTTCAGCACCCACATGGAAAGCATTTCACTATAATGGCTTTACTTTCAAAAATAAAGGACAGTTAAATATACAGACATACATAAACATATACATAGATAAATCCTTAGTATTCAAACCTGGCACTACATACGTTGAGATCCTCTATGGGCGTAAAGTGTACCTGAAAAATCCAACTTGAGACCAACATTCCCTTCCACTATGTTAGTATGTAAAGATTATATTTTGCTGTATTGGTGCATTTGCTACTTTTACAAGGTCTATTGCTGTTTTCTAATCTATCCTGTAGTCTCGGATTCTTCCAGAAGTTCAAGGAGAACAATCTTTCTCCTGAGTTTTGTATGCTAGGCTGGTCTGTATCCTGCTGTATTTCTCACTAGTCGGCTACTATGTCCATTTGTTGGAGACTGGGCTTCCGCATAGAATATACACAAAGTCACCCAATCATAAAGCTGGAAGGGAAGTGGTCATAAAAAGATTGCATCTGAATCATTCCAGACCAATGATCAACAATTTAATATTTAAATATTCAGGGAAGGAGCTTCCATAACAAGGATTTTTTTTAGCAGTCATCACAACCAGGAAAGCCTTCCTTCTATGTCTGTCTATACAGTTGACTTCCAGCTAGCCTAATTCCAAATAAGCCTTTCCCTCTAAGCTTTTCTAAGACTAGAGAATAGTTAGTCACCTCGGTGTACTAATAATACTAATACTAACTGTGGCATTTGTTAAGCACTTTACTATGTACCAGGCACTGTACTAAGCGCTAGTGTGGATATTGGCAAATGGGGTTGGACCCAATCCTTGTCCCATGTGGGGCTCACAATCTCAGTCCCCAATTTACAGATGAGGGAACTGAAGCCCAGAGGAGTGAAGTGATTTAACCATTTCTCTTCTAAAGGCAATTATTGTCACCTTTCAAATTCCTCTTTGGGCTGAATCATTCCAAATTCCTCTAACTTTTCATAACCATAAATGAAGGATCCCCTTCCAGTAGTTTAATCACATAAAGAAACGATCCCACATTCTCATCAGACCAGGAGAGTAAGCATTGATCAGCGAACCTTGGAAATGGCAAAGTGGGCACCAGTTATGTATTAGGACAGCAGTTATGCTTTGAAGATGCTCTCCATCTGGCAGCAGCCTAGAGGAAAGGAAACACAATTAAGAACATTATCAGTCAGTCAGGCATGACATTCGGGTCTTAAGCAGAACCATCGATGGGTATGTATCAGATCACACAAAAACAACTGGGCTAGAACATAATGGGAAAATGAATTCCTATAAGAGGTTGATCAGATCTTTGGCAGCCAATATTGGGGACTGAACTCTTAGAGAAATGATCAGTGGTCCTTTTGGCTCTTAATCAATCAGTGATACTTATGGCATAATGGATAGAGCAAGGGCCTAGGAGTCAGAAGGTCAGGGGTTCTAATCCCGCCTCTACCCCTTGCCTGCTGTATGACCTTGGACAAGTCACTTCACTGGGCCTCAGTTACCTCATCTGTAAAATGGGGATTGAGGCTATGAGTCCCACGTGGGACAGGGACTGTGTCCAACCTGATTTGCTTGGATCCAACCCAGCGTTTAAGTACAGTGCCTGGCACAGAGTAAGCATTTAACAAATATCATTATTATTATTAATAATAGTAAACACTGGGTGCCAAGCACTGTGGACTTCCATTCCTGGGTCAGGCCAGTGATCCATCCAGCCCAGTGTTCTGTCTCTTATAAGGAGTAAAAGGATGATTGGACCCTTTCATTTCTGGACACCTATCCTCATGGTTGGGAATAGACTGACATCACAAACTTTTCCTTTACGTCCAAAAGCAGATATAGATTTTTTTCCCCCTGGAGGCATTAGGCTTACTGCTGTCCCTTATTTAGCTAAATGTCAAATCTTTATCTATTCTTTGTCTTTTTAGCTCATTTTTATATTAAGCTTCACATCAACATTTTCTTCCTTCACTCATTACTTTAAAAAAAGTGCCGCATCTTGCTTATGCTCATTTATCTTTCCTGAGGCATGCTCACTTTGAGGTTGTTTGGGTCACACAAGTAATCCCACTGCATTGTCTTCTTTGTTTAAATGTGCTGATATATTTTGTAGGTCACACATTTCAACTGGACAAAATAAGCATAAACACCTTGTATTGTTAATGTAAAAGTTTTAGATTTTTAGCTTTTATTTTCTGAAAATTTTCTTCCCTTCTCCTTCTCTTCCTTTTCCCAGATTTGCTGCTCTAGGGCAGGGTTTATTAGGAAATTTGATATTGTCTAAATCCATAATTTTCTCTCAGGTAATCTATTATCTACCTCTCACATATGAATTTATCCAAACCTCTCTTGAACCTGCTATTTTCAGTTGCACAATGTTCTGTGGGACAAATTCCATATGCTGGCCCCTCCCCATCTCTTTCCAACCCTAACTGAGTGGAGGATTTCTTTGTTAGTTGAAGCAACACATCCTGGTGAAAAGATCACAGGCCCAAGAGTCAGAGGACCCGGTTTCTAATCCCAAGCTCTATCACTTGTCTGCTGTGTGACCTTGGGCAAGTCACTTAACTTCTCTGTGCCTCAGTTTCTTCATCTATAAAATGGGGATTCAAATGCCTGTTCTCCCTCCTACTTAGACTGTGAGCCCCATGTGGTACAAGGACTGTGTCCAACCTGATTATCTTGTGTTTAGTACAGTGTTTGGCTCATAGTAAGTGCTTAACAAATACCATAATAATAATTATTATTACCTACCACCTTCAAGCTGTAATAGATGCCCCCCTCTTGACACCAGGAACCCAGAGATTTCTGGGATTTTCCTCACCAATTGGGACATTTGGGCAGCCCTGATCCATCATCTTCCCCCTTTCAGTCAGGGTAAAGGAAGTATAGAATGGCTGGGAGAAATCGGTGCATTGGCATTTCATTTTTCCACAGCCCACCCACTTCTGGGCTGTTCTGAATCACCACTTTGAGGGTCTAGCTAATATCTTTCAGTAAATCACTGATGTTTTGGTAAAAGGCAGGGAGGGCTTAGCCATTGCTTTTGCAGGAATCTTCTTCTGGCTGCTTCACTGCAATTAGGACATGTATTTAAAAGAGTAGCAACAGAATCCAGCAGGTGCTCCAGACATTTGAGGCCATGACTGTATTCCTGTCTAACGCAAGCTTATTCTGATTTTTCTTTTGTCATATGAAATTCACTTTATCCCAGTGTCAGTAATCACACTTCTCTGTGCCCTCATATACCTGCTTGTATTGTATCATTATGTTTCGGACTTTGCTATTGAAATTAATCGAAGTTGGAATTTATAAGAGATCTCTTTGTGGATTATAATTAGTTTGAAGGCAAAGCCAAGAATGATTCCTGAAACCTGGAGTTTGCTCTGTAATCTGACTTTTGGCTCTAATGGATCTGTCCCCTGCTATTTTTAGACCTAGGCACTGCTCTCTCTGTTGTATACCTATCTGAAGTACATACAGTTAATTTGATTTGATGGCATGCTTAAGTGATGGAATCTTCCCCAGTTAAAAAGAAAAAGCTGGCTAACTTCCATAATGCACATTTAATGACAAGCTACATCTCTGTTCCTCTTTCTGAGGGTTCATCATCTTTACTAATTTTTAAGCTAATACATATATAGATAAATAGATTATACATATATTATACACATCTATCTACATATAGACATATATGCATATGAAAAATCTATAAATTGTCTGAGGGGGCCCACAGAATATTCTGATTGACTCGGAAATGGCTAGTAGGGGGTGATTGTCTGAGATGGTACAGTCGTGGACTGGACAAAAGCCAGGACAAGAATAGGAGGAAAGGAAGGGAAAGGGAGGAGAGTTAGAGAGGAAAGAGGAGGGAAGCCATGGGGTCAAAAGGGCCAGAACTGAGATTATAGAGCAGCTGAGTGGGAGAATCAGCCCTTATGGAGAGACCCTGGCTCTGGTCTGGCCAGAGGTAGGGAGACTCATGCACAGATGTGGTCTTTCTGTCCGAAGACAGTAGGGGTAGACTCTCTTGGGAAGGGGAGAATATCTGAAATGGCATCGGACGCTTTCCAGTAGAATCATAAGAAAAAAATAAAAAATAAAAAAAATTGTCTAGAGTGTCAATTTTAACCCTGAGTGAGGTGGAAGGTACAACTCACCCACTATTTTTCAGAAAAGCATCAAGGAATGGCTTTAATCCAGCAAAAGATTTAGGAAACATGGAACCATCACACCAGGCTGCACTCACTGCTTATAATATTCATTCATTCATTCATTCATTCAATCATATTTATTGAGCGCTTACTGTGTGCAGTACGTTGACAATGGGCTATTTGTCATTCAAGACACAAGTTTGCAGTGCCACAAACCCTCTCCTTCCCTCTCCCCGGCCCTCTGCCCCAGTCCTTGGACTTCTGTGAGAACTCTATGAGATTCTTGAGTTATTGTCCTAATTATCCTGTGGTCGAGAATCTGGCCCAGTATGATGACCATACTTCAATTTAATAGACTAATAAGAGGAATCCCAGAGCATTTAAAAACAGCGACTATTTCTCCAGCCTTCTTCAACCACAAAAATTGCTAAACTTGAAGTGGAACTTTCAAATGGAAAGCCCAGCAAGCCTGTGTTATTTCCAGTGATTTTATTTAGCTTTTAGTAACTTTGTTTTTGGCATTTTGCTGACATTTGGCCATATCATTTCTCCAACACTCAAGAGATTGTAGACCAGTTCTGCCTAGGCTGATCCAAGGCTGGACATATCTATTTCCTGAAAGTCTTATCTATTCCTGTGACTTAAACCATCATTATGAAGCATTTTTATGGGCCCTTTTTAACAGAGATCTTCCCAGCCATCTTTTAACTACTCCACATGGATCTTAGTTGGGGGTGGAGGGCCGGGAGGGGCACAACACAGCATTGTTTTCCAGAACAGGACATTGTGGCACTCAGAGTCTAATATATTTTCTTGTTACAAAATTGGAAATGCAATTTCTGAGGTCTCCTGGATTCTGAATGCTCAATCCTAGACTCACAGATCTAAGATGGGCTAGCAACGATAAAGCTGAGATCATTCTTATCTGCATAATAGAGGAGAAACTATGTCTGTGCTAAGTACTCTGTACTAAAGTGGATCCTAAACTCTGCTGCACTCCTCTGCTTGATCTGCAGATAATGATAACCACAGAAGAATTGCACTACACAGAGAAATGTGGCCCTATTTGGAAAAGGACAAGCACTATCATGCCCTCTACTGATACATCTGGGCAGAAAGATGAGACTCCATCCAACCAATCAATCAATTAATCAATGGTATTTATTGAGAACTTACTATGAGCAGAGTACTGTACAGTTTTTGAAGATTGCTTCAGGAAGAGATTCTACAGCCTTCGTTGTTAAGCTGTTTCAATATTTCACATCCCTCCCTTTCTGGAAAAACTTCTTTATGCCCAGCCTAAATCCCTAGAGTTATAGTTTAATCCTATTTCTGTTCGCTCTGTTCTCTGAGGAGATAGAAAAGGCTGCACCTTATCTGCTGTGTAAGAGTCGTTTGAATACTTCCAATCTTCCATCTCTATAATCCTGGATCTTTTTAGTCTTTCTTCCTGCTCTGGTTTTCCAACCTTTTAATTACCTTTGTGGCTCAAAATCCTCCTCATATGAAAGCTTTAATTTAGAAAAAAATGTGTTTCATAGCCCCTTGATACCTTTCCCACTCTCCACAACTAAGGACACTGCAAGAGTGTCCTTCATGTCCTCCTTGGGTACCAGTTTGCCCTGAGACTTGGCTGTCAGAGCAAGCAGAGAGAATATTAGTGGATGAAGTGCTCTCTGGACTCCGGAAGTCTAATTATGTAGTATGCGTTTGGTGGACCATCTGTGAAAAGGGAGCTATTCCTCCTTGAGCGAATTCTATACGACACAGCTGGGCAGCAATAATCCTCAAAACCTCCATGATAGAGTTTCCCTGTCAGCATTTCAGATGAATCTGGCTCCCCTCATGAGTGGTTCTATTTCATTAGCTTCTGCACCCCTGCAGTAACTTATTTGACTCTAAAGTCAAACAAGTAAGAATATGTAGGAATTGAGATCCTACCTTGCATCATTTTCTTCAATGAGGTATCATAATAAAAGAATCTGAACTGGGGTTATAGAAGATAAAATATGTATTGAATATATTTCTCATGTCTTCAAGGAAAAACATTAGGCAAGTAAACTATTCACAGAATCTGAAAGCACAGCAAGAAAGAGGAAGTCATATCAAGCACAGACAGAAGCTCTCCTTGGGGTTTGAAGCTATACTGCATATGATGAGCGTTTACCTAGGTGTGTGGCTAAAAAGATTTCTGCATGACTGACAATCCATTCCGCATTGTGTACACGGAAAAATAGCCCCCTACTATGCGACTGCATTCGCCACCATAGTGCCTGGTGCCATTTGGACTTCTTAGTTCCATGATCATCCTTAAGTCTACACTTGGGAGGGCCAGTGGTGTAGCCAAATGATCTCTAAAATCCTCCTCATTAGTGGACATTTAGCTGATCCATCTATCTCTTTCATTTTCCAGCAGACCACATATTCTCCACATTGCTTAAGGTTGTATGTTAGCTACTCGAATTTTATTACATTGCACAGTGTATAAACGATAAAAGCAATGCTAATTTCAGAATGCTGAACTATGGAATGTTCTCTTTTTGAGGTACAAAAGACTAAAAGGGATCACTGCAATAGGAAATCATAATGAGGGATCCTTTACTTTTGTTTTCAAAATTTCCACTACTAGGCTACATCAGCATGGGGTTTGTTTGCATAAAGGTGTTTACCATAGAGAGTTATTCATTATCGAATTTGTGTCAGTGTAGTTTGGTGAAATGTTCTCAAAACTAGGCTTGAGGTCTGCTTTACATCCTCCATTCCTTACTGTATGGGTAAATGTGTGGGTGCTTAAGTGGGTGAGGGAGGACAAATACCCTAGAACCCATTTATCAAAACCACTTGTGACCAGAGCCACTCTGAATAGAAAATAATCCAGATAATTTGGTGGTATTTAGAGCCTCAGGATATCTTATGGTTTGTGGTGCCTCATGGTGCTCTGGAAACTCATGTGACCAACACGATCATCCGCCAGTGTTCATCCCTGTCCATGCCACTTCTGGGGAAGGCAGGGGCCCTGCAGTAGACACATCAGGATAAGGCATTTGGGTGCTCAGAGTTCTGACCATGACAGTTTAAGATCCCACCAAAAAAGACCAGAAGAATGAATGATTTGGATTATCAGGAGCAGGATAGATGAGGCTCTAAGTCAAAATATATGGAAATGCAGTTCACCTTCCTTCCTTCTGGTTAATATGGAGAAACCTGTCTTCGGAAGAGTGTACGAGAAAGCAGTCCTGTCTTCTTGGGCAAGAGGGTGGCAGAGGAGAGGAAGGAGGGTAGATTAAAATTGTTCAGAAGGGCTATGCCATAATGCAGAGGAGAAATCCCCTAGTTTTCTGTAGCTAAACAAATTCAGGGACTAGTTTACCGTCATTCCTTTAGAATGCAACCTAGGGTAGTATAATCTCCCTGCTGCTTATAATAATAATGATGGTATTTGTTAGGCACTTACTATGTGCCAAGCACAGTTGTAAGGACTGGGGGAGATTCAAGGTTGTCAGGTTGTCCCATGTGGGGCTCACAGTCTTAATCCCCATTTTACAGATGAGGTAACTGAGTCACAGAGAAGTTAAGTGACTTGCCCAAAGTCACACAGCTGACAAGTGGCAGAGCCAGGATTAGAACCTACAACCTCTGACTTCCAGGCCCATGTCCTTTCCACTAAGCCACACTGCTTATGGGATAGAGACTATGCATGATCTAATTATCATGTATCTAACCCAGCATTTAGCATAGTGCTTGGCACCTAGAATTTACTTAATGTCATAATTAATTAATTAGAGTCCATTGGTGCAAGGACTTTCTCAATGCGACATGCCTTGATAGAAACCTGGATGTTGCCTCCAAGCTTATTAAAAAATGTGATTAATGTGTTATATTTAAACAAAGTTCTCTCATAAACATACTATTAAGTTATCATTGTATATCAAGCACACCACAATATGGAGGAGAGAGAGCACATAATTACAGTAATTAAAAATTAAAGCAGAATAAAAAAATTGACTAAACCCTGACTCTTTGTTACATTTTTTAGCCTTCAGCTGTAAACCCATTTCATTTGCACTGATACAGTATTTATTGTTAGACATTATGACTTCATTTTAGGATGATTTCTTTAAAATTGAATTTAGAATACACTGAAAACATACCCTGAGCACATCATTTTCGCATAGAACTGACATTATTTATTACTGTTTTTGAAATCTGGCCTCAAACAACCTATTAAAATTTTTATACTTTAAACTGTGCTGAGAATAGATGGCACAGAGTTCCTCCTAGTCTGCCCAGGATAGGAGCCCCCAAAATCTTCAATATTAACTTTCTGGAGGCCCAGACCCCAATATACCCATGGCCATCAGACCTCCGAGCAAGAAGAGTCCAGAATGACATTTGAGGTCTTGCTTCATTTGGAAGCTCTGATTTGTGTCAGGTCAACGTCTACATTCTGACCCTACAAACATCGTCTACAATCGATGCCTAGAATTCCTTAACTCCCATTCTCTCCTAGACCCCCTCCAATCTGGCTTCCGTCCCCTCCACTCTACCGAGACTGCTCTCTCTAAGGTCACCCATGACCTCCTTCTTGCCAAATCCAATGGCTCCTACTCCATTCTGATCCTCCTTGACCTCTCTGCTGCCTTTGACACTGTCGACCATCCCCTTCTCCTCCATACCTTATCTCACCTTGGCTTCACGGACTCTGTCCTCTCCTGGTTCTCCTCTTACCTCTCTGGCCGATCATTCTCGGTCTCCTATGCTGGAGCCTCCTCCCCCTCCCATCCTTTAACTGTTGGAGTTCCTCAAGGGTCAGTTCTTGGCCCTCTTCTGTTCTCCATTTACACTCACTCCCTCGGTGAACTCATCCGCTCTCACGGCTTTGACTACCATCTCTACGCAGATGACACGCAGATCTACATCTCCGCCCCTGTCCTCTCCCCCTCCCTTCAGGCTCGCATCTCCTCCTGCCTCCGGGACGTCTCCACCTGGATGTCGGCCCGCCACCTAAAACTCAACATGAGCAAGACTGAGCTCCTCATCTTCCCTCCCAAGCCCGGTCCGCTCCCAGACTTCTCCATCACCGTGGATGGCACGACCATCCTTCCCGTCCCGCAGGCCCGCAATCTCGGTGTCATCCTTGACTCGTCCCTCTCGTTCACCCCACACATCCTATCCGTTACCAAGACCTGCCGGTTTCACCTCTACAATATCGCCAAGATCCGCCCTTTCCTCTCCACCCAAACGGCTACCTTACTATTACGGGCTCTCGTTATATCCCGGCTAGACTACTGTGTCAGCCTTCTCTCTGACCTCCCTTCCTCCTCTCTCGCCCCGCTCCGGTCTATTCTTCACTCCGCTGCCCGGCTTATCTTCCTGCAGAAACGATCTGGGCATGTCACTCCCCTTCTTAAACAACTCCAGTGGTTGCCTATCGACCTCCGCTCCAAACAAAAACTCCTCACTCTAGGCTTCAAGGCTCTCCATCACCTTGCCCCTTCCTACCTCTCCTCCCTTCTCTCTTTCTACCGCCCACCCCGCACGCTCCGCTCCTCTGCCGCCCACCTCCTCGCCGTCCCTTGGTCTCGCCTATCCCGCCGTCGACCCCTGGGTCACGTCCTCCCGCGGTCCTGGAACGCCCTCCCTCCTCACCTCCACCAAACTGATTCTCTTTCCCTCTTCAAAACCTTACTTAAAAATCACCTCCTCCAAGAGGCCTTCCCAGACTGAGCTCCTCTTCCCCCTCTACTCCCTCTGCCATCCCCCCTTTACCTCTCCGCAGCTAAAGCCTCATTTCCCCTTTTCCCTCTGCTCCTCCACCTCTCCCTTCCCATCCCCACAGCACTGTACTCGTCCGCTCAACTGTATATATTTTCGTTACCCTATTTATTTTGTTAATGAATTGTACATCGCCTTGATTCTATTTAGTTGCCATTGTTTTTACGAGATGTTCTTCCCCTTGACGCTGTTTAGTGCCATTGTTCTTGTCTGTCCGTCTCCCCCGATTAGACTGTAAGCCCGTCAAACGGCAGGGACTGTCTCTATCTGTTGCCGACTTGTTCATCCCAAGCGCTTAGTACAGTGCTCTGCACATAGTAAGCGCTCAATAAATACTATTGAATGAATGAATGAATGACCCTCTAAGGTGTCTTAGTGTTCATGCCCCAGGCCCACCCACAATCCTTATTCCATGTGGAAGTCGATATCGATCACTAAAATGAGAGTCATATTTGGCATCCAAGACAAGGTTTATATTGAATCTGACCCCCGTATTAATGATCGCCATCGACTTCTGCATGGAATAAGCTCTGTCCAAACTGGGTAAGGCCGGGGCAGGTAGATTAATTCACTGACAAACACTTCACTATTTGTAATATCCATGTATCCTAAGGCTCCTGCAATGGTAGCTTGTTTCTGAATATCAAATCTAATGAAGATATAATGGTTGAGTGAAAGCATCAGCTTTCTTGGGAAGGAGAGTGGAACAATAACATGATTCGTATAGCTCTGTAGAGGTTTTACCAGTAACTACTCTCTCTGTAAACCTGGTGTGGGCAGGGATTGTCTCTCTTTAGTGCTCTATTGTACTTTCCAAGCACTTAATACAGTGCTCAGCACACATTAAGTGCTCAATAAATATGATTGAATGAATGAATCAACACAGAAGGAAGTGTACCTGGTTCATAGACCCCTTGGGGTTGTCTCCAAAGAACAGTAGTAGCTACCTTGTAACTAAGAGTAGCACAGCCTCCAATTGGATTCTGTGCCCAGCCCTGGGAAGGGAAAATACATTGCATAAGACACAAAGTAAAGCTGGTTTTCTCATTAGGAAAAGTTTGTGAAGAAAGGCTCACACCCCCGGGGCTGCCTGGTTCAAACAAAAGAAATCACTCCATCTTTGAAGAAAAATATAATTTATGCAGCATCCAATGCAAACAAACAGATGGCAAACAAGGGTATTCTATACATGTTTCCACTCAAGTATGTTTTCCCACATCTAGGCTGCCAGGGGATGCGATTGCTGGTGTAAATATGTCATTGATGATTTGTCAGGCTGCCCTGCTAATGACAGAAACTGTGACTCTCAAAAATAATTAAAAAGATTTTCTAAATAATAGCTGTCAACTCAGCAGTTTTGAAGACCCTCTCTGATAATGGAACAAACATGTTTTTGGCAAAATAACCAACCTGTGGAAACTTAGAGTTTGTTAGTAGGACCGGTATATTCATTCCTTATTGAGCACTTACTCTGTGCAGAGCACTGTACTAAGCACTTGGAATGTACATTTCGGCAACAGAGAGAGACAATCCCTGCCCAACAACGGGCTCATAGTCTAAAGCGGGGACACAGACAGCAAAAACAAATATCTGTGTGGACCCAGGCCATTTCAAGTCATTTACTTTAGGAGTCCAGCCTTAATAACTCAGCCATTTTCCAACCCCTTTAGGAATTTGTGTGACAATCCTCTTTTCAAAAATTTGTAAAAATGAGAATTCCTACTGACCTCACTTCCTATTGTATTTATTCAAATGTGCCTTTTATTTGGTAAGGAAAAGATCTTCTCCAAAACAGATGTATTTTTGTTATATTGAAAGAAGCTGTGATGTCTATAGTTGTCCTTTGGATATGAAGATGATTTATGGATGTTGAGATTTTATTTGGTGGAGGTGAGTGTGGCTGACAAGAATGTGGTTAAGAGAAGCAGTGTGTCCAAGTGGAAAGAGCTTGGACTGGGGATTCAGAGAACCTGGGATTAAAACCATTAGATTAGCTCTACCAATTGCTTTCTGTGTGACTTTGGAGATGTCACTAAATTCTCTGTGTCTCAGTTTCCTCAACTGTACAATGGGGATTAAATGCCCGTTCTCTCTCCCATTTAGATTGTGAGCATCATGTGGTACAGGGACTGTGTCCAACCTGATTAATGTGTGCTTGACAAAGCTTAATGAACACTTAACAAATAATAATAATACCATTGGATAACTGGCAACGCCTTCCACATTGTCTCCTTGTAAATATTGACCTATGATGCTCTAGTGTTTCGGTTCTCACAGTTCCTGACACTGCTCTCGTTTCTCTCTTTCCAAAGCCTCTGCTCCAAGACAGTCATCTCATTCACTCAGTTGTATTTATTGAGCACTTACTGTGTGCAGAGCACTGTACTAGGCACTTAGGAGAATACAACTAAAGTAAAAGGCACAGCCCCTGCCTTTGAAAAGTCGACAAAGTGGAAAGACAGTAGGACATAAACGTTATATAGCTAGTGGGAATAAGAGGAATATTATAGCTACAGTTGACAGAGTATGGAAAGATGAATAAATTCATGGAATACATGCATCTGTGCATACATAAATGCAAAGAGTGACTTTTGGGATGACACATGACCGGGGAGATAGAAATTCTGGAAGGAGGTGAGCCTTAGGATGGTTTTGATGAAGGGAAAGGTTGCAATCTGGTAGATTTCAAGGTGGGGAGAGCACTAGGCATGGGGAAAGCTGTTAGCAAGGAGTTGGAGGCTGGAGAGTTGAGAGGGAGGCACAGTAAGATCAATCAAGCAGTCAGTGGTATTTACTGAGCACTTACTGTACAAGGATTGTACGAAACACTTTGGAGATGACAGTACAACAAAGTTGATAGACAAAGTCCCTGCCCACCAGGAGCTTATAGCCCTGCAGTATCCTCAGAGGAGATCTCCTCCCTCCTCGCAAGTGCCACCCCCTCCACCTGCGCCTCGGACCCCATTCCCTCTCACCTTATTAAAACCATCGCCCCTGCCCTCCTCCCTTCCTTAACTTCTATTTTTAACCACTCAATCTCCAATGGCTCCTTCCCCGCTGCCTTCAAACATGCCCACGTCTCCCCCATCCTAAAAAAACCCACTCTTGACCCCACTTCCCCCTCCAGTTATCACCCTATCTCCCTACTACCCTTCCTTTCCAAAATCCTAGAACGGGTCGTCTACAATCGCTGCTTAGAATTCCTTAACTCCCATTCTCTCCTGGACCCCTCCAATCTGGCTTCCGTCCCCTCCACTCTACCGAGACTGCTCTCTCTAAGGTCACCCATAACCTCCTTCTTGCCAAATCCAATGGCTCCTACTCCATTCTGATCCTCCTTGACCTCTCTGCTGCCTTTGACACTGTCGACCATCCCCTCCTCCTCCATACCTTATCTCACCTTGGCTTCACGGACTCCGTCCTCTCCTGGTTCTCCTCTTATCTCTCTGGCCGGTCATTCTCGGTCTCCTTCGCTGGCGCTTCCTCCCCCTCCCATCCTTTAACTGTTGGAGTTCCTCAAGGGTCAGTTCTTGGCCCTCTTCTGTTCTCCATTTACATTCACTCCCTTGGTGAACTCATTCGCTCTCATGGCTTTGACTACCATCTCTACGCAGATGACACGCAGATCTACATCTCCGCCCCTGTCCTCTCCCCCTCCCTTCAGGCTCGCATCTCCTCCTGCATCCAGGACGTCTCCACCTGGATGTCGGCCCGCCACCTAAAACTCAACATGAGCAAGACTGAGCTCCTCATCTTCCCTCCCAAACCCGGTCCTCTCCCAGACTTCCCTATCACCGTGGATGGCACGACCATCCTTCCCGTCTCTCAGGCCCGCAATCTCGGTGTCATCCTTGACTCGTCTCTCTCGTTCACCCCACACATCCTATCCGTTACCAAGACCTGCCGGTTTCACCTTTACAATATCGCCAAGATCCGCCCTTTCCTCTCCACCCAAACGGCTACCTTACTGCTACGTGCTCTCGTTATATCCCGGCTAGACTACTGTGTCAGCCTTCTCTCTGATCTCCCTTCCTCCTCTCTCACCCCACTCCAGTCTATTCTTCACTCCGCTGCCCGGCTCATCTTCCTGCAGAAACGATCTGGGAATGTCACTCCCCTTCTTAAACACCTCCAGTGGCTGCCTATCAACCTCTGCTCCAAACAAAAACTCCTCACTCTAGGCTTCAAGGCTCTACGTCACCTTGCCCCTTCCTACCTCTCCTCCCTTCTCTCTTTCTACTGCCCACCCCGCACACTCCGCTCCTCTGCCGCCCACCTCCTCACCATCCCTCGGTCTCGCCTATCCCGCCAACGGCCCCGGGCCACGTCCTCCCACGGTCCTGGAACGCCCTCCCTCCTCACCTCCGCCAGGCTAATTCTCTTCCCCTCTTCAAAACCCTACTTAAAACTCACCTCCTCCAAGAGGCCTTCCCAGACTGAGCTCCCCTTCTCCCTCTACTCCCTCTACCACCCCCCCCCTTCACCTCTCCGCAGCTTAGCCCTCTTTTCCCCCCATTTCCCTCTGCTCCTCCCCCTCTCCCTTCCCATCCCCTCAGCACTGTACTCGTCTGCCCAACTGTATATATTTTCATTACCCTATTTATTTTGTTAATGAAATGTACATCGCCTTGATTCTATTTAGTTGCCATTGTTTTTATGAGATGTTCTTCCCCTTGACTCTATTTATTGCCATTGTTCTTGTCTGTCCGTCTCCCCTGATTAGACTGTAAGCCCGTCAAACGGCAGGGACTGTCTCTATCTGTTGCCGACTTGTTCATTCCAAGTGCTTAGTACAGTGCTCTGCACATAGTAAGCTCTCAATAAATACTATTGAATGTATGAATAAAAGGGGAGATAGATATTAAAATAACTTGTGGATATGTACATAAGTGTTGTGGGGCTGAGGGTGGGGTAAATATCAAGGGCTTAACATGTTCAGATCCAAGTGCATAGGTGGCAGAAGGGAAAGGGAGTAGAAGAAAATAGGGTTTAGTCAGGGAAGGCCTCTTCAAGAAGATGTGATTTTAATAAGGCTTTGAAGGTAGGGAGAGTGGTGGTTTGGCATATATGAAGTGGGAGGGAGTTCTAGACCAGAGGTAGGACATGGTCAAGTTAGATGAGATTGAGGTAGGGTGAGTAGCTTGGAATTGTAGGAGTGAAGCATACTGGCTAGGTTGGAGTAGGAAATCAGTGATGTAAGGTAAGAGGGAGTGCACTGATCGAGTGCTTTAAAGCTGATGGTAAGGAGTTTCTGTTTCATGCTGAGGTGGATGAACCACCAGTGGAGGTTCTTGAGGAGTGAGGAGATATGCATTGAATGTGTTTTTAGAAAAATGATCCAGGTGGCAGAGTGAAATACGGACTGGAGTGGGGACAGGCAGAAGGCTGGGAGGTCAAAGAAGAAGCTGATGCAGTAGTCAAGGGGGGATAAGTGCTTGGATCAGCATGATAACAGTTTGGATGGAGAAGATAAGGTGGATTTTAGTGATGCTGTGAAGGTAGAAGTGGCAAGAGTTGGTGACAGACTGAATATGTTGGTTGAATTAGAGAGTGAATCAAGGATATTGTCAAAATTAAAGGCCTGTGAGACAGGGAGGATAGTGGTGTCGTCTACAGTGATGAAAAAATCAGGGGGAGTACAGGGAGTAAAGGTGGGAAGATGAGTTCTGTTTTGGGTATAGTAAATTTGAGGTGTCAGTGGGACATCCAAGTAGAGATATCCTGAAGGAAGGAAAAAATGCAAGACTGCCATGAAGGAAAGAGGTCAGGGCTGAAGAGGTAGATTGGGGAATCATCCTTGTAATAATGTTGGTATTTGTTAAGTGCTTACTATGTGCCGAGCACTGTTCTAAGCGCTGGGGTAGACACAAGGGAATCAGGTTGTCCCACGTGGGGCTCACAGTTTTAATCCCCATTTTACAGATGGGGTAACTGAGGCACCGAGAAGTTAAGTGACTTGCCCAAAGTCACACAGCTGACAAGTGGCCGAGCCGGGATTCGAACCCATGACCTCTGACTCCAAAGCCCGTGCTCTTTCCACTGAGCCACGCTGCTTCTCTATCACCTCTTGTAGAGGTGATAGTTGAAGCTATGAAAGCAAATGAGTAAGCTTGGGAGATGGTAAGCTTGGGAAAAGCAAAGAGTTGGCACGTAACTGGTGAAAAGAGTAGATATACAAGATGGAAAGAGCTGGTAACACACCGTGAAGACAATGATCAACAGGTAACCCATTTTTGACTCCTGCATGCCAGGCTGAACTCTCTTCTACTGCTGTCTCCCTACTGTCCACCGTTGAGCCACATTGCTTGGGGATTTTCTTTATTGTGTCTCCAAAAGAATTCTTCTTCCTATTGCTTATGATTACCCAATTTCAGATCATCATACAGCCATTGTTTGGGTATCCTGCTTTGGTTTATTCTTCTCACATGTGCTGCCCAGAGGAGTGATGCTATGAGCTAGTGCTAGTGCTAGTGGTCTGCCTGTCGTCCAGGACTTCATTGTTTCTGATCTTGCCTTGCTACTTGATATAAAGTATGGCAAGTAGGTAGCATTGATGGAACATAGGAAGTCCTTATTTTCTCTTTTTTGCATAAAGTGAGATGGTGTTTGAAGTAAACAACTCCAAGCAATATGTTGGAAAGGACAGTTTAGCTGTGAAAAGAAATTCGATGGATTATGCAGTTTCAGTGGTTGGGACCAGAGACAAGGGAAGAAAAAGAGCACATAGGAATGAAAAAGCAAGAACAGAAAAAAATTGTCCACTGTGAAAGATAGTTGAGAAATGGGAAATATTCTGCTTATTTAGCCTCTCATGAGGCAATTGGGTGAAGACCACTGCCAAAGGAGTCTCATTTTTCTGGGTAAGTACTCTAACCTCAGCTAGATCCCAAATGGCAACATTTATTCCTTTATTTTATTTATTGGTATGATTATGTTAACAACAGCAAACCTAAGTATCCCAAACAATTTACTGAACTGAAAAGGCCCCCAGACTGCAAGTAAGTGTACTTAGCAAGATATTAGTATCTTGCATCAGAAATATCATATTGAAATATTGCTATACTGTCCCCTTTGAAAGGGAAGTTTGTTTTTTCACTTTATTTAACTATTAGATTTTATTGCAGGCAATATTACATTCAGACAGTTTTGGAGTTATACTGTTATTTGGATGCCACTTAAGACTGTGGAGAGGTGCTAAATTCTCAGATAATGGTATAAAACTGCTTGGAAGATGTACGTTCAAGTCAAGTATAGTTTATGCAGGTTGGTTTAAAAATGATTTTCCCTAAAATGTAAAACAAGCATTTTCAAGATGAGGCAGAGAAAATGAGAAACTGGCTACTTGGGTTTTCACTTTTTGGGAGAGGAACCTACATAGCAATTGACGAGCTCTGAGGCATAACTCTGAGGGGAACATTCCTTCACTGGACTTGCCTGGCCCTCAGGGGCAGAGTGTTTGGGGGTGGTAAGACCCCTGCTACTCCCTTAATTTTCTGCTTCTCCCACCCCCGTATCACTTTCTTCTCAAACTTGGGTGATTCTGTGCCCCTGCAGCAGAGGCTCTTGGAGGAGCAGGTCATGGACTGAGAAAGTCATTCCTTGTACAACCAGCTGTAAGCTGACCTGACTTGTGTGGGGGCCTTATTCATTCATTTATTCATTCAATAGTATTTATTGAGCGCTTACTAGGTGCAGAGCACTGTACTAAGTACTTGGAATGTACACTTTGGCAACAGAGACAATCCCTGCCCAAAGACGGGCTCACAGTCTAATCTGGCTCAGCATTCATTTTTCCTTTGACTTCTGGGGCTGCTGGGAGAAAAAAGGGAATTCTGGGTCTTGAGGTCCAAACATACACAGAGATAATATCTGCCCTCTTCATCTGCTAGTTGCCAACTCACTCTCTATGTTCCCTCTAAGCCAACCTCCTAGGTGTACCTCCTTTGGCTCTCCTGTATCCGTCCTTCTTTCTCACGTATTTCTAGTTTGAGAATCCTTCTCTCCCCATATCAGCCCGACCACAGCTCTCCCCACCATTCAAATATCCTAATATCTCACCTCCTCCAGTAAGCCAGAATGACTTAGTGGTTAGAGCATGGGCTGTGGAGTCAGAAGGACCTGGGTTCTAATCCTGGTTCCACCACATGTCTGCTGTGTGACTTGTGCAAGTCACTTTACTTCTCTGGGCCTCAGTTACCTCACCTGTAAAATGGGAATAAGAGTGTGAGCCCATGCAGGACAGGGATTGTGTCCAACCTGATTAAGTTGTACCTATTCCAGCTCTTAAAACAGTGCTTAGTGCATAGTAAGTGCTTAACAAGTACTGTAATTATTACTATTATAAGCCTTCTTCTATTATTTCCCAGTACCCTAAGTCATTCATTTATTCAATCATATTTATTGCGTGCTTACTGTGTTCAGAGCACTGTGCTAAACATTTGGGAGAGTACAGTACAACAATAAACAGACACATTCCCTGCCCACAATGAGCTTACAGTCTAGAAGTGGGGAGACCAACATCAATACAAATGAATAAAATTACAGATATATACACAAGTGTTGTGGGGCTAGGAGGAAAGAAGAGCAAAGGGAGCAAGTTGGGGCAACATAGAAGGGAGTAGGAGATGAGGTAAGGCGGGGCTTAGTCTGGGAAGGCCTCTTGGAGGAGATGTGCCTTCAATAAGGCTTTGAAGGCAGGGAGAGTAATTGTCTGTCAGATTTGAGAAGGGAGGGCATTTCAGGCCAGAGACAGGACTTGGGCTAGAGGTCAGCAGCGAGATAGGCGGGATCGAGGCACAGTGAGAAGGTTAGCATTAGAGGAGCAAAGTATGTGGCTGTAGAAGGAGAGAAATGAGGTGAGTTGTGGGGGTGGGCACGGTGGTGGACTGCTTTAAAGCCAATGGGCAGGAGATTTTGTGTGATGTGGAGGTGGATGGGCAACCACTGGAGATTTTTGAGGAGCAGGGTGACATGTCTTGAACATTTTTGTAGAAAAATGGTCCGGGCAGCAGAGTGAAGAATGGATTGAAGTGGGAAGAGACAAGAGACTGGGGTTCAGCAAGGAGGCTGATACAGTAATTCAGGTGGGATAGGATGAGTGATTGTAATAATGTGGTAGCAGTTTGTATTAATGTGGTAGCATATAAGCCTATCAGTCAACTCTAGCACTAATGAACTTTTTTATACCCTTCCTCGGCCCTCTTATATATCAATCAGTGTTATTTCTAGAGGGCTTACTGGGCGTAGACCACTGTACCGAGTGCTAGGGAGAGTACATACAAAAGAGTTGGTAGACACGTTCCCTGTCCATTAGGAGCTTACAGTCCAGAGGGGGAGATTAGATATTACAGTAATTTACAGATAAGGGCTTTGGGGAGAGCATAAGGGAAGATGTGTATGTACATTAATGCTCAGGGGATGGAGGTGGGATGATTATCAAGAGAAAGGAGCATGAATGAATTCCAGGATGA
The DNA here is from genome assembly GCF_004115215.2 of Ornithorhynchus anatinus. NCBI lineage: Eukaryota > Metazoa > Chordata > Mammalia > Monotremata > Ornithorhynchidae > Ornithorhynchus > Ornithorhynchus anatinus. Next base: position 27,420,207 of record NC_041753.1, on the reverse strand, counting down.
AAAAGGCCACTTCCTCCCTCCATACTCTTTTCCTCTGACCCAATTCCCCATCCTCAGGATGCTTTGCTCCACAGCCTGGTATCAAGAATACCATGTCACTTCAAGAGACTCTTCGTCCCAGGCATAGCTAGAATATGATAAACCAGGCAGTGAAGGGGCAGACAGATCAATGTGAAAGAGGTAATGAAAAGAATGTGGAAAAAGAAAAAGAAAAACAGGGTTATAAAATACCTAAATGAAAATGAAAGCACACACACTGCTAAAGAGTCCAGATCTCTGAAGATTTCATCACTGTTTACTGGGCCTCATTTGAATTAGAGAACAAAGCCAAAATATCCAGACAAATCATCAGAGAGGGATTTGGATTTGTTTTTTTGTTTTGTTTTGTTTTGCCTCTGTATGCCCACAGGCAGCCTGAGAACTTGTTACTTTCAGCTTTCACCTAGGCAGGATCATCAACGAATCCCTTGGGGAAATTCGTTGGTCGATTAATATAGAGATTTGTGAAGGGTTCCCCAGTGCATTGCACTGTGCTATTCTTCCTCTCTCCATAAAAGACAGTTCATTAAATTTGAATCCAATGGTCCCAATAAAAGAGTGGAAGAAAACATACTTTTTTTTCAAATATTGAACATACCCAATCTGAATAGGTACAAAGATAAGCAGTAAGCTTACTAGTTAAACTAGTTAGGTTCATCTCCCCTTAACCATTGTGATATAAATTTCAAAACTGGGCTGGCAAGCCAGGAGACATCTGATAGTCAGAAGGTTGCAAGTGGCTGACCCAGGACTCTGAACTTCCTCTCCTTCTTACTTTCTGCCCTGAACACATGACAAAATTGTCAGTCAGTCATATTGAACACTTACTGTGTGTAGAGCCCTGTACTAAGTTCTTGAGAGAGTACAATATAACAATAAACAGACACATTCCCTGACAACAATGAGCTTACACTTTAGAGGGAGAGTCAGGCATTAATATGAATAAGTAAATTACTGAGATTTACATTAGTGCAGTGGGGCTGGGAGGGGAGATGAATAAAGGGAGCAAGTCAGGGTGATGCAGAAGAGAGTGGGAGAAGAGGAAAGAAGGCCTTCGTTAAGGCCTCTTGGAGATGTGCCTTCAATAAGGCTTTGAAGGCCGGGAGAATCATTGCCTGTCAGATTTGAGGAGGGAGGGCATTCCAGGCCAGAAGGAGGACATGAGCGAGAGGTTGGTGATGAGATAGATGAGATCAAGGTACATTGAGAAGGTTAGCATTAATAATAATAATAATAATTATGGTATTTTTTAAGTGCTTACTATGTGCCAGGCACTGTACTAAGCTCTGGGGTGGAAACAAGCTACTCGGGTAGGACAAAGTCCCTGTTCTGCATAGGGCTCACAGTCTTAGTCCCCATTTTACAGATGAGGTAACTGAGAAATGGAGACTTGAAGAGATTTGCCCAAGGCCACAGAACAAAGAAGTGGCCTGCTGACTCTCAGGGCTGTGCTCCATCCACTAAGTCATGCTGCTTCCATTAGAGGAGCGAAGTGTGCCTGGCTGGGTTGTAGTAGGAGAGTAGTGTGATGAGGTAGGAGGAGGCAAGGTGATTGAGTGCTTTAAAGCCAATGTTGAAGAGTTTCTCTTTGATACGAACGTGGATGGGCAACCACTGGAGATTCTTGAGGAGCAGCGTGGCATAGTGGAAAGAGCCCGGGCGTGGGAGTCAGAGGTCATGGGTTCCAATCCCGGCTCCGCCACTGATCAGCTATGTGACTTTGGGCAAGTCACTTGACTTCTCTATGCTTCAGTTCCCTCATCTGTCAAATGGGGTTGAAGTCTGTGAGCCCCACGTGGGACAACCTGATGACCTTATATCTTCCCCAGTGCTTAGAACAGTGCCGGCACATAGTAAGCACTTAACAAATGCCATCATTATTATTATTATTATCAGTGAGGAGAGGGGAAACATGGCCTGAATGTTTTTTGTGGAAAAATGATCCAGACAGCAGAGTGAAGTATGGACTGCAGTGGGGAGAGACAGGTGGCAGGGAGGTAAGCAACGAGGCTGATACAGTAATCAATGTGGGATAGGAGAAGTGACTGGCTTAACATGGTAGCAGTTTGGATGGAGAGGAAAGGGTAGATTTTAGCGATGTTGTGAAGGTCAAACCAACAGGATTTAGTGATGGTTTGAATTTGCGGGTTGAAGGAGAGAGCGGAATTGAGGATAACCCTAAGGTTATGGACTTGTGAGAGAGGAAGGATGGTGGTACCCTCTACAGTGATGGGGAAGTCAGGGGGAGGACAGGGCTTGGGTGGGAAGAGTGGAAAGAGCCTGGGCTTCGGAGTCAGAGGTCGTGGGTTCGACTCCTGGCTCTACCACTTGTCAGCTGTGTGACTGTGGGCAAGTCACTTAACTTCTCTGTGCCTCAGTTACCTCATCTGTAAAATGGGGATTAATGGTGAGCCTCATGTGGGACGACCTGATTGCCCTGTGTCTCCCCCAGTGCTTAGAACAGTGCTCTGCACATAGTAAGCACTTAACAAATACCAACATTATTATTATAAGGAGTTCCGATAAGGAAATCAGGGCTGGAAATGTAGATTTGGGTATCATCCACATAAAGGGGATAGTCAAAGCCATTTGAGCGAATGAGTTCTCCCAGGCAATGGGCGTAGATGGAGAATAGGAGTGGACCCAGAATTGAACCTTGAGGGACACCCACACCCAGGGGGTGGGGAGCAGAGGAGGAGCCTGCGAAAAAGACTGAGAATGAGCAGCCTGAGAGATGAGGAGAACCAGAAGGGGACAATGTCAGCGAAGCCGAGGTTGGATAGTGTTTTCAGGAGAAAGGGGTGGTTGACAGTGTTGAAGGAAGCTGACAGGTCAAGGCAGATTAGGATGGAGTAGAAGCTGTTGGATTTGACAAGAAGGAGATCACTTGTGACCTTTGAGAGGGTGGTTTCTGTGCAGTGAAGGGGATGGACGCCAGATTGGAGAGGGTCAAGGAGAAAATTCGAGGAGAGGAACTTGAAACAGTGGATGTAGATGACTCGCTCAAGGAATTTGGAGAGGAAAGGTAGGAGGGAGATGGGACAATAACCGAAGGAAGCTGGGGGGTCAAGGGAGTGCTTTTTTAGGATAGGGGAAACATGGGCTTGTTTGAAAGCAGGGGGGAAGTATGTACTGGAAAGCGAACAGTTAACGATGGCAGTTAGGGAAGGAAGAAGAGAGGGGGCAAGTGTTTTGCTGATTCAGCTAATCAGCAAAGTTTTTACAAAGCATCAAGGAAGAGAGGGACCAGGCCTGACCAAGGTTGCACCTGTTTCAGAAAGGATGTGTCAACCAGACTGTAAGCCATGCTATTACTGGGTCAGCCCAAAATTCTGTTGCTGATAGTGGCAACAAAGCACTTGGAGGAAGCTGATGGTAGTCTTCTTGGACATCCACACTAATTTAACTCTCCTGTCTCCCCACTTCAGTAAACTATCATGGACCACTAATTCTTGAATTTATCCAAATGCTACTTGAACCTACTGAAATTTTGGTTCTGCGTGGCTTCCTGTGGTAACATATGCAGTATGCTTTATCTCACACAGTATTAAGAAGTGTTTCTTTTTGCTTGTTCTGGGCCTGACCCCCTCAAGTAATTTTCTTTACTTGCCCTTCCCTCCTCCTGCTCTCAACCCATCCTTTTTTTCACTACTACCCTGCTCCTGCTTATTCCTCTCTTTCTCCAGCTCTTTTAAATCCTTCCCTCCCCTCTCACACCTAACCTAGACCTTCCCACTCCCAGGCCTCACAACCCAAATCCGCTCCTACAGCCTTTTATTTCAAATCTTGTTCCACTGTGGTTGTCCCAGCTCTTTCCTTGCTGCCTTGTTCATCCATCCCTGCCAAAGCCAATAGGCAGTGGAGATGGGAGGATACTGAGGCTAGCTGGATGAGGAGAAGGAGTAGGACAACAATCATTACCATCCAAAACAGCTGTGTGGGCAAGGTATGGTTTCCTGGGCAACAGGCTTATTTGGTGACGGGGAAGGGGAAAGAATGTGGGCTCAGAACTACCTTTTCAGACTGAAGAGTCCTAGCCTTTTCAGTCTATGCTCACGGAAGCTGTTCTATTCCTTTGAACATCTTGGTTACCCTTTTCAGTGACTTCTATAGCTTTATTCATGGTCTTTCTATAATCTGGGAATCAGTGCTACATGACTCGTTCCAAGTGTGGACATAACATTTTCCCAATGGTGCTCTCTTGATGTATGCAAAACAAGAAGTCAACCGTAAACTAGATAATTTTTGTTTCCTCAGTCATATCTGATAAATCTGGGCCCATCATCATACAATGGTAATTTGGATTATTTTTCCTTTGGTCCATTATGTTGTTCATGCTCACACTGAAAGTCAGTTGAGTTCACTTTATGAGGTGGGGGATCTTATTTTTTGAGGGCCCCTATTCTGCTGGCTCTGCTCAGGGAAATGGAGCCTCTTGGGAAAACTAGTAACATATAGGATGGGACAAAAATCTACTAAAGCTGTTCCATAGATTATTTCAACCCAGAGTCTACTACGGTATATGGTGGATGTTGATGAATGTTGTTTAATTTCAATCATTTGGGATATTTCTTCAAATTTCTTCACTGAATCATATGCTAGGGAAAGAATGAAAATCATCTATTGGCTTCATTAGCTCATTGTGGGCAGGGAGCGTGTCTGCTAATTCTGTTGCATTATATTCTCCCAAGTGCTTAGTATAGTACTCAGCACATAGTAAGTGCTCAAAAAATAACATTGATTGATTAACTAAAGTCTCCTTTTCTATGTATATTACACAAGGGGATGTCTGAGATTCTCACAAAGGTCTGATTCTGACCTTCATTTGAAAGCTTTTGCCTGCTTCAGATCTATTCAATCTAGCCATATATTAAATGTAATGTGCAAAAGAGAGCTATTAGCTTTGACACAAAACAGCTTTTAAAATGCATTGATACATTTCAAAATAATCTTTAAAACTATAATGATAAACCCTAGGAAAATGGAAAGAGTAGAATTGGTCTCAGGTATAAAAATTACAGTGAGTTCTCTTTGACTTTAGTGTTTTCTTCCCTATTGTGAGAATTCAATTTTGGGTGGTTTGTCAAAATACTCATGCAGTGTGAATTCTCTTTCACACCATTCACCATATTTGCTGCATTATGTCCTAGTCATTTATCACTTCTTTATGATTCTTGCAAAATAATGGCTAATTGAACAATATCTCCACATGGAATATTGCAGAAGATTTTAATGAGCCTCAAAATGTCAACATTTCACTGCATGCTATGTTCCATTCATTTTAGGTGGAAGTTATGAATTCCCAATTAAGAGAATTTGTGTATTGTATGTTTCTGGCCCAGCATCTTCTCAGTTTGGCAGCTGTGGGTTAGGGGCTGCCAGTCGATCAGAAAGCCTCCCCCATCCTGAAGAATATTTGGATAGATTTCTGGTGCCTGGCATAGCGGTGTTAGAATCAGAATTTGAATGGAGATATATCAGAAGTATTTAAAGTCCAACAGTCTGGTGGTCAGGCATCCTAAATCTCTGAGATTAGGGTGCACTGATATAAACAGCTGATCATTAAAAGGATGCTTACTTGTTTTGGTTCTTTCTCCTCCAAAAGAAAGAAAGGGGATTCTGAAATCTATTTCCTCTTGGCTATTTGGTGCTGCTTTTGCTGCTGTTGCTTCTGCTGCTGCTGCTGCTGCTGCTGATGATGAAAGAGGCTTCTCTATCACACCAGATCTGTGCTAAAGATCTGATCTACTTTGGCTTTAGTCCTCTGAATGGTACCCAAAAAGCACTAAAGAGTAGAGCCGTGTGTGGTGGAATATGACATTACCCAGCCCTGTACTTTAAAGAAAATTTATTCTGATCACTTAAATTACTCTAATTAAAATATGTAAACTCTGACATTCAAGCACTATTCTACACATGAAAATTACTTCCATCCTTTGTCCTTTATTGGCTTGTTACAAAAGAATATAAAAAAAGAGATAATCATTACCCGCCATGCTTTGCCCTGGTGACCATTTTTTTCTTACATCAGGGAATAACTGATGTCACCTGAGAACAAAACAAAAATCCCAGCCATTTACTTCTGATGCCTGTATTTTTCTCCTCTTCCCCCCGCCCCCTCCACCACACACACACCCAAACTATGGCATCTCATATTTTTACTGCTGCCGAGGCATCCTGCTGTGAGAAAGAATAGTAATTACATCTAATTAGAAAAGATTAAAATGCTATGTCTCACAAAAATAATGAAACTTGATTATGTTTTATATAAGGCATAAATCCCAAACCTACATTTTACACTCGAAATTAGTTTACAACTTGATCAGCAATTTAATGACAGCGTTGCAAATGTTCATCATCAGGCTTGTTTTCTCAAGTACATTTTCCCCTGTTTCCCAACCTCAACGTGAAATACAGATCTTTACTTAACCCAAGGAGAGGCCAGTGTGATTTCATAACCTGAACTTACTTTATCTAGGTTTCTTTTCCCCCTTTGTAACCATGGTAAATTCAGTGACCAGTATTTTGATGACAGGTGAGAATTTAGAAACATTCGCGCTATATACCAGCATCTTAAACCTTACCCTTTAATAGGAATCCTAGAATGAAGTATTGTTTTCACTTTTATCAATTATTCCAACTCCCCCACCCCCGCAAAAAAAGGCTCAAATACAGTCTAGAAATGATTGCTTCTATTATAGAATAACGTTCTTCCCATCATGATCTCAGCATGAGTGTTCATTTCAGTTGCAGTACAGTTCACAAAGATCCTTGCTGCTTGCAGGCAGCATACTCAAACACGTGCAGCTTTATAGTGGAGCCAAGGGACACATTAGACACAAATAGAATTGTGCAGTAAACACATATGGGCATCAGGGATTATCTAGATGGAAGTGAGAAAAAGGTTCAACATAAAAACATCCAATGGATCGAATTGTAATTCTTCAATGCAGAGAGAAATCTGTATTTTTTCAGAGATGACGAATACTGCCTCCCAAAGGGTAAAGTTTAAAAATTTCCCAGTGATCTGATGACTCAGATAACACTCTTGGTGTATAAAGAACATTGTCCAAGTTATCTTATCTGGGAGTCAGACACTGCCTTGGGGAGGTGAGCTCCTTCGGCTTGACTGGTGGGATGTGAGATCTACAGTCAGTTTAATGGGCCGAGGTTTGATGTTTTGGTAGCAGTGAGAATGGACAGTCAAAAAGAAGCTTTTAAAAATGGGTAGTGGTTTAAGGGGAAACATTCTAGGATCTTTTTTCATTACCCAATGATGAAAAAAAGGCTAAAATAATTTCCATTCATAACTTTGCAGTTGGAAGTCAACAGGGATTATATAAAAAGCAAAGTTATATAAAGAGTTATGTCTTGAAAGACAAGCATGCATAAATCTCGCTCAACTCCATGTGCACCGCATGGGACTGCGTAGGCTTTGAAGAGAGGCAGTGTTTTCAGAGGTAGGCGTGCTTTTGCTGTGGTGTGTCTATGCTTGCAATTTTCTTCATTGGTAGTTCCATTGGCAGTGAAATTTATATTCTGAGGTGCCTATGAGAGTGTTCGTTGGAAGATGGACTTTGTGGAAGTTGTAAATTAAAAATTTGTATTATTACGCCTATGTTGAAAAGGAGATTCTATAATTCGATTTTATTATGGTCATCTTTTTTTCATTTAATTCAAGGGACTTGGCACATATATAGGGTGGACTTGGCATTCATCTTTTAAGTTACCCTTGCTTACATGAATAGAATCTTTTCAGTAGTATCATCTTCAAAAATGAAAGACAACTAGATATAGAATATACAGCTTGGTACTCTTTGGTAAAAGCCATCTTCGTGGAAAGGGGCTCCTCTTGGAACCCTCCTCTGCTATCTTACATTTCCTCTGGTCCCTTGGCCATTTCTACATAGCAGAACCATGGGAATTCAACCCCGATGCATCATAACCTGAACTCCGCATCTTCCCACCCAAATCCTCTCTTCTGCTGTACTTTCTCATCATGTAGTCAAAAACACTCCCATCACTCACCAGACATCCTCCCGGTGCCTGCCACACTGCAGCTCCATTGGGCCCTCTGCATTCTCTACTGGCTCACCATGCTGCCTCTCTGGGATCCCACACCAGCTCTCCTCCACATCACTGAAGAACCTCCATCCCAACCTGCCCTGCTCCACTGTGACAGGACAGAGGAAAGCAGCCACATCCTGGTGCCATCTCCACAAATCCTCAGGAAGACCGGGGCAGCTGCTGCTGGAGAGGGCACTGTGGCCAGGGTTGTGACTGTGAACTCTGAGCCATGAAGAACCTGAAATTCTGCGCTTCCTGCCAAAGCACCCGGCTGATCTTTGTTTCTGTCTCTATGTTGTCTTGGTGTTTTGTTTCATCTCTCCTTCTGTATCTCTTTAGTCCCCTCTCCCCTTTTTTTATTTTTAGATTGTGAGCCCTCCGTTGGACAGGGACAGTGTCTAATTCCCATATGTATATTCTTTTCCTTCACTTAAAATGGTGCTCTGTACATTTTAAGCACTTAATTACTACTACTGCTAATACTCCTACTAGTATCCTACTTGTATACTAGTAGTTGAGGTATTATCCTTAACCCCTCCCTCTCTTTCAACTCTCACATTCAGTCTGTCACTAAATCCTTTATTCCTTCACAAAATTTCTATCCGAATGACCACCACCAGTGACCAGGCATATCTCGTATCCCAACTAGACTGCTGCGTCAACTTCCTCACCTCCAGTTTCTCTCCTCTCTAGTCCATATTCCATTCTGTTGCCTGAAACAGATTTCTAAACCGTCATTCTACACATCTCTATTCTTCAGAATCTTCAAATAGCTACTCCCTACTCTTCTATATCAACTAGAAACACATCGCCATTGGCTTCAAGGTGTTCATCAGCTCTCTCCCTTTTATTTATCCATCTTACTCTTCTTCTACATGCTAGCTTGTATTTTTTGTTCTTTTTAAGTTAAACTACTATGTCTTGTTCTCACTGCTCCCACCTCTGAGTCCTTGCTTATACCCTTCATCTTTTTGGTACTCCTTCCTCTTTCAAATCCACCAGCTCTCCCCATCTTCAAATGCCCTTCTGAAATCTCACCTCCTCTAGGAGGCTTTCCCTGATTAGTTTTTGTTCTCCCCAGGTCATATCCACCCCAAACCACCTCAGCATCTCCTCACCTAATGAGGGCAGAGTCACTCAGAGGATTTCTACACATATTGACTTGTATAGTCTACTATTTAAGCACCTGCTCATCCACATCTCCAACTTTCCACTTCTTCTTATCTGCAATTTATTTTGCACATGTCTCCATTACTAAATTGCTAGCTCCTTGAAGGCAGGGAGCATGTCTTCTAACTTTATTGTATTCTCCCAAGTGCTTAGTACAGTGCTCTTCACAGAGTAGAAGCTCAATAATTATTGATCGATCAATCGATTGACCTTCCTACCACACATGTCTTCACTAAACTCTTCCCTCCTCATCTCTGCTCCCTCAGAGGCCTCATTCTAACTCTGGATTCAATACTGAACCCAAAAGACCTAAGTAGTCAGATTACTTGGATATGTAAAGAAAAAAAGTTTATAAAAGATGTTACCCATATTTATACGGGCAAGGTTGTACTAACGTTATCTGGGTATGCATCTGGTTGGATTATGGCCATCCTGGACACCCCTATCTGATCTTCCTTCACTCAATTGAAGGGATTAATTTATGGCATGGTTGTGAGCTGCATTTCTGTATTGGATTCCCAGCTCAATTGTCCCTGCTGTGCTGCATTTTTTTTACTGATTAGCCTGCTCCATTGTCCTCACTGCTGGAAGTGTTCAGAGCTAGACCCTTCCTGAAACTTTATTAAACCTTAATTGAAGCTGGCAAAACAGAGAAAATGTTTCTGAAGAATCAAAATCAGTATCCTTCCCCATCCCTGGCCTCACTGCCACTTCTCCACACAGAGAGAGGAAATGGTGTTTGTAGAGGGAGCAAAAGGACATGTGGCGGGGTAGAAGCCAGGCTCACCCATTGTACCACCGGAGCTAGGACCACCCCCAGCCACTCTAGCTCCTTGGGGTTTGGAGTCATGAAGGGGGACAGAGCGAAGGAGGAAGGAAGGCCTGGGCATGGCCTAGTGGAAAGAGCACGGCTTGGGAGTCAGAGGATGTGGGTTCTAATCCTAGCTCTGCTATTTGTCCACTGTGTGACAAGTCACTTCACTTCTCTGGGCCTCATCTGTAAAATGGGGATTAAGACTGTGAGTCCCCATGTAGGACAGGGACTGTGTCCAGCCAATTTGCTAGAATCCATCCTAGTGCTTAGTACGGTGCCTGGCACATAGTAAGCACTTAACAAATACTATTATTATTATTAGAAGCTGGACTCACCAGTGCCAGAGGACTTGTTTTTCTTTAAGGCAACAGTAAAGGCAGCTCTCCAGCTCCCTCCCCTCCCGCAGCCCCAAGAGTGGCAGTGGCGATGGGAGTAGCGGAGCAGCAGCTCTATCTGAATGGCTGGGAGACCCCTAGCTGCAGTGGCCCAGACTGGGGTTCCCTCTGCCACGGGATTCAGCTCCAGGATCACTCACACACATTTTGGTTTTGGAGAAAATCCTCTGAAAAATCCTGGGCTCCTCCCTTACCAGCTTCATGGGCAGTCCCACCTCCCTCTTCCCTGACTCCTCCTCCTGCTCACCAGATCAGGCGACAGAATAATTCAAACGGAGAGACAGATCACCCCAAAGACATTTACAAACAGTGCCTGATACATCATCTTGAAAGATTTCACCTGAATAACATGCCATAGCAAAAAATTCACCACCCTGTTTTGGAACCATTTATCTCAGCAATGTGGACCACTTTGATCATGGTGTCGAACCCTGGAGCCCAGTAAAATTCATGATGGAAAAATGGAATTGTGCAACTAGACCCCAAAATACATTCTGTCAGGCTTCAGAGGAATTTGAGACCTAACTAGCTTACCTACAACGCTTTGACAGCATAAATATTACAGTGTACTCTGGCAACAAGGAAAGTGGAGAAAGGGTCACCCATGGTTATCCTGTGACAACTCCTTCATCTCCCAGAGGTCTTAACTTTAAGCCAAGACCGTCATCAACCCTCTAACCATGCTTGCCATGTGGGGGATAGCAAGTGCTTTAGATTGAAAAGCAGAAAGTAGAGCTTCATACACGAATGGTCTTGATATTTAATTGTTTAAACACTCTCCTGAAAATTCAATTCTCTCTCTTGACACCCTGACCATCTAGTAGTTGCAAACCTGGAGAGGAGGCTCAGACTAGACCTGTAAGGTGCTGAAGGCCAAGGTTCAGATTTTCTTGCTCAAAGGCATTCTGATTTCATTCTAAAGCAAATTCTTAATTGAAATGATAAATTCATTCAAAAAAACATTAATGCAGGTGGCTCTCTACTTGTAGTGGGGAAAGTTAAATTCAAGGTGATAGCACTTGAAAAACCTATGTTTGGAAAGAAAACGCTATCTCCACCTGGGTCCTCACCAAGCACTCTCGTTGGCTCAGAATCCACTCCCTGGTGATGATTCACTGGAAAGGATAGACACAGGACTGCTGCATGGGAAAGGATGAAGGGAAGAGCAGGGAGTTAGAGAAGAGGGAGCCAGGGAGTTAAGTTGGCTGGGTTCTGAAATCTGGAACTGAGAGGAGAGCTGGAGAGTGAAGAATGGTAGAGCCATACTCTGGGGAGGCAGTCCAGCTGTGGAGGGGACGGGGGCAGTGATAGTGGGACATGAACCAGGTATTTTTGCTAGTCAAATATTCTCTGGGGTGTAAAATGTGTGTGTGTGTTTATGTTTAGAGAGTATGCTTGCACCTCTATTGAATTTAGCCCTGTGCCATCTAAATGGAAGGCTAGGTAATGTTGCTTCTTCCTGGGAAATTACAGCTACTGCTGCTCTCAGGTATCCATCGATCAGGCAAGCTCAATCTGGCCTCTCAATTTGAGGGAATTTTTTTCTTCTTGAAAAGGTTTTTTTTTACCAAGGCATCATTAAGGGATTGTTTTTTCTCCCCAGAGAGTGTGGGCTGAACAGCATTCGTTCTAACTAGGAAACATGTAGGCAGATCTATGCAAGTCCTGCCAGTGAATGAAAATCTTACACCTGCCCACATAACTGACTGAAATGAATGAAAGAATGAATGAATGAAAATTGTCATCTGCAGTACCTTGACTGTACCAGTTTTGAACTTTCTTGAGTAGAGATTTCAGTATATACTTTTTGCCTGAGTAACTGAAAAAGGAGGGCACTTTAACTTTAGACATCTTATCTCTCTGTCTTTTTAAAAACTCTTCTGCTCTTCTTGGGACCCTGAAATATCTGTTGGCCTTATCATTAGACGTGCCTAATTTTCTTTCATCTAAATCAAGGGCTTTTACCTGTTTCCTTTTTTCCCCATAGAATTAATTTATGTAGCCTTCCTTTGCCATTTTCTTCGGAACTCCTGCAGTTTGAGTTCGACTGCATTGCAGGTTTCCTAGCATGACAGTTCCTTCAGTCAGTCATAGTATTCGGTGTTACCCTTTCCTGGTTGTTTGTGATGAAAAGAAATGGAAACGTTGGCCTCGCTCAAGGAATTAATAAGTAGGCAAAACTGAATTCTAACCTTCACATAATGTCACTGTTAGCCTTTGCATTCTGATTCTTCACTATTTACCTCAGGATGTTAATAACTTGCTCACTGGGCTGCACATAGAAGCATTGCTAATAACGACAACTCTCTGCCCCAATCTAACTCTAATACTGATGAGCTGATGACAGTTCAGAAATAAGCTATTAGTGTCAGGTATCAGTGACTGTTCTTTGTTACAGCTGCTAAGCACAAGCACTCCCGAGGGCTTGAAACTCTGTGTCTTGGGAGCAATAGCCACTTTTTAGATTGCCCCAGTACAGGTTCTATATTGTGTGGAAATTCTCTCCCTACACCTCAATAGCATATTTTATAGGGAATGGTGAAGCATTCCGAGGAAAATGTGCATTGAGACCAGATGAGGTGACAATGGTACAGATAGCTCCCAAGAGGCATGGTGGGACTGTCATGTGAAATTGGCCCCGATTAGGAGTGCAAACAACTGGACCCATCAGGCCTGTAATAGATTCACGGAGTCTCCTTGAAGAGGTTAAAAAAAAAAAAATTGGAAAGAGAGTCATTTTCATCTGGTAGCTCTTACCCAGTGTGTTAGATAAAGTTAGAGCCACAGGAAACTCTCACGTAACAATGCTCTGGACAATTTTTTTTTTAAACTTTGATATTGTTAGAGAAAATGCAAGGGAAGGGAATGGTCAGGTTGAAGCAGTTATGGTGGGCCAATGACTGTGATCTATCAAGCAGGCAAGAGTCCAGAACTTTGGAACAAGTGAGCAGAGGCAGTCAGAGGTAGACTGACACAGCCTCAAGAAGATCAAGGTCATAATAATAATTTGTTAAGCTCTTACTATGTGCAGAGCACTGTTCTAAGTGCTGGGGTAGATACAGGGTCATCAGGTTGTCCCACGTGAGGCTCACAATCTTAATCCCTATTTTACAGATGAGGTAATTGAGGCACAGAGAAGTTAAGTGACTTGCCCACGGTCACACAGCTGATGAGTGGCAGAGCTGGGATTCGAACCCATGACCTCTGACTCCCAAGCCTGTGCTCTTTCCACTGAGCCACACTGCTTCTCATTCTCCCCTTGGAAACCTTATGTGGGGCAGCATGTACTGTAAGCTTGTTGTGGACAGAGGATCTGTCTGCCAACTCAGTAATACTGTACTCTCCCAAGAGCCTAATACCATGCTCGGCATATAGTAAGTGCTCAGTAAATACCACTGATTGATTGATTGATGTACTAGAAATGCCCTGTTTAGATTAAGGATCACTGAGTATCCTCTCTGCAGGTAAATATTTTTCCTGAAGATAATCAGATCTTTCCTGATCTGATTATCTTTTTTTTTGTCCCAGTGCTTGGCACATAATATGTGATTCATAAATGCTATGATCATTATTATTATTATTATTATTCTTGAAGGAGATCATCAAATTATTCTTCCTTGGCCAACACATTGTCAAATTAAGGCTTTGAAAACTAGATCATAAAAATTACCCAATCACTGAAAACTAGTTGAAAGGGCCTGGCACCAAAAAGCATCAACCTTCAAACTAAACTCTTTAGAGCAGTGAGCCAGAGACAGGACAGAAACAACCAAAGACAAAAGCGCACAGAATCAGAAAGACAAGTAAACAGATATGAACAAAGGGAGATAAGGACAGGTAAAGGAGACATAAAGGGTGGCTGGGATGGTTACTTGGTCATGGCTTCTAATTCCTGCTCTGTGACCTTGGGCAAGTAACCTCAGGGGACAGGGACTGTGTCCAACCTCATTTGTTTGTATCCACCCCAACACTTAGTACAGTGCCTGGCACATAGTAAGTCCATAACAAATACCACTAATATTATTATTATAATGGCTAGAGATGGACACCTGGATCTGAGATCTGCTGCAACTGTTTGGCTCAGTGCAGAATTACCTGATAGTTCAATCAGTATCAAAGTTGACTGGCCAGAAAATAGAAGCTTTAGGACTCAGCAAGACAGCATCCATGCCCTAATTAACTGTCATAATCTGCACTGGGTAGCATGCGCAAAAAGAATAGAAAGAATAGGATACCCAGATTGCAGTTGGAAAGTTAGCTGAAGTTGAAAATCAGAAAGCAAGGACAGCAAAGGAAGCATTTTCAGGGTAAAACAAAACTTCAGACAATCAATACTGGAAACCGAAAAACCAGCTGAAAACTGGGGGTCAATTGTCACAGATAGACAAGCATGAAGTACTGCAAACAAGAAAGGATTCTTTTGGAGCAGAAACTTCCTAATTACTGTGAGACTAGGAGGTAAAAGCAAAAACAGTGACAGGCACTGCAAACAACTAACAGGACAAGGGACAGTTTTTGTATATGCAGACTGTTGTCAGAACTGTGGTTCTGCATTGCCTTTTCAGCCACACACGCACCCATAGATGAATTTCACCCTCAGTGGCAGCATCTTCAAGCACGAAGAGCAACTGTATGTACTCTAACAAAATGAGGACACTGCACATGTGTTATTTACTAAAAACTCTGTCTTAGTTTCCTGAGGAAGGGAGTGGAAATCTCAGAGTGTTCTAAAGTCCGGAGCATTTGCTTCCAATAATAAAATGTGTAACAGATTTTTTTTCCCCTGCTGTTATAATGCTTAGTCATTACATTCTTACAGAAAGAAATCTTCCTGTATTGCCTTATTATAGTTCTTTAATGGATATCTCTCAAAGTACCAGATGTTTTTTTTTCAACAATTTAAGAAATTTATGAAATTAATCTCTTCTGAACTTAAAATTCAATTCAGTCTTAGTGGCTTTAAACCACAACTTTGATTTGAATATGAGAAAATCAGAGAACCTTTTTACTCACAAACCTTTAACACGCTGTGTGGCTTGATCCCCTTGAGCAGTTCCCGGTCACATTGCCATGCAGGGGTAAACAAATGGATTTGTAAAACCAGGTTCCTTTAGCTTAAAAAAGAATTCAATTTACCTTCTTAATCCTGAGTATATTTATTAGATAGAATTAGAGAGGAAATTGTTTCCTTGCAATATTAGATGGTTTCATCCAATATTCCTTTATTCTTTCGCATATTACCTCTTTCCATTCTTCTTTTGGCTCGTCTGTGTGCCTTTCCCCTCCAGGGGCACAGGGTACCAGCCCCAGAGGTAATAATCAGTATGAGACAGAAGATCACTTAGAAAGGGAAAGAATAATTCATCTTAGAAAACAAAACAAAAGGCCCCGATTTTGCTCCTGCATCAAACCATGATAGACCCACACCTGGACATTCTGGACACTGGGTCTTTATAGGCAGTGGGTCTTTCCCTCATCTGCAAAATGGGGATTAAATCCTACTCCTTCCTACCTAGTCTCTGAGCTTCATGCAGGACAGGGACTGTGTTCAACCCAGTGAACCTGTATCTATCACAACACTTAGAACAGTGCTTGGCACAGATGTAAGTGCTCAAAAAATACTGTAATAAAGGACATAACTGAGCTGCAGAAGGTATAGTGATTGGATAACAAAAATAATGAGGAGGATGGAGAGATATTCATGGACAGGGATCAGGGCTTCTTCTATTATATTCTCTCAAGTGCAAGGCACCATGCTTTGCATACAGTAGACAATAATAATAATGTTGGTATTTGTTAAGCACTTACTATGTGCCAAGCACTGTTCTAAGCACTGGGGTAGATACAAGGTAATCAGGTTGTCCCACGAGGTGTTCACATCTTCATCCCCATTTTACAGATGAGGTAACGGAGGCACAGAGAAATTAAGTGACTTGCCCAAGTGACTTGCTCAGCTGACAAGTAGCAGAGCCAGGATTAGAACCCATGACCTCTGGCTCCCAAGCCTGTGCTCTTTCCACTAAGCCACACTGATTGATATGAGGAGAGAATGAAAGACTTAGGACTCTTTACTCTGGAAAGACAAAGGCTGAGAGGGAACATGATTGAAGTGGACAGGGAAAATTTGGAATCATTGTCTACCAAATTCCAAACAACCAAGACAAAGGAACACCCAGTGAAGTTTGAACATAGAAAACATATGGAATTTGTTCCCAAAGGAATTTGGGCAGGCTGAAAATATTAGCAGGTTCAAAAGGGATTGGATAAATTAATGGACCAGTGGTCCATTATGGGTTGCTAGAAGGAAAGTTAGGGGTCTTGAAAAAATTGTTAGAGGTGTTAGATAATGTTCAGAAAGTGAATCATGTGATGGTTGATGGATCATTGGTCAGACCCAGTGTGGCATTGCTGATAGTTTTAAGTGACTCCCTAACCCCCTATTCCGAGAATCCTCCTCCACAAAGAACCATGTTATATTTTAAGTTAACCAAAATATTGTAAATGTAGCTTTTGTGGCATTTGTCAAGTGCTTACTATGGGCCAGGCACTGTATTAAGCACTGGGGTAGATACAAGCTAATTAGGTTGGACACAGTCCTAGTCCCCTATGGGGTTCACAGCTTTAATCCCCATTTTACAGATGAAAAACTGGAGGCACAGAGAAGTTAAATGACTTTCCCAAGATCACACAGCAGAGAAATGGCAGAGCCAGAACTCAGATCCTCTGATTATGGGAAGATAAAGTCAGTTCCAGAGCACCTCTGAGTGTCCAGATTGCACCAGGGCCCATCTTAGAATACAGGCTCTCCTGAACATGTGGATACAACCCTTCGAGTCTGTTTTGGTCTCACCCCCATTACCCAGGATTGTTTGGAATTGGACCAATCTCTGGAGCAGGGAATGCAGGGCACCATGTGATCAGCTCTTCATTTTACTGAGTGATCTTCCCTCTGGGCCCAGGAAGGAAAAGCCATAATTTCCTTCTGCCTAGAACTGATTTTTGTTTGTTTGTTTTCAAGAATTGGTTACACATGGAAATGGATCAGGATCCTACTCTTATAAATAGGCATTTTATTCATAGGGACATATTCCTAGCAGGAAAACAATTCACCTTTTCACTGAAATAAGTCTGGGCCATCTGACTGACCTGCATTCTGGATGGGGACTACCAACTACTTGAACTCAGTACTGTAGTCCCCTCTCTAGCCTCGGCCCCATCCTCCTTCACTCTCAGGAATGGCCTTAACACATCTCCATTTTCCCCTCATCTTAAATGACCCAGTGTGGCTTTAACCTAAAATTTATGAAAAGGGCAGTGGATTAAACTCACCGTGGGTAAGGAATGTGT
The DNA here is from genome assembly GCF_004115215.2 of Ornithorhynchus anatinus. NCBI lineage: Eukaryota > Metazoa > Chordata > Mammalia > Monotremata > Ornithorhynchidae > Ornithorhynchus > Ornithorhynchus anatinus. The sequence goes on along the minus strand of NC_041753.1, from coordinate 27,402,375 downwards.
CTGCTAATTCTACTGAACCGTACTCTCCCAAGGGCTTAGTTCAGTGCTGTGCACATAGTAAGTGCTCAATAAATCCCAATGAGTAATTGGATTGGGGATTTCTCTCCGCCCTTCTGCTCTTGACCCTGTGTCCCCTCTAATCTTACAATCACTGTCCCATCCAATCCTCATCCACTGCCCATCCATTCCCCTCTTTTGCCTTCTCCACATACTTTCATTTATCTGTTTAATTTGTACAGCACTTTCTGTGGGTAGATCATGGAACAAAGCAACTAAGCACTGGGGAAGGTACAAGGATAATAATTCAGACACTGCCTCTATCATATGGGGGACTCACTCTCTAAAAGGGTTTTGTGGTAGCAGGGAAGAAAATTTTTGATAGACAAACAAGGCATAGAATGGAAGGCAGTAGTGGCCTAAAGGAGAGAATACAGGATTGGGAGTGAGGAAACTGGGGTAATAGTCCTGGCTCTGCCGCTGCCCCAATGTGTGATTTAGGGCAGATTGCTTAACTTCTCTGTTCCTCAGTTTCTTTATGTGCAAAATGAGGATAAGATACCTGCTCTCCCTACCTCTTAGATTGTAAACACGGGGGAAAGGGATAAGGAAGTGTCTCTGATATGATTATCCTGGTCCATAGTAAGTGCTTTATAAATGTAATTATTAATAATTAATAATAACAAGGAAACAAGATAAAGCAAACTAACTAAACAAGGACAATATCAATTAGAGCTGTGGAAAATTACTGCTATAGAGAAGCAGTGTGGCCTAGTGGAAAGAGCATGGGCCTGGGAGTCAGAGGACCTGGGTTCTAATTCTGGCTCTGCCACTTTTCTGCTGTGTGACCTTGGGCACATCACAAAACTTCTCTGTGCCTCACCTCACCTGCAAAATGGGGATTAAGACTGTGAGCCCCATGTGGGACATGGATGGTGTCCAACTGGATTAGCTTGGATTTACCCCAGTGCTTAATTCAGTGCCGGGCACATAATAAGTGCTTAACCATTAATTAATGTCTGTCTCCCCGCATAGACTGTAAACTCATTTTGGGCAGGGAACGTGTCTACTAACTCTTTTTTAGTGTACTCTCCCAAGCACTTAGTAGAGTACTCTGCTCACAGTAAGCACTCAATAAATATGATTGAATGATTAACACATACCATAAAAAAGGTAGAATTTTCAAGTTTTCAATGACTTGGGTGGGGCTACCTCTAGTTTCACAGACCAACTCCTCCATTTTTGGAATTGTTACAGGTGGGTTCAAATGTCTCTAGTTGGTCCCACTTTGAAGGACAGAGCTTGACTCCATGATAGCAGGCAAGAAAGGACAACATTGTTCTGAGGACCTTTGGGCTCAGGTGGAATATAAGTGCTCAATAAATACCATTATTTGACGGATTGATCGGTTGAGCCCCCAGAGCCATGAATCAGTAATTTCTTGTTCTGCCTGTCCGTTCCTCTCCTTCTCCTGCTTCTTGTTCCTTAAGTCTTTTAAGGCATTAAAAGGCATAATGATAATAGTATTTGTTAAGTCCTTAATAATAATGGTAATAATAATAATAACTGTGGTATTTGTTAAGCACTTACTATGTGCCCGGCACCTTACTAAGCGCCGGGGTAGATACAACGTAATTGGGCTGGACACAGTCCCTGTCCACATGGGGCTCACTATCTTAATCCCCATTTTACAGATGAGGTAACTGAGACCCAGAGAAGTTAAATGACATGTCCAATTTCACATAGCAGACAAGTGATAAAGCTGGGATTTGAACCCAGGTCCTTCTAACTCCCAGGCTCGTACTCTATCCAGTAGGCCATGCTGCTTCCCTATATGCCAAGCAATGTACTCAGTGCTGGGAGAGATAGAAGATAATCAGGTCCCACATATTACTCACAGTCTAAGAAGGAGGGAGAACAGGCATTGAATCCTCAGTTTGCAGATGAGGCAACCAAAGCTCAGAGAAGTTAAGTGACTTATCCAGGATCACACAGCAGGTAAAGGCCCTGGGTCTTAATCCGGGCTCTGTCATTTAACTCCTAAGCCTGGGCTCTTTCCACATGGCCATGTTGCTCTTTTAATCTATTGTCTGTATAAATATAGCACTCACATAGTTCTTGCCCAGTTAGATTATCACTAAAAGTTAAAGACTTAAAAATGTGAATCATCAAGCCAGAAGTATTTACTGAGTACTGCCAGGAGGCTTAGCACTGTAGAACATGCTAGTGCATGATAGTGATTGTAAATGGTCCCAGCCCTAAAAGAACTTTCATTAGAACAGGGCAGATAACGCTGACCAACACTCAGTCAACTAGAGCTGGATAGATGAACCCTCTAGTTAATTGAGGAGGTGAGCCCTGAATACCGAGTTAGACAAGGAGACAGATATGCTTTGGTGGAGAGGGAAAGGGATGGAGTCCCAAGCAAACAGTAGAGTTTAAGGATTTGTACTGAAATGTTGCAATTAGAATCACTTCAGTTTTGTTTTACTCCATAACATATGGTCCTTATTCATAGGTATTTCACCCTTAAGCATACCTTGTTATTATTATTGAGCTTGATTCTCCTATCCAGGATTCCCAAAGGTACAATAGACATCCCTGGGAAGGGAGAGGGAAAAGCAATCTAATTTTCCATTTGAATCAAGCCAGTTTCCAACAAAGAATCCCTAGCAATGTGTGGTTTTTTTTTAATTCCTCCCTATCATTGTCACTGCTGAGGTATTGGAGGAAGAGGAGCAATAATAGGTAAACTAAGTGCAGAAATGTTGTATTCATTTGCCCATCACTGCTTCTCTTGCCAATTCCTTAATGTGTTCCCAAATAGCACGAATATGCAAGGGCATACATAATGTCTTTGCATTGGGCATGAGGAGGATGTAAGAGAAAGAAGAATGCATTCTTTTTTATTTCCTCTCTTCCCCTGTATATTTTTTTAATGGTGCTCCTCACACCAGTGCATTAACACTGTCATTAAATAAGCCAGTAACTGACATTCAAGTGGACTGGGTTGGGTCTTTACCTATAATTTATCACTCACTGTCCAGTTTTTTAAAAAATCACCACTGGGAGATAATTGAGAATAGGATGAGATCCTGAAAGGTGAATTTCCTTCTTCTGAAAATCTTTGACCTGTTTTGAATGATCACACTGATTTCGAACAAGTTCATGCCTGAAATTATTTAAGTCAAAAAATGATTATCCTGCTTCCTCTCTTCCCTACCAAAATTGTAGAGTGAATTATCATATTAGGTAGCTAAAATAAGATCATTTAATTAAATTATCTATTCATTAAAGCTTCCTGATAAAAACCCAAAGCAAGCACCAAACTGAGAAAATAAAATGAAATAAGGATTTCCACCACAACTTCTATGACTTTGGGACTACTAGCCATTAAATTGGTTTATTTTGACTTTTGGACCTTCAAGAGCTTAGATAATATGGTTTCACTGGGTCTACTTTAGATAATTTGTCATCAGACCGTAAAGACTGAAAAAAAGGTTAGCTTATCAACTTCAGTTGGCTGAGGATGGTCGACTCCAGTTTTTCATTTACGTTGGTTGGCTTTAAAAGTATTTCCTCATTCACATTGGGTCATTTTAGAAAAAAAGAATCATTTAAGTGAGTACACTTCTTAAGGGATAGCGTAGGTCACTGATGGGTAAGCCACAAAAATGACTGTTAGGAGTCACCCTTCCATTATGTATGTTCAAAAATAATCAAAAACAAAAAGGCCTTATAACTCACTCCTAACCCCACTGCCCTTAAACCAATGTAAAATACTAAAATAATAGATTCTAACTCTGGTCATCTCGCAGTAAAAATTTTGCATAAATAAATGAATGATTGCTGGGATTTTTTGTACCATTTCAAACTGACATTTGACGTGTAGCTAGGGGGAGTTATTGCTTGTTAGTATATTGTGCCTGAAAAGTCAATTTCCCTTTTGCAGGCAAATGGAAAGTAAATCAGTTTATGTCACTTTCCCGAGAGCGAGGAAATGTTTAAAATAACTCTGTCAATACAGCACAATGCTTTTCACGTCCTTCAGTACTTGATGTCAGGTTGGATGCTATGTTATTGTTGGGAAGTCTCTAAATGGAATGATTGGCATATGAGTCATCTTTACTATGCCCCAAGAAAAATCACAAAATGGTAGCTTGGCATGAAAGATTACTTGAAGAAATAGAATAGGTTAAAAATAACCTCAAAGTTTCTCATTTCACATTATGCCATGAAGGATTCTGTTCTATCAGCCCTAAAGGAAAGCTTAATTGTAAATGGCAATAAAATACTGGAAATTTGGCCCTGAATAGGATTTGCCAGGCATGTACTGGTACATAACCTGTCATTTTCAGACTTAACTGCCAAATCCCAGTGCTTTTTCTTTTCTGAAAAGTGGTTCAGCATCAACGGCACACTTTGTTGGGTTGATGCTTCCAGACCCCAATCTTCAACATATAGGAGCTCTGGTATGAGCCATTTAGAGACCTTCGATGAGCCTCGGAGTAGGGACTCGGAATTGCATTCTGACCTCAGTGGTACAGTATTCTACAGAGGCTCCTGTCTCCTGTATCTTGAAAAACAACCCCTCCCTTGACCCCACGGCTTTCTCCAATTATCACCCCATCTCCCTCCTACCATGCTGCTGCCTCCACTTCCTCTCTTCCAATTCTCTGCTTGACACCCTCCAATTTGGCTTCCATTCCCTTCTCTCTAAGGAAATTGTCTTCTCATATATCTCCACTGACCTCCTTCTTGCCAAAATCAATGGCCTCTGCTCCATTCTAATCCTCCTCTACCTCTTAGCTGCTTTTAATACCATGGATCACCCCCTTATTCTGAAAATGTTATTCATCCTTGGCTTCACTGACATTTTCCTCTCTTGGTTCTCCTCATCTGCCTGGACACCAGTTATCAGTCTCTTTCATGGGCTTATCTTCTGCCTCCCACCTCCTGACTGAGGGAGTCCTGGAAGGCTCCGTTCTGGGTCACCTTCTATTCTCCACCTACTCCGATTCCCTTGGAGAACTTGGAGAATTTACTTGGATGTCCCACCGACACCTCAAATGCAAACATAACCTGCCCCAAACAGAACTCCTCATCTTTCCAATCAAACCTTGTCCTCCCGAATCTTGCATCCCTGAAGACAGCTCTACCATTCTCTCTGAATGGCAATCCAATAACTTCGGCATCATATTCAACGCATCTCTCTTTCAAACCACATACTCAATGTGTCACCAAATCCTTGTCAGTCCCACTTTCACAACATAGCTAAATTTCTTTCCTCTCCATCCAAACTGCTACCATGTTAATCCAAGCATTTATCCTATCCTGCCTTGATTACTGCATCAGCCTCCTTGACGACTTCCCTCCCTCCCGTCTCTCCCCACTCCAGTCCATACTTCAATAGTCCATACTGCTACCCAGATCATTTTTCTACAAAAATGTTCAGTCCATATTTCCCCAGGGCACCCACCATCTCAAGGTCAAATGCTATCTCATGACTGCCTACGCAAGCAAATGGAACTCAGAAATGTGGGCGGGACACCTCCCCCAGCAACCAAAACTGCTAGGCAGCCCAGACCAGGAATACAGTAGATGTCCCTTGCCTTTGTGCCCACCAAATAAGGCACGGAGGAAGGTAGGGGGACGGAGATTGTACAAGCAGAAATCGGGAGCCTGAATGGCTGGGAAGGAGAGGTGATAAATATCTGCTGCCTCTGACGTTCTGAGTGGCAAATTTGGACTTGTAGCAGCCGGCTGTATGTCACCTCTGTCCGGAGCATGGGTTATCTGCTCTGCTTGCACCAAGTGAGGAGCCGTGGGACAGGTGAGTAACCGCTGAACGTTTAGGGGGCTGGAAGCCAGGGCATTTTGCCACGTGTATGTAATGCATAAATGTATTCCTTCCAAGTGGGAAGCATTCGTGGGTGGGAGAGAGATGATTTGCCACATACGAGTAACACATGTGAGAATTTTCCCGAGTAGGAAGTGTTCGTGGGTGGGACCTAGATGTTTTGCCATGTGCGAGTAACACATAAGCGTATTCCTCCTGAGAAGGAAGTTCAATTCACCATGTGTGAATAACTAAAAGAAGTGTATTCCGCCTAAAGGGAAGTCCAATTCGCCACGTAGAATAAATTCATTCAGAGTACAAAATAAGAGTATAATATAACAATAAACAGACACATTCTCTGCCCACAGCAGGTCTCTACATCTCCAGTCTCCCCATCTTGCCCTGCTGATCCTTGAACCCATCCCTGTGTGATGGAAGACAGTTGCCCATCCACTTCCACATCAAACAGAAACTGCTTATCATTGTCTTTAAAGCACTCAATAACCTTACCCCCTCCTATTTTACCTCACTGATTTCCACTACAACTCAGCTCAATCACTTGGCTCCTTTAATTCCAACCTACTCAGTATACCTCAATCTCATGTAGAGAAGCAGTGTGGCCCAGGAGATAGAGTCCAGGCCTGGGAGTCAGAAGGACCTGGGTTCTAATTCCAGCTCTGCCATTTATCTGGTGTGTGACTTTGATCAAGTCACTTCACTTCTCTGTGTCTCTGTGTCTCAGTTGCTTCATCTGTAAAATGGAGATTAAGACTGTTAACTCCAGGTGGGACAGGGACTGTGTGTCCAACCTGATTTGTTTGTATCTACCCCAGGCATAATACAGTGCCTGGTACATAATGAGCCCTTAAAAAATACCACAATTATCATTATTATTATCTCTCCACTAACCCCTTGCCCATGTCCTGTCTCTGACCTTGATCTCCCTCCACCCTTCTTATCTGACAGACCACAAGCCTCCCAACCTTCAAAACCTATTAAAATCACATCTCATAATAATAATCCAAGAGGCCTTATGAGGACTATGCCCTCATTTTACCTACTCCCTCATCCTTCTGCATCACTCTTGCACTGAGGTTTGTACCCTTTATTCAATCCACCCTCAGCCCCACAGCACCTACATACATATTCATAATTTATTTCAATGTCTGTCTGCCCCTCTAGACTGTAAGTTCCATGGGGGCAGGGAACATGTCTACCAACTCTGTTACATTGTACTCTCCAAGAGCTTAGTACAGTGCTTTGCACATGATAAGCGCTCAATAAATGTGATCGAATGACTGATTGATATAAAGTTCCAGGATTCAAAGAGTCAAATCACCACAAATTTGTTTTTCCAAGATATGTTCTTAAATTAGCTTTTAAATAGATTTATGCTGCCTGTAGATAAAAAGCAGCAGAGTAAAACTAAACCTTCCAGATTTCCAAATCAGCATTTAAAGAGCTATAATTCATATTTAATGAATAAAAACAGCTAAATAAGCATCCACAAGCATTTAACTCTAGACTTTATGCACATAAAGTTTTTATCCCTTGCTAAAAGCCCCTTTTACCGTATCTTTTTTTATTATACTTTGATACAAAATGCTAAGAGGAAGTTGGATATTGTTAGGATGCTGTTAAATTATAAGAGAACAAATATTAGGAATAAATCTCAATCCAGTTAACAAAGACATGGTTGGCAATTTTCCCAACTTGTGCTCAACATTTTTTTTCAGGGGAAGAAAGTACTTTATGTCTAAAAGAACACGAACTGCTATTGAGGCCATGTGTCTTCACTGGAAAGCACTTTCCATTTTGACTTCTGGCATCCTGCTTATAAATTGCTACATTTTTGAACCTGAGCTTGTTTACCTGCAAAATTGGATTCAGCCAGTTCCTCTGCCTTTGCAATAGACTTTTGGGCTTCAGCAGGCTGCCTGAAGGTAGAGGCAGTTTCAGAGTGATTGCTGAGCTGCGCTCTTCTGTGTTTAGACACTACTCAAGTGGAGACGGGCTCTATCTGTACTTTTGATAAACACGCCATTCAGTGTCAGAGAAAAATCAGCACCACTGAAAACAAAGAAATAGTGCCAGCTGTACACATCGATTTCCTGAGCTAGATTTGTGGTCCAAGACCCCTTTCAATGGCCTGGTGTGACTCTACTTTGCCCACTAGTCGGAAAAGAAATGTGCAAGATAAGACACGGTGTTACATAGGGAGGGGACTTCTAGGATTGTTCCCTGAAATTCTTTCTGATCAAAAATTAGAGCCTTGCAGATGGAGTTAAACAAATATCTAGGCCTCAAAACTGATATTCCCCCCTTCTGCATCTACTAATATCCCTCCTTGGTTATGGCCATGTATGCTTCTTTCTGCTCACCATATACTAGTTTATAATTATGCTAACTCTTAAAATAGGCTGAAAGATCATAATTATCCATCTGCAAGCCAGAAAGGCACTCATGAACACCAAACAGCCGGATAATAAAATGAAGAAATAAATGAAGTAGGAGAGGGAAGAAAGGTGGGTGTACGTGTTTTAATAAGGTGTGATGGGGATAGGTTCAGAGGTGAAGGTGGAGGGGGTGGATTTCAAAAGTAGATGGGAGATTTCCTCTTGGGGTGGCTGGAAAGGTTGGGAGAGTGGAGGATTCATGGACTGGAGAGAAGATTTGGGAATGTTCATTCCTGATGGTTTTGATTTTGTAAATGAAGTAGGTGGCAAGGTGGTCACTTCAGGCTAGAGTTGGGGAAGCTAGAAGTCTTGGTAGTTTAAGAAGGGAGTTGAAAGTCAGAAATAGTTGGTTTAGGCAATGGGCATGAGCATTGTAAGCCCGTCAAACGGCAGGGACTGTCTCTATCTGTTGCCGACTTGTTCATTCCAAGCGCTTAGTACAGTGCTCTGCACATAGTAAGCGCTCAATAAATACTATTGAATGAATGAATGAAAGCATCAGTAAGGGAAGAGAAGTATTGTTTCTCTGCAGAGAAGGTAGAGTTATAACAGGTGAGGCTGAGTTTGTGATGGATGAGTTTGGCTTGGGGTCCGGATTTCTGGCTGCAGTGCTCTGCAGCTTGTGCCCAAGAGCAAAAGAAGTGGACTGTGGAGGTGATCCAGGGCTGAGGGTTTGTGGTGCAAGATTGGTGGAGGGATAGGGGAACGAGGAAGTTGAGTTCAGTGGAGCGGGGGTAATTAAGGGTGTGGATTCGTGCATCAAGAGAAGGTAGGTTGCGTATGGAGAGGAAGTGGAACATGATGACTTTGGAAAGTTGAATCCACATCAGTGATTACATGGTGAACATGAGCAAATGAGTCTTTGCTAATGAAGGTAGGTGACCCAGAAACTATACTTGGAATAAATAATAATAATGATGGTATTACTTGGATAAAGCCAAGATAAGCTTTGCAGTACAGTGGAATTTTCATTAAGGGGTGTTAGTAATAATAATAATAGTGATGATGGTATTTGTTAAGCACTTACTAAGTGACAGGCACTGTACTAAGCGCTGGGGTGGATACAAGCAAATCGGGTTGGACACAGTCCCTGTCCCATGTGGGGCTCACAGTCTCAATCCCCATTTTACAGATGAGGTAACTGAGGCCCCGAGAAGTGAAGTGACTTGCCCAAGGTCACACAGCAGACAAGTGGCAGAGCCGGAATTAGAACCTGTGACTTTTCGACTCCCTGACCCGTGCTCTATCCACTACACCATTCTGCTTCTCTAGTACATAATGGGTTAACTGTACTACTACACTGGTGCTTCAAGCACTTGTCATATCCTGTCTCGACTACTGCATCAGCCTCCTTACTGACCTCCCTGACTCCAGCCTCTCCCCTCTCCAGTAATAATAACTGCGGTATTGGTTAAGCACTTACCGTGTGCCAAGCATTGTACTATGCACTGGAGTAGATACAGTATATGCAGATTGGATACAGTTCCTGTCCCACACAAGGCTCACAGCCTAAGAAATAGAGACAACAGGTATTTAAACCTCATTTTACAGATAAGGAAACTAAAGCACAGAGAAGTTAAGTGACTTGCCCCAGGTCACACAGGAGGCAAGTGCCGGAGCTGAGATTAGAATTCAGATCCTCTGACTCCCCTCCCTTTGTTCTTTCCACTGGGTCATGCTGCTTCTCTCCAATCCATATTTCAATCAGATTTCTAAAAAAAATAATCATTCTACACACATCTTCCAAGTGCTCAAGTATCTCCAAGGGTTGCCTCTTCACATCAAGCAGAAACCCTCATCATTGGAATCAAGGCACTCAATCAGCTCTCCCCCTCCTGCCTTTCCTCTCTTCTCTCACATTACAACCCAGCCCACAAACTTTGCTTCTATAATATCAACCTATTCACCGTGACTCATTCTCTTCTGTCTTCTGTCTCACTGTCTACCCCTTTCTATGCTCTTCATATATGATGGACCACCCCTCTCCGCATCTTTAGTGCCTTACTAAAATCATATCTTTTCCAGGATGCTTACCCTGCCTAAGCTCTATCCCCCACCTCCCTATTTTTCCCACAGACTACCTCACCTGTGCCCCGAGTTCAACTGCCCAAGCAACTGCCCAAGCACTTAGAAATTCACTTGACCTCCACCCCACAGCACAAATCCTTATATTTCATTGTTTCCCTTATATCTCTCTCCCACTAGATTGTAAATTCTTTGAGGGCAGGGATTGTGTCTATCACTCTCTTGTACTCTTCCAAGAACTTAGTAAGTGCTCTGCATACAGTAAGCACTCAATAAATACCATTGATTGACTGGAAGCATAAAACATGGTGGGACTGTGATTCACTGACAACCAATAAGAAGGAAGTTTATAATGACCTTGCCTTGCTGACAGCCAATCAGAGAATTTGGTCCAGAAAACCTGCCTTCCATACACAGAAACAAATGCACGAATGAAAAAACAGGGGAAAGAGTGAATAATTGCTTTCCATATTAAAGTCACAGCTGCATGTGCCAGTTTATTTCCTGCTAAAATGTTGTGTATGATTCCTAATTTCCCCCTGGAATGGTGGGGTGGGCAAATATTTTAAATTGTCTGTTTAATTTTTTTATGGCATTTATTAAGTGCTTACTATGTGCCCAAAACTGCTCTAAGCACTGGGATAGATACAAATTAATTAGGTTGGACACAGTCCCTTTCTCACATGGGGCTCACAGTATAATTGGGGTACACTGTTTCAGTAGCTCATTCATAAATTCATTCATTCAATAGTATTCACTGAGCACTGTACTAAGCACTTGGAAAGTACAGTTTAAATTTTTAGACTGAAGGTGTGGGTGATCATGTGCGAACAATATTGACTTGAATTTCAGTTGAGTCTGGGTTCAAATTATTCTGCTCTAAACCTACCCTGGGAAATTGTAAACATGAGACCGCTGATTTGAAGTCTTTTCCATTGTTGAGATCCTTGTTTATTTACCTTTAGTGCCCTAGCCATTAGCCCAAGGACATTAGTGCCATTAGAGAGATGGATATTGTGTGTTCTCATTATTGCAAAGAAATTAATTCTAATTCAAAGGAAGCCACTTTTTATTCCATGCACTGTAAATGCACTGAGAATGTCGAGCTCACCGCACTGGCAGGTTTCAAGAGATTATCATTCAAAATAATGGATGAAATGAAAAATTTTTCAGAAGTAGGGTTTAATTTCTTATCACCATATGATTAACTATAAACTGTTAAATATTACAAATATATGTTCTAACACAACTAGATTTTTTTTATTGTAATGTTACTACCCTGCTCTATTGTTTTTAAACCTTTTGAGTCCATCCTAAGTATTACAAATACACACAATTCAACCATCTCCCATGTATGCCACTGAACAGAAGTAGCTTGGGAAAGAATGTGTGGTTGCCTCAAAGCAACCCATCACCACTATTGAAAACACAAACCAAAAACCGGTTCCCTTCATGGTAGATATCCCTCACTCTCTCCTAATCCAAACCATAAAATCCTGAGAAGCTGGTAGCCTCACGCTGGTCTTGTGGCTACTGAAGAGACACCCTCACTTTTTGTACCTGAGCAGCTCTGTTTAGGGCTACCTACTGCTTACTGTGATCAAAGGAAGGGTCAGAGAAAAAGTTCTAGTATCTTTAGGAAGTTACAGAGTGAAGGGACTGTTTCTTGGCTGCAAGCCCATGTATGGATAAAATCTACCCATCTGCAATGCCATCTTTGAAAATGACTTAGGCCAAGTCAGGATTATTCATTTACTTGTGTTTTTCTCTGCCTGCCTTTATGTTTTGCTTGTTGTAAAATGTAAAGGGGCTCCCCTTTCAGCTGGTTCAGTTCAGGAATTTCCACTCCTTGAAAGAAAGCGGTTACAAATTCTGAATGGTACTTTCTCTGAGCCGGAAGATGAGAGTTACTGCTATCAGTGGTGAAACAGCATAGCCTAATGGCATGACCTTGGGCAATTCACTTAACTTCTCTGTGCCTCAGTTACCTCATTTGTAAAATGGGGATTAAGATTGTGAGCTCCATTTGGGACATGAACTCTGCCCAATCTGATTAGCTTGTGCCTATCCCAGAGCTTAGTATAGTGCCTGGCATATAGTAAGCGCTTAACAAATACCATAAAAAACAAACATGGGACTGAGAATCAGGAGACCCAGGTTCTAATCCCAAATCTGCCACTGGCCTGTAATTTGACCTCTAGCAAATTTGAATCTCCTCCTGCCTGAGTTTTCTCATCTGTAAAATCCTCTCACAACTCTTAGGTAGGGAATCCCATGTGGGGCATGGTTTATATCAGATATTATTCATTCAGTAGTATTCATTGAGCACTTACTATGTGCAGAGGACTGTACTAAGCGCTTGGAATGTACATTTCGGCAACAGATCTTGTATCTATCCCTGCATTTGTCACATAGTAAGTGCTTCATAAATATAACTTACTAACTAATGAAGTGGTGATTATTTGAAACACAGAAGCAAAGACTCTGATCCCCCTACAGCTATTACATAAAGGTTATTTCAGGATTATTATCATTCCAGTGCAGTGACCTGATTTCTCATCATGCTTTTATCTTCTATTTTACCAAACAGCTACTCTATTGTGAGCTGACATAGAGTAACTCTAAATCAATCAGTTAAGCATCAATCAATCATATTTATTGAGTGCTTATTGTTTGCAGACCATTATACTAAGCGCTTGGGAAAGTACAATGTAACAATATAACAGACATATTCCCTGCCCACATGGAGCTTACAGTCTAGAGGGGGAGATGGATATTAATATAAATAAACAAATTATATACATGTACATAAGTACTGAGGGACTGGGAGGGGAGATGAATAAGTGGAGCAAATCAGGGTGATGCAGAAGGGAGGGGAAGAAAAGGAAAAGAGGACTTAGTTAGGGAAGGCCTCTTGGAGGAGATGTGCCTTCAATAAGGCTTTGAAGAGGAGGGGAGTAATTGTCTGTCAGACATGAAGAGTGAGGGCATTCTAGGCCAGAAGGAGTATTTGAGCAAGAGGTCAGTGATAAGATAGACCAGATTGAGGTACGGTGAGTAGGTTGGCTTTAGAGGGGCGAAGTGTGAGGGCTGTGTTGTAGTAGGAGAGTAACGAGGTAAGGTAAGAGGGGGCAAGGTGATTGAGTGCTTTAAAGCCAAGTGCCCTTAAGCTAATGATAAGGAGTTTGTCCCTGGGCTACAAGGAGTACACAGTCTGGAGGGTTGGGCAGAAGAAATCCCGTGAAGCAAAACCTCAAAGGATGTGACACAACTGCAGACAGTAGAAAATAGTAGAACACTGGCCTGCGTGTTTAGCAGTGCTCAGAAAAAGCACGACCCTCAGATTAGGGCAGAGATACAAACAAAAACAGCGACAGGCACTGTAGGTAATGAATGCAACAGCACATCAAGAGACAATCTTTACAAATGCCCGTGAGGTGGCAGAGAATTTCCATCACACATTCCCACCCACTAATAAGAATCTCTTGTCTTGTCGTATGCCATCGAGTCGTCTCTGACCAATAGCGACTCCATGGATACATCTCTCCCAGAACTCCCCACTCTACATATGCAATTGTGCTGGTAGCGTATCCGTAGAGCTTTGTCGGTAAAAATATGGAAGTGGTTTACCATTGCCTCCTTCCAAGCAGTAAACTTGAGTCTCCTCCCTCGATTCTCCCCCATGCCTCTGCTGCTCAGCACAGGGGAGTTTTGACTTATAGAAGATTCCCTTGCACTCGCTAGCCACTGCCTAAGCTAGGAATGGAATGGGTAGGCCTCTGCTTGACTCTCTCTCCCATAGCCGAGACTGATAGAGGACTGGAAACACTCCAGGTGCAATCCTGAGAGGAGAAATAAGAACCTCACATCACTAGTATCACCTTTTAAGCAGAAGATAGCTATACTGTATTGTGCTATACGTTTGTAAGCAAATGGCTGACATTTCTCTGCTTACAGAGAAAGATTCTTGAACAGTTCAATTTCCAGCCCACAAGTCCAGCAAGAGGAAATGTCCCATGTGTCCATATTTATAGAATGCCCAGCGTGACCTAGTGGAAAGAATTTGGGTCCCAGAGTCAGAGGATCTGGTTTTTAATCCCAGCTCCACCACTTGCCTGCTCTCTGGCATTAGGCAAGTTACTTAACTTCTTTGTGCCTAAGTTTCCTTACCTGTCAAATGGGGATTCAATGCCTGTTCTCCCTCCTCTTTAGACTATGAACCCCATGTAGGACAGGGACTGTGCCCAACCTGATTACTTCATATCTACCCCAGCATTTAGTGCAGTGCTTGGCAGGTAGTGCTTAACAATTACTGTAATTAATACCCAAATATATGAGCCAAGATTTTGGATCAGTGCTGAGAAAATCAATGTCATTCCTTAGACCATCCCTCTTGTATCCTAAATATTACAAAACATATCCCCTTTTAAAGTAGGTTTGTTCATAGCGATTAGTTTATGATATTCTGGATAAATAACAAAATTACTTGCACCAAATACTTTCTGGAAGACATGGAGGTAATAGAACAATGTCTTATTTGTTTTGCTCTGTTAGACTCATTATCTTCAATTAAATCTGCAGGTTTTGAAATTCAATATGTCATTTAAGGTTATGCTAATGAAACACAGTCAGCAGCAGGTACAATGGGAATTTTATGAGTTTTGGGGGCTTGAAACAGGTTTTGCATTCATTCCTGTCAGTGACCTCTGGCAGAACTACTGGTAAGAGGACGATATCCTCCACAGTACTGTAGACACTGTATGTCCTCCCAGGCAGAAAACCAACTCTGCTGAGAATAAAAATGGAAATCTTCATTTTCCCCTCTGATTCTCAGAAGGGTAGAAAACTACTCTGACATTAAAGGAGGCAGGTAGGTAGGCTCATTTTCAATTACCTCTCAGCGCTTCCTATTTGTACCACTGGAAATTAATCTGGATGCATTGGGCACTGTGGACTGACTTCAGTACTCCAGGACATGTGCAGACCAGGAAGAAGCAACGTGTCCTAATGAAAATCAGCATGGCCTAGTGGATAGAGCATGGCCCTGGGAGTCAGAAGGATCTGGGTTCCAATCCGGGCTCTGCCACTTGTCTGCTGTGTGACTTTGGGCAAGTCACTTCACTTCTCTGGGCCTCAGTTACCTCATCTATAAAATGGGGATTAAGACTGTGAGCCCCATGTGGGACCGGGACTGTGTCCAACCTAATAACCATATATCTACCCCAGTGCTTAGAACAGTGCTTGGCACATAGTAGGTGCTTAATGAATGCCATCATTATTATTAGTAGTAGTATTAATATGAAGGTTCTAATTTTTTATTGGTTGTTCTCTTTTTCTTTTTCTGCCAGGACGTACTAGGTTTTCAAACCATCCCCAGGTTTCAGATGTCATCAATCAATAGATCAATGGTATTTATTGAGTGCTTACTCTGTGTAGAGCACTGTATTAAATGCTTGGGAGAGTAGGTTGTATATACCTCAGTGCTTGACACATAGTAAGCACTTAACAAATAACTTATTATTCCCATACAATAGAGTTGGTAGACAAGCAGCATGGCTCAGTGGAAAGAGCACGAGCTTGGGAGTCAGAGGTCGTGAGTTCGAATCCTAGCTCTGCCACTTGTCAGCTGTGTGACTGTGGGCAAGTCACTTAACTTCTCTGTGCCTCAGTTACCTCATCTGTAAAATGGGGATTAACTGTGAGCCTCACATGGGACAACCTGATTACCCTCTATCTACCCCAACGCTTAGAACAGTGCTCGGCACATAGTAAGTGCTTAACAAATACCAACATTATTATTATTATTATTATTATGTCTTGATTACTGCATCAGCCTCTTTGCTGACCTCCCTGCTTCCCGTTTCTCCTCACTCCAGTCCATACTTCACTCTGCTGCCCAGATCATTTTTCTACAAAAACATTCAGGCCATGTTTCCCCATTCCTCAAGAACCTCCAGTGGTTGCCCAACCATGTCTGCATCAAACAGAAGCTCCTCACCATTGGCTTTAAAGTACTCAATCACCTTGCCCCCTCCTACCTCACCTTTCTGCTCTCCCTCTACAACTCAGTCTGCACACTTCGCTCCTCTAATGCCAACCTACTCTATTTATCTTGATCTCATCTATCTCAACACCGATTGTTTGCCCACATCATGCCTCTGGGGCTCTCCCTCTTCATATGCGACAGATGATCACTCTTCCCACTTTCAAATCCTTATTGAAGGCACATCTCCTTCAAGAGGTCTTTCCTGTCTAGGCCCTCATTTCCTCTTCTCCATAGCATTGTCCTTTATTCACTTGGATTTGCACCCTTTGTTCACCCCTCCCTCAGCCCCACCAAGCTTAGGTACATATCCATAATATATTTATATATATGTTAATATTTGTCTCCCGCTCTAGACTGTAAGCTCGATGTGGGCAGGGAACGTGTCTACCAACTCTGTTATACTGTACTCTCCCAAGTGCTTAGTACCGTGCTCTGCACACTCAGTAAAAGCTCAATAAATGCGATTTATGGACAGTTATTGGATCATCTGATCATCCTCTGGACAAACCTCTGCATATTCCTGCTCTTTGGCACTGATGGGCTGGCATTACTACTGAAGCAGTACCTCTGTGGCTCAAGGAGTTATTTCTGCTAGTTGATAAGAAGGTAGAGGTTCTGTGAGTGAATTTCACTTTTCTTCAAGTCTCAGGACTTTCTCCCTCAAGGCATATATTCAGGAGAAATTAGGGAATTTTTAAGGTGAAATTGAATGCATTGACTTCAGTAAAGGAAAGTAGAGGTTCACGAAGGGATTGGAAACATTTTTGGATGAGCTTCCATAGATGGATTAATGGATTACTGGACCTGCTTCTTCTTCTCTATCCAAACAACCATTACCCTGGTTCAGACTTTTTTCATATCCAAGTTTAACTACTTTATCAGCCTCATCACTGCTCTCCCTTCCTCCAATCTCTCCCCTCTCCAGTCTATATGTTATTCTACACACAACTCCTCACCTCTCAGAAAACTTCAATGGTAACCTTTTCCTCTCTGCCTCAAGGAAAAATTCCTGACCATTGGCTCCAGGGCAGTCGATTGACTCTCACCCTCCTACTTATCCTCTCTCTTTCCAACTACACCCTATCTCACATTCTTTATTCTTCCAAAACTATTCACTCTGCTTCTTTCTCATTGTCTCCATGTCGGGTCTCTGAATCTCACCCTTCCTCCTCCCTGAAACTATGTCTTCCTTGAAATACTCCTAATCACAGTTCTCATTGTCTTCCAAACCCTTCTGAAATCATACTTCCTCACACTTCCTCACACTTCCCAATTAATTTTTCTCTCCCTTGGTCGTACCTCCTCAACTACCACTCACTACCCTGGTGCCAAGTACTCGCTTATGCTCTACAGTCTACCCGTATCGCCTCCATTCATATCAACTCACATACTTTACTATTTAAGCACTTACTCAACATATCCATTTTACTTCCCTCCTATCTCCCCTGCTAGACTTCAAACTCTTTGAGGGGAGGGATCACATCTTCTAAATCTATTTAGACTGTATGCTCCTTGTGAGAAGGGAACATGTCTACAAACTCTGCTATACTGTGGTCTCCCAAGAGCCTAGAAGAGTGCTCTGCAAACAGTAAGCACTCAATAAATATGATTGACTGATTGATAGATTAATCTCCCAAGTGCTTATTACAATTCTCAGCAAACAGTTGGTGCTCAGTAATACGATGGCTTGATTAGTAGAGGGGAAGTTAAGGGGTAATGGCTGTTCCATCCCTAACCATGAGGAGGATTGTTCAGCAGAGCTACCATCAGTCAATCAATCAATGGCATTTATTGAGCATTTACTATGTGCACAGCACTGTACTAAGTGCTTCGGAGAGTACAACACAATCTGAACAATAATAATAATAATGATGGTATTTGTTAAGTACTTACTATGTGCCAAGCACTGTTATAAGTGCTGGGGTAGATACAAGGTAATCAGGTTGTCCCACGTGGGGGTCACAATTTTAGTCCCCATTTTCAGGTGAGGTAACTGAGTCACAGCGAAGTTAAGTGACTTGCCCAAAGTCACACAGCTGACATGTGGCAGATCAGGATTCGAACCCATGACCTCTGACTCCCAATCCCGTCCTCTTTCCACTAAGCCATGCTGCTTCTATGAGCAGACGCGTTCCCTGCCCTTAATAAGCTTACAGTCTAGAGGACACAGCTCTACTGGCATATTGGCTCCCTTACCAGAAACAGGATCCTGCGCTGGATGGACGTAAGACCTGACCCATAAATGATATTGTTAGGGTTTTACATTCTTATGTAAAGTTATTTCCTGGTCTTCAGATGTATCGAGGATGAATTAGTATAGTTGACTCATTGTGTACTATCACCCCTTAATGCAATGCTTATCTTGGATCTATAATATCCATGCTTTCTGGATCACCTACCTTTGTTAGCAAAGACTCATTTGATAATCCTCCTCATATCATCATTAGTCTGGTTGCCAACTTAATTGATGATTTTCAACTAACATCTGTGTAGGAACATGACATCTTTTAAGATATGAAATACTGGTGGCCAAAACAAATCTGCAGCTGTATAGCATACAAATGTCTAATGGCCATCTCAGTATAATGTTGTGTTCAAAATTGATTATTGATTTTTCATTGCTAGCTTGCTTGACAGAAAATTGCACAGCCAGTTTATTTATTAAAACCCTTTTTAGATTTTTCAGTAAGTGGCCTGCTATTCTCTCTCCAACCTATATAGGCCTAAAAATATCTGTGTTGATAGAACACAATCCTCTATGCACATATAGTTGCTCTTCATTCTCAAAGAAGAGGCCACTGATACTGAAAAGACTGAAAAGACCCAATGAGGAGTCCATATTCATAACCAGGTCATGCACCTACAAAGGTTTTGCTGACATCACTGAAGCCTGCAATGCCTACTGAAGCAGAGTGGCTTAGTGGATAGAGCAAAGACCTGGGAGTCAGAAAGTCATGGGTTCTAATGCTGGCCCCGCCACATATCTGCTGTATGATCTTGGGAAAGTGACTTAACTTCTCTGGGCCTCAGTTACCTCATCTGTACAAAATGGAGATTGCTGGATGCTGGATAGAACTGCTCAAGGAGTTCGATGTGACATCATTGAAGAATTCAGATCCCACAGCTACAGAGAAGAGTCATCAGCCCTACAACTCTGGAGACCTTCTGTTTGGTCTGAAGTCTGATGCTGCTGTCTAGCGGTCTCCTAAAAGATGTGGTTGCCTTTTTGACTCTATTTATAACATCCTTATTTATTATGGTACCATTGGCCATCACTACAAATGAATGTCTTTGGTTTCATGTATGGTCTCTTTTGTGTAGGCTGACAGATTATTTTGGTTTTCTTCAGGTTTATCATCAGTTGATAGAGAAGGAACACGGCCTGGTGAATAAAGCACGAGCCTGGGAATCAGAAGGACCTGGGAGCTAATGCCAGATCCAAAACTTGTCTGCTGTGTGACACTGGATAAGTCACTTCACTTCTCTGTGCCTCAGTTACTGCATCTTTAAAATGGTGCTTGAGTCTTAGTATAGTAAGCAGTTAACAAATACCATAAAAAACAAAACAAAAACAAATATAAAAAGCAAAATGAAAAAGCTCCTGGTGGATTTAGCAAATCATTTGCATACTTTCTTTTGTGCCTTTAAGGGGCTGTCCTCCCCACAGAGCAATTTTTGAATGACAGTTTTGAGGAAAAAGTTTCCCAGAGAAGCAGAAATGTATTCTAATGTCTGCACCAGGTGTCCTTTTGCATCCTCCTGCATGACAATGTAGAATAAATTGAATAGAACTGTGTCTTTTTACACATTCCTGCTTTGCCCATTGGTGAACAGTGTAGCCTAGTAGATAGAGCACAGTCTTGGGAGTCAGAAGGGGTTGGGTTCTAATTCTGCCTCCGCTACTTGTCTGCTGTGTGACCTTGGACAAGTCACTTCACTTCTCTGTGCCTCAGTTAACTCATCTATAAAATGGGGATTGAAACTGTGAGCCCCAAGTGGGACAGGGACTATTTCTAATCTGGTTAGTTCGTATCTACCCCAGAGCTCAGAACACTGCTTGCCGCCTAGTAAGTGCTTAACAAATACCATCATTATTATTATCATTAATAGGGAATGAATTAGACAGGGCATCCCCCAGTTCCGACACAACTGGTCATGCCACTGTGAAGCAATCTCAGAATCTGTATGTAACTGCATTTACTAATCAATTTCCAGAGTCTAGATCTTTGGATGGTGACAGATGCTTTTGTAAAGTCTGTGAACACTGTGTAGAGATCTTGAAATTACTTCCTGTACTTCTGTATCTTCCAAACTGCACAGGTTATATTTGGGTTGCCATAATATGGTCTGAAGCAAATTTTAGTTCTGGGAGTGTGTGGTCAAAAATATTCTTCAGTATCTAGTCTGTGAGGATTCTGAGAAGGATTTTGCCAGCATTACAGTTATGAGACTCCTTGATAATTGTTACAATCTGATTTGTCTCCTTTCTTCTTAGATGATGAAGGTGTTGACAACTTTGAGATCCTGTGACATTCCTCTCACATTTTTCAAATGCTGAGCGAAAGCTTGTGTAGGTGTTTAAGCAGTGTATCTCCTCTGGGTTTGTAGAATCCTCTATGGAACACAAAAAGCATAGACAGTGGATAGATAGAGTACTCAAAATATGAATGTCTTGTAATCATCTGATGGTAGAATAATGAAATAGATCAGTCAATCGGTCAGTGAATCGTATTTATTGAGTGCTTACTATGTGCAGAGCACTGTACTAAGTGCTTGGGAGAGTAAAGTATAACAATAAAGGCACCTTACCTGCCCACAACAAGCTTATAATCTAGAGGGGGAGCCAGACATCAATATAAATAAATAACTTACAGATGTATATGCAAGTCCTGTGGGGCTGGGAGATGACTGGTAATTTTTTCAGTTTATTTAAGGGCATCTCATTAAGTTTCACAAAAATGCTACTGAGCACGTGTAAGATGATGGAAGGACCATTACAACAAGAACAGGCTTTCTACTGACCCTAGGAAGAATGCCAATGACATTCTCTGACAACCGACTGAGTACAAAAGGAGACTTCCAGATAGGGGACTCCAGAACGCCACCATATTATACTGTTGATGAAGAGCAGTATGGAAGTGATGTCTCAGGAGAAAGCTGTACCAGTGTGGCCTAGTGGCTAGAGAAGGGGCCTGGGAGTCAGAAAGACCTGGGTTCTAATGCTGACTTGGCCATTTGTCTGCTGTGTGACCTTGGGCAAGCCACTTCACAACTCTGCACCTCAGTTACCTCATCTGTAAAATGGGGATTAAGAATGTGAGCCCCATGTGGGACATGGACCATGTCCAACCTTGTATCTACTCCAGTGCTTAGTACAGTGCCTGGCACATAGTAAATGCTTAGCAAATACCCTAAAAAAAAAAAAGGAGAGGGAGAGAGAGTCATGACTACAGAATCCAAGGATGAAGCATTAGGTCATTTAAAATGAAGAAAATATGTGAAAGGGATTTGGGATGTCAGGCTACACTCTTTTGGATAAGAGACTCTGAAATAAATCTTCACACAATTGACCTACTGAAGCTCTATCTCTCTAAATCGCCTTAATTCTATTCATGTCTCTCACATAAATCATCCTTGAAAGAGAAAAGCAAAATATCATTTTAGAAGCCCAGGTAAAATTGAGCTACAAAACAAAAAGGAAATAATGAAAAAAAAAACAAATGAGGTGAACAAACTAAAATTCTGCATGGCTAACTGGTAAAGTGAAAGAGGTCATCTTTTTATAATAATAAATGTGGTATTTGTTAATCCCTTACTATGTACCATCCTGTCTCAGCCGCTTATAAATCCCATCTCAGCTGCTTGTCAGCTGTGTGACTTTGGGCAAGTCACTTCACTTCTCTGTGCCTCAGTTCCCTCATCTGTAAAATGGGGATTAAGACTGTGAGTCCCACGTGGGACACCCTGATCATCTTGTGTCCTCCCCAGCACTTAGAATAGTGCTTTGCACATAGTAAGCGCTTAACAAATGCCATCATTATTATTATTATTACCAGACACTGTACTTAGCTCTGGGGTGGATACAAGCAAATCAGGTTGGACACAGTCCCTGTCCCACATAGGGCTCACAGTTTTAATCCCCATTTTACAGATGACGTAACAGGCACAGAGAAGTTAAGTGGCTTGCCCAAGGTCACATAGTGGACAATTGACGGAGCCGGGATTAGAACCCCTGACTTTCTGACTCACAGGCCCATGCTCTATCCACTGTGCCAGGCTGCTTCTCTGTATTATTATTAATATATTATATATTATCCTCAGTAGCCACTTTCAGACTTGATATAGCAGTTTTTATGATCTTACATTGAGTGCTTAGTGCAATGTACTGTACTCAGGTGCTCAAGAAATACCATTACTATTTTTTAATGGAAGCGTCAAATCCTATCCCATCCAATATTGGTGATGAGTATCTCTGCTATCTTGGAAGAATATATCAGTAAGAATAGGTGACTGAACAGATTTCTGAAATAATAAGTATTTCAACCTTTAAGAAAGATTTGTTCTTCCACATTCCCAAAATAATCAGTATTATGCCAGCTCTGCTTTCTCCTGCAAAAGTAAAAGCAGTAGGGGTTCTTACCCTGGACTTGTTTTAGATGTGAATTTGAAAATTATATCTAGTTCTAAATCAAGGGGATTTCCACCAAAATATGAATCTGGATAGCACCTGAAATAAACATTTGCTTAAAGCTTCCAGTACCATTGATGTGGATCCAATTGGCATATGTAGACAGAAATATAATTAATGTGACTTAGTGCCTCTAATTTAGAATATTTGGAGCAAGCTAGAAATTAAATGAAGTGAATAAATATTTTTTTGAACTTTATTGAAGATATACTTTCCTTCTGATGAATTTGTAGACCTATGGGTACCAGAGCTAATTATGATCATTTCAACTTCAAGCCACTTTAGTTTTGATTTATAGCACTGGAGACACTCTGCAACTTGAGCTACAGTAGCAGTATTTTTTGCAAATGGATGTTAATCCACAGAACCATTATATTCAGTGCTTGGGGTTGATCATCACAGAATTGACAGTCCTAGCAATTGTTAATTAAATCTTTAAATGTGAAATACATCTCATAGCATTCTTAACATTCCTATGCACTTATCTGCTTATTGATTTGTTGTTGATTGATCCACTTAGGTTTATTATTTACATTTTCTCTCATGCTCTTTTAGCTATTGCATATACGCCTATTTTTGTCTGATTTTCTTTTCCATTACATAGCAAATTCCTTGAGAGCAGGGAATATATTGTATTCTGCTCTCCAAATACTTAATAGTGCTCTGCACACAGTTAATGCTCAGTCAATATTAAGGAAGGTCATGATTATAATATCAATCATATTTATTGAGCATTTACCTTGTGTGGAGCACTGTTCTAGGCACTTGGGAGAATATAATATAACTGAGTTGGTAGACATGCTCCCTCCCCAAACGTACCTTACAGCCTAGAAGGGGAGGCAGACATTAAAATAAATTAAGCATCTGTGCAAAGTACGGTGGGTCTGAGATTGGGGTGAATAAAGGGTACAATTCCAAGTATAAGGGTGATACAGAAGGGAGAGGGAGTAGGGGAAATGAGGGATTGTCTGGGAAGGCTTGGAGGGGATGCAATTTTAATAAGGCTTTGAAGATGGGGAGAGTGATTGTCAGTTATGGAGGGGAAGGGAGTTCCAGGCCAGAGGCAGTAATTGGGCAAGGGGCTAGTGGTGTTGGTGGTGATTCTACAGAGACTTTTTCTTTCTTAGTAAAATGGATCACTTGTTAAATATCTCTTGTAATGCCCATTTCTCTGACCCTGCAGCTATTTGTTTCAGGGTTGACTATGGAGTTTTTCCTAATTCCCCATACTGCAGATTCTACTCATCTGAGCTGTCATTCATTATACTCTTCTTGTTTCAGGACTAAAACAATTTTGTCTCTCAGGACAAGTAAAATTGAATCCATGGCTCCTTTCAGAATGATATGTCAGAAATTTCAAATGTTAAAATGTAAAAGTAACATGCCATGAAGGGAACAAAATACTTCTGGATAGTTCTTGGAGTTTAGCATTAGAGGATGAATTGGGTATGTTATGTCCACAGATTATAAAATTAATTAATCCAGGAAGATTAAGAAATTATATTTTATTAATATGAACAACCTCTTGCACATTTCCTCTTCTGGCCTGGAGCACCCTCCCTCTTCACATCCAACAGATGATCACTCTTCCCACCTTCAAAACCTTATTGAAGGCTCAGCTCCTCCAAGAGGCCTTCCCTGACTAAACCCTAATTTCCTCTTCTCCTACTCCCTTCTTTGCCATCCTTTCACTGGATTTTCACACTTTTTTCTGCCGTCCCTCAGTCCTACAACACTTATGTTCATATCTGCAAGTTATGTACTTATATTAATTTCTCTCTCCCCTTTAGACTGTAAGCTCATTGTGGGCAAGGCCCGGGAGGCAGAAAGACTTAGGTTCCAATGCTGGCTCCTCCACTTGTCTGCTGCATGACCTTGGGCAAGTCACTTAACTTCTCTGTGCCTTAGTTACCTAATCTGTAAAATGGGCATTAAGATTGTGAGCCCCATGTTGGACATGGATTTTGCTCATCCTGATTTTCCACTATCTACCCCAGTGCCTGATACATAGTAAATGCTCGACAAATACCATAAAAACAAACAAAATAACGTGATCTTATTTCTTCTTTTTCTTTCACTTTATGCAAGCTCCAGACTTTAATTTCAGTGAACGATGCTGGAGACCTAAACTGAATATTGTAATGAACTAATGACAACCTATAGGTGTCCTGCAGAGCTTACCCATGCAAAAATAACTACCATTAAGAAAAGGTGATTACTTGAGAAAGCTTTTTACAAATCAGATGCCCCTGAATTGGAAGAGAGAAGGGAATTTTTAGTGGGATTCTGGGAGGTGAAGCCAAAATATTTTAACATACATCTTATAATAGAGAACGAGAAGGGGCAGAAGAGAAAGTAACAACTTTGGAAGAGAGAATCTCAGTGTTTAAAGTAGATATACAGATATTCCCTTTGTAGACCAGTGTCCTTTAGTTCTGGGACAGAAAAAAAGGTCCCATTTTGTGACTGCAAATACAGAAACAGGAATTGCCTCCCTCTCTGCTATGTGATTGGTAAGTTGAGCCCTGTGCACTGGAATCCTCTTTTCCAGTTGGCTGTGGAGACTAAGTAGGTGGCTTGCTTTAGTTCAACCCCAGAGAGATGTAGTAACTTGGAAAAGAGAATGGTCTTCTCCCACTCCCCATTTAGTTTCCTTAGACTTAAACACTAGTGGGAGCTTCAAGCCACATTTCTCATTGGTTAAAATTTGTGAGAAACATCAATTCTAGAAAGTGATTTTTCCTTAAGCATTTATCAGATCTTTGATAAGATCAGAAGATTTGGCTCAGGAAATTACTAAGGAAATTACTAAGGAAAGCAACTCCACCACTTGTCTGCTCTGCAACCTTGGGAAAATCCACTAAGTTCTTTTGGCCTCAGTTAACTCATCTGTAGAAGGGGGATTAAGACTGTGAGCTCATGGGGGCCAGGGACTGTGTCCAAATTGATTATGTTGTATTTACCCCAGTACATAGTACAGTGCCTGACACGTAGCAAGTGCTTTACAAATACCATTTAAAAAAATGGCTACCCAGAAAATTCCACCAAGGTGATGAACCTACTTCATGGTGGCATACCTGGCCTGGTCAGAAGCAAAGGTGCTCTGTCCACTCCAATCCCCACTGCCAACAAAGTAAAGCATAGATGCATAGTTGGCCTGGTTCAGTTCAATTTATTCTACACAGCCAGGCTGGAGGATGTAACAAGAGACCTGGATGTAGATGTTTGAATTCACTTCTGCACCAGCGGGAATCTCTTCCAGTTCAACAGACCTCAAGCATCATCTGAAGCTCTAGAGAGAGTCACACAAGAATTACTGTATGTAGAGGATCGTGCCCTGGAAGTCCACCCCCAAGAAAACATGCAGCATAATATAAACCAAAATAACTGAAATGGCCTGGAGTTATGGACTGACAATGATTATGAAGAAAATCAAGGTGATGCATCAGCTTGCAGTGGGGAAATGATACACACAACCCCAATTTACATTGGCAGCATAGATCTAAGCATTGTGAGTTGATTATGAAACACAGATACAGTGGTAGTCAAGAAAATAGAAAACCATATCAAGAAGGCCTGTAGAATGGAAAACTGCAGCATCAGGTTCCAGACCAAAGTTCTGGAACACTGTCAATCTCCTGGCATCAGAACTAGGATCACCTCAACACAGTGGTTCCACAAAGGGTCATTTTGAGCTACAACCCATTTATCTGGCAAAGTCCTGCAAGCTGAGCAGATAAGCTACTGCAGTTTCTCACCACATTTTCACACCACCTCATCCATTGTTTAAAGACTTTATACTATGTTAGTCTCTGGAGAGGGAGGTGGGAAATTCTAGTGAGCCTGGCTTCTACCCCTCTCAGAACAACCTCTCTGTCCCCATCATCCAAAACCTTCCTTCCGGAGCTCCCCTGTTCCTCCTTCCTGTTTCCCAGAGGAACTGTGTCTGCAAGGGTCAAAGGTTATGGAGAGGAATGCCCCTCATGGCCACAACCCTTCACAAGGAACTGGGATAGAGCTGCTTTGGTTTTTCTTCTCTCTCTCTTCTCCCTTCTCTCCATGCCCTGAGAAATTAGATCTGCTGCAGGTTCCACTTTTCATCCTGCTCCTTCTCTATTCCTAGAGTGGCTGCAATGGCCCTGATGGGGGAGTGTGACACTCACATATGATAAGCATAGTGGTACAGTGGGGAGGGAAACTGATTTTTAAGTTTTCGGAAACATTCATCTGAGTCCCATTTTGATTTCCCTTTGTCAGGAGATTGGCAAATCCTCTAACAGAACCTGTGGGGAAGATGATCAGATACAGGAATGCCAAAACAGCCGTAATCCAGTCAAAGGTACCTTAGTCAGTGAGCGCCTGAATTGTGTACCCAGCACTGCTATAGTCATGGGGGTATGTGAGAAGAGTGGACAACAGCAGGCTACCCAAACACCTGCTGAATGGAAAGCTGAAATTGGGAAACCAAGAGCAAGAAGGGGAAACACTTCAAGGACAAGAAAAAGCAGTCCTCAGACAATTTTATGTTCCAGATGAAAAATGGGAGCCAACTATTGAGATAGACCAGCATGTGGTAGTACTGGTAGGAAAGAGCTCTTTATTTATGGTATTTGTTAAGCACATACTATGTGGCAGGCACATTCTAAGCACTGGGAGAGAGACAAACTAGTCAGATTATACATAGTCTATGTCCCACAAGGGGCTCACAATCTTAATCCCCATTTTATAGATGAGGTAACTGAGGCACAGAGAAGTGAAGTGGCTTGCCTAAGGTCACACAGCTGATGAAGGCAGAAATGGGATTAGAACCCAGGTCCTTCTGACTCCCAGGTCTGTGCTCGATCCACTAGCACGGGCTGCTTCTCAGAGAACAAAGACAAGGACATAAATGAGAAAATAACAACAGACAAAGGAAAGCCTTTTTATTTGCAGATTATGGTCAGGACTGTGGGTCTCACATTGGTCTTTTCAGCCCAACTGGCACTCATAGGTCAGTGGTTTCCTCTTCAAACATAAAGGACAACACAGCTTTCTGTCCTCCTTGGGTGTGGAATCCAAAATAATTGTGGTTGAACAATACTCACGGATTATCCTGGGATGATTCACATATCCAAGGAATTGCCTTAAGGTGTAATAGTTTGTCCATTAACAGATGGAGCCCTGAAGGTAAGGGACTTATCCTCTAAAAGCAAAACCACAATTTCTTTGGTGGTCTGAATTGCAGAAGGAAGTGGCAGTAGCTGCAGTTGAGCATTTCTGAGTCACTTCAAGGGTTACCCATTTAGAGGCAAAAGACCCCCTTACTTTTTTTTTAGTGGTTTTGTTAAGCACTTACTATGTGATAAACACTATACTTGATGGAGTTTTTATCAAGTTATTAAGCTGTGTCTGTTTTTTTAAAAGAAAAATTTAATTTTCGTTTTCATGGTATTTGTTAAGTGTTTATACAGGATAATCAGGTTGGAGCACAGGTGCTCACAGACTTAATCCCCATTTTACCGACAAGGTAACTAAGAAATTAAGTGATTTGCTTATGACTGATAGAGCTCCCTTATTTGCCCAAGGTCACACAGCAAACAAGTGGCAGAGCCAGGATAAGAACACAGGTCTTCTGAGTCTTCTGACTCCCACGCTCTTTCCACTAGACACTGCTTGCCACGCTATTATTAAGGTCAAAGGAATCTAGTATAATTAAGGAATTTTTTAATAGAATCAGAAGTGTAATGATAGTGGTTTAGAAGTGCCCTAGTTCATCAATTTGCTTGAGTTTTATTTCTGAAGCACAACACGTTCAGTATTTTGTAGAAAACATTTATAATGTGAATTCCCAAAGGAACAATGACTCCAATGGTAGACGGAGTGGCTATCAGGAACTTACCTGAAACTAAAATCCTTTTTGACATGGTCTTTTTCTCATCTCTACCCAGCCCCTCTTTCCCATAAGCATGTAAGAAGAAACTTTACTGCCCAGAGCAAAACATGAAAATCAGATTATTTTTTTTTCATTTAGCTATGGCCTCCTTTCTTTCACTAAATCATGGAAGAGCTCAAAGAAATAATGATTACTTAATGAAAATGGATTTTTTCAGTGAAACCTTTTACAATTGAACTTCTCTAATTCATTAAAAATGAGTTTTTCATTTTCTGGTTGTCTTAGGCCATCTTTTGTCTTTGCATTCCTCAATTAAGTCCTTACCTCCTTAATTTTTTCCTTGATAAAAGCTCTTGATGCTGAATGGAATCCTGAAAGACTGCAGGTTCACCTGGACTATGGTCTATGCCTGTTCTAACTCTATTGTTTTGTGCTTGCCTGGCTTGCCTTCTTTTGTTTATGGTTAGGAGCTAATTTAGGGCTAATGACCTATATGAAATTCTCTTCTAGATGAAATGAGTTTCTGCACTTAGTGTTCCATGCTACTGGATAAACCTCTGACTAGGTATATAAACCCACCCAACCTTATCCCCCTTTCTGCTCCTGCTTCTGCCTCACCCTCCCTCCAGAAGCAGGGTGTAGCTTTGTGTAGCTTTCTTGAGTTGGCTTAGCATCTGTTTATTGTTATATTGTACTAGCCCAAGCATTTAGTACAGTGCCCTTCACACAGTAAGCACTCAGTATATATGATTGAATGAATGAATGAAGCTGTACCAAGCCCCAGCTTTAGTATTTTCTTTGAACTCTTAAAATTGCATTTACTTAGCAGCTGTAGCAGTGGTTATTTTTATTATCATTTTTATTAGTTATTATTATTATCATCATTTATCACTATCAGGAAGAGGAAGCAGAAAAGCTGCACCAGTGTCAGTTCACAGAGCAGGGAGAATGAAGGGATGGGGGGTGAGGAGGGTGGAATTAAGAGGTGTGGGGAGTGAGAGGCAGGACTTCACATGATAGGAAGAACATCATGAGCAGTGTGCTTCACCCAACAGTGCCATGAGCTTTGCCGTGCCGTTGAGTACCTGCAAATTCGTAGTAGTTGAGATGAAGTCAGATGGCTTGTGGCGCAAACCTGGAGGTACTTTTGAAATAAATCTAGTCTACTTTAATTGGATATCAGAAAGAATAGGTAGTAGTGTCAGGAGAAGATGGAGAGGGTGGAGCGGCAGAAGAGTCAGTCAGAGACCCAATCATGTTTGAGCCTATGAGAAACCTAGTCATGGGGATCCAAGACATACTAGCCTTCTCTTGACCTCCTAGATGCTGAACTTTTCTTGTTCTCCTCCCCCCCACAAGACTTCCCCACCTGGAAATGAGGCTCCAGGTAGGGACATAAAGGTGGGGATCGGCAATAGACTGGGTCCGAACACTCCGCTCCACTTCTGAGACCTGTGGGAGTGAGCCCCGCCAAGAGAGGTGACCCAAAGCAAGACTACTAGGAACACATAATATGCGGAGCCACCCCGATGTGATTCGGTTCATCTGGCCCAGCCCCTCAGCCACCATCTTGGCTGTGCCTATTGAGCTCCCTAAACCTTGTCCTACCCTACCTTGTCCCAAGTTTGGTTTCTTGGGTGAGAGAGGTAACAGTAGTCCTCTTGCCACTCTTCCCCCACTCCTGTCACTGAGGTACGTAGGATCAGAGTTGGGGGGATATTACAGGGAGGAGGAGGGCGACCTCAGTTCTGAGTGGGAGGGACCAAGGGGAAAGAGGAAAGGGATAATGGCCTCTTTCTAGGGGGTTCTGTGCCTTTCTCAACAAGTGCTTCTCTCTAGAGAAGCAGTGTGACCTAGAGGATAGAGCACAGGCCTGGAAGTCAGAAGGGCCTGGGAACTAATCCCGGCTCTGCCGCTCCTCTGCAGTGTGCCCTTGGGTAACTCACTTCACTTTCTGGGTCTCAGTTACCTCTGTGAAACGAGAATTAAGATTGTGAGCTCCATGTGGGACATAGACTGCATTCAACCCAATTAGCATATATCCACTTCAGCACTCAGTACAGTGCCTGGCACCCAGTAAGCACTTAAGAAATACCATTAGAAAAAACCAAACAAACTTGAGGCCGGATGAAGGAGGAAGGACTGGAGAGCTTGGATAGGTACCAGCCTATGATATCATCATGGTATGTTGCATGCTCAGCACAATATGTGTGATGTCATGGGTATTCTGATTCGAAATTGTTTTACTTTCAGCACTGCCGAACCTGTGCAGAAAATCCTTGATATGCAAATAACAGTAAATAAGCTATGTCTTCTTTTTAGTCTACATATTGTCTGTTAGTTTCCAGGAAAAACCTCCTCCATTGAGTTTTTCTCCATGGATAAATCTGTAAGTTGGAACTTTTACTGCTCAATTTCCGTTTAATTATTGAACTATTAATAAAAGTTACCATTAATAAGATGTCAGTTTGTTTTTAAGCCCAGCTGCAAGGTAAGAAAGGGGCATTAGGCATATTTGGAATTTAAAAATTACTTTAGGATATTTTATTGCCAATGCATTCCTTCACATTTCATTAATATAGCTACAAAACCCGATAGCCCAAGGTTACCAAGATAAATGTAAAATCCAGCATCTACTCAGCTGCAAAGAAAGTCACTGTGATTTGTTCATTATGCTCCTGCTTCTTGGACAAACAATACATTTTGATGTCTTCATTTTAATTTGATAGAGAAACCTTTGTGGTTTGCTTCTTCTAGAGACACAGGAGATGCTTTTTAATAGAACTTGGTCGGGGGAATGTGTGTCGGAATGTCAGGCTGTATATCTGCTTGAAGTCATATCGATCTGCCTGCTGTGGGCAATTCTGGGCTTGATGCAGAGAACTCTATTCCGTAAATGGGACTCCTATCTCATGTCATTAGAGAGCACATGGCTTTCAACACTGGGTGAAAGTCACAGGAGGTAGACCTTTCGTTTTCCATAATGCCTTTCCCTTTCATTACACTGATATTGAGCCAGTTTTATGCTGTATCCATGCTGGAGACAATTCAGTTAACTTGGGAATCTGAAGCAGTGCTCTAGAAATGAAAATGCCTGGAAACAGACTTTATCCCTAAGCAAAGATAATCATCATATTATTTCCTTAAGTAACAGGAGCCCAACAGTACGGTTAAAAGCGAGAAATTGCTCCCAACTAATCTCAGGTTCACGAAACTGAATTTTTCAAGCAGTTCCTCTTGGCCTTTCTAAATATTTGGATTAGAGTTTGGTCCAGGAAGTAGCACTTTCCCAGGAGATTGTAGAACTGGGGAACAAAATCAAGCAATGATCTCCTCCAGATTAGACGGATTTGGATCTGGAGTCTGGAGACAATAGATTGAATTCCAACTTCAATCTCAATAACTTTATTGGCATGACATGCTACAAACGGGTTTCCCGAGTTAACACATTAAGTGTCTGTGTCTAGGGACACGTTTTATGTCAAGCAGCTCCATGACCCATTACTGTTTATTTCTGATTAGGTTACAGTTACAGATTGCCCCAGTGAGAGAGGCCCTTGTTTCTTCCCTCATTATATAGCTGTTTCATTCTACCTTTTCTAAAGAGCAGTTTCTCTGGCTTTCATAGTTTGAAGCTAGATGTAGTGAACCTGAAGTAGACAAAATCAATTAAAGTACTTCAGTGGCTGGCAAAAAATAGTCCCGTGAGGAACAGCCAAAGGGATTGTGATTTTTGAGGTGAGAGAAGAGAAGGTTCAGGGGGTGCATAATAAGTAGTTGATGGACTTTGGGTAAACATCTGTTGTCCATTTCCACTGAGGGCAAGAAAAGAGAGAGGTGGATTAAATCACAGAGAATATTTAGGAAGAACCTTCTGATTTTATGGGGTGCAAGACATTTATTGGGTGTCACCCGACCACCCACCTTCCCATATTCCAAGCTGTTTTTCAATATCCCTTCCCTCTCCTGGCCACCTAACAACTCACCAGTCAATCAATCAATCCATCATATTTATTGAGCACTTAGTGAGTGCAGAACTCTGAACTAAGCGCTTGGGAGAATACAATATAACAGTGTAACAGACACATTCCGTGCCCACAGTGAGCTCACGTACTGAACTGTGATCTGTGGTTCAGATTTTTTGTTCTTTCTTTAACCTAAAATCCTAACCTCAGTGGCAGCGCAGACCATACAGTTTAGATATTTATCTGTGCATTCAATGATTTGTTGGGCTCTTTCATCTTGCTGTGTTTGTACTGCTTCCTGTTTTATACTTGTCTCTTTCAGCTTTCACTTTCTGTAAATAGCTCTTGTTCATTTCATCAAGTATACTGTAAGCTCCTTTTTTTAATGGTATTTGTTACCATTGAGCTGGGGTAGATACAAGTTAAATAGGTCAATCAGAGGCCATGTCCTGCTTGGGGCTCACAGTCTAAATAGGGGGGAGAATAGGAGAAAAGAAGCAGAGAAGTTAAGTGACTTGCTCAAGATCACACAACAAGCATTTTGCAGAGCTGGAATTAGAACCCGGGTCTTCTGACTCCCAAGGTAGTGCTCGTCCCACTAGGCAATGCTGCTTCTCCTTGACGACAGAAAATCTTTTGCTACTTTTGTACCTTTCTTAAGCACTTAGTACAATGCTTAGAACAGTAGTGGAGGTGGCCGCCATGGTTGCCATTGATAACGATGATAGAGTCTCTTGTTGGGAATGACCCACAAGCTTTGACTCTGAGAACCTGCATGGAGAAATTGATAATAGTGATTATAGTGGCTTGCACAACACCACTAACTCTCTCAGCCTTGCAAGGCATATTATAGCTGGGACACAGAGCGCAACAAGTGAGAAGGAGAGTAGGGGGCCGGGAACCATTTAGAGCTGAAGTGATCCCAGCATAATGCCGACGTTGGGCCATAGTGCCATAATTCCACAGACAGCTGCTTCGGTATCCACTGTGGTCTTCACGTTCCACACCAGTTAGCTATTTTTCAGGATTTCTGCTAGGCCTATCCAGCTTGAAGAATACCTTTGGTGGGGTTTTTTGGCCAGAAATGTTCAGCAATGGTGGCATAGCTCCATTTGATAGATCTAGGACAGAAACCCAGGTCCTCTGATTCCCAGAGCATGTTTTATTTTTCCACTGGACCAAGAGCAGGACTGCTGCTAAGTTTAGAATGAAAAATTAAAGGAACAAAAAACTTTACCACAGAAAGTAATACAGTTCATAGGGAGTGTGGGACGGGGGCTGGCTGTAATAGGAATAGGAGAGAAAGAGGAAGGAGAAGCACAGGGAGGAGGGAGTGGGAAGAGGGTTGACTCACCTGCAGTGACTGGATGTGACATCGAGGATAGAGTTTATAAATCCTAGACTATGTCAGCCAATAGCATTGCATGTATTTCCATGGTCCGTGCATCGTGGGGATCTCGGAAACTGATATATGCCCGTACAGACCTTCTCAGAGAAAAGGGTTTTCCTGTTACAATCTCTTCCAGCCCTACAGTCAATTTATTCTATGGCTCATTCTTCTCTCATTTAATGGTCTCTGGATAGTAGAGCTGGAAATGTCTTAGCGTTTTATGTATCCATCTAACCCAAGAATGGCTGGATTCATCATCCAATGAGGTTCCTGGAAGGAGAGCGTTCTTCTAACACTCTCTCTCCTAGGTACAGATTTAAAAAGTTGCCTTCCCTAGACAGGGAACCACAATTCCCAGACACCCTACCTCATGCGAGCTAGGGAGTGGGGAGAGAGATTTCACAAGTGGGAGTTGGATCAAGGCCCACTGGGAGATGTAGTGCCAGTCTTTTGTTGGAGTGATGGTACAAGAGACAGCAAATTCCTGGGAGCCAGAGGACCTGGGTTCTAATCCAGCTCCACCATTTGTCTGTTGTGTGACCTTGGGCAAGTCACTTCAATTCTCTGTGCCTCCGTTACCTCATCTCTAAAATGGGGATGAAGACCGTGAGCCCCACGTGATACAGGGACTGTGTCCGTCCTGATTAGCTTGTATCTACCCCAGAACTTAGTACCGTGGTTGGCACATAGTAAGCACTTAAATGCCATAAAAAAAGGCAAAATGTGTTGCCCCCTAAATTGTGCAACTCTAATCCATAAACTAGTTGATTTACATGTATTTCTGTCCCTAAGGACACCATTTTGTTTCAAGGAAGAGCAAAGAGATTGTCAGGGACAGGAGTATCGGTTTCCCAGTGCCATCCACAGAATAGGAGTCTCTGGGAGAAAGTGTGGCAGAGAAACAAACTTTTAGAACTATTCTGGTCATTTGCAAGAAGGGGCAGGTTTCCCACCAATCCACCTGATTGCTGAAATGTTCCATTGGATCACCGACATGCAGATCTGGAAAGTAGTGTAAAGCTGTGTTTTCCCGAATCACAGTCTTGCTTGTGGCTTCTTCATGTGTCCTGCTGAGAGCATGTTTCGGTTTCCTGTGGGGTCTGTCAGAGGAAGGGAAGGAAAGGAGAGAAAAGGGTATTTCAGAGCAGTGATTGAATTAATTGTGGTATTTGTTAAGTGCTTATTTATGCACCAAGCACTGTACTCAGTGCTGGGGTAGATTCTTGAAGTTATTTCTCAGCTACTGTAACTTTAGCATTGGGGTAGATGCGATAAAACATGCCCAGGCACTATAGTATTGTAACACCAATGACTGAGGGAGCCCAGGGAAATCATGGGGGTGACTGGAAAATTGTTTTGTCGTAAAGCCAACCAGGTGACCAGAGATGAATTTTTAATGGTATTTGTTAAGCACTTTTCATGTGAAACACTGTTTTAAGCACTGGGGTAAATACCGTGAATTAGGTTGGACACAGTCCTACCCCACATGGGCCTCACAGTCCAAGTAATTTATGGAAATTGTTAAGTGCTTACTATGTGCTATACTAAACGCTGGGGTAGATACAAGCAAATCAGTTTGGACACAGTCCCTGTCCCACGTGGGGCTCACAGTCTCGATCCCCATTTTACAGATGAGGTAACTGAGGCACAGAGACGTGAAGTGACTTGCTCAAGGCCACGCAGCAGATGAGTGGTCGAGCTGAGCTTAGAATCCATGACCTTCTGACTTCCGGGCCTGAGCTCTATCCACTACATAAGTAGAAAGGAAAACAGGAGAACCAAGACACAGAGAAGTTAAGTGACTTGCCCAACATCACACAGCAAGCAATTGACAGAGCTGGGATTAGGTCCCAGGACCATGCTCTTTCCACTAGGCTGTGGTGCTCCTCCAGGGTTGTAGCTGGGTCATGTTATATGTTTGGCTTCTGAGGCTCCAAGTGCTCCCTAGGAGATCTTTCCAGAACGGAAGGGAAGCTGGGGTCCATGTTGTACTCTAGCAGAATGGATTGTAGAGGTGTCCAGGTGTTCTCTCCCTTTTGGCTCTGCGGTAAGTGAGAAGAGGTCTTCAGTGAAAGGAAGGCTGTTGGAGAAAAGTTTTACCTTCTTCCATGAGTTGCCCGTCATTTTCCCATTGATGTATATTTGAATGAGAATCTTGCCTATAGACCTTCAAAGCAGCTACCAAGAGCCAGTTGGGAATCTGAGGTATTTTTAAAAGTGAGGGGAGATAACAGCAATTTGAGGATGGTAGCATTTTCTCTGGAAGGAGAGTTAGAGATGCCTGTGCAGCCAGTATATCATCTCATTCATAATAATAATAATGATAATGATGGCATTCGTTAAGCACTTACTACTATGTGCAAAGCTGTGTTCTAAGTCCTGGGGAGGATACAAGGTGTTCCGGTTTTCCCATGTGGGGCTCACAGTCTTAATCCCCACTTTACAGATGAGGTAACTGAGGCACAGAGAAGTTAAGTGACTTGCCCAGAGTCACATAGCTGACAAGTGGCTGAGCAAAGATTTGAACCCATGACCTTCGACTCCCCAGCCCATGCTCTTTCCACTGAGCCATGTTGCTTCTCTGATCACAAAACTCAGATTGCAACACCTCATCCCCCAAATCCTCAACCAAATATTCACTGAAAGACATAATTCTGCTTATTGTTAAAATCAAATGTCAACCTAAGTATAGTGGCTACTTTTACTCTATTGGAATTTTAAATACATTTCATTTTATAATGCCAGGGAATGAAACCAACCTTCAAATCATTATCTAGGATAGGATGTTTCTTGGAGACCAAGAAGGAAAATTAGAAACAGAACAGGCCCAGGGGAACAGGACAAGTCAGGTTCAAAGGTGAAGGAAACAACCAGGCTTTTGTGCAGAATTTCAGGCAGTGCGTTTCTTAGAGTCACGGATTCGATCCCTGACTAATCCACTTGCTTTGCTTGCCTTTTCTACTCGCTTTTGGAAAAGAAGCAACCGAAAGCATTAATAATCATTATGGCACAGTTTCACAGCATATAGGCCATTAGCTAATCTGCGGTAAAATATTTGTTAGATAAATTTTGTTTCGTAACCACTCTGTGAGGTGATTATTTATTCATCCCCGATACCTTCATTTTCAAGGGGGGCTTGAGAGCCATTGTAAAAATGAAATGTTGCTGGTGTCGCAGCTCAATTTGTTGTGGCTCCGATTCTCTGTATCTGAGGATTATGAGTTTGAGACAGCAGATGTCTGAGTCTTGGAGTAGAACAGGCACGATTGTCCACTGCCCTGTGCAAGGATAACTGCCTCTCTCCAAGAAGCGAGGAGTAAAGAGTCATTCAGAGGTCCTCTCCCCACGAGCTCCCTAATGAGCTCCAGGATCCGGTGCAGGCCGGCCTCATATAAATGCATTAAGCCTTCGCCGATGTAGAAATCCACAACACAGAATAATGCTTTAGAGGAAATTAAGCCAGCGATAGATTTCCTAGAGACGTCATGAAAATGTGCGCATCTCATGTGAAATATGAAAAAAAAAATCGAACCCTGCCGTGGCAAGTGCCAAAATTAAATGATGCTCTAAAATGAATGGCAACAAGGGGTATTTCTACCTTGTTAACATATAGTCTGTTAAAGTGATATCATATGAAGCCTATTTCCAGGAGAAACTGTATTTCTTATTAATGGGTTTATGAAACTCATTGGACTCTGCACTGATTGCTCTCTCGTCAGTAGAAAAAAAGTTAGGTCAGGAGAAAAAAACAAAAATTTCAATTACATTTACAGCAGCAGCTGAAGGGGAACAAAATCAATGAAAGGAGCATACTTATTAGAGACCTGCAGTTGCCATAAAACTGAAACTAAATCACAGTGACAGTGTCTCAACTTCAGATAAATTGCTTTGAATTCAGAATGGGAGCCCGGAGAAATAATGGAAATGATATTGCAGCTGGAAAAAAGGGATAGAACTTTTTATATCCGTTGCTTCTCCGGATCTTGTAGATATTGTAGGGATCAAACACTGATTTGTTATCTGTATTATTATTTTTTTTTGTAGAGGGACTCCTATTGTTTTTCCAGCAGATAATGCAGCTTTGTGAATTTCTCTGGCATCCAAAGGAAAGAGAATTATGTTGTTCAGAGGGATGAGACATTTCTTGCTGGTAACCACAACCAAGGTGACCCTCAGCAAAACACCAGCTCCTGCTAAAGGGAAGAAGGAAGAGTGAGGACTCGGTAAGGACCAGCACTTTTTATTCTTTCCTACAGTGTCTGAAATCAGTAAGTCTATGGCTTATTTTCTGGGAGGACATTTGAACCACCACTCTGGTACCAAGTAGTTGTATTTTTTCTCTCTTTGCTGCTCTTCACTGGCTTTCAGGGGATTCTATGTTTTGGTAAATTCACTCAATGATTATACTGCTTTGCCTGAAAATGCTGACCTCTGCCTTTCTCAAACCCATCCAAGGTGTCCCCATAAAGGACCATGAGTCTCTGATGGTGGGTCGCCTAGGTGGTGGTGATTTGCATTCTATCATCTCTGGGAAGAGGTGAACTTTGATGGTGGTGGCGGCTTCCCTGGACTTGAGGGTAAGATTATTGTTCCCTCTCAGGGAATAGTCAATCCAGGGAAAATCTCCAGGAGATATGCCAAGGAAAGAGGAAAGAAACTGTCCTCCTTCCCGCCTTCCCTGCCTCCCTCCTTCACTGTCTCTCCTGAGTTCACACCCAGGTATGAGGGGGAACAAGTGGTCTGCTCCTCTGAGTGACACACAGAATGCAGAGCTGAAAGATATCCAGGGACATCATTGATCTAGGCCCCTGCCAAAAGTACCAAAAAATGAAGAAGCTACAATATCTCTTGGTAGGTTGTTCGACTGTTTCCTTACCTGATAGACAAAACATTCCAAACAAAATCTCCCTTGCTTTAATTTTAGCCCATTTCCTCTTGTTGGATCCAGCATCCTCTACAAACCCTTCATTAACTTAAAGACAGTTCCAGACACCCCTTTAGTCTTCTCTTTGCCCAGCTGAATAAGCCAAATTCTTTCTAGAACCCATTTTCCATCCCTTTAATTGTTCCGCCACTCTTCTCCAGGCATTCTGCAATTTCTCCCATCCTATTTAAACTGCAGTGACCAAAACTGAACTCAATACTCCAATAAGGTTTGAACCAGGACAGTAGTGAAGTGGAAGGATAGCTTCCACCTCTTCTTTAATGTCTTCCTCTCCTTGATGCATTCCACTAGCACGTTAACTTGTAAAGTAATGGCCCCACATTGCTGACTCAGGTTCAGGTTCTGGGTCAACTGTCGCCTCCAGATCACTCGCACCCAATCTTTCCCTATCTGGTATTTGTGACATTTCTATTTTCTCTACCTGGTTATACTGTTTTGCTCTTGTCTCTTGCGGTGAACAATGTTTTTCCTAAATTAACCCTGGAGACTTACAAATTAGTTTATGTTTTTGCAAAACATCATGGGTCAGAAATAAAGAATGAGAGCCTCCTCTTTGGAATTAGCAATTGGAAGGGCATATGTGTAGCACTGATAGGTTCAGAGCAATCTCCTTAATTGAACTGCTTCACTAGCTGGCACAGTACTTGGAGAAGCAGCATGGCATAGTGGATAGAGCACGGGCCTGGGAGTCAGAAGGTCATGGGTTCTAATCCCAACTCTGCCACCTGTCTGCTGTGTGACCTTGGGCAAGTAACTTTACTTCTTTGTGCCTCAGTTACCTCATCTGTGAAATGGGGATTGAGACTGTGAGCCCCATGTGGGACAGGGACTGTGTCCAACATGATTTGCTTGTATCTACCCCAGCGTTTA
Source organism: Ornithorhynchus anatinus (assembly GCF_004115215.2). Taxonomy (NCBI): domain Eukaryota; kingdom Metazoa; phylum Chordata; class Mammalia; order Monotremata; family Ornithorhynchidae; genus Ornithorhynchus; species Ornithorhynchus anatinus. The sequence continues at coordinate 27,362,282 of NC_041753.1, read as the reverse complement.
GTACATTGCCTGGCATGTAGTAAATGCTTAACAAATACCACAATTATTATTATTATTGTTATTATTTTTACTAACCTGATAGTCTTCCTACCTCTCCAGTTGCTCCTTTGCAGTTTTGCTTGTCAGCTCATCTGCTGCCTCTCCTCCTGTTCTGGATCCAACTACTCTTCTTCCTCAATGCACACTCTCTCAGGGAGGTCATCTACTCACATGGCTTCAGCTATTACCCCTATATGGGTGCCTCACAAATCTATTTCTCTATCCCTGACCTGGCATCTGATTTGCAATCCTGTATGTGGATCACACATCTGAATATTCACTCAGCCCACACCTCTCCTCTTCTCAAAATTCTCCACTTGCTTTTTGTGTCACTTGCATCAAGCAAAAATTCATCAGAATTGCTTTCAAGACTCTTCACCATCTGCCCCCACCCTTACTTCTCTGTTCCCTTCATCAGATAATCAATCAATCAATCAATCTTTGGTATTTATTAAGCAGTTACTGTGTGCCAAGCACTTGAATACTAAGCTCTTGGGTGAGTACAGAATAGTAGTTAGATGTAATCCCTATCTTTAAAGATGCTGCAGTCTCCCTTCTAGCTGTTTCTTGCTCTCAACTCCCTCACTTATGCTGTTCCCTTGATTTGGAACTCTCCCTCCCCTCATCAGACAGATCTCATCTCTCTCCACAGTCAACACTCTCTCAAAATCCCACCTCCTCCAAAATGCCTTCCTTGAATAATTTCCCAGGACCCTGAACTCTATCATCTTTTCCAGCCAATTCTAGAATTTAGGCACTTATTTATATCCTTCTCAGCATACCTGTATATATGTCAGCTCATTTATTGAGTTGTATATATTTTTATGCTTGTGTTCTCTATTACCTGTGAACTCTTTGTGAACAGGGAATTTGTCACTGCTTTATTCTGTACTAACTGAGCACCTAATACAGTGACTGCTCAATAAATGCTACTACCACTATTACCTTAGTAAAATTCCACTTCTATTTTCTGACAACTGATTCTATCCATTAGATCTGGAATTGAAATCAATCTATTTGCAGTATACAGCAAAAGTGATCATACCTGGCCTCCCATTCTCCAGAAAACCCAGTTAGCCTGACTGTTTGGAAAGGGGTGGGGTGGTTACGTATGTGTGGTAGGGAAAGTGTATCAGAGCTTTCATGCAGTTTCAATCTTTTTCGATACTATGTTGATGATGATGATTCTATTTGTTAAGCTCTATGTGCCAAGCACTGTTCTAAGCACTGGGATAGATACAAGGTTATCAGGCTGTCCCACGTGGGGCTCACAGCCTTAATCCCCATTTTACAGATGAGGTAACTGAGGCATAGAGAAGTTAAGTGACCTGCCCAAAGTCACACAGCTGACAAGTGGCAGAGCTGGGATTAGAACCCACGACCTCTGACTCCCAAGCCCTTGCTCTTTCCACTAAGCCATGCTGATAAGGTAACAGTGTGGGAAGAGTACATACAGTAATAGATAACTGACCTACTGTAGGGTCAGTGTGTGCACAAAGCAAAATGGAGTCCAAAATTGTACTGTAGAGCTCAGCAATACTTTAAAAAGGACATAGCATCTTGACTTCAATCAGTAGTCTTCATTGAGTGTTTTCTGTATGTAGAGTGCTATAGTACCTCCAGATAAAGTATAGAGTAATTCAGTATCTGAAGTACTATCATATTCATTTTTTTAAGGGTATGTGTTAAGCACTTACTGTGTGCCAGGCACTGTACTAAGCGCTGGGATAGATATAAACTAAGCAGGGTGGACACAGTCCCTGTACCACATGGGGTTCACAGTGTTAATCCCCATTTTACAGATGAGGTAACTGAGGCAAAGGGAAATTACATGACTAAGTCACACAGTGTCAGGGCTGGGATTCAAATGCTGCTCCTCTGACTCCCAGGCCCCTACTCCTTCCACTAGGCCATGCTGCTTGATATGTCATTTTTTAAATTCTCAGATGTAATAAATGTAGTGGTATTTCAATAAAAATCAAATAATAACTCAATTTTCTAGCCTGTCCACATATCCACAGTTGGTCACTTTCGTGTTCTTTCAAAATGGATGGAATTTTAGTGCATTCTACCTGGTTTATAGCAGTATAGCATTTGTGAAAGTTCCTGATCTTTGTCTTCATTCAATAAAGGACTACAGAATATTTTACAAGAGGATATTCTAAGGAAGGATGGACTTTTGGATATATGTTCATGATAAGACACCTTTCCTCAGGGCTTCTTTCACTCTTTATAGTATTAGAATTGCTTGTACTAAGGCCCAGTCAAAACCAGTTTCTAAAACCTTTAATTAAGTCTTCAGCCCTGGGAGGCGCCCCCAAAATTTAGGATTTGTTCCTGATACGGTGGCTCGGAGAAAGAGAATTGCAAATAAAATGCCTCTGTCTTGTCTTCTGACTTCCTGTCCAGTCATTCTTTGTGTATGCTTTATTAGTGAAAAAAGAACTGGTTGAGGGAAGAAACTAGTAGAGAAGCAACATGGCCTACTGGATAGAGCACGGGCCTGGGAGTCAGAAGGTCATGAGTTCTAATCCCGGCTCTGTGACTTCTCTGCTGTGTGACCTTGGGCAAGTCACTTCACATCTCTGTGCTTCAGTTCCCTCATCTGTAAAATGAGGATTAAAACTGTGAGCTCCATGTGGGACATGGACTGTGTCCGACCCGATTACCTTGTCTCTTCCCCAGTGCTTAGTACAGTGCTTGGAGCGCAGTAAGCTCTTAACAAATACAACAATAATTATTATTATTAATATGTTCACTGGAGAAAAAGAACTAGCTGATAAGAAATCTCTTTGCAAAAAACAGCTCAGATGCTACTATAAAGTTCATCCCCTTTTCTGTAAGGAATATGCATTCCTAGATTATTTTAATACATTTCTCCATCACAAAATGGTGAGTGAGAGATTTCTGATTTTTGTGCCTGGCTAACACTGGGTAAGTCATACACTGAGTTGGGCAGCAGTGAATATGAAAAATGTCATTAATGCAGATGCCAATTGTAAGCAATTTCTGAGCATAAATATTGTATTGTTTCCCTTATCAAATGGAAATTCAAATGATAGATGCACAGATTCCTAACTTGGAATCTGGTTAGAGTCAGATAACTCATGAAGTGGAGGGCGTGTGAGACTATAAACATTTGTTATCAGCTTATTGTAAAAATGGGCCAATTGCGAATTACTGGTGACTCAGAAAAACCTGTTGCTTACCTAAACTTAATCTATTGCAGTGACTGCACATTCAAAAATAATTTCTTTAGAATGACAGCAATTTTGGTTCTTTCTGGATCATCGTTGAGACTGGGTTTTGTGCTCTGGTCTTCTCTATGTTGGCACATAGTAAGCATTTAACAAATACCTTAATTTTTGTTGTTGCTATTGTTGGTCTAGCATCACAGTCCATTAAGAAGAAAACAATTAGTTCTCTCTGTGGTTAATTTTACAATTCCCCTAGATACTTGATATGATTTAATCTAAAGTCATCCATGAGTAAATGTGCATTTTTAGTCTCAAAAGAATCAGATCGATGTGAACTCTAAAAACTCACCTGAAGATTTGCTCTCCCTAAATTGTATTCCCTAGACGAATTTACTTGAATTTATATATTGGCAGAATGTTTGCTTTGAAAGGACTTGAGTTTTTCCAGAATTGCTAAGAGCATATTCACTTAAAGTTCCCCAAGAGAAGTCTCTTCTTGACACAAATCCCAAACCAAGAGTCCCAAATTTTTCTTGTTAACTCATCTTCCCTGGAGATAACCTTCCAATTTATTTTCCATCTGGAAGACAATGTGGAAATGTCATTCACAGAAATGTATTCTCATCACCCATATCAGAGTTTGGGGATGGATTTCAGGAAGGGAATAATGGATTACAAAAGGATGAGAAAGCCTGAGCTAGATCCTCTTGAAAATTAGAACAAAACCAGGGAGAAGGACTCTGACCTGTATTAGAATTAGCATCCTCTCCTCTATGATTCTCAGTTGCCCCAGTGCCTTCCATCTTTGTCATATCTCAGTTGTCTCCTTGGGCCATATTGTAATTGGGAGTTCCTTTTTAGGGAGTCTGGATGATTCAGCTGGTGCTTAGTGCTAGGGGTCTTTCCAGCTAAAGGTTTTGTCTGGAACCAGTGTTCTCTGGACTTCCTACTGATTTGCCATTCCAGGGAGTGATCTTAACTCAACCCAACTCTCTCCTTGAATACACAAAACTTAGACTTCAGCTACACTAGACTGCTCCTTCAAATGGTTCTTTGATTTGAGTCTCATGGAGCTCTAGGAAAGCATTTTTTCCTCAGATGGCTTTTTTTGTAAATCATTTCCCCTCTGGCGTGCCAACCTTCTTCCTGAGTATGAGCAAGTGTCCTGTCGAGTGGGAGGAGATGCAAGCCAGACTATTTTTTTTTCGCTTGTTAATGTTTTTTTGTATACATCTGCCCCAAGGCTTTTGTGAGGGGTGTGTTTCCATAAATAAATAAATATAGGACTGGAGTTTGTTTTTTGTGGTAGTAGCTTGAGCAGGAGGCTTTTTTGTGTTTGTTTAAAACCCTGCATGTGTTTTCCCTCAGCTATACATTTGAACTCCTAACAATGTACCCTTTTTAGGGGTGGGGGTCGGATGGTTCAATCCTTCTGTGAAAGACTTTTGTTCTTTTTAGTCTGTTTAGATGTGGGATCTGGTGTTCTGACATTTCACTGCCTCTGATTCAAGGCTCTGCTCTGGTAAAGAACTCCAATTGATTGATGGTTTCAAAGATAGATGGTTGGGATGGTCCGTTTTCATGTAAGAAGAGCAACCTTTGAAAGATGGCAGCTGCCATAATACAAGTGATTGTCGGAGAGAAACTTTACACAAAGTTATACTTTATATGGGCAATTTTGGAAACAAATGGTGCTTGTGTTTATGACTATGTGTGGCCCTGCTCAAATAGTTCCCAAACTGTAGTCACAGATACAACTGCAGGCCTTAGTTTGCTGCTCAATCTATTCATTTCTTGTGCTAACCAAATTTGGGTTTAAGGAAAGCACCAAAGAGGTTTTGTATATTTTTCTTGTCAAATATTTTCCTTGTTTTATGTTAACAGAGACACAGAGAAGTGAAGTGACTTCCCCAAGGTCACACAGCACGTAAGTAGAAGACCCGGGATTAGAGCCCATGTCCTCTGACACCCAGGCCCATGGTCTTTCCACTAGGTCACGCTGCTTCTCCTCAGCCTCCCTTAATGGGTGAGCATAAACCTCATCTATAACCTCCCATGGAGGCCTGCTGTTCAAAAGCCACCGAGGTCCTCAGGCATGGATTAGGCCTGAAACTTTAATTTACCCATTTGTTAGCTCCAGGGGATATCTTAGAAGCTTCAGTGGATGAGAACTTGTTTGTGTCTAATCCCAGCTTGTTGTGTAGTGCAGAGGACACTAGTATTGTGCTCTGCCCACACTAAGGACTCAATAAATGTCATCGATTAATTGATAGTACTCTACATTCCACACTACCCCTGGTTTACCATCTTATCCTAGTGTCTTCCTATGAACTCTAGCTCTCCAAGCATAAACTCAGCTTGGTGAGAACTGGATCACTCTGATCTACTGAACAGGCTTCTTTTGCTTTTCCCCTTTTTAAAGGCTGTCTTTCTAGGAAAAAAAAATGGGCTTGGCATTAGGGTACCTCTCGATATCCTAGGATGAAAATGTTTGACAGCCACTGAGATAGGATACATTTTAATCTGCTTTTTGAAATCCATTCCTCACGCCTTGTGTAGAGGGCACAAGGCTTGATTAAAGTTCAAGGGTTGTGTATCTAGAAAAGTGTACTATTAACTGGCAAAAACATCTGGATCTGGATGGGATATTCACTGGGAAAATTGATGGAGGAGCTAGTTTGACCAGTAGACGGCTGTTATACGAACCTTGATGCTGACTCTATCAATCTGGCAATAAGACGACAACCTTATTTCCAATGCGACGGGAACTATTTGAGGTCATGCCATCCACTAGGAAACCTGACGATGAAATATACGTGGAAAGAAAAGGTGAGAGACCCAGGTGTAAATTTGTTGGGAATCTGGGAACAACTCCATTTGTTGAATGGCCTCTAAATAGAGAATTTAGATGCTAAAACCCTAAGACAATAAGAAAGCATTGATCAGAGACAATCCTGCTAAATGGACAAAAACCAATCCACGGATGGATCCAACACTGAACTCCTCGTCTTCCTACTCAAACTCTGTCTTCCCCATGACTATTCTATCACTGTAAATGCCACCACCATCCTCCCCATCACACAAACGCGTAACCTTGGCAGTATCTTTGACTCATCTCTCTCATTCAACGCACACGTTCAATCTGTCATGAAATCTTGTCAGTTCTACCTCTCCAACATCTCCAGAATCCACCCTTTTCTCTCCATCCAATGTGCTGCAATGCTGATCTAAGTACTTATCATTTCCAGCATCAGTCTCCTTGCTGAGCTCTCTACCTCCTGTCTCCCCCCTTTCCAGTTCATACTTCACTCTGCTGCCTGGATCCCTTTTCTGAAAATCCAATGAGTCCATATCTTCCCGCTCCTTGAAAAACCTCCAGTGCTTGCCCATCCACTTCCATATCAAAAGGAAACTTCTTGCCATAGGTTTTAAGACCCTCAAACAGCTCTCTCCTTCTTACCTACCTCACTGATCTACTTCAACCCAATCTGCACACTCCATTCCTTTAACGCCAACCTACTCTCTGTACCTCGATTTCTCCATACCTCTGATGCCCCCTTGCCCACGTCCTTCCTCTGGCCTAGAACTCCCTCCCCATTCATATCTGACAGACCACCACTCTCCCCACCTCAGTGACTGCACCCTCATTTCCCCTATCCACACTCCCATCTCTGTCAACTATGCTCTTGTCTGTTTTTTTTTTTAATATTTGTTAAGCACTTACTACATGTCAAGCCCTGCAGTGAGCACTGGGGTAGATATGAGACAATTGGGTTGGGCACAGTCCCTATCCCACATAGGGCTCACTGTCTTAATCTGTACCCCTTAAGCACTTTGATACTCACTTCAGCCCCACGGAATGTATGTATGTATTCTTGCACACTATTTAATTTCCCCTATTTGTAATTTATTTTAATGTGTGTCTCCCCCGTAGACTGTAAGGTCCTTGTGGGTAGGAATCATGTCTACCAACTCTATTGCACTGTACTTTCCCAAGTGCTTAGTACAGGGCTATGCATAGAGTAAGTGCTCAATAAATACCATTGATCGATCGATTGATTGATTGTTAACTCTTATTAGAGACTAAGCTTCTTGAGAGGAGGCACCATGTCTTCTACTGCTATTATATGTTGCCAAATGCATTGTACAGCATATAGAAGGCTCTCAGTAGTAGTTTTGTTATTTATTGAGTGGCCACTGAGTATACCAAGACATGAAAACTTCTGTTGTGTTGTACTAGCCGAAGTGCTTAGGGCTGTGCTCTGCACACAGTAAGCACTCAATAAATAAGATTGGTTGATGAAAAAGCAATCATTGACAGATATTTGGGGAGTGTTGTTCTGCATGCTGTATCCATGCATAGCACTGAATTTAGGAAAAGCAGAGAAGGACCACAAATTTCCATGATTTGTTTCCTGGGGATTCTTGGTGAACCGACCCTCTGCAGAAAAGCTCTCTGAGAATTTGGATTATATTTAGAAGCAAACCATTGAGTTTGTTGCCCAGGGATTTTGCAGTTCAACTCTCCCCTAATGATAATAACAATAATAATAATAATAATGGTATTTGTTAAGCATTTACTATGTGCTAAGCACTATTCTAAGAACTGGGATAGATACAAGATAATCAGGTTGTCCCATGTGGGGCTCACAGTCATAACTCCCATTTTACAGATGAGGTAACTGAGGCCCAGAGAAGTGAAGTAGCTTGCCCAAAGTCACACAGACGACAAGTGGCAGAGCTGGGATTAGAACCCATGACCCCTGACTCCCAAATTAATGATTTTCTTAACCCAGTGGGGAAGGAGTTCAGGGTGGAGAGTACCAATTGCATTGCTTTTTCTCCCAAGGGTAATTTGGGTGTTTGAATTTATCTCCAGAAAAATGAAAAATACTAAGGGTTGGGAATGAGTCCAAGTAATGCCCTTGTTTCTCTGCAGTCAAACCAGCTGGAAGCTGGGTGTTAGTTTGGGCCAGCCCTTGACTTCATTACTGCAGGGGAGACCAGGCACTCTTGGATCTCATTTACACAATTTGGAGACTCCCCTTAAGCATCCTCCAGGGTCAATCAATAAATCCATCAGTGGTATTTATTGAGTGCTTACCGTGTAAGTTCATCTCTAGACTGTAAGCTCATGTGGGCAGGGAATGAGTCTATTTATTGTTATACTGTGCTCTCTCAAGCACTTATTACAGTGCTCTGCACAGAATATGTGCTTAATAAATATGACTGAATAATGATAATAGTATTTGTTGAGCACTTGCTATGTGCCAGACACCGTGGCACTGGCACTGGAGTGGATACAAGGTAAGAGAAGCAGCTTGGCTCAGTGGAAAGAGCCTGGGCTTTGGAGTCAGAGGTCGTGGGTTCTAATCCCTGCCCTGATGCTTGCCAGCTGTGTGACTTGGGGCAAGTCACTTAACTTCTCTGTGCCTGTTACCTCATCTGTAGAATGGAGATTAAAACTGTGAGCCCCACGTGGGACAACCTGATCACCTTGTATCCCCCAGCACTTAGAACAGTGCTTTGCACATAGTAAGCACTTAACAAATACCACCATTTATTTATTTTTATAGTGTTGGACACAGTCCCTGTCCCAGGTAGGGCTCACAGTCTCAATCCCCATTTTACAGATGAGGTAACTGAGGCCCAGAGAAGTGAAGTGTCTTTACCGAGGTCACACAGCAGACAAGTGGAGGAGCAAGGATTAAAACCCATGACCTCTGACTTTCAGGCTCATGCTCTATCCATTACACCATGCTGCTGAATGAGTCTGCAGAGCACCCGACTAAACACCTGGGGGAGTACAGCACAACAGAGTTGGTAGATAAGCTCCTTACCCACTAGGAGTTTAGTCTAGATGGGGGGGTTAGGCATTAAAAATAAATTATGGATATGTTAATAAGTGCTGTGGAGCTGAGGGTGGGGTGAATATCAAGTGCTTAAAGGGTACAGATCCAAGCGCATGAAGATTATGATCCAGAAATGCCATGTCTCCCCCACTTTTTTTGACAATCATGAAATTGCTGATTCTAGGTCATTTACTTATTTTGTTCAGAAATCAACTGTGATGCCACTCCAAATTGAAAATCTGGGATTGCCCCCACCAAACCAGGATATGAGGCTGGTCACCTTATACTTTGTACACAAAGTTGACACTAGTGAGTGACAGTGTATCCATGTGTTCAGCTATGCTAATAACTGATAGTCCCTTCTGTACTGTGCACATGTATGGATTCTCTCTTCTATTTCACTTACTGTTTGCAAATCTCCCTCTGATATAATGCAGGATCTCCTATCTGTTTGTCTTTACTGCTACTTAGATTAGATTCCCCCCCTTTTATGAAGCCACTCTGAGTATCATACTCAAAGATAGTTTGGGAAATAGGTGAATGCCCATTTTGGAGGTGCCTGATGCTTACTGAGGTGTCAGAGACATTCTGTTCTGTGACAAAAGAGTGCACCTGTTTTCTCTAGTGGCTGTCTCACAATATGCACCACTTGAAAGGAGGGTGACGGGATGTGAGAGTGTGGAAGGCTCAGTACAAACCATCACCACTCTGGCACACAAAAACTCAACCATTCGTCCTGCTATTAATGACATGGCTTTCCCCTCTTGGCCACTGATATCTGATAAATGTTCATCCCAAATGCCACAAGGCCAGAAAATACATGGTTGGAGTAGTAATTCGATTTATCCATTGTGTTTACCATGTGCTGAACACTGTACTAGGCCCTGGGAAAGAATAGGTGGGAATTAGGCTAATGATCTAAAAAGAAAAAGGGGGAGAGAGGTCTGGCAACAGACACATAAAGAGAGATGAAGCAAAATGCTAAGACAAAAGCATGCAGCATGCAGATTCAGCACAGGGTAGTGGATAGAGCATGGGCCTGGGAGTCAGAAGGTCATGGGTTCTAATTCTGGTTTGGCCGCTTGTCTGCTGTGTGACCTTGTTCAAGTCATTTCACTTCTCTGGGCCTCAGTTACCTCATCTGTAAAATGGGGATTGAGACTGTGAGCCCCACATAATAATAATAATGTTGGTATTTGTTAAGCTCTTACTATATGCCAAGCACTGTTCGAAGCCCTGGGGTAGATACAAGGGAATTAGGTTGTCCCACATGGGGCTCACAGTCTTCATCCCCATTTTACAGATGAGGTAACTGAGGCACAGAGAAGTTAAGTGACTTGCCCAAGGTCACACAGCTGACAAGTGGCATAGCTGGGATTAGAACCCACGACTTCTGACTCCCAAGCCCGGGCTCTTTCCATTGAGCCATGCTGCCCACATGGGACAGGAACTGTGTCTAACCCGATTTGCTTGTATCAACCCCAGTGCTTAGTATACTGCTTGGCATATAGTTAAGTACTTAACAAATACCATTATTATTATTATTATTATTACATGGAGAGAAAAAACAAAGATATGTAGGATACAGTGGCTAGAGAAGCAGAATTTCAGGCAGAATTTCCAGGGCAAGAGGGTGCAAGAGATTCTCAGTTGCTATGAATTACAATTTCACCTTTAATGGTGTCATCTTCAAAACACAGGGTAACGCAATTTGCTTGTAAACAATTTAAAGGCTGGAACTCTTACCCTCATGCATGTCTTTTAGTCCCATAGGCCCTTAGGGTGCTCAATAAATTTGATTGAAGTTAGGGTTGTGCTTCTCAGTTTACCAGGAGAGAATAGTTGTGATAGCAAGAGGCAGGATCAAGCTGCAGCATGGTTTTAGATGAAGCTCACCTTTCACGCTGGACTTAAAGAAGCTCAATTTCTTAGGGTTTAAAGAAATAAATCCTTGAATCTATTTAAAATGCTGCTGGTGTTTGTCAACCTGTTTTCAATCTCATCTAATCAACTTTTGGGAGGAAAGCAGTTGCACTTATCTCTGAAAAAAAATTTCTCAATCAGCACCTACCCCGCCCAAAGAGGGTTCAGAGCCTTAAAAGGTAGGACCATTTTGCAAGTTTTTCCTTTCCTCCAAACACTGGTACATAACTTGTCACTAGATTTTGATTTACTGGTGAGGGGAGAGTTATAGAATGCTTCATCTTGGAATCCCGTTTGGAGTTGTAGTCTGGCACTGGGACCAGTGGTAAAATAAATTCTGATAAATACAACTGAGGATTGGATAATACTAGAGTCTAATCCTACCTTACTGTTTAAAACTGGTTACAGCTCCATTAGCTTCATCAGAGCCTTCTTGAGGTTTTGAACTACAGATTAGCATTTCCAAGGATTTGTCTCAACTGGTTTCGAGATTCTAAAAGAGGATCTTATTTGTGTTGACTCAGCAGTATCCATCCACCAAAGCCATGACCCTCTCCTGAGATATTTTGAAAAAAAACAATATAAATTACCTCTGTAAGTGGATAAGGGCAGATCCATTACTTAATCCATCAAGGTTTCCTCTTCAAATTGTAGGCTGTGAATAACAGAATATAGGAATAATCATTTCCCCTCACCCCATTTAAAAGAAAACCATGAAAAAGGAAAACTAGACACAATCAAAAAAGCACATCACCCAATTCAAATGGATTTCTTGGCCGTACCTTCATCATCATGATTCCCTCAGTAAATTCACCCATCTATATAAATCCCTCTGCCAAACTTGGAATTCCTTAGTTGATGCTTGGAAAGGTTCTGCTAACAAGAATATCGGGAGCAAAGTGAATGTATTCGAGCTGATTTGTTAACCGGAAACAAGGGGACAAGAGGATGAGCATTTCAGAGGGAAAAACAAAACCACATTAAACCTACATGAAAGATCATGTGTAATAGACATTTTCTTTCTTACTTTAAGATATTCCAAATGCACTTGTTTGAACTTTAAACATACTCATGCATAGCCTTTTCTAGGTAACTAATATGGCTTAACTGGTCTTTGAGTTATGGTTTAAGACTTTGACTCATGTGATTACATTATTAGTCCCTCTGTCTCCCTTTATTTCTAAGGATCAAATTAAAAAATGCCCCAGTAAGGCTAATCAATAGGTGATGAAATCCACCTTTGCTCTTTTCCACTACTTCCCTTTATCCTTTGCTTCAGATTGAACCCAAGTGGTATCACTGAAAAATCTCTTAAATTGTCGAGGAATCAGCCAGAATGGAGAGGGGGGCCAAATGAGGCTGCCTCAGGACAGAATGAGTTCCTTGCATGTAAAAATTGATTTTCTTTCCCATAACATCTCATTTAGTAAGAATCGAAGATTTGAGCTGATGAAAATGCAGTGACGCCTATATCAGGCTTTCTCACCTCTTATTACACCCGAGTTTGGGCTGAGATGAGGAGGAAAATTATTAATCATGCATACCTAGCTTTTAGCACATGAGAGTCCTGAACTCGCTCTCCTTGCTCCCTCCACCCAATTGTTTCAGTGCTGTACATAGAGGTCACGTTTGCTCCTCAAAGGAAAAAAGAAGATGGTGGCAGACAGTTCCACTCCCAAACAACATGTCCCCATTTTAGTAAGGGTAACATTTTGCTGCTATATATATTGTGTAGATAGTATGCCTGGCTCAACTAGACTCACTGAGGGGAGAAATGGCATAGAGATGATTTTACATAATACCAGGCACAACGTCATTACTGGGTCTGACCCAGTGGCCTATCCAGCCTAGTCTTCTGTCTGCCAGTGACACCAAGATTCTTGGAAGAACTGAGTGATGAATGCCCTCTTCAATAACCATCACCTGTCCTCATCAGCTAACGTCCTTTATATTCACCTCTACATTCCTACCTCTCCTCTAGAAACCAGTGAATTTATCTGATCCCCTGGTGAACTTTCTAAAATTTTGCAGCTGCATAACTTTCTCTGATAACGAATCCCATATGCTTACCACATGTTACGAGAAGAAGTATTTCCACTGCTTTTCTTTAAACCTACGTACCCCCTTCCTACTTCAGTAAGTACACCCAGCGCTGTTTATTTTAGATATTTTGAACTATTCTGTGTTCACCCTGTCCACATCCTTCATGATTTTGTAAACTTTAATTATGTTTCCTCTCTGCCTTCATCTTTCCATACTGAAGAGCCAGCCCTGACCTTTTCAGTCCAACTTCCTCGGAAGCGGTTCCATCCCAGTCCTACTCTCCCCTCCGATTTTGTAATTTGGCAATTTAAATTGGCAATAAAAAAGATAAAGCAGTATAACATTTCATTTGGTAAAGCATTCTATTCTCAACTAAACCCACTGTAAGAAAAATAAGCAAGACTTGAAGAGAACGTCAAAGAAGAAAATGCTGAGTGTGATAATTACCTCAGGACAAAGGGCAGGGAGAGCAGTTGTAAACCACTGGGAACGAAAGAAAAATAGATAAGAAACAATCACCAAATGAATTTGGTTTTCATTTGATCTAGAATGGAAGCAACCATAGGTTCTAACTTGGGAAGATTTAATATAATCATAATAATAATAATGGCATTTGTTAAGCACTTACTATCTGCTGGACACTGTTCTTAAATGCTGGGGCAGTTGCAAGGTAATCCGGTTGTCATAGTCTTTAGTCCCCATTTTAAAGATGAGGTAACTGAGGCAGAGAGAAATTGACTTGCCCAAAATCACACAGCTGACAAGTGGCAGAGGCAGCATTAGAACTCATGACCTCTGACTCCCAAGCCCGGGCTCTTTCCACTAAGCCACCCTGCTTCCATAATATCCCTAATAGCTCATAAATTCACAACCCTAGCACCTAAGTGCTGGGCAGTATGACTATCTAACATTGATGAAAGGAGCTATCAACTTCAAGCCCACTACTTCAGCTCCTATCTTAATGTCATATGTGATTGAGAAGCAGCATGGCTTAGTGGAAAGAACCCGGGCTTGGGAGTCAGAGATCATGGGTTCAAATCCCGGCTCTGCCACTTGGCAGCTGTGTGAGTGTGGGCAAGTCACTTCACTTCTCTGTGCCTCAGTTACCTCATCTGTAAAATGGGGATGAAGACTGTGATCCTCACATGGGACAACCTGATGATCCTGTGTCTACCCCACCACTTAGAAGAGTGCTCTGCACATAGTAAGCACTTAACAAACACCAACATTATTATTATTAACTCTGGAAACTCTGATTGAGTTAATATTGAGCAGGAGGGAGGGGAGTACATTTAAACTAACCTTTACCTAAATCTCTCTAATTTGAGTGATCCCATAGGCATCCAAATAGGAACATTCTCATTCATAACCTACTGGCTGAATTTCAAGCACAGTCACGTAAGACCAAGAACAATGCAATTCCTGGTTAGTCAGTCCAGCTCAGGATTCTATCTTTGACATTGGCAACAATACACATCGAAGAACCTTGTGATGGTTGCCTTTTGGACATCCATCTTACTAGTTAGGAATAGACATCTGTTATCTTGACTTCTAACCCATTCAGTCTCTCCTCATACAGAAGCTTCTTCTACCTCGTTTCCGACCCATAGCGGCTCCATGGACACCTCCTCTTCAGAAAGCCCTATCTTCTGTCATAAAGTCGTTCTGGTATGTATATACTTGGAGTTTTCTTGAAATTGGTTCACCATTGCTTTCTTCTGTGCAGTGAAAACTTGAGTCTCTGCTGTTGTCTTTGATCAACATTTTTATCACCTGATCATCCTCCTTTGACTGTTTCCCACGCTGCTCTTGCCCAGCACAGGAGAATCAACTCTGCCTGATGTCTCAGCTTAGACCTTTCCATTGTAGGTAACCCTGTATGGCATAGCTCTAAGCTTCATCAATGTATGCAAACTCTCCTGCCACCATAAGGTGTCGATTCGTAGGAGAGGTACAGAAGCTACCCCGGGACAATTTGGGGGATATCTTTTCTATATCTTCTTCTTTTTAATAGTATTTGTTGAGCACTTACTCTGTGCCAGGCACTGTACTGAGTTCTAGGGTAGAAACAAGCTAATCAGGTTGGACACATGGGACTCAAATCATCCACATTTTACAGATGAGGTAACTGAGGGACAGAGCAATGAAGTGACTTACCCAAGGTCACACAGCAGACAAGTGACAGACCTGAGATTAGAACCCAGGTCGTCCTGACTCCCAAGCCAACATCTCTGCATCGAGCAGGTTCTCCTGACCATTGGCTTCAAGGTACTCCATCCCTGTTCTCCCTTTTATTTATCCACTTTCTTCTCCCACTACACCCCAGCTCACACTCTATATTCTTCTCAAGCTAACCTATTCACTGTGCCTTATTTTCATTTCTCTACTGCCAACTTCTTGTTTATGTCCTGTCCCATGCCTGGCCCTCCCTGTGCCTTATATTTCAACATGTCCCACCTCTCCACATTTTTAGAGTCCTTCTGAAATCACATCACCTCAGAAGGCCTTGTCCAATTCATATCTAATCTCCTCTTTTTATATCCTCTATACTGCTTGTCCAGTATACCTACACTTAAGTACTCACAACTTCCTACTGCACTTTTATACATTTCATGTATATTTATAATAATAATGGTAGTTGTTAAGCATTTACTATGTGCCAGGCACTGTACTAAGCACTGAGGTGGATACAAGCGAATGAGGTGGGACACAATCCCTGTCCCAAGTGGGGTGCTCAGTCTCAATCCCCATTTTACAGATGAGGTAACTGAAGCACAGAGAAGTGAAGTTACTTACCCAAGGTCACACAGCAGACAAGGACTGGAGTTGGAATTAGAACTCATGACCTCCTGACTCCCAGGCCTGTGCTCTATCCACTATGTCATACTGCTTCTCATACTGTGTTACTTCAGCACTAACTCAAGAGCATACAGTTAATTGTGGTATTTGTTAAGCAGTGATTATGTGCCAAGCACTATGTTAAGTACTGGGATAGATGTGGGATAATCAGTTTGAACACAGACCCTGTCCCACATGGGGCTCAAAGTCTAAGGTGGAGGGAGAATGGGTGGTAATGAATCCCCATTAAACAGATTAGGAAACTGAGGCACAGAGATGTTAAGTGACTTGCTTAAAGTCCTACAGCAGACAAGTGATGGAGCTGGAATTAGAACTCAGGTCCCTTTATTCTCAGACCTGTGCTCTCTCCATTAGGCCAGGCTACTTCTTCTATCTTTCTTCTTCTTCCTCCTATCTGTAGTTGATATTAGAGTCTGTCTTCTCTGCAAGATTCTAAACTCCTTGTAGGCAGGGGTCATGTCTACTAGTTCATTCATTCATTCATTTAGTCATTCATTCATCTAATCATATTTATTGAGTGTTTACTGTGTGCAGAACAATGTACTAAGTGCTTGGGAAGTACAATTCTGTTGTACTCTTTCAACTGCTCTGTAGAGAGATCTGCCCACAGTAATTGCTCAATAAATACAAATGATTCTTCATGTGGGTATAGCATGGTTCTATATTGTGGCAAAATTGTGCTTTTTATTTTGTTTTCTATATTTTATTTCATAGATTTTTTAACATTTGCCAGTCTTTCTGAATGTCTTCTACCACTTTTTTCTTGTTCCACCCATATTCTTCTGTACCTCTCTGTTCTGATCTTTGTCACTCCCTCTCCCTGACATTCTAATCTTACCATCTCTCTTTATTTCTCTATGTCCCTCTCTTTCTCCTCTTTCCACAAACACCTCCTCCTCATTTTTTCTTCCTGGCTGTCAACTTCTCTTGCCCTTTTCTGATATTCCCTTTTCTCCTCTTTGCACACTAGCTGCTTCTTCTCAATCTCTTTCACTGACTGCTCTTCTACCTTCCACCCTCTAACTGTGGGTGTCCCTCAAGACTCAATTCTGGGTCTCTTTCTATTCTCCATCTACACTCATTCTTCTGGGGAACTCATTTGCTCCCATGCCTTCAACTATAAGTCCTATACAGGTGATTCTTGAATCTACTCCTCCAGCTCTGGTGTTTCTCCTTCTCTTCAGTCTCACATTTTTCCTGCCTTCAAGACAACCTCTACTTGGATGTCCTTAAACCTAACATGTTCAAAACAGAACTCCCCATCTTCCCACTTAAATCTTGTCTCCCCACCTAACTTTCCTATTCCTGTAGATAACACCCCCATCCTCTCTTTTTCACAATCCCATATCCTTGGCATTATCCTCAACTTATCTCTCTCATTCAACCTACATATTCAATCCTGTCAGTTCTACCTTGGCAACATCACTATACTCCTCCTTTTCTCCTCCATCCAAACTGTTACCATGCTAATACAAGCGCTTAGCATATCCCACCTTGATTACTGCATCAGCTTCTTTGCTGACCTCCCTGATTCCTGTCTCTCTCCTCTCCAGTCCACACTTGACTCTATGCCCTGATGGTTTTTCCAAAAACAGTGCAGTCCATAGCTCCCTACTCCTCAAAAACTCCAGTGGTTGCCCATCCACCTCTACATCAAATAGAAACTCCTTGTCATTGGCTTTAAGGTACTCAAATAGCTTGACAGATCACCACTTTCCCCATCTTCAAAGCCCTCCTAAAATCACGGTCCCACTAAGAAACCTTTTCTGACCAAGTCCTTATTTCCCCTTCCCTCCCTCCCCTCTACATCACCTATGCACTCAGATCTGCACTCCTTAAACCCTTGATATTCACCCTCTTTCAGCCTCACAGAACTGATGCAACCTTATACTCTATTCCCCCTATCTGTAATTGATTTCAGTGACTCTCTTCTCTCCTAGACTGTAAACTCCTTGTGGGCAGGGATGGAGTCAATCAACACTATTGTATTATACTTTCCTAAGTGCTTAGTACAGTGCTCTGTACACAGGAGGTGCTCAATAAATACCACTGATTATTTGCCTCTATTGATCCTCTCTTTTTATGTTGCTTTCTCTATAAATGCCTCTTTTCCTGTTCTTCTCTTTTTCTTCCCCTCCCTGACTTCCATGTGCCCCTCTTTTCTCTGGAGTTTATGGGTGGAGAATATGGCTTATTTCTGAATCCCATTTTTAACCCGGGGTGTGAGGGGCCGGAGGGGCTCTCAAGTTTGACATGGGAACAAGGGACCAATTGATAGATCCAGGATCATTATAGCTCTCCCCCAACCCAGGCTTCTCATAGCCCTCTTCTCGCTTTCCAAAACTCCCACAGATCATTTCTGTCTAGCCACCTCTTTTACTGCACCCTGAACCCCGACACCTCCCTGTGCCCCCTCAGTGGCTTATTTGACAGGATGGTTCCTAGCTTGTCTTACAGCCCAGGCGACCAAACTGAAAGTCTACAGAGCTGTAGAACGAGCCAAATTTCACTACGGCTGTGAGACTTAGACATCATAGCAGCCCCACATCCACCTCCTCGAACAGCTTCACCAACATCACCTCTGGGCCTTATTAATATCAAATGGCAAGACAAGATCACAAATAATGATGTTTCAGATCATCGTCTCGTACCATCGAAGCTGTGTTCACTTTAACACAGCTGCGTGGCGTGGGACATATAAAAGGAGGATGAGGAACAGCAGGATATCAGAACAGCTGCTGTATGGATTATTGAAATTGTGAAACTGAAGGCAAGGAGGGCAGAGGAAGCATTTGAAGGATACGGTAAAACAAAGTCCCAGAAAATGCTGCATACCCATTGAAAATTGGGAGTCAGTTGCTGAGGACAAACCTATATGACACACTGCCATCAAGAAAGGAGTGATTCCTTGGAGCAAAAGCAGCGTGGCTTAGTGGAAAAAGCATGGCTTTGGGAGTCAGAGGTGGTGGGTTCTAATCCCGCTCTGCCACTTGTCTGCTGTGTGACTTTGGGCAAGTTACTTAACTTCTCTTTGCCTCAGTTACCTCATCTGGAAAATGGGGATTAAGACTGTGAGCCCCACATGGGGCAACCTGATAACCTTGCATCTACCCCAGCACTGAGAACAGTGCTTGGCACATAGTAAGCACTTAACAAATACCATCATTATTATATAGAAAGAGAAATGTTGAGGCAAAAGAGAAATCACTACCAGGTGCTGCAAATATCAAGCACAAAAACACAGGGAACCACCTTTTTGCATGCTCACTGTGGCTGGGACTGTGACTAGACTGTAAACCCATTGTGGGCAAGGAATATGTCTACTAACTCTGTTGAATTGAACTCTCCCAAATGCTTAGTACAGTGCTCTGCACGTGGTAAGCACTCAAGAAATACCACTGATTGATTGGCCTTTTCAGCCACACACACGCTCATAACTGAACTTAATCCTCAGCAGTCTATTCTTCAAATATGAAGAACAACGATATCT
Organism: Ornithorhynchus anatinus; assembly: GCF_004115215.2. Lineage (NCBI taxonomy): Eukaryota > Metazoa > Chordata > Mammalia > Monotremata > Ornithorhynchidae > Ornithorhynchus > Ornithorhynchus anatinus. The sequence continues at coordinate 27,342,879 of NC_041753.1, read as the reverse complement.
GTGAAGACCAGGAGTTTATTTTGCCCATTCTGTAGACCTAGGGATTATGCCCTGCAGATGACCAGGTGCTCAGGAGGGTGGTCGTAGCAATATCGGACTGGGTGAGACAATGAGTCAGAAAATGATGACACTCAGGACTGTAGAGTAGAATTAGAATCAGAGTGTTTATTTGTTTGTATTTTTGTCCTTTATTATTTATGAGTGGCCAAAAGCAATGGCGGTGGGTGCATTTTTATAGCAGCAAGCATAAATCCATAGATACTACTTAGCATGCCGCAGAATATTAATCGACACTGTATCCATTCATATTAATTGAACTCAATTAATGGAGATTTGTTGCTGAAATCGGAGCCACTTTTTCCCAATGACTAGCTCTCTTGTCAGGGGTAGAAAAAGGAATGAAATGAATTTCTCTAGGTTCCTGGTTTCAAAACGATCTAACCCTCATTTTCCTTTTTTTGTCATAGTGATATGAAATGTTTTCATAACCAGCATTTGCATGACTGAAGCACACCCTTCCCAAAGCAACCCCAGGATTCATTTCCTCTGTTTTATGAGGATATCCTTTAGATTCACTCCAATTTTGCCTCTCATTGCTTGCTTTAATATTAAACTCGCCTGCTTAAAAGAGAAATGGATGTTTTTCCTGCCCTTTTTGCAGAATAGGAACTTTTTACCTTGGGTGAAGATTATTATTCCTCACTAGCTGAAATGAATGGTTCTCTTTTCCTTGAGCCATTTCCTCAAACAAGGTCATTATAGTACTACTGATACAGGGATGGGTGGGGTGCCTTATTACTTTAAAGATGATGATCACCAATATGTTTCTGTTCTTATCTCATTGTAACAAAGGGTGTTGGCCCAGGGAAAAACAAACAAACAATAAAAATCAAAGGAAAGGATTAAGCTAAACATTTAGCTAAACAAAAAGATGGTCCTTGCCTTGTTCTCCTCTTATCTCTCTGGCCCTTCATTCTCAGTCTCCTTCTCGGGCTCTTCCTCCCCATCCTATCTCCTAACTGTAGGCGTTCCTCAAGGGTCAGTTCTTGGTCCCCTTCTGTTCTCCATCTATACTCCCTCCCTTGGGGAACTCATTCGCTGGGCTTCAACTATCATCTCTATGCAGATGACACCCTAATCTACAGCTCCTTCCTGTTTTCCCTCCCTCCCTCCAGGATCCTATCCACCTGGATGTTGCTGTCATCGTCCTGTCCCCGTCCACTCCAGCCCCCCCCCACCTAAAACTCAACATGTCCAAGACTGAGCTCCTTATCTTCCCTCCCAAACGATGTCCTCTCGCAGACTTTCCCATCACTGTGGACAGCACTACCATCCTTCCCGTCTCACAAGCCCTCAACCTTGGTGTCATCCTTGACTCTGCTTTCTCATTCACCCCAAACATCCAATCTGTCACCAAAACCTGCCAGTCTCACCTTCAAAACATCACCAAGATCCGCCTTTTTCTCTCCATCCAAACCACTATCTTGTTGGTACAATCTCTCATCAGAGAGAAGCAGCATGGCTTAGCAGAAAAAGCATGATCTTGGGAGTCAGAGGTCACAGGTTCTAATCCCGGCTTCGCCACTTGTCAGTTGTGAGACTTTGGGCAAGTCACTTAACTTTTCTGGGCCTCAGTTACCTCATCTGTAAAATGGGGATTAAAACTGTGAGCCCCACGTGGGACAACCTGATTACCTTGCATCTACCCTAGTGCTTAGAACAGTGCTTGGCCAATAGTAAGTGCTTAACAAGTACCAGCAATATATATATATATATATATACACACATACATATATATCCTGACTGGATTATTGCATCAACCTCCTTTCTGATCTCCCATCCTCTTGTCTTTTCCAGCTTCATTCTATACTTCACTCTGCTGCCCGGATTATCTTTCTACAAAAACGCTCTGGGCATGTCACTCCCCTCCTCAAAAACCTCCAGTGGTTGCCTATCAACCTTCGCATGAAGCAAAAACTCCTCACTCTTGGCTTCAAAGCTCTTCATCACCTTGCCCCCTCCTACCTCACCTCCCTTCTCTCCTTCTACGGCCCAGCCTGCACACTCCACTCCTCTGCTCCCGCTAACCTCCTTACTGGGCCTCGTTCTCACCTGTCCCACCATCGACCCCTGGCCCAAGTCCTACCTCTGACCTGAAAAGCCCTCCCTCCTCACATCCACCAAACTAGCTCTTTTCCCCTCTTCAAAGCCCTACTGAGAGTTCACGTCCTCCAGGAGGCCTTCCTAGACTGAGCCCCCCTTTTCCTCTGCTCCTCCTCCCCTTCCCATCACCCCTACTCCCTCCCTCTGCTCTACCCCCTTACCTGCCCCACAGCACTTATGTATATTTGTATAAATTTATTACTCTATTTTATTAATGATGTGTATATATCTATAATTCTATTTATCTATTTTGATGCTATTGATGCCTATCTACTTGTTTTGTTTTGTCTGTCTTCCCCTTCTAGACTGTGAGCCCATTGTTGGGTATGAGAAGCAGCGTGGCTTAATGGGAAGAGTGTGGTCTTAGGAGTCAGAGGTCCTGGGTTCTAATTTGGCTCCTCCACTTAGCTGTGTGACTTTGGGCAAGTCACTTAACTTCTCTGTGCCTCAGTTACCTCATCTGTAAAATGGGGATTAAGACTGTGAGCCCCATGTGGGACATCCTAATTGCCTTGTATCTACCCAGTACTTAGAACAGTGCTTGGTACATAGTAAGCGCTTAACATATACCAACATTATTATTATTACGGATATTTTCTATCTGTAGCCGAATTGTACTTTCCAAGCACTTAGTAGAATGCTCTGCACACAGTAAGTGCTCAATAAATACAACTGAATGAATGAAAAAAGCTAGTCTCCAAGCTAAATGGAACCCATAAATAAATACCAGTCTATAAAACAAACACATATAAAAAAGACTAATGCAAGACATCTACCAAACTGATTTTTTAAAAATCACAGGCACCACAGTGTATCCGTGGCTGAAAAATATTTAGCCCTCTAAGTCACTACGGCAATCTTGCTTTAAATATGTCAGAGTCGGGCAGGGGAAATAAGAGTTGGCAGTTTCTCTGCCTGTTATAAAAAGACGGAAGCCCATCATGAATGAAAGCACACAACACTACATTTGCCATCTGCACAGCTTCCAAACCTCTTGTATTTTATAGTTTCAGCCTGCCAAGGCATCCATCAGCAAGCCAAAAGCAGGCTGCAGCCCCCTCCTCTGCAAACCCGAAAGAGGGACTATGGCAAATAACAAAATAATCCAGGTAGCAAAATAATGAGCTTGCTGAAAATCAGACTAAAATAGCAAGACTGTCAAGCACCTTGGGGAGAGAAGAATTCAGTGCCACAGGAAAGGAAAGTGGATTTGAAGAGAGAAAATCACAACTCTGGATGAAACCGGAAAGACTTCCGGAGCCTGTGATCAAACATTCAAACCTTCCCTGCATATACTTTTCCCCCAGTATGTTTGTGTGCTCCTTCCAGAGGCAGGAAGCCTCATGCTTTTGAACTCCCATGCTCTGTTTTAATTTGTTCTAAAGGACAATGAATTTCCTCTTCACCCACTAGGAGCCATGTACTACCTGGGGGGTGGTAGAGGGGGGTCAAACTTGAAATACATAGCTAAGCAAATGCCTCTTTGCCCCCTTCTCCAGCTAATGTTTTGGAAAGATTCTTTGGGGAATGAGTGGGAAGATGAAACGTGCTGCTTATGGTAAAAGATTCTCCCCCCACCCCCTCCACCCCCCCGCCTGACTCCACTGAACTAAACCAGGAATTTATTAACTATATGCAGTAAGTTAATGCTGTAAAGCAAGTTAGAAAAGCAAGGACATTGAGGTGTATTTCTGTGACAGTGTGTATGTTTCCAAAGCAACACAGGAATGATCTCATCATTTTGCCGAGGATAAAAACTAGTGAACCATATGTGGTGCTGACCATGCAGTCAACTGCAGATATGATCTCCCCAGAGACAAAAGAAAGCTAAGTTCAGGTATTTCTAAACAGTGGGGTTGGAAAATAGCTCCCTACCAAGAAAAAAATGAAAACGTATGGGAATCAGTTAGTTCCTCCAACCATTCAAGTCTAAGTCAAGCCTCTCTTTATGACCACCATCAAAGGTTACTGAAACCTATGCGGCTTCTGTTCGAATTCTGACTTCCTAACCAAGGATGAGCCTTGTAAGCTTAAGACATAAGTATTCTAAGCTGTTTGAAAGCATCCAAGATTCCAATTCTGCAGGAAATTAATGGGCTTTGCAGTTTTGTTTTGTTTTGTTTTTTATTTTATGGTATTTGTTAAGTACTTACTACATGCCAAGCACTGTTCAAAGCTCTGGGATAGATACAAGGAAATCAGAGTGGACACAGTCCATGTCCCACAGGGGGCTCAGAATCTTAATCCCCATTTTTCAGATGAGGTCACTGAGGCACAGTGTAGGACTCTCTGTCTTGACCTAGGCAGGCCTGCAATTATAGCAACTAAAGCTGTGTAAGCCATCCATCGCTCCCCTTACTCCCCGCAGGAAGGATGTTGTCCCTCTCTCAGGCCACCAGGGCTCCCATCAGCCCCTGCTCCAGGCCTGGAAGGACACACAGCAGCAGTGTGAGGCCTTTTCAGATTTGAGAAGGTTGAGGTCACTGCTGGAACTGTAGCTGTGAATTCTGAGACTATTGGTCTGAGCCGTGAAGAGCCTGAAATCCTCTGTTACTTTCATGCTTGTCAGGGTCTGTGTCTTTGTCTTTTTTATTTTTGTTGGCCTTTCCCATGTTTCTATCACCAATCCCTCTCTCCCCTCCTCATTCTTATAATTTTGAGCCCCTTGGGGCCGTGTCTATACCTCATCTATTTCTTTCCCAGGACTCAGTAATGTGCTCTGCACAAGGTAAGCATTAATAAATATCACTACTACTATTATTTCAAGGAACAAGAATGAACCATTCAGGATGAGAACTACTGAAAAAGCAGAGCACTTTTTTATGGTATTTATTAAGTGCTTACTATTTGCCAGGTACTGTACTAAGCACTGAGATGGATACAAGCAAATCAGGTGGGAAGCAGTTCCTGTTCCACGTGAAGCTCACAGTCTCAACTCTATTTTACAGATGAGGTAATTGAGGCTCAGAGAAGTGAAGTTACCTGCTCGAGGTCACACAGGAGACAAGTGCAGTGTTGCCTTGTGGAGAGAGCCTGGGTCTGGGAGTCAGAAGGACCTGGGTTCGAATCATGCCTCTGCCACTTGTCTGCTGTGTGACCTTGGGCAAGTCACGTCACTTCTCTGGGCCACCGTTACCTAATCTGTAAAATGAGAATGAAGACTGTGAGCCTGCGTGGGACAAGGACTGTGTCCAATTGTATTACCATATATCTACCCCAGCACTTAGAACAGTGCCTGGTACTTAGTAAGTGTGTAACAAATTATTATCATTAAGTGGCAGAGCCAACATTAGAACCCATGACCTTCTAACTCCCGGGCCCGTGCTCTATCCACTACACCATGCTAATTCTCTAAGCAATAAGTAATTAATACTATCTAATTTAGAGATATGTACATAGGGGCTGTGGGATTCGGGGGAGGGCAAATATCAAATGTCCAAAGGTCACAGATCCAAGTACATAGATGACGCAGAAGGGAGACCGAGCCAGGGAAAAGAGGGCTTAATCAGGGAAGACTAGTTTTCCAAAGAAGTCTGAGTGAAGTAGAGAGTAAGAAAGGTACTGTTGCAATCCGCTACCAAAGTTGTCCTATCATCTCCAGAAACATTCATCCCTTCACTCCTCTGAAACCCCGCTCTCCAATTCAACAGTGACCTTCTCCTCACTAAGAAGCAGCATGGCTCAGTGGAAAGAGCACGGGCTTTGGAGTCAGAGGTCATGGGTTCGAATCCCGGCTTGGCCACTTGTCAGCTGTGTGACTTTGGGCAAGTCACTTAACTTCTCAGTGCCTCAGTTCCCTCATCTGTAAAATGGGGATTAAGACTGTGAGCCCCACGTGGGACAACCTGATTCCCCTGTGTCTACCCCAGCGCTTAGAACAGTGCTCGGCACATAGTAAGCGCTTAACAAATACTAACATTATTAAATTGACTGGATTCTACGCTATTCTCCCCTCTCAGGATCGCACCTGGAGAGTTTCCAGTACTTTACCAGTTTCAGCTATGGGAGCAAGTCAAGCAGAGACACAACCTCCATTCCTAACTTGGGCAGTGGCTAGTGAGTGGAAAGAAATCTGCTAAAGTCAAAACTCACCTGTGCTGGGCAGCAGCGACATGGGAGAGGATGGAGGATGGAGACTCAGGTTTACTGCACGGAAGGAGGCAATTGGAAACCACTTCTGTATTTTTACCAAGAAAACTCTATGGATACACTACCAGAATGATTGCTGATAGAGGTGGGGCATTCTGGAAGATATGTGTCCATGGAGTTGCCATGGGTCGGAGATGACTCGACAGCATGAGACAAGAAAAGACACTGTTCTAATCCTCTTCGACCTCTTGGCTGCCTTTTATATTATGATTTACACTTCCTTCTCCTGGAAACAATATCTAACCTTTTTTTTTTCCTGACACATTCCTCTCTTGCTTCTCCTCTTTCCTCTCTGGCCAAACCTTCTCAATCTCTTTCACCTGTTTTTCCTCTGCTTCTCACTCCTTAATTGTGGGGGTCCTTCAAGGCTTTAATTACAGTCCCCTTCTCAATTGTCCCTCACTTTCTTTGGGATCCCATCAGCTCCCGAGGCTTCAGCTACTACCTCTTTGCAATTGACACCCAAATCTAGTTTGATAACTCTGACCTCTTGCCTTCACAGGTCCTCTTACCTCCAGGACAGCTTGCATGGTTCTCTTGTTGGCACTTCAAGGTCAACGTGTCCAACACTGAGCTCCTCATTTTTTCTCCCAAATACTCTCCTCCAGCTAATTTTCCCATCGCAGTTGACAACACCATTCTCATCCTTATTTCACATCTTCATAACCTTGACACTATCCTCGACTCTTCCCTCTCTTCAACCCCCATATTCAATCTGTCAACAAATCCTGTTAGTTTTACATTCATAGTAATAATAATAATGGTATTTGTTAAGCACTTACTATGTGCAAAGCACTGTTCTAAGCGCTGGGGGGATCCAAGGTGATCAGGTGGTCCCACATGGAGCTTACAGTTTTAATCCCCATTTTACAGATGAGGGAACTGAGGTACAGAGAAGTGAAGTGACTTGCCCAAAGTCACACAGCTGGCGAGTGGCAGAGCCGGGATTCAAACCCATGATCTCTGACTCCCAAGCCTGGGCTCTTTCCACTGAGCCACGCTGCTTCTCCTCCCATCTCTAGATTCTGCCCCATCCTCTCCAACCAAAATGCTAGACTGCTGGTTCAGAAACTTTTTTTTATGGCATTTGTTAAGTGTTTACCATGTTTCAAGCACTGTCCTAAGATCTGGGATGGATACATATCAATCAGATCAGACACAGGGACTCAATGTCTAAGAGGAATGGAAAGCAGGTATTGAACCTCCATTTTACATTTGAGGAAACTGAAGCATGGGGAAGGTAAATGACATGTCCAAGGTCACACAGCAGGCAAGGGATGGACTTAGAACCCAGGTTCTCTGACTCCCAGTATCGTGCTCTTTCCACTAGGCTTCCTCACTGACTTCCCTGTCTCCATTCCATCCTGCACTCTGCTGTCTCTATCAGTTTTCTAAAAGTGGTCCTGTGTGTTTCCCTACTCTTCAAACACTGTTTATCCATTCCTCTCCTCACCAAGCAAAAACTCCCGACAATTGCTTTTGAAGCACTCAATCGTCACCCATCCTGCTACCTATCCAACATCTTCTCCTACCACTTCCTAGCTCACACATGCCAGCATGCATGCTTTCAAGGCATCTATTCACTGTGCCTCATTCTTGCCTTTTCTGCCACAGATCTCTTTCTCATGCCCTCTTCCTCCTTTCAAATCCTCCCCCTTCACATCTGGCAGATCACTGCTCATGAATTTTCAAAGCCCTTCTAAAATTACATCTCCTCTAGCAGGTCGACCCGATTGATTTCTCTCCTCCTCACATTATATCCCCAAATGGACAGCTCAGCACTTCTGTGCCACCCAATGTCTGGAGTACTCATAACCCACCCTAACACTTATGTACACATGTTTACTGACTGTCTCCTACCTGTAACTGACTTTAGTGTTTGTCTCCCAGGCTAGATTTCAAGCTCCTTGAGGTCATGGGATCATATCTACTAAGTCTATTGTACTCTCTTGGTACAGTGCTCTGGAGGCTGAAGATGCTCAATAAATAAGATTGATTTATTGATGGTTCGATCGACCCAAGAAGTGGTGTGGTCTGGTGGAAAGAGCATAGGTCCAGGAATCGGAAAATCTGCATTCCAGGCCTTGATCTGCCCCTGGCCTGCTGTATGAGCTCTAGCAAGGCATGAAAGGTATTTCAGTTTCAGTTTCTTCACTGGAGAGAGTAACATGAGAAGCAGGGAAAGCAGCATGGCCTAATGAATAGAGCATGGGCCTGGGAGTCAGGTCATGGGTTCTAATCCTGCCTCTGCCTCGTGTGCTGTGTGGTCTTAGGCACGTCATTTCACTTCTCTGGGCCTCAGTTCCCTCATCTGTAAAATGGGGATTTAGACTGTGAGCCCCATGTGGGACAGGGACTGTGTCCAACCTGATTTGCTTGTATCCACTCCAGTGCTTAGTACAGTGCCTTACATAGAGTAAGTGTTTAACAAATACCACAATTATTATTATCATTATTAACACTTGCCTCTCCCTACCTCCCAGGGTAGTGTAGGATAAAATGAGGTGACTGACACTGAAGCACTTTGGGAAAATAAAACAAGGCTCTATTTTCAAGGTATCATTATTAAGGTCTTGCCCTTCCCTGCTACGTGGTAACCGAGGTGATAGTACTTTTAGAAACCTGGTCCATGGAGCTCTCCACCTAGAGGAGTAATGAAACACAGATAATGGCTTTCCAAAGCCTCCCGAGATCAGTGGAGCATAGAGAAGAAAGTAGCAGAAGCAGACAATTGACAACCTGAACCACCACTTTCCATGGACACATCTGCTCAGGTTACACACAGTCTTGCTGGTCTGGGATCAGCCTTATTAGTTAGGTAATAACACATAAATAGCCCACCTGGAATGAAAACTCATTTGCTATTGCGAGAGATTGCTAATGCTGCGACTGCTGTTGACCTCAATTTAAATCGGGTACTCTTCAAAACTTCTCCGAAAGCAAATGGAGCTGCAGAGATGGGGTGCATTAGGAAATGCAGAGACGAAGCTATGGGCAGCTGAAAGGGCAGAAGAATCCCCAAAGGAGAAGACGTGGGAAATCAAACTTGACCCTGAAGTCCTGTAAGATGCTTCCTTGGCGGTATGTGCAAGGCCTTTCGAAATCCAGATGAGTCTTGATCAGCTGAGGCAGAAATTTTGGGGGAAGGCTAACGGCTATGCCAATTTACCGGTTTAATTTCTGCAGGCTCTTCAAGCCTTCTGGGAAAGGGGGCATTCTCAAAATCCAGGACCCCTGCCAAAACATCACTGGAGCTATTGTAAAAGAGAAATGAAATGCGAGTGAAAGAGCGGAAATGGAGAAAAATGCAGCCAGGTGTTCCAGGGAAAGGGCACCTAACGACATTTTACAAAATGGAATAACTAAAATAACTCAACTCAGTCATCAAAGATGCAAGTTTTGGTGGGCATAGAGCCCCGCTAAATGTTTGGCTGTTGAGAAAAGCTTGGCTCTTACCCTCCTGGACATCCATCTTCATGGTTAGGGGTGGACCATCAAACATCTGTAACCTTTTGGTAAACACGGAGGACTAGAAGAGATACTAGAGGCTCAAAGTCAGGGAACCTGGGTTCTGATCTCAGCTTTGCCACTAGTCTGTTTTATCGCTTTGGACAAGCCACTTAATGTCTCTGTTTCAGTTTCCTCATTAGTAATGGGGATTAAATGACTGTTCTTCCTACCCCTAGACTATGAGCCCCATGTGGGACAGGGACTGTGTCCAACTCTCCCTTCTTCACTCTGTTGCCTGGGTCATTTTTCTAAAAAAAGTTCAATCCAAGAATGTCCAGTGGTTGTCCATCCAACTCCGCATCAGACAGAAACTCCTAACCACCATCTTTAAAGCATTCAATCAGCTCGCCCCTTACTACTTCACTGATTTCCTACTACAATCCAGCCCACATGCTTCACTCCTCTAATGCCAACCTACTCACTGTACCTCAGTCTCATCTATCTTGCTGTTGACCCCTCACCCACATCCTGCCTCTGGTGTGGAACTCCCTCCTCCTTCGAATCCAACAGACCACCATCTCTCCATCTTCAAACCCTTATTAAAATCACATCTCCTCCAGGAAGACTTCCCTGACTAAATCCTCATTTCCCATACTTCCTCTCCCTTCAGCATTGCCCAGGCACTTGGATCAGTAGCCTTTAAATGCTTGTTATTCCCCCCACCCTCAGACCCACAACACTTATGTACCTATTTGTAATTCATTTTAGTGTCTACCTCCCTCTCTAGGCTGTAAACTCCTTGTGAGCAGGGAACGTGTCTACCAACTCTACTGTATTGTGCACTCCTAAGTACTTAATGCAGTCCTTCGTGAGCAGTAAATGTTTTCAATAAGTACCATGTATTGGTTGACCAGCATTACCCCAGTGCTTACTAGAGTGTTTGACACAGAGTAAGTGGTCAACAAATACTATCACAATTATTTTTATTTCACCCCTACCATTCTCTCTAATAATACATGTTGGAAGTCTTTATCCATGAATCCATTCAACATCCCTTTGAATCTACTGATGGTTTTAGGTTCATGTCCTCTTTTAAGTACCTAAAGCATGGAGCTCACTAATAGCTTAAGCAAAGAAGGAAAAGTCACCCATTTCCTCTGAGACTAGAGGAGGACATATTCTCTCTGTCAACAGAAACAAGGCCCTTCTTACAAAGAAAAGTCTTCAGATGTGAATTTTGGGAAGATTACCTTTAATCCATTTGATCACAAAATGTTTTTACACACTATTTTGGGATGAAAACAAATTCATGGCTATATCCCACATATACTCTTTCAAAATTTTCCAAAAGAATACAAACAAAAAGCGTTAGGAAAATAAATTTTAAAATTGTCATTCTTTGCCGAAAGTTGTTTTATATCAGCCATCAAAACGATAGATTTACATGGGGTAAAACTCTATGGGTGAGAAGATTATTAATGGCAGTTGCCGTGCAGCACAGCTATCTTATTTTCAGTGAATCCTTTTTTGGTGGGGGGGGGGAGGCACAAAGTCTTTTCTAGACAAATTTCTTTCAGAATTTAAGCTACTTAAGAAGGAAAGGGTAAACAAACCAGATGAAATATGCAACCAGGAAATAAATTATGTTCATCTAGGAATGCGGATATGCAAAGTAAGTCATTTTGATATCCGAACCTAACTAGCACAGTAATCAATTTTAAGGGTGTAGGCATTTGGGATTTATTTATCTATTTATTTCCTGTTGCCCATCTGGAGCATATGCCAATAATTCTATAGTGCTTAAAGTCGTACGAGAAGACACAGGAAACCAGATTTACTATGTTATCTACGTTATTACAATTTTGTAAATTAGAAGAAGAAGAGAAATAATTCATTTGGTGCTGAAGTCAAGCCTACCATTTTTTTTTTCAGAAAAGTTTTAAGATGACACTGACAACTTTCTTAGTGAAATCTCTTTCTGTTATTTTTAATGGGGATGATGACTAATGGGGTGGTGTGACTAATGAAAAGTCTGGAAGCCTGCAATCTTTTTGTTTCTGGCTTTGCTAGACTTTTTCAAAAGATCTTTTCTCTAGGTTCTTGAGGTTCTCCACCTGCAAAACAGGTAAGATCACACCAAGTTGCCTGTAAAATGCTTAGAGATAATCCAATTTTGTGTGGGGGAGAAGGGGAAGAGAGAGGTCTTCCGATTTCTATGTTAGTTCTAGATATGCATATTCAATTACAAAGAGTGAAAACAGGAGGATGAACAAGAATATAAGAGGTAGTGGTATAACCGTGGCAAGATAAAAAGCTGAGTAAATAATTGAATATACATATATGCATATGTCTGATCTGATTACCTTATATCTATCCCAGCACTTAGTACAGTGTTTGGCAAAAAGTAAGTGCCTAACAAATACCACAGCTATTATAAGTATTGAGGATGGATATGAGTACTTAGGGTGAGGGTGGATGTGACTTGGCATGGTGGGAATTAATTGGCAAATGCTTCCGGAGGAGATGAAATTTCAGGAGAGCTTTGATGAAGGGGAGAGCTGTTATCTGGTGGATTTGAACAGGGAGGGAGTCCCAGGCCAGTGGAACAGTGTGAGTGAGGGGTCGGATCCAATGGGCTGAGGATGAGGTGGGATTAAAAGGTGAGGTTGGAAGGAGTGCAGAGTGTCAGGTGTGGAGTGGCACATGAAGAATGTCTCTACATAAGTTGGGGAGAGCCGGTGAAAAGCCTTGAAGCCACTGGTAAAGATCTTGGGTTTGATCCAGAGGGAAATGGTCTGCCTTTGGATGTTTCAGAGGAATGAAAAGATGTGTGGTGAGTATCTAGTGTAGAGTGAAGTGAGACCAGTGAGGAGGCTTTTACTGAAGACTTAAAAAAAAGGCAATGGTGACTACCTCGTGATGCAACCCCTTCAAACTGAACTTTGTCACCAATTTTTAAAAGCTCCAATCTGATTCTCCAACTTTTCTTCATCTTCCTATGCCTAACCATTTCCTTACTTTGGTTCCTGTGGGTTTGAAATGAATTGCCCAGAAAAGATAGTTTCAGTGACAGCTTGAGAGCACTCTGATTTAAAAGAAGGTACTTCCTTTCTCTCTTCCAAGGGGTGCATCCAAAAACAAAGGTGTCCCAGAACCCTTAGCACTTGTTGATGACACGGGTCAAGCATCAAGGGAGAGACCCATTGATTTTCACCCAATTTACCAAATGTTGGAGGACAGCCATGAGGAGGTGTTGAAATGTTTCTGGCATTTACCTGCCTCCATGGTTGCCTTCAGTAGGTTTCGGATCTCACCAACTCCCTGTCCCACCCCCACACTTCAGGGTGCAGTGCCTGCTTTTCACAGGGAAAGAGTCAACAGTGTACCCCAGGCGTCAATTCCTGAGAAATGTCTGCAAGGTAACTGATCTTGTCTTATGCTGTCGAGTCATCTCTGACCCGTAGCGACGCCATGGACACATCTATCCCAGAATGCCCCTCCTCCATCTGCAATTGTTCTGGGAGTGTATCCATAGAGTTATCCTGGTAAAAATATGCAAGTAGTTTAACCATTGCCTCATTCCGCGCAGGAAACTTGAGTGTCCTCCTTCGACTTTCTACTATGCTGCTGCTGCCCAGCACAGGTGAGTTTTGACTTATAGCAGATTGCCTTCCACTCGCTATACACTGCCCACGCTAGGAATGGAATAGATATGCCTCTGATTGACTCTCTCTCCCCTAGTCGAGACTGGCAGAGTACTGGAAACTCTCCAGGTGCGACCCAGAGAAGGGGCAAGGTAACTAGCAAAGGTGATTTTAATTTCACCGTGGTAGAGGAACTGAAGGGCAGGGAGTCCTTACCCAGTGCCATCCTTTGGCCTGAGGGCTCCTAGATGAATCCTGCCCTCCCTATTCCCCCATCCCCCAGTTCTACCCACCATCCACTCCCAAGCCCGACGATAAATGCCATTGTCTTTGATCTAATCTAGCATTAAAACCTAATCAAATGGCTTTATTTTATCATATGCAAATTGCATTACTTCGATGTGCAAATGTGTGCATAAAGTGATCTTGCCTTGTCTCAATACCCTTGAATAACTCCCATTAACGTCACCGGGAGTTATGCATGCATAGCAGGAGAGAAGAAAAAGTATTTAAAACCCCTCTAACTGATTGCTCACACAAACACTGCTTTTGTACATAAGTGTTATTAGCAACATGATGAAATTTGTTCTCACCATATTCGGTGACTAAGTCAACGCAATATGCGTCGGTGTTCATTTCTGTAAATACGAAGATTGTACATTTTCTGAATACAAAAAATGTAATCAGAAATTTAGAGGGAACAATGCCAATCTAGATGCTATGGGCCAAATTCCTGTGGTGCGGGAACATTAAATTTCAAATTGCGTTGTAGCTGGGGTGTAGGATGCTTGCAGACTCTGACTTCAATGATTGTAGCCATTTTGCAAGTTGACAATGCATCATCTGTACAGTAGTTATTCATTTTCATGCAGGAAACACCCACTTAGAATCATTTCTTTTTTTTTGCAGTGAAATCTTCTGCGCAGCCAATTTTCCACAATCAAGTTGCAGAGAAAACTTACTTTCCCAAAGTATATTGTTCGAGATGAATCAATGAAACATCAATGTCCTTTGCTCTCTTTTCTAAACCACGGGCCAGATTTCCTTTCTCTGGAAGGGACCAAAAACCTGCCTCAGGATGTCTATAAGATATAACTGAACTGAGATTCCTTGCACCTCAATCAGCGATACACTCACCTCTTCCCACGGAGGCAAGCTTCTGAACCCCTTTCCTCTATAGTCTCCCCTAATAGTATCTTGAAATTGTAGAGTTCTTTAATTTTCCCAAAGCACTTTCACGTCAGTTGTCTCATTTTAGTCTCACAACATCTTCGGACTCCCATTCCATCACACCGTCCACTGGCCATGCCTAGCTGTACTTTATACTACACCCCATTGTCAGAACTGTGAAGAAAGAGGATAAAAATGAGAGGACAGAGGCAAAACTGTCTCTTTCCACTATTGTGACGTGATGCATGGGTACCTTAATCACCTTTTTGACATTTTACATCCCTCACAGAGAATAACTTCATCTCTACTTGGAGACAGTCAATTAATCAATTCATTTTTTTGAGCACTTTCTGTGGGCAGAGCACTGTACTAAGTACTAGGGAAAATAAGATATAATTGATAAACAAAATTTCTGCCTTCAAGGAGCTTATTATCTAGTAGGAGAGACAGGAGTTAAATAAATTACAGGGAGCAGAAGTAACAGAATATTAGGAATTTTACAGAAGTGCTGAGGGATGGGGTGGGGACGGAGTGAGCATGAAGGGCTTATGGAGTTTGTACCTAAGTGCAGAGATGACCCAGTAGGGAGGGAAAATAGAATGGGGAGATGAGAGGTTAGTCAGGAGGAAATGTGAGTTTAGTAGAGCTTTGAAAATGGGAAGAGTGAGTGGTGGTCTCTCGGACATGGATGCGGAGGGAGTTCCAGGCAGGAGAAAGGACTTGAGTGAGAGAGATGAGAACAAGTTACAATGAGTACCTAGGTATTAGAAGAGCAAAGTGTCTGGGCTAGGTTGTAGTGGGAGAGATGGGAGGATGTAAGCTTGTTGTGGGCAAGGATGTGTCTGTTTATTGTTATATTGTACTTTCCCAAGTGCTTAGGATGGTGCTTTGCCCACAGTAAGTGCTCAATAAATACGATTGAATGAATGAATGAAGTAGGCAGGAGAGAGCTGATTGAGTGTCTAAAGCCAGTGGTGGTTCCTCAACAGTTTGTCACACTTTGCTCTACAGAACGTTATTTTGGTGAAATCCTTCAAGATGATACAATGATGTCACATTTTTCAATAGCTAATGATTGATCTTCTTGGAATTTGAATTACTAAGTCTCCCCATCTGGAGAGCAGGAGGTGGCTCCGGGGAAGAGGGAGGTGGAACTTCCTGGGAAGGTGGGGAGGAAAGAGTGGGTTTCCTTCAAAACCGAAGCATGTGGGAGTGAACCTGGAGCTGACCCCCACAGCAGAGGGCATCTCAGTCAGGGCTGCCACAGCTGGGACTCTCCCAGCTCCTCAGAGGGGTTCCAGCTGCCCCAAATCCGTCTCCCCAGTCATCGGCCTGGAGCGTGGGAAGGGAGGGAGCTGGAACTTGTGGAGAGTTACCAATGTTACCACTGTCACCACCAGGCTGTGTGATTGAATGGAGAAGCGCATGCAACCATGGGGAAGGCAGGGTGGGTCCTTTTCCCTCCCCTCAAAGCAGGAAGATGTCGCAAACCAAAGCCTAAAGCACCTGCGAGAAGCCTCATTATTGTTTTCTTTTTACTGAAGAATAAATACAAAATAAATCCCCTGGAGCCAGCAGCAATGCAAAGGTAAGGGCAACCCCCAGATGTAATCTGAAGAGGAAAGCATCTGCAAGATGCATCTTGTTCGTTTTCTTTTTATTTAAAAAAAAATTGCAAAAAAATCCCTCTGGGGCCAACAGCGATTTGAAGCAGGGGCAAACCCCTGAGACCGGGGAGCTCTGTGTGGCCCCAGTGGGGTTGCAAAATCTTGTTTTATTTCCTTTTTGTCTTAAAAACTAACAAAAAACACTGTTTTCTTTTTATTAAAAAACAACAACAACAAAAAAATTGGGTTCTTTTTATTAAAAGAACCAACACACTGGGGCCAACAGTGGTCTGAAGCAGGGATGACCCCAAACCAGGGAGCACTGCCTCCATTACCTGGTCCAGCAGGGCCACTTTTGGTGTGGGTCCAGTGTCAGATGGCATCATATGGCTGGGGGAGGGGCTGTGTGCAGTTCAACCCCTTCATCTCAGGATTGGTAAAATTGATAAGCTGCCCAGACAGCTTTGTAAGTCAACCCAACACCGTTCACGCAAATTGCTCCTCCATCCCAGATTCCGGTGGTGATGAGTTTCCATTTGTTGCAGAGATGGAGAAGCAGTGTGGCTTAATGGATAGAACACGGGCCTGGGAATCAGAAGATCATGGGTTCTAATCCCTGCTCTGCCATATGTCTGCTGTATGACCCTGGGCAAGTCACTTCACTTCTCTGGGCCTCAGTTACCTCATCTGTAAAATGGAGATTAAGAGTGTGAGCCTTATGTGGGACAGGGACTGCATCCAACATAACTTGACTCTACCCCAGCACCTTGAATAGTGTTTGGCCAATAGTAAACGCTTAAAACATACCATAATTATTATTATTATGGATGGGCAATCATTGCTCTAACATTAAGGCTGCTTGTGCTGTTGATAAGACTTGTAGCAAAGATACTGAGGGTCCTTCTTTCCTCTTTATTACTCTTGGATTACCAAAATTGAAGGTGGTCACTTGCCTTATTCAATAAAACTAAAGGCACCTTTACTTCCCAGAATTGCAAACTCTGGTTTTTCACCTTTTTGTTTATTGGGAAGTGATATATAAGTGGAATGGTGGTAGATCTGGGTAGTTTAGCACTTTACCGAGATACAGTAAAAACTTTGTTATGCAGTCAGTCCTTTACCTCATGGGAAGCTCTAGAATCTTGGATTACCTGGGGGCCCCCCATAAGTGGACAAATTTGACTGATTGATTTCCTTACAGTGAAAGAGTTTACTGTGTTTGAGTAGATATGCAGCGCCCCTGGGGATTTTGTATAAAGTCAATGCTAATCTGATTAGCAAACAACTTCAGCTCAATTAGTGAACTACAGCTACAGGTCATCTCCAAAATCTGATCAGTAAACAGTACTTTCTTCAGGGCCCTCTGTGTAATTCTGCTCTTGTTAAACTGGCACATTTGATTACCTTACCCCCCCCACACCCGCCTCAAGCAAAGTGAATAGCAACTTTTACTCAGTTAAGAGCACAAAAGAACAGTAGTAGAAAATATTTTTAATATCGTGTGAACGTAAAATTACAAGCCTGACATTGCTGGGTCAGACTACTGTTCCATCTAGCCAAATATATGATGTCTGCCAATAGCAACAGGATGGTTGGAAGAACAGTGTAATGGTGCTCTCCTGGACGTCCAATCTACTGTTTAGAGATGTACCATCTATCATCCATAACTTTTTCCCTCTCCATGATGCAGAGATATAGAGAAGTTTCCTAATGCAGAGAGGCTGAAAGCATTAGGACTCTTCCATCTGGAAAGACTCAGGCAGAGAGGAGACATGATTTAAGCTTATGGAGTCACGAAGGATGTGGACAAAGTGAACATGGAATTGCCATTCACCAAATCCCACAACACCAGAAGGAAGAGGACACTTATGAAGCTGGAAAGGTGGTAGGTTATCAACAAGCCAGAGGAAACAGTTATTTAGAAAATGTGTCCTTTCCCGAATCGATTGGGTTTTTCTAAGTTCTCACCATTATAGATTCCATGTATTTGTTGGATACAGAAGTGAGACATACTAATCTCTCATTTCAAGGATCAGTTCTGGAACCCTTTTTAAAGATGAAAGCTATAATGATAATTAGCCATTTTTCTGGTAAAGTTGCTATTTATAATACTTTGTTTCATATTTTCTTCAGGAGTTCCTCAACTTCAAGTTCCTTCAGAATTCTCAGATGGATGCCATCTAGTCCTAGTGCTTTGTTCATATCTAATTTATAAACTTTGGCTGATCCATCCTCTTTCAACAAGAATGCAAAAATTGATATCCAATATACACCCAGCGCCAGGTCCTGATCACCATTCAGAACTGAAGCCAGTAATTTCTCTTTTTTATGGTATTTTCTAAGCGCTTACTATGTGCCATGGTTCTAAACACTGGGGTAGATAAAAGGTAATCAGGTTGGGCACAGCCCACGTCCCACATAGGGCTCACAGTTTTAATCCCCATTTTGCAAACGAGAGAACTGAGACACTGAGAATTGAAGTGACATGCCCAAGATCACATAACAGATAAGTGGCAAAGCAGGGATTAGAACCCAGGTCCTTTAGACTCCTAGGCTCATGCTTTAACCACTAAACAACAGTGCTTCAATGTTATTGCTCTAATTGTACTTTGTTCTCAACTTTCTCATACTGTTCCCCCAAACTGGAACTCTCTCCCTAGCCAAATCCATCATTGAAGCTTATGGAATCACAAAGGATGTGGAAAAAGTGAACATGGAATTGCCATTAAAGATCACAGTTCTTCCCATGATCAATGACCTATTAAAATCCCTCTTTCTTTAACAATTCTCCTGATGAACTCCCAGAACCTCAAGTCATAGCAACTCACCAGCTACCTCTAACGCTTATGTATTTATAAACGTATGCCCTCCCTTGGCACTTGGGCAAATAGCAGCATGGCCTAGGGGAAAGAACACAAGCCCAGGAGTCAGAGGACCTGGGTTCAAGTCCTGATTCTGCCAGTTGTCTGCTGCGTGACCTTGGACAAGTCACTTACCTTCTCTGGGTCTCAGTTACCTCCTCTGTAAAATGGGGATTAAGATGGTGAGCCCCATGCGGGACACGAAAGTGTCCAACCTGATTATTTTGTATCTACCCCACTACCCCATTTTTCTCGCCTGTCCCACTGTCGACCCCTGGCCCACTTCCTACCTCTGGCCTGGAATGTCCTCCCTTGCCAAATCCGCCAAACAATCACATTCCCCCCCTTCACAGCCCTACTGAAGGCTTACCTTCTCCAAAAGGCCTTCCCAGACTAAGCCTCCCTTTTCCTCAGCTCCCCCTCCCCTCTGCGTCGCCCTGACTCGCTCCCTTTGTTCTACCTCCCTACCCCACAGCACTTGTGTATATATAAGCGCTTAGTACAATGCTAAGCACACAGTAAGCTCTCAACAAATATGATTGAATGTAGATATCTATAATTCTATTCATTTATATTGATGCCCGTTTACTTGTTTTGATGTCTGCCTCTCCCCTTCTAGTCTGTATGCTCGCTGTGGGTGGGGATTGTCTCTACTGCTGAATTGTACTTTCCAAGCACTTAGTACAGTGCTCTAGACATAGTAAGAGCTCAATAAATACGATTGAATGAATAAATGAATGAATGAATGAATGACTCACTCCCAGGCCCATGTTCTTTCACTGGGCCGCACTGCTTTCCAGAGCCATGCTGCATCCGTCCTGTAGAGTTCCACCTGCCTTTAGAAGTTCTCAGTCCTCAGGATTCTCATCCTTCCTTTTTGCATCATAAGGGCAATACTTTGCAATATATTTTAAAGAAAAATCCTGAAGGCAACCTCAATATTTTAATGTAAAATGAGGATGTGTGGCATTTATGATGAAGTTAGATTATCAATTTAGCCTGGATGGGTATGGAAATTTCTGGCTTCACTAAATCTCTTCCATATATAATGGCAACTTCTTTGGTTTTCTGTGGGATAATCTTTTAAGAATTCTATCAGAGCAGAAAAATATCAGCAGCACCTTTTTGCTGGTTTAAATTCTATCTTCCCCTTGCTCTTTTAGAAAAAATGCTAAATATTTTGCAATCACAAAAGTTTCCTCACAATCTCTACGAGAAACTTTTTATTCAGATTTGCTGGAAAGGATTTACAGGCTTATTTTGATTATTATAAAAGTTAGAATATAGGAAAGTAGCAATTTAAATTGAGACATGCACATTAAATATGTATAGATAGTCTCCTTTCTTTTTTTTTGTAAAACTAGAATTAGAAGGCAAAACATGCAATCTTAATTTCATTTTTATAACCTGCCATACAAGGGAATCATGATACTATAAGATATAAGATGCAGATTTTCTGTTTAAGTTATTCAGGAAAAGAAAATGCTTCCAGTAAATGGATTTGGGGGCTTAAATTCCAGATCACTTTGTACTTTCTGAGAAGCATTTGGGTAAATGAAGTTCTATCCTGTTGTCAGAATGACTCAATTTCTTCAAAGTCTTTTTTTTTCTCCTCCTCTTCTGCCTTTTCTGGCCAGGACCACAAAGCTAAAGAAAAGGGGAAAGAGGAAGAGTTATTTAGTGAATTGGGATAGGGTAGAGTGCCTGAAAATTTTCCCTGCATAATACAGCTGGAGAGGGGGTGGTGGAGGGGGAAAAGGAGAAAGAACGAGAGAAGAGAGAAAACCTGCAAATGATTCCAACTGCTTTGGATATTTTCTGGGCTACATATTCTACCATGGCTTTGCTGGCTTTTCTCCCACCTTTCAGTTATGCCAATTAAAAATATAACTAGCTATGAGCCCATTTTTTCCCTTTCTCTCTATGGGAAGTGGCAAGTGGGAGAGACCAGGAGAAAGGCTTTTTTAGTAGGGATCAAGATCTGGGTTACAATCAATCAAAGAAAAGTTACAAGAACAGTGGAAGGGCAGATCCCAGAAATAACACAGATCCAAAGATTTGGGAAGAAAAAAGTTGGGAAAAATTCAAATTAATACAAGGTAATGAGACCTAGTGATTAGAAAGAAAGAGCTCTCTTACTACTTCCTGGCTGGGGGCAAATTAAATTCTCATATTTCCTTACATGGCTTTGGAGAGATCTTGCTATGGAAAGAGATCAAGGAAAACTGCTATAGCCACCGATGGGAAGTGGTTCAACTCAGAAAGTAATGCGATAGTTAACTTAAAGAAGAGAATTAATGTACCAATGCACGTGTATTCATACAGGATTTCTCTCCTTAAGCAAAAGAATTTGAGTAGATCAAAAATTTTAAGAATCCCTGTGTGGGGCAAATACATTAGCAAAGCCAGGAACTATATATGCAGACAGCACAGAAAAGAATGTTTATCATGCTGTGATGAACAAGCTAGGCTAGCCCTAAACAAAAAGGGATGCCTCCCAAAGGGAAAAGACTTTTGCGTGGGATGTCAATCATTTGCCTGAGTTCAGCTGGCACATAGCCAATTACAGGGGGTGATTTGAGCAAGGGATAGATAACAAGATAGGAAAGAAACCCCAGAGTCAGTTTAGAAAAGCTTCTTGTGAGGTATCTGAGGGCTAGGAAACAGGAAGAAATCCATGCCAGACTTCCAAGAGGGAAGAAAGCAGGAAGCTGGTGCTCACCAAGAAGACTAAGGTTTTATCAGGGTAAGCTAACAGGTAAGCTAACACTGTGTGGGCTGTGGTGCTATAGAAGAGCTCCTAAGGAAGATATAGCAGTGGCTTTTAGGTGGGAGACAACGTCTCTGGGCTGAAAAGTAGGAACAAGTACTAGACCAAGGCTAGGTGACTATTCCTTCATATAGTCTAAGATATGTGGCACAAATACTGTTACTGTTAAAATCCTCAGCTAAGTAAGCATGGGTTTCCTGGTCATATCAGGGGTGCTTCCCAAGCCTCCTGGGGTTTGAAATTTGGGTACACCAGCAGGGACTCCAGAGAAAGTACTTAGCTTGGCTATAAAATGCAGAAGGATTTAGAATCCTGAGGACATCTTTGGGACATCCAATATCAAAAATGGCAAAACTAGGGGACAAAACCCACTATTTTTCAGTCCTCATTCAAGCACATGAATAAGGCCTCACTTTCAACAATGTTTCCTTCAAAAACAAAGGCTAGCTAGTAGATATCTATTAAAAAATTTATGTCCACACATATCAATCAATCACTGGTATTTATTGATTTTTTACTGTGTGCAGAGCACTGTATTCAGTGCTTCGGAGAGTATAATACAATAGAGTGGGTAGACAAGATCACTGCTCTCATGGAGCTTATAGTCTAGATGGTCTTAAGTATATTACGATGTTTGTGGCTTTCTTTTTCTAAAATTGCAATGCCAGACTCAAATTTTCTGGTAAACCAAAAAAAAAATATGACCGTGTGTCGTTAACATTCATACACTCGTCTAATCTTCCTATTTTGTGGGGAGAAGTTCAAATCTACCTCTATATTTTTCTCTGATGGATGAGTATCAACTTCATACCACAGGGTATGGAGAAACATCACATTACAGCTAAGGGCAATGCTTTAATTCTCCTCTAAGGCTTGTTTACCTGGAGTGAACAGTAAGGAAAATAGTCAGTAAGCAACTTTGGGGCTATACTTTTAAAGAGAAAACCTATCTGTAACATAAAATGTAGACAGGAAGGTTTGAAATAAATCATGAACAAGAAGAAAAAAAAGCCTGTCAAAAACATCAAGTAGCTAAAAGATATAGTCCAATTTTCTTATCAACTGGGTTACATAAAGAACATGTCATAGGTACGCAGGGGAAATTAGAATTTATCTTTCTGAGATCAGATGACCTATTCATTTCTAAAGGAATGAGCTTAGCTGCTTAGGGGCCAATAAGAGACCTATTGACAGTCCTATCAATTTCATATCTTTTGTCTAGTTATTACGTATTCAATTTATACAACTCTCCATTTTCATTCTGCCCTTTGATTTTCAATCTTTCAGTGGTCCCTGACCTCCATATGCCATTGCTTTGGGATTTTTCATGACTCTTGTGAAAGTCATCCTTTACCCTGGTTAAGGACAGTGCTGGGAAGGAGAAGAGAAGGAGGCAGCGGACAGCAGTTTAGAAGGAGGTTTATTGATTCCAGAAACTGGATGTTGTCTAGAGGGAAAGGAGAATAAAGTCTTACGAAAAAACCAATTCTAATCTCAGTATGTACACCCAGTGAGACTATTATTTTAAGGTACCTCCAGTCAGAGGTTGATTTTTGCAGCTTGGAAATTTTAGGTCCCTGGTAACCCCACCTCCTCCCTTTACTCCTCTTCCTCCTCCTTACACACTCCTCTTTCATTCATTCAATTCAATCGTCTTTATTGAGTGCTTACTGTGTACAAAGTACTGTACTAAGAGCCCCCTTACCAACACATGCACGGCTGTCCCTTGCGTTCAGAGATGTTACTGTCAGTGGCATGTGAAAATACCAATCTGTGACTGAAAATCCTTCCCATATTGTGTGTACATCAATATGAAAATAGCTCCTTTGGAGTTGGGAATGTGTCTACCAACTCTGTTACATTGCACTCTCTTAAGCACTTAGTACAGTGTTCTGTACAAAATAAGCACTCAATAAATACGATTTACCGATGAGGGCAGGGATGGTGTCTGCTTACTCTGTTGTACTCTCCCAAGCACTTAGTCCAGGACTCTGCACACAATAATCATTTAATAAATGCCACTGGCTGACTGCTTGAAAAGTAGTATGACCTAATGGAAAGAGCACGGGCCTGGGAGTCAACAGACCTGGGTTCCAAACCTGGATCTGCCACTTGCCTGCTGTGTGACATCAGGCAAGTCACTTAACTTCTCTGTGCCTCAGTCTCTTCATCTGTAGAATGGGGATTAAATACCTGTTCTCCCTTGCCCTCAGACTGTGAGTCCCAGCTGATACAGTGACTGTCTGATCTGCTTATCTTGTATCTACCCCAGGGCCTAGTGTAATACTCCACAGAATAAAGCACTTAACAAAGACAATTCAGATTGCTATTAACAGTAATTGATTAACCCTGGCTTGTGGACACCATTTTTGATTCTCTTTGTTTCACAATCTCCTCTTAGCCTTGGTTCAGAAACACCCCAGGTTTGATTGCTGAATGCCACGAAGTTCTATCTTCTGTGATGTTCTATCTTCTACTATTATCTTCATGGCTCTGCCACATGTCCAGTTGTGTATTTAAAACTTTCTTCTGTCCCTCTTGCTTATGGTTTTCCTATTTCATTTCGAGTGTCAGTGGTCTTTTGGGTATCCCATGAATTTCGGCTCTCCTTCCATTTCCCAGCCAGCGAATACGTGATGTCGATGAGCATTGCTTTGATAATGGTGGACTGACTGTAATCCTGGATCTCATAGATTTGTGCTGAGATCTGTCATCTATTGATGAGTAGGAAAGAACATAAGTGGTAATGATGGAAGTGTCTATCATGTTGGAAGTATCTACCACACACATTTATATCTGCCCTTCGTGCTACTGAAATTGCTACTATGAGATCTTATCCATGCATGTCACTGTGACTGAAACAACTTAGTCACGACCAATGCTCCATTCCACACTTTGGACACACAAAGTTTATTCGGCTCCTCACCTTTGGTTATTTCTCAGCTCATTATCACCTCCACTAAAGGGTAAATTGGAAAAAGAGTTAAGATTGCTGCTGGAGAGGAGGTCTGAAGAAGGATTCAGCATTGTGTAAATTGAAGCACCTGGTTGAAATTTGGTGTCTGGATTTATTTCATTTATCCAGTCTATCTCCCATTGCCCAGCTCCCAGCACTGAATTTTTTTTCCACGGTGTTTGTTAAGCACTTACTATATGCCAGGGACTGTGCTAAGCACTGGGCTAGATACAAACTATTCAGGTTGGACACAGTCCTTGTTTCGTATGGGGCTCACAGTCTTAATCCCCATTTTACAGATGAGGTAACTGAAGCACAGAGATGTTAAGTGACTTGCCAAAGGTCACACAGCAGATGAGTGGAAGAGTCAGGATTAGAACCCACATCCTCTGACTCCAAGGCCCATGCTCTTTCCACTAGGCTATGCTGCTTGTTGATTTTCTTGCTAACTTTTAGTGATGGGTGGGGCGGGTTAATCTAGACAAAGTGACTTTGTTTCCTGAGATTCTTGAATAGGCTTGAACTGAGCTGAAGAACTTCTCAATGAAAATGTCACCTGTGCCTATTGGTACCAGGTCTCAGGAGTGGAGGTCTCCCAAGGCAGTAATGACTTATTCAAGGATTTGTGAGACGCCTATGTCTCTGAGAGGTGAGCCTAGACCCTTCTCCCTGCACTTTCAGGTCTGAAGAAGAGAGCCTGCAGCAGGAGAGAAAAAGATGATGGACCGTGACCAACTGGAAGGAATTGTGATGTGTACCAGCCAGAGGAAGAGCTACAAATCAGCTGAAGAGGAAGGTTCGCTGGGAGGGGAGAAGAGAAATTTGTGAAGAGACCATTCAGGTGGAAGTATTGATTAACATGAAGGATTTATTCTGCAGTAATGTGGAAAATACTAACATTCATGGTTGTGAGTGATTTCCAATTAGAAATGATACTCTGGAATTCTCTGCCAACATTTCATCCCCAAATGTCAGAGGGCTCTACAAAGCCTGGGTCATAGCTTTCCACATGAGGAAATTATTCACTGGGTGGATGTATACTGCTGCTGAAAATGTATTAACTCTTTTGGGCTTCCATAAAGGAAGGATAGCGATGCAAAGAGGATTTCTTTACATTGCTGAATACCCATTTTAACTCATGCTGTACAGTGAAGATCACACACAGTAGAATGAGCAATTCAGCAAGGGGATAGTGGCCAAGTCCCACTTAACTTGATCACAACTTGGCATCTACATATATAGGTACCTATCCCATACCTCTCCACAGAGGCTCTACCCTCCTCCTTT
Source organism: Ornithorhynchus anatinus (assembly GCF_004115215.2). Classification (NCBI taxonomy): domain Eukaryota; kingdom Metazoa; phylum Chordata; class Mammalia; order Monotremata; family Ornithorhynchidae; genus Ornithorhynchus; species Ornithorhynchus anatinus. Next base: position 27,316,822 of record NC_041753.1, on the reverse strand, counting down.
ACTTAACAACTCATATTACTGGACTCCCCTACCCCACACCTCTTTAATTAACTTGTCCACTTCTGCCTGGGAAATGTATTTTCTTGCAGTAATGGGGGAGTATTGACCAGCAAGGCCATGATTGTCATGAAATGTCTTTCTCTTTGTGACAATGTAGAAACAGTTCGTGACTCTTTGGTTTCTGCCATACCCAAGATGTTCTTTTATGCTTCTGATTATATGCCTCTATCAGCCCTTTGGATTATTTCCCAACACTGTGCACCGATATTTGCTTGCCTACCTTTGCCATTCTGATTTTTCCATTCTTTGTAGCTCTCTATACTGTGATCTCGTTGCGGGCAGGGAATGTGCTTACCAACTCCTAAGTGCTTAGTACAGTGCTCTGCACACATTAAGTGTTCAATAAGTATGATTGATTGACTGAATCTCTCCAGTTAGAGGGAATAACAGCAAGTATCCAGAGAATCGGGAGGCAAAATTGAAACTTTTCTCTGGGGTCCTCTGGTTCTCTGTTGAATTCTACAGTTGTCGGCAACAAGAGATAGATGAACTAAGAAGGCTAGCTTGGGGAGAGCAAAGAGTGTGAGCTGGAGCAGATCTGTCGGAGAAGCTTGAAGCCAATAAGGAGTTTGACAAAGAGAGAAAAGGGTAACCACTGGAGGCTTTTGAGAAGCGGAATTGTATATTCTGAAGGAAGATGATCTAAGCAGCAGAGAGTAGGATAGATTGAAGAAAAGAGTGCTCCCACATGTGCCACTAAGCACACGCACACCTGTGCACAGTGAGGGCAGTGAAGAGAGCCGAGGGCTTGCGCCCGGTGTGGGCCTCCTGGGTGCCCCTGTGGGCCTCCTGGTGCTTCCAGAACTTCTTCAGGGCCAAAAAGCTCCTCTTGCAGGCCACGCCCTGGTGATTCCCATTGCCAGTCCACCCGGCCAGGGAGTCCTCACCCCTCACGCCCCTGGCTCCGTCCTCCCAGGCCCTGGCCTGCCGCTCTAGCTTGCGACTCCAGTCACGGGGGGCATGATCAACCTTGGCGGGGGTCCCGCTGAAGCCCTTGCACTTGGGCTTGTAGGAGTTTTAGGGCTGCCATAGCTCTTCCTTGCCATCGTCATCCTCCCACTCGCTCTCCCTGTACTCACTGCGACTGTCCATGCTGCCCCCGCCAGAGAAGTAGCATGGTGTAGTGGATTGAGCACGGGCCTGGGAGTCGGAAGATCATGGCTTCTAATCCTGGCTCCGCCACTTGTCTGTTATGTGACCGTGGGCAAGTCACTTCACTTCTCTGAGCCTCAGTTTGTTCATCTGTAATATGGGGGTTGAAACTGCAAACCCCACATGGGACAGGGACTATGTGTAACCCCATTTGCTTCCATCCACCCCAGAACTTAGTACAGTGCTTGGCATAGAGTAAGCGTTTAAGAAATACCACAATTATGACAACGTGCCTCGCCGGGCTGCAGAGCGACAGAGACGCAGATCTCTGACCAGGAAAAGGCTGGCTGACTGGAGGAGACAATGCGCAGGGGGGGCTGGAAGGGCAGGGGCAGAGGGTTGGCGGGAGGCTGGGGTTAGTCCAGAAGGCTTTCCAGAGGAGATGGAATACAAAAGGCAGGTGAAGGGGAGGACAGAAGGAGCAGGGAACTTTCATTCATTCATTCAATAGTATTTATTGAGTGCTTACTATGTGCAGAGCACTGTACTAAGCGCTTGGGATGAACAAGTCGGCAACAGATAGAGACAGTCCCTGCCGTTTGACGGGCTTACAGTCTAATCGGGGGAGACGGACAGACAAGAACAATGGCAATAAATAGAGTCAAGGGGAAGAACATCTCGTAAAAACAATGGCAACTAAATAGAATCAAGGCGATGTACAATTCATTAACAAAATAAATAGGGTAACGAAAATATATACAGTTGAGCGGACAAGTACAGTGCTGTGGGGATGGGAAGGGAGAGGTGGAGGAGCAGAGGGAAAAGGGGAAAAAGAGGGTTTAGCTGCGGAGAGGTAAAGGGGGGGGTGGCAGAGGGAGTAGAGGGAGAAGAGGAGCTCAGTCTGGGAAGGCCTCTTGGAGGAGGTGAGTTTTAAGTAGGGTTTTGAAGAGGGGAAGAGAATCAGTTTGGCGGAGGTGAGGAGGGAGGGCGTTCCAGGACCGCGGGAGGACGTGACCCAGGGGTCAACGGCGGGATAGGCGAGACCGAGGGACGGTGAGGAGGTGGGCGGCAGAGGAGCGGAGCGTGCGGGGTGGGGGGTAGAAAGAGAGAAGGGAGGAGAGGTAGGAAGGGGCAAGGTGATGTAGAGCCTTGAAGCCTAGAGTGAGGAGTTTTTGTTTGGAGCGGAGGTTGATAGGCAACCAGTGGAGTTGTTTAAGAAGGGGAGTGACATGCCCAGATCGTTTCTGCAGGAAGATGAGCCGGGCAGCGGAGTGAAGAATAGACTGGAGCGGGACGAGAGAGGGGGAAGGGAGGTCAGAGAGAAGGCTGACACAGTAGTCTAGCCGGGATATAATGAGAGCCTGTAGCAGTAAGGTAGCCGTTTGGGTGGAGAGGAAAGGGCGGATCTTGGCGATATTGTAGAGGTGAAACCAGCAGGTCTCGGTAACGGATAGGATATGTGGGGTGAACGAGAGAGACGAGTCAAGGATGACACTGAGATTGCGGGCCTGAGAGACAGGAAGGATGGTCATGCCATCCACGGTGATAGAGAAGTCTGGGAGAGGACCGGGTTTGGGAGGGAAGATGAGGAGCTCAGTCTTGCTCATGTTGAGTTTTAGGTGGCGGGCCGACATCCAGGTGGAGACGTCCTGGAGGCAGGAGGAGATGCGAGCCTGAAGGGAGGGGGAGAGGACGGGGCGGAGATGTAGATCTGCGTGTCATCTGCGTAGAGATGGTAGTCAAAGCCATAAGAGCGAATGAGTTCACCGAGGGAGTGAGTGTAAATGGAGAACAGAAGAGGGCCAAGAACTGATCCTTGAGGAACTCCAACAGTTAAAGGTTGGGAGGGGGAGGAGGCTCCAGCGAAGGAGACCAAGAATGACCGGCCAGAGAGGTAAGAGGAGAACCAGGAGAGAACGGAGTCCGTGAAGCCAAGGTGAGATAAGGTATGGAGGAGGAGGGGATGGTCGACAGTGTCAAAGGCAGCAGAGAGGTCAAGGAGGATTAGAATGGAGTAGGAGCCATTGGATTTGGCAAGAAGGAGGTCATGGGTGACCTTAGAGAGAGCAGTCTCGGTAGAGTGGAGGGGACGGAAGCCAGATTGGAGGGGGTCTAGGAGAGAATGGGAGTTAAGGAAGTCTAAGCATCGATTGTAGACGACTCGTTCTAGGATTTTGGAAAGGAAGGGTAGTAGGGAGATAGGGCGATAACTGGAGGGGGAAGTGGGGTCAAGGGCGGGTTTTTTTAGGATGGGGGAGACGTGGGCATGTTTGAAGGCAGCGGGGAAGGAGCCATTGGAGATTGAGTGGTTAAAAATAGAAGTTAAGGAAGGGAGGAGGGCAGGGGCGATGGTTTTAATAAGGTGAGAGGGAATGGGGTCCGAGGCGCAGGTGGAGGGGGTGGCACTTGCGAGGAGGGAGGAGATCTCCTCTGAGGATACTGCAGGGAAGAATGGGAAAGTAGGGGAGAGGGTTAGTGGGGGGGAGGGGAGAGGCGGAGGGGTGACTTTGGGGAGCTCAGACCTGATTGTGTTGATTTTCGTGAGGAAATAGGTGGCCAGATCATTGGGGGTGAGAGATGGGGGAGGGGGAGGAACAGGGGGCCTAAGGAGAGAGTTAAAGGTCCGGAACAATTGGCGGGGGTGACGGGCATGGGTGTCGATGAGGGAGGAGAAGAAGTTTCCCACATCACTTAGATTGTGATCCCCATGCGGGACATGAACTGTATCCAACCTAATTAACTTGTAACTACCCCACTGCTTAGAATAGTTTTTGACACATAGTAAGTGCTTAACAAATACCATAAAAAAGTTCCTGGAGGCAGTTGTCCACTAAAGAAGCTGATGCAGAGAGCTTGAATTAGGGCTATGGCCATGAGTATGGATAGAATAAAGATGGATCCAGATTATACTGGGGAGGAACCTGTATTTGCTTTGAACATAAAGTCATATTAAAAGTAACCTCAAGTTTGAATTTGCTAGAAAGAGAGTTGTGGATGCCAATGGAGAGCTTTTTCAGTGTGTGGGAGTGACTGATATGACAGACACATGATCAACAATCCTGCCCACATTGCATACATGTAAGAACTTTTGCATTCACTGCCCAAAATGTCTAGAACTATTTTAATTTCTTCTTCTTGTTGAAATGATTTTTCCAAAAGTTTTACTCCAAAATGATAACTCATTTCTGATTGAAGAACACCACTCTGACCTGAATTCTGCTGCTTTCTCCCAGATGTACCCTGCTTTGCTACATGGCTTGAGGTTTAGCTTTACTGTGTCTTCAAAGAGTTTCTTCTGGACACCCTGTTTACAGTTTCTCCATTTCAGCTCACCCTAGAGCAGCTGTTTGGGTATCCTGCTGTCATCCATTTTTTTCAAAGGTCTCTTTCAGCAAGGGTGTGAGGTGACATACTAGTTAGGTGACTGCATTGCGGGATTTCTTGAAATCCTCTTATTGCACATAAGAAGCACTGGTGGAACTGCTCTACTAGTTAAATGTGGCATCTGAGGCAGTTCCAGGTCTCACAGACATAAAGTAAGTTGGACCCTAAAATTGCTCTGTACACCTTCAGTTTGTCCTGAATCTTGATGCTATGATGGCCCCACCCTCTGTTAAACTAGATTTTTGGATTCAGTTTTATACCTCCTTATTTATCTTCATGACACTGGATGATGTACTGCCTAAGCATCTTCTTAGGCACTTTCTTCTCTCCAGGTCATGTCCCTAGCTACCACCTCAGCACTTGTGTACTCACAGCCTGCCATAGTACTCTTTTTTTCCATATAGATTTATGTGTTCTACTACTTAGGCAGTTATTCATTCACCTATCCATCTTTCCATTCTCATTTTCTTCCTATCTGTAAATTACATTGTATCTGTCTCCCTCATTCAATTATACAATCCCTGAGGGTAGGAATTGCATTTTTTACCTCTAATATACTTTCCCAAGAGCTTACTGCAGTGTTTTTCATGCAGTAGGTGCTTAATTGATTGATATAATAGAATTTGCTGATGACCTCTGTGGTTCTGTGTCACCTATGGAGATCATTAGTTGCGTATAGGATTTTCCAGGTGCTGTTTGGTGCATAAAACTGGTATTCTTTAGACTAATAGTTATAGTGCCTTGTTAAAGCAGCGTGGCTCAGTGGAAAGAGCACGGGCTTGGTAGTCAGGGGTCATAAGTTCGAATCCCGGCTCTGCCACTTGGCAGCTGTGTGGCTGTGGGCAAGTCACTTAACTTCTCTGGGCCTCAGTTCCCTCATCTGTAAAAGGGGGATTAACTGTGAGCCTCACGTGGGACAACCCGATTCCCCTGTGTCTACCCCAGCGCTTAGAACAGTGCTTGGCACATAGTAAGCGCTTAACAAATACCAACATTATTATTATTAAAGCTAAGATGCAGTTCATAATTGTGTGCATATCTTTTAGGTCCTGTGCTTTCACAGCACAGTCAACAGTGTTTAGAAGAAGCTGAATGAGTGAATCAGAAGATTCCAATAATACTCGAAGCCTGTTGGACTCAGATCTGAAATATATTCTCTTACTCTCTTATATTATCTTCCAAATACCTAGGGTTTTTTTAATGGTATTTGTTAAGCACTTACTATGTGTCAATTACCGGTCTAAGTGCTGAGGTAGTTACAAGTTTATCAAGTTGGACACAGTCCCTGGTCCGCATGGGGCTCTCAGTGTAAAGTGGAGGGAGTGGGTGTAGATGGAGAATTGAAGGGGACCCAGAACTGAGCCTCGAGGGACTTCCACAATTAGAGGATGAGAGGCAAAGGAAGAGTCCATGAAAGAGACTGAGAAAGAATGGCCAGAGAGATAGGAGGAAAACTAGGAGAGGAGAGTATCAGTGAAGTCAAGGTTGGATAACGTTTCCAGGAGTAGGGAGTGGTCGACAGTGTCTAAGGCAGTTGAGAGGTCGAAGAGAATTAGGATGGGGTAGAGGCCACTGGTTCTGGCAAGAAGGAGATCATCTGTGACCTCTGAGAGAGCGGTTTCTGTGTAGTGAAGGGGACAGAAGCCAGATTGGAGGGGGTCACAGAGATAACTGGAGGAGAGGAGCTTGAGACAGTAGGTGTAGACAACTTGCTCAACTTGCTCCCCTCCCCCCCAGACTGTGAGCCCATCGTGGGCAGGGATTGTCTCTCTTTATTGCTTAATGTACTTTCCAAGTGCTTAGTACACAGTGCTCTGCACACTGTAAATGCTCAGTGAATGCGATTGAATGAATGAAAGAGTATGGAGAGGAATGGTAGGAAGGAGATGGGGCAATAACTGGAGGGAGGGAGCTAGCTGTGGAGTCTGGAGGAGTGGGTGAGGATGAGGCCCACTCTAGAGAGAGCAGCAAGGGAGACTGTGTCACTGCCCTTGAGTAGTTTACAATCGAACGAAGGAGCTTAGATTCTCTTCTGCCTACAAGCATGCAAAGCCACCTCTCAAAACTAACTAGTGTGGTAAATTTATCTTTCTAATAATGATGAATGTTGTCATAAATTTTGCCCAGCACTCTTTCCCAGCCTTGCAGATAACCATTTACTCATGGGTCGGGATAGAGGTATTCTTCCATCAGCGATCTGTTGGGCATTATGATGGCAGGAAAGATTCTTGGCTTCCCAGTTTTGCAGTGAATCAGTGAATAAGGTAGCATAGGAGGGGCAAGCAGATCTGGACCATGCCCGTATCTGAAGAAATGCTGTTGTCTTTCCCAAGAACTTGGCAAGGTTCACTGCATTCATAATAAGCACCCAGTAAATGCCATTACTACTATTACTATTCTGACCTGAACAAATGTTAATAATAATAATAATATTAATTGTGGTATTTGTTAAGTGCTTACTATGTGCCGAGCACCGTTCTAAGCACGGGGTAGCTACAAGGTAATCAGGTTGCCCCACGTGGGGCTCACAGTCTTAATCCTCATTTTATAGATGAGATAACTGAGGCCCAGAGAAGTGAAGTGACTTGTCCAAGGTCACACAGCAGACAAGTGGTGGAGCCAGGATTAGAACCCACGTCTCTGACTCCCAAACCCATACTCTTTCCACTAAGCCACAATGCTTCTCTTGAGAATCATCTTGGAATTGAAGACCGCAGCCCATTCCCCTTAGATTTTTCCTGTGTACATACATGGTGCTCTGCACTTACATATGTCATTCAGCAATTATGCACCTATATATTGATATATTTATTTGTCCATTCAATTATTTATTTAGATACTCCATCTTGATCAATTTGTATTACTTCCAGTTATACCCTTGTTCTTGCTCCTGTTTTAACTACCAGTAAAGAATTTTTATCTGTCCACCCTACTAGACTGTAAATTCCTGGAGGGCAGTAATCAGGTGTATGGCTCCGTTGTACTCTCCCAAATTCAGTGCTTTACACTCAGTAGACATTCACTGATGCATCTCACTGATGATGATGACGATGGTACTCACATTGGGTAGAGGAGGCCCTGATTTGTTCACCATATCATTATGCCGACTCCCAAAGTAGAATGCAGAAAAGAAAATGTGAGAAAGCAACAAAGAAAAATGGAAAGCTAGAATGAGTCAGTAAAAATGAGATAAAGCGTGTGTGCGAGTGCGTGTGTAGTGCCAGAAACCTCAGGACTAGATGCTTGCTTCTTTTCTAAGAGAAGCAGCGTGGCTTAGTGGAAAGAGCCCGGGTTTGGAAGTCAAAGGTTGTGGGTTCTAATCCTGGCTCCGCCTCTTTCCAGCTGTGTGATTTTGGGCAAGTCACTTAACTTCTCTGTGCCTCAGTTACCTCATCTGTAAAATGGGGATTAAGACTGTGAGCCCCACGTGGAACAACCTGATTACCTTGTATCAACCCCAGTGCTTGGAACAGTGCTTCACACATAGTAAGTGCTTAACATATACCATCATTATCATTATTATTTTCTGATTGACTCCCAGCCTCATGAATGAAGGGCAGTGATGATCGGGCTCTCTTCCCTCCTCATTGCATCATAGAGATGGCTAGCATAATGTGCATTTTGAACAAAGTAACTGATTTCCTTGTACGAATGCCAAACACACCCACCCATTATGTAGTTGGATGAATGTTTCCAAAATAGATTCAACTTGAGAAATGAGCTGCAACATCATGTACCTTTCCATTATACACATCAGCTGGGAGATAGGAAAAAACACAGACATTCAGAAAGGGACTCAGGTTACTTGGAGAAATGAAAGAGAAAATGATGGATAAAAAATGACAGAAGGAAGATAGCAAAAGCTAAACATCAAAGAGGAAAAATAGATTGTGAAAAAGAGATTTAAAAAGGAAGTGGTTACTCGCTGGATAATTAATCAAAGAAAATGTTGCAGAAAGAGAAACTGTACTCCTATGAGCAGAAACAGCAGGGTTGCTCCTGACACCCGTGAATTCTGTATATTAAATGTGTTTGCTTCTGTGTTGGAGAGGGATTCATCATACTTTCCTAAGGAAAGGAGAAGGCACAGATTCAGCATCCGGAGATATGGTGTCTAGACTTTAAGCCATCCCATTCGTAATGCTCTGTATTAATTCCTTGAAGAAACCAAGACTATTTTTGCATTATTTTATGGCATCTGCATTTCTTTATGGCAACTTTATTAACTGACTCAGTGACTAAGACTAATTAAATAGGAAGTCCACTGGTAGGACTGTATTAAATAGATGACCACAACTATTGCTGTCTGGTAAGATTCTGTTCTGGGTCCTCTACTCTTCTCATTCTACACCCATTTCCTAGGGGAGCTCATCTATTCACTTGGCTTCAGCTACCACCTCTATGTGGACAACCCACAAATCTACCCCTCCAGACCGGATCTCTCATCTAACCTACAATCCTGCATTGCACATGCATATTGTCTGCAGGACAATATGCCCCTCCAAAGCACCTCAAATTTAACATAGAACTACTCATCTTCCCTTCTAAACCCCACTTTCCCATCTATGTTGATGACATCAACATCCTCGCTGTCCCAGACCCTGTCATCCTTGACTCTTCACTATTTTTTTAAAATTCACATTAAAGCTACTGCTAAATCCTGCCATTTCTTTCTACATGATATTTCCTGTATCCTCCCATTTCTCTCCACACAGACTGCAACCACCTTGGTCCAAACTATTGTCACATTGTGACTAGACCTTTTGTTTTCCATTTCCCTCTGCATAAAGGAAAGACTCCCCCTAATCTGCTTCAAGTTTCTTCAGCAACTCTCTGCATATTACATATCAACATCACCGACTATTATGCAGCTTACTTTCTTTGTTCCTCCCAGACTCACCTCCTAGAAGTACCTTGCTCTTAATTATTCTGCCTCCTTTCCCTTGTTCCTGCTTCTTCCACCAGACTGTTCTAATAGACTATTGCTCTCCCCAACTTCAAAGCCCTCCTAAATTCTCATCACCTCCAACAAGCCTTCTTTAATTCCCAACAACCCTAGTCACATAAGTGTGGTTTAGCGAAAAGAGCAAGGGCTTGGGAGTCAGAGGACGTGGACGTGGGTTCTAATCTTGGCTCCGCCACTTGTTGCTGTGTGACGTTGGGCAAGCTGCTTAACTTCTCTGTGCCTCAGTAACCTCATCTGTAAAATGGGGATTAGGCTGTGAGCCCCACGTGGAACAACCCGATTACCTTGTATCTGCCCCACCACTCAGAACAGTGCTTGGTACACGGTAAGTGCTTAACAAATACCGTAATTATTGTTATTATGAACTGATTAGCCATCTTTAGCACTTGATAAATGGACTCATTTATACCCTCCCACAGCACATATAAATATATGTATTATCCATTGTATAGTGAATGCATTTATTCTTATTATCTTGTTTGAAAATGTTTTAATATTGATCAGTTGATCGTATTAATTGAGCACTTACTGTGTGCAGAGCACTGTACTAAGTGCTTGGGAAAGTACAAAGTTGTTAATTGTAATCCCTGCCCACAAGGAATTTACAGTCTACAGGGGGAGACGGGCAATGAAAGAAATTGCAAATAGCGGAAGAAGTAGAGTATAAGGTTCTATGCATAAGTGCTGTGGGCCTGGGGTGAATGTAATAATAATAATAATTATGGTATTTGTTAAGCACTTACTATGTACTGGGCACTGTACTAAGTGCTGGGGTGGATACAAGCAAGTTGGGTTGGACACAGTCCCTGCCTCACGTGGGCTTCACAGTGTCAATCCTCATTTTACACGTGAGGTAACTGAGGCATGGAGAATAATTATAATGATTCTGGTATTTGCTAAGTGCTTACTATGTGCCAAGCATTGTTCTAAGCCCTGGGGTAGATAGAAGGTAATCAGGTTGTCCCGCATGGGGCTCACAGTCTTAATCCCCATTTTACAGGTGAGGTGACTGAGGCACAGAGAAGTTAAGTGGCTTGGCCAAGGACACATAGCAGGCCAGTGGCAGAATAAGGATTAGAACCCAGGACTTTCTGACTCCCATGCTCATACTTTAGCCACTACACCATGCTGCTTCTTGAAATAGGAAAGTGATTAAGGGGAACACAGTCAAGTGCACAATTCACCCAGAAATGAAGGTGGATAGGGGAAATGAGGGCTTAGTCAGGGAAAGCCTCACAGAGATATGATTTTAGTAGGGTAAAAATATGGAACGCTTCACAAATTGGCATTTCTCATTAGAATGTAAGCTCCTTGCAGGCAAGGAATGTTTCTCAAGCTTCTGTTGTACTTCCTCAAGTGCTTAGTCAAGTACATTGCACCCTGTGAGTGCTGATCTTTACTACTACTACTGTTTAAGTGCTAAATTTGGAAGATGCTATGGAAGCAAAACAGTAATAACTTTTCTTTCTATTTAGAGCAATAAAATGGCCCCATTTCAAAAGGAAAATAAAATGCTAGATACGAGAGAAGGAAACCACTTTAGTTTTATGAAACCTCAAGGAATGACTGTTCTTGGATGAAAATTTTCCTGGGTAACTTCAAGACTTCACTAAAAATAATAATTTACCATAGTTTAGAAAAAAAACAAAACTTAAGAACCACTCTCCAGTCCCACTTGACTAAATGGACACAATTTTTCATGAAGGTTTGAATGCTGGTTTTTATCCAATTTTCCTACTGGAGTGGATTCTGAAAGGAAAATTTCAGACCCTGAGCTCCTGTTGAATGCATGTAACCTAGAATCACTGGACTTTGTACGGTTTCTTGACAGTGAGTTAAAATGGTGGATAACTGAGCTTCTGGGCCTCTCGTCTTCTGGGACGTCACCCTCTATAAGTTAATTTGAATTCACTTTCCCACTGAGACTTGATGAGAATCCAATGAAGACAAATATGAGTGACACCTACCCTGCTCTGGGCTTGTGGAGGAAATGAGATGGGAAGAGTAAAATGCTTCCTGGAATTAAATTATGGTTGAAAATGCAAGATCGTTTTAAGGGATTGGAATATAATTAATAAATGATCTTTTTTAGAGTACTAAGACTTCAAGTCAGTACTGAGCCATGTTAATTAAAGCATTCAGGACCCCAAGGGATCACTTGTCTCCCCTGGGATCTTCATAGAATTAAACCTTTCATACAGGAAGTGCATAAAGGATGTTTCTCTTGGAAGTCAGAACATTCCAACTAATGAATTATACTAGAGTCCTAGGGCAAGAAGAGATGGGATGATCTTTCTCCTGTGAGATTGTATTCAAATGTAAATCTTCAAGGATGATAAATGAAAATTGATGTGACTTTTAAAGACACTGGATCCAGACTGAGAATATGTTGATCCTAAGCATTCGGGACTAAATTCTCACTGGGAAAAATTTAGTCAGGAGTTTCCCATATCAATGCCCTAAATGGTTCGAGTTGCAATGCTTCTCGTGGTCTTTTGAACCCTTCACCTGGAACCCTTGGCAGAAATGGAAACCAACAATATCACTTAATAGTGAAGGGATCTTCTGTGATGCCTCATTGCAATCTCAACATGCCTATGAGGCAGGTGGGAGTATGTATTATCCCCATTTTACAGATGAGGTAAGTTTAGTTAGCCAGGAACTTGGATCCCAATCAATCAATCAATCAATCAATCAGTTGCATGTACTGAGCACTTACAGCATTCGGGGCACTGTACAAAGCGAGTCAGTCAGTGAATCACATTTATTGAAGCAGCATGACTAAAGAGAAGCAGCATGGCTTAGTGGAAAGAGCATGGGCTTGGGAGTCAGAGGTCATGGGTTCTAATCCCAGCTCTGCCTCTCTTCAGCTGTGTGACCTTGGGCAAGTCACTTAACTTCTCTGTGCCTCAGGTACCTCATCTGTAAAATGGGAATTAAGATTGTGAGCCCCACCCACGGCAATCTAATAACCTTGTATCTCCCCCAGCGATTAGAAGAGTGCTTGGCATATAGTAAGCGCTTAACAAATACCACCATTATTATTATTATTGACTGCTTACTTCGTGCAGAACACAGTACTAAGTGCTTGGGATTATATATAGAGAAGCAGTGTGGCTCAGTGGAAAGAGCCCGGGCTTGGGAGTTAGAGGTCATGGGTTCGAATCCCGGCTCTGCCACTTGTCAGCTGTGTGACTGTGGGCAAGTCACTTCACTTCTCTGTGCCTCAGTGACCTCAACTGTAAAATGGGGACTAACTGTGAGACTCACGAGGGACAACCTGATTACCCTGTATTTACCCCAGCGCTTAGAACAGTGCTTAGTGCTCATAGTAAGCACTTAACAAATGCCAACATTATTATTATTATTATAACAGACACATTCTCTGCCCACAGCGAGCTTAGGAGAGTACAGTAGAGTTACTAGACATGATTCCCAAGATTTAGGGTTTGTTTGTGCAAAAAGAAAAATGGCTATGTGTTCATTCAATCTAATCATGCACTTTTTCCTGCAGTACCTCACATGGAAACAGACCTGATTTCCAGGAAGCGACTTTGGTATTAGGACAAAGAGGCCATTTTGCTTCTGGAGGGAGAGACAAATTCGATGATCTGTGTTTATAGTATTCATTCATTCAGTCATATTTATTAAGCGCTTATTGTGTGGAGAGCACTTTGCTAAGCACTTGGGAGAGTTCAGTATACAACAATAAACAGACATATTCCCTGCCCACAAAAAGCCCACAGTCCAGAGGGGGGAAGACAGACACCAATACCAATAAATAAATTACAGATATGTACAGATAAGTGCTGTGGGACTGGGAGGGGGAAAGAACAAAGGGAGCAAGTCAGAAGAGAGAGGGAAAAGAGGAAAGGAGGTGCTTAATCTGGGAAGGACTCTTGGAGGAGATGTGCTTTCAATAAGGCTTTGAAGGCCGGGAGTGTGATTTTCTTTTGGATTTGAGGAGGGAAGGCATTTCAGGCCAAGAGGGAGGATGCGGATGAGGGGTTAGAGTCGGGATAGGCAAGATCAAGGCACAGTGAGAAGGTTAGCATTAGAGGAGGGAAGTATGCAGGCTGGGTTGTAAAAGGAGAGTAGCGAGATAAGATAGGAAAGGGCAAGGTGTGGAGTACTTTAAAACCAATGGTGAGGAGTTTTTGTTAATATGTAGGTGGATGGGCAACCACTGGAGTTTTTTGAGGAGTGGGGTGACGTGTTCTGAACGTTTTTGTAGAAAAATGATCGGGTTAGCAGAGTGAAGAATGAACTGGAGTGGGAAGAAACAGGAGGCTGGGAGGTCAGCAAGGAGACCAATGGAGTAATCCAGGCAGGATAGGGTGAGTGATTGTATTAACGAGGTAATGGTTTGGATGGAGAGGAAAGGGAGGATTTTAGCGATGTTGTGAAGGTGGGACTGACAGGATTCAGTGACAGACTGAATATGTGGGTTGAATGACAGAGAGGAGTCAAAGATAATGCCAAGGTTACGGGCTTGTGAGACAAGAAGGATGGTGGTGCCATCTACAGTGATGGGAAAGTCAGGGACAGGACAGGGTTTGGGTGATGTACCCCTAGAAATTCATAGGACAAAAAGCTTCCAATTCTCAGCCTTTTGTTCTGGATCAGTGGAAATGAACATTAAGCCTATCTATCAGAAGCTGGTAAAATGGGGAAACATTTATTATGGTAATAGTATTACATTGAGCTCTTATCTACAAAATGTTTGAACTATTTGGTGTATACCTTCTTAATCACTGGATATTCAACATTCAGAAACTCAAGTGTCTAGTTTTGGCACAAGTCTCTATTTTGTTGGTAAATTTTCCAAAAAAAATGATTTTACATTTGATATGATGGGTAATAATCCATTCTAAAGTGCAGAATTTATTTTGGTAGAAAAGCTTCTGTGAAAAGTAGTAGAAAAAGCAACCATTTGAAAATGTAAATATAAACATATTCCACTTTCTGGGTTCGGTACTCATTCTATATTAAGATAGGAGCATACCAAGCACTAAGCACAAGTAACTTGAGTATGAAGCAATCACCTTTGACACTATCCTCCGGGAAACAGCTTGACATTTGTCATTTTAAAAGGTGAAAATACACTTGTTATCTCCAATTTAACCTTCAGCAACATGTTTTAAAACAAACTGTCCGGAAGATCAATACTGTTACAAATGATGGCAGAGCTGAGGGTTAGTGGTGGAATGTTTACCTTGAGTATGTCCAGGGGAGTTTTAAAATAATTTACTGTTTTCTCACAGTTTTTAGAAACTTAGCTGAGAAAATAAATGCATATTTTTAGTGACCGTTCATACTCAAAGATGATATTCCTGATGGTGATTGTGTTTTTCAACACAAGGGTGTTAAAGGACTGAGAAGCTGTGAGGCTAGAAGTCTCCACGACACCTTGGCTACACAAAGATTGTCCCCTAGTGTGCTGAGTTGTTTGCTGTTTGCCATACTTGTCATTATTTTCAGTTTTTTCTCTGACACATGATCCTCTCAAAGCTTCTGCTTGAATAGAGGGGCTCCTTTTGGGATTGCTATGTGCCAGGCTAGTCTATCTGCAACAATTACTTCCCAGCTTTCAGTCATAATGCTGCATTGCCTGAGGCTGTGACTTTAAAGCATTTACTCTGTTCCCCCTAGCTTTGGATCACCCCATTACTGATCTCTACGTAGCAGTTTGGGTATTTTACTGTCATTCTCCTCCCTCATCCTGACCAGTGAAGCTGTGTTGAGATGAGCATAGCTTTAGTGCCAGGAGACTGAACACTCCAGTCCATACTTCACTCTGCTGCCTAGATGATTTTTCTACAGAAACGTTCAGGACATGTTTCCCCACTCCTCAAGAAACTCCAGTGGATGCCCATCCACCTCCATGTCAAACAGAAACTCCTTACCATTGGTTTTAAAGCCCTCAATCACCTTGCCTCCTCTCACCTTACCCCGCTGCTTTCCTACTACTACCCAGCCCACATACTTCACTCCTCTAAGCCAACCTACTGATTGTACCTTGATGTCATCTATCTCCCCGCCATCCTCTCACCCTCATCCTGCCTCTGGCCTGGAATACCTTCCCTCTTCCTATCTGACAATTACTCTCTCCACATCTCCTCCAAGAGACCTTCCCCAACTAAGCCTGCATTTCCTCTTCTCCCACTCCCTCCTGCATCACCCTTGCACTTAGATTTTCACCCTTTATTCACCCCTCCCTCAGCCCCCTAGTAGTTATGCACATAGCCATATTTTATTTATTTATACTGATGCCTGTCTTCCCCTCTAGACTGTGCACTTGTGGGCAAGGAATGCGTCTACCAATTCTGTTATATACAATTAATTGGTTGATTAAGCTCTGTGACTAGGTTGGTGATCCTGTTTGGCTAACTGATGATAGGAATGCCTTATAGGCTATTTTTTTCGGTGATATTTGTTAAACACTTACTACGTAGCAGATTCCATACTAAGTGCTGGAGTAGATACAAAATGATCAGTTTGGGCACAGTCCATGCCCCAAATGGGGTGCACAGTCTTAATCCCCATTTTACAGATGAGATAAATGAGGCACAGAGAAGTTGAGTGACTTGCCCAAGGTCACAGCAGAAAAAATGGCAAAACCAGGATTAGAACCCAGCTCCTTCTGACTTCCAAGTCCCAAGCTCTTTCCTCTAGGCCATGCTGCATGATACTGATGGGGCCATTCAATTAGTTGGATGTATCTTCGGTAATGAGTCTAGGTCTCACAGCTATATTAAAGGATTAAAGGATGGACAGCAGTACTGTTTTGTAAACCTTCCATTATGGCTGAAACTGAATTCTTCACTGTCGCCCTGATCTGTTAGTCTCCCAATGCATCTGTTGCCTGTGTACTGCTCTGCACGCAGTAAATGATCAATAAATATGTTTGATTGATTGGTTGCATGCGAGTATAGGGATCTCTGGGGTAAGCTGGTACATTCTCACCTATCTTAATTAAGGCTTAACATCAGTTCATTCATTCAATAGTATTTATTGAGCGCTTACTATGTGCAGAGCATCAGTCTACAGCAGCAGGTGAATTCTGCAAACTGGTTCACAATCATCTCACAATGATCATAATAATAGTACTGATAATGATAATTGTGATATTTGTTCAGAGCTTACTATGTGCCAAGCAATGTACTAAACACTGTGGTAGATACAAGGTTTTCAGGTCAGACATATTCCCTGTCCAAATGAGGATTCAATTCTAAGTATGGGGGATAACAGGGGTACTGAATTCCTCTTTTATAGATGAGGAAACTGGGGTACAGAAAAGTTAGGTGACTTGTTCAATGTCATACAGGAGACAAGTGGCAGAGCCGGGATTAGACTCCAATTCCTCTGACTCTCAGACCTGTGCTCTTTCCACTAGGCCATGTTGCTTCTACATGTCTTCTTTTTATGATATTTGTTAAGCACTTACTATGTGCCAGGCTCTGTTCTAAGCACTGGGGTAGATACAAAGTAATCAGGTTGGACACAGTCCACGTCCCACATGGGGCTACCAGTCTTAATCCCCATTTTACAGATGAGGTAACTGAGGCACAGAGAAGTGAAGCGACTTGCCCAAGGTCGTACAGCAGACCTTGCTTGAGTGCCTCTAAGGCTCAGCCATCTGAGCATGGCAGCTACTGAATTTCTTTTGGGGAACTTTGGGTGACATTCCTAGAAGTTGAGTTGGAAGAGTTCCCTGAAAGAACTAGTTTTCTAGCTCCTGTGTAGGTCACTTGATTCATCCTACAACAGAGGTCTTCATTATAACTAGAACATAGGGGAATTTTCCAAAAGTATCATTAAACAAACTATGTAATTTAATCCTTCAATCTCAATTTGGGTCATAAATTACCCAATTTTACAGTCTAAATGGATCAAATGAAACAGATAATTACCAATCCTCCTCTTCATTTTGTGCTGTGTAGACACAGCCACTGATTTATAGGCCAGAAAGGAGATTGAGATATCAAACAATCCACATCTGCCTCCAGGCAGAAATTCCCTCCAACTCAAACCATCTACAGCTTTTGGGAAAATCTTCACAGAAGTAGATTTTACAAGCTGGTTGGTGTTGATTCTAGCATCCCTTCCGAATGTCTCATTTAAGTATGTCCTATTGCAATTCATCCCCTTCCTCTTTTAACCTTTCCTCACAAACTGAGAAATGTTTCTACCATCATTCCATGGTGTCCATATAACAAATCACCTAAAATGTAATGGCTGAAGGCCGATCACCAACATAATCCAATCATTGAAAAATGTGAAACTCAAAAGTCATCTGTCCACTAGGTAAACACTTGAGGAATCTAGATGGAGGGAGGTCACCCCATCAGATACATTTATTTTCAGTAACCTAGAAGGAACAAAGAAGAGAAAGGCTGGACCCCCCATTCACCAAATAGATCTTGCCATGAAGCCATTCCTTCACCCCAGCTGTCTTGGTTTCACACACTTTCTCCCTAAATATCTCTTGTTCCTCTTTCATACCCCTCTTCTCATCCATTCTTCTTCCTTCTCCCTGATGCTCTTGACCATTCCTCATCCTCGTCTTTGATCTTTGTAGCTTCACTTCTGCCCCCTATCTATCTTTGTCCTTCCTTCCACTTCTAATTAAAAATATATTTTATCCCTGCAAATCCTCCCCCATCCTTTTCAGTTGAGTCCCTGTTTTCAGTACTCCAGCCTATTTAGGTCCTCTTTGACCTCCCAAAACAGAAAACCCATAGCACTTTCCTTCATCTCTCTACTTCTTTCCCCACATTCACTTTTCTCTATTTCCCCCTTTTACCTTGCCCTTGCTTCTGTCTCTTTTCTCTTCTCTTCTTGTTCCTTTTTTTCCTCACTCTATTCTTCCTCATCCCACCTCCAAGTGTTTCTCCTCTTCAAAAACATCTCCACTACAGAAGTTTGTGGAAGGATAAACAAAGACATCTGTGGGAGAAATGAAGAGGTAAAGGCAGGTGCGGGAAAGAAGGAAAAAAGAATGGAGAGATCAGAGAGAATTAATACTACAGCCAGAAAGAGCAGAGGAACGACCTGGACTGGGGCAAGCAGAAGTTGATGAGATTAAACAATAATAGATTTGATCAAACTCTGCTGATCACTAGATTCAATCACATCTAAGAAATTAAGAGACTGGCCTCCTCTACATTTACATTGAATCGAAGCCAAGACCTTCACAAAGTAAAATAGGAAGAAGGTCATTGAACCCATCAGAGAAGGGCAACATGGAGATGTCAACGAGGGATGATGTAGACTGCAGGCCTCATCTATTAAAGGAACCAGAATCCACTTGGGCAGAGCCACTACGCCACCACTAGCTTTGAGGGTCTGTCAGGAGTCCCCCGATGGCTGGAGTAACCTTCTCTTTTCCTCTGATCATCACTCTGGGACTGTAGGCCTCCTCCTTTGCATGAGTGGGTTCCAGATGAACCCCAACCATTAAAACTTTGGGACCAAAGATTCTATCCTGGAGTACTGCCCTCCCCAAGTAGCTACCTAATCATGCTCTTAATGTTTTATTTTGCAATCCCATTGTCTGTGATTTGTTTCTGTCTTCTATGGGCCCAGTTTCTCTCCTTTAGCTCTTTGTGGTGCAGGAACCATGTCTGAACTGATTCTCTTGTACTGACCCCAGAGCTTAAAATATGCTTAGCCTATAATACTAATAATGATTATTATGGTATTAAGCACTTACTATGTGCCAAACGCTGGGGTAGATATAAAATAAAAACACTCCACATATTTGAGGCATTATTATTTTTTATTGTTTTCCTATTAGATTGGGATGTGAGGGATGGGTTCCGTTATATTTTCCCAAGGACTCTGTACAGTGCTTTGCACACAGTAACAGCTCAGTATAAGTATTGTTCATTGATTAAGATGATCTGTTGGGCCAGATCCTAACTCCTGATCCAGTGTTGAGTGATCTTTTGTCCCTCTTTATGCCCTCCTTTTTTGTCTTTTGTCTTCTTGCTGCATACTGTGTGATGCTGACTGCCTCAACACATGGTACTGTTAGACCATTAACGTTTGGGAAGGGAGTGAGAGGCTATGACGGTTGGATACAGCAAGACACTTCACAATACTCCTGAAGGTCCAAATTCTCTTGTTAGTATTTCCAAATCAATCATATTCTCTTTTATACCAAAAGACGCTGCCCACACCGTTGTAAAAAAGCTGACAGTGAGGTTTCTGTGTGCGAATGCTTCCGTAACGACTTACATCACTAATGTGATTAATTAGAAAAGAGCTGAGCCAGCCACCTTCCCCTTTGCCCCAGGTTTTGGATCTATTTTTATTGATTATGCTTCTGTTCCTTTTATTGTTATGTTTTCAAATATAGTAATAAGTTGTGTTTTTGCTCTGTAAAGGGACTGAGCTGCTCCACATTTACTTGGGATTTGTCATGCTTAGCTATGTGGCTGAAATAAAAATATAAAAATGTCCTCCTGCACAGCCTATATACCCTATCGCAATTTACAGGGTTTAAAATGTTCCATGAGTCCTTGGAGACTTCCAGGGTGCAACTGCACATGTAGTTTTCACCGGTTTACATGGTTTATTCATTTTAAAAAAATTAAAGTAAATTTAATAGTGTTTATGAAGTGCTACATGTCCTTTGGAACTGAAGGGAGAGTCAGCAATGGAAACTGGACTTCAACTTTCCAGAGGCAAGGTGTGGAGACACAGGATAGAAAGGAAAGAAGACATGATTGGGGTGAAGAGACAAATTAAGTTTACTTATTCCCTGAGGCACATAGAGCATTCTCATTTAATATCTGGATGGGATATGGGTATGAGAGTTTACTGGACTATCTCAGTACTTTTGGACCATGGGACCACTGGACTGTTTTGATGATGATGATGGAGTCTTTTGTCGAGAATAATGCATGTGCTTCAGCCCTGAGACTTCTGAACTGAGCGCCTAAGTGGAGGAACTGAACATTGTGACAGTTGTGGGCACAGTATCACTTTCACTTTCTCATCCTTGGTGGACAAGTTCCCTACTAGGGAACAGAGTGCAACAGGAATAGGTAGGAAGTGTTACAGCACATTGCAAAATGAAGGAATTTATTTCTTTTTTATATTTTTATTATTATTATTATTTTGTGTGTGGCTAGGACCTATTTATGGCTGATGTGACCACAGCATAGTGCTGATGCTGTGTGTTGCACCATAAGCCAGAAGGTGATTGCCTTAGTAGCCTCTGTGATCATCACCTCCCATACTAACGAGTTATTTTTCAGGGTTTCGGCTGTACTTGTCCATCTCATGGAACAACCTCAGTGGTTCTTTGGTCTTTCTCCACCTGAGGTGGTACCCTCAGCAGGAATCTCTTACTTACAGAGCCAGGAGTACAGTCATGGGTTCTAATCCTGTCTCAGCCACTTAACTGTGTGACTTTGGGCAAGTCAGCGTGGCTCAGTGGAAAGAGCACGGGCTTGGGAGTCAGAGGTCATGAGTTCGAATCCCGGCTCTGCCACTTGTCAACTGTGTGACTGTGGGCAAGTCACTTAACTTCTCTGTGCCTCAGTTACCTCATCTGTAAAATGGGGATTAGCTGTGAGCCTCACGTGGGACAACCTGATTACCCTCTATCTACCCCAGCGCTTAGAACAGTGCTCGGCACATAGTAAGCGCTTAACAAATACCAACATTATTATTATTATTAAGTCACTTAACTTCTTTGTGCCTCAGTTCCCTCATCTGTAAAAGGGGGATTAAGATTGCGAGCCCCACGTAGGACAACCTGATTACCTTGTATCTACCCTAGCACTTAGAACAGTGCTTGGCACATAGTAAGTGCTTAACAAGTACCATCATTATTATTATACAGATCTTCTGATTTCCAAAAGCATGTTCTTTCCACCAGACTAAACAGAAGGGCTCCAATGATTGTCATTATCATTGTTATTATTATTTCTCATTATTTTTACTGACAAAATGCTATTATAGTAGCAATAATAAAATACACTAATAGTATTTCCCTGAATTTGCCCAGAAATTTTATTTTTAAAAGCATCTGGACATCAATTATTTCATTTTATGCTTTGCTATGCTACGCTTTCCCTGTGAGGTAGGGAGAGGGATACCTTACTACCACCATTTTACAGAAAAGAAAACCGAAGCACTGAGAATCTGAGTGACTTGCAGCAGGCTAGTGACTGAACTGAGGTTAGAATGAGGTCTCTACACACATATTATTAATAACTGTTATATTTGTTAAGCTCTTACTGTGTGCCAAACACTGTTTTAAGTGCTGGGAGGCATACAAAATAATCAGATCAGACACAATGCCTGTCACACATGTAGCTCACAGTCTAAGTAGGTTGGGGAACAGGGATCTTATCCCCATTTTACAGATGAGGAAACTGAGGCACAGAGATTACCCAAGATTACACAGCAAGCAAGCAGTGGAGCTGGGATTAGAACTCAGGTCCTCTGACTCCCAGACCTGTGTTCTTTCAACTAGGCTACTCTGCTCTGTGAATTCTGTGTTATTTTCACAAGATCCTGCTGCCTCCTATTATGTTTACCAGTTGTAACTCAAAATAGGGTTGTATGCCACACAATGTTGTCCATTTGGCACTGTCATGGAGCTAAATTCACCTGGCATAATCCAAATTTCTTAGGATCAGGTAACTAGTAAGGATTGATCTTTTTCTATTCCATTGGCAGTAAGGATTGATCTTTCTCTATTCCATCACACAACTCCATCAACTCCCTTCCCCACCAAATCTGCTGGCCTTGGCCCTCCCCATCCTCCAAACCCTCCTAAAATTCCACCTTTCCAGGAAATATTTCCTGATTGATTCCCAGGACCTCAAGTTGTATCATTTCAAAAGTCCTGCCCAGCATTTTGCTCATCCTCAGCATTTCTGCATATATATATCTTCAGTTGTACATTCATTTGTTTATTCCGATTTATTCTCTTTTAGAGTATTCCTGCAAAGTTTGTTCTACTACCTATCTGATCTTCCACTATCTGTTTCACTCATTAGATTGTATACTCCTCATGGGCAGGGAACACATGCATTGCTTCTGTTGAATTTACAGTACAATGTACTCAATAGAAACTCAATAAATATATATTAAATAAATACCTACTCAATACATGACTACTACTACAATAGTAATAATAATTATAATAATAATGGCATTTGTTAAGCGCTTACTATGTGCAAAGCACAGTTCTAAGTGCTGGAGAGGATACAAGGCGATCAGGTTGTCCCACATGGGGCTCACAGTCTTAATCCCCATTTTACAGATGACGTAACTCAGGCACAGAGAAGTTAAGTGACTTGCCCACAGTCACACAGCTGACAAGCAGCTGAGCCGGGATTTGAACCCATGACCTCTGACTCCCAAGCCCGTGCTCTTTCCACTGAGACACACTGCTACAACTCCCATCAGGAACAGACATCATATTTAAATCAACATTGAAAATGGTGACTGTTGCTGCTGGTATTCAATTTTTAGTCCTTACTATGGAGTACAACAGGGAAGCACAAAAAACCCTACATGACATTTTAAAATCAACGGAGTACAGTGAAAATTGTTGGTAAATCTGTATTTTCAAGTAACAAACTGAGAAGTTTAGCATTAAACCAAAGTGTTATTTCAGGAAGGAAGAAATGACAGTGTCAGGGCTGGAGATGTAGACTTGGGAATCATCTGCATAGACGTGGTAGTTGAAGCTGTGGGAGAGAAGTAGTTCTCCAAGAAAGTGGGTGTCGATGGAGAAACAGAAGGGGACCCAGAATTGAGCATTGAAGGGCTCCCACAGTTTGGGGTGGAAGGCAGAGGAGGGGTCCAACAAAGGAGCTGAGAATGAGAAGCCAGAGAGCTAGGAGGAGAACCAGGAGAGGACAGTGTGCCTGAATCCAAGGTTAGATAATGTTTCCAGGAGAAAGGAGTGGTCCACAGTGTTGAAGACAGTTGAGAGGTCGAAGGGGATTAGGATGGAATAGAAGCCATTTGGATTTAATACTGGCTATACATTCCCAGGATAACATCATAGTGTGAATCCAGGATTCGAGGCAAATGGGAAAACAATGACACATTATTGCAACTATCAAAACGTTAAGGATGTTGTGCCTGGAACAGGAGACTGGTAATCAGGCATCGTGGTACTTGACTTTTAGAACCGAAGTCTTCTCAAATCCATGAATCAAGCGCAAATTGGGCATGACTTAAAAAGAGGCAGTTGCAGATCCATCAGTTTGCTGAGTGAACCAGGACTGAGTTAAGCATCCGAAGGACTTCCATGGGAAAGGGACCCTGACTTAGGCTACTGCTCCAAACATTCTCTTTTAAAATGCTCTGACCTCACCATGGCCCCTTAATCAGTTTCCCTCTAATCAGCCAGCAGGAACAGGCTGAACCGTATATCCACCCTTAGTGGGTAATTTAGTGGGGAAGCAGCGTGGCTCAGTGGAAAGAGCCTGGGCTTCAGAGTTGGGGTCATGGGTTCGACTCCCGGCTCTGCCACTTGTCAGCTGTGTGACTGTGGGCAAGTCACTTAACTACTCTGTGCCTCAGTTACCTCATCTGTAAAATGGGGCTGAAGACTGTGAGCCTCATGTGGGACAACCTGATTACCCTGTATCTACCCCAGCGCTTAGAACAGTGCTCTGCACTAGTAAACACTTGACAAATACCAGCATTATTAATTTAGCTCACACTGGAGCCTCAGTAGATCTAGCTATTTTTTCTCTTCACTTGGCTGGGGTTTCTTTCATTCTATTCGGTTTTTTGCGTTTTTTTCAGGTTTTTTTTGTTTTATCGTGTTTTTTTTTTAAAAAAATCATTTTTTGGAAAACTTTTTTAGTTTTTTCTGGTTATTTTTCATTTTTTCTCGAGTTTTTTCACATTTTTTTAAATTTTTTCGCATTTTTTCGCCTTTTCACCTTACATGTCATATAAATTCTTCCCCCTCCCCCCACTTTTTCTTGGTCTTGTCCTCAGGTAATCTAAATCTACTTCATATATCTTAATACACCCCCGCTCCCCCCCCCCCCCGCACTTGTAGGTTAAATTTTCAAAGCAATACACTGGAAATGTTTAGATGTTTCGTAACTGAACCCGAGCGCATAAAGGTTTGGTCCTACCCTTACTGTTAGATTTGATTAGATTTATACATGCAAGTATCCACAACCCAGTGAGAATACCCTAAAAACTCTTAACAAGTTAAAAGAAGTAGATATCAGGCACACCAAAGTAGCCCACAACATCTTGCCCTAGCCACACCCATTTCCATCCTTTTTTCCCACCACCACCCAATATCCCTCTCCATCCCCAACCGGACTCCATCACTCAGTCCCTTCCAACTCCTCCCCTGCCTTTGTGATGTCCCCCTTCTCCCCACCCTAACTCCACAGTCCCAGCAAAGTGCTGCCTATGGAATCCCCCCTCCATAATGGGAAAATTTCCCTTCTTCCTTGACCTGCTCCTGACATAGTTGCTGCTCTTCCTTGACATCACCGAAACCTGCCTCTCCCCAGATGACATTGTCTCCCCTGCTGCTCTCTCCCAAGGAGACCTCATCTTCTCCCACTCCCTAATGCTCACTGGGAAAGGGGATGGAATTGGCTTCCTTCTTGCCTCCTATTGCTGCCTTTTTGCACCATCCAACACCCCATTTTCTTTGATGCCCACAGCATCTATCTCTACCACTCACTAAATGTACTGGTTGCTGTTCTCTACCACCTCCCCAGGACCGACCCCCAACTTTCTGAATCATTTTGATTTCTTTCACACTTTCTCCATCCCTACAGTGATCCTCAGGGACTTCAATATCCCCATGGATTTTTCCAAAGACCTTCCTGTTGCCCGCTTCCTCTCATTCCTCAACTCCCCCTACCTCCTGCTCCATCCCAATTCACCCAGTCACCAGTTTGGACACACACTTGATCTCATCATTGCTAATCACTGCATAATCTCTACCAATTCTGAATTGCACTCTGACCATAACCTCCTCATCTGCATTCTCTGCATGAGAAGCAGCATGACTCAATAGAAAGAACATGGGTTTGGGAGTCAGAGGATGTGGTTACTAATGCAGCTTCACCACTTGTCTCTTGTGTGACCTTGGGCAAGCCAATTAACTTCTCTGTGCCTCAGTTACCTCATCTGTAAAATGGGGATTAAGACTTGAGCCCCATGTGGGACAGCCTGATTATCTTGTATCTGCCCCAGTGCTTAGAACAGTGCTTGGCACATAGTAAGCGCTTAATGAATACCATAATTATTATTATTCTCTCCCACTCAATCCCTTCCCACAAAATTGTCCTTTTCACTGCCGACACCTCCTACCTCTCTACCCGCTCCAATTTTACAAACTCATCACCCTCCATTAGAGATCCATACCTAACCTTCCTTCTCTTGAAGCACGGTTACACACCCTCAACCACCTCTCCACTGAGCAAAACTCCCTCCTTCACCTGTCCCTCCACTGGTCTTATTCCATCAAGCCACAGCCCTGGATCAAGCTCTTATCCTATCCCTCCTTGATTATTTTATCAGTCTCCTTACTGACCTCCCTACCTCCTGGTCTCTTCCCACTCAGCCCATACTCCATTCTGTGCCTGGATCATTTTTCTTCAGAAACCTTCAGACCATATTTCCCCCCTCCTCAAGAAACTCCACTGGTTGCCCAAACACCTCCACGTCAAACAAATTCCTCACCAGTGACTTTAAAGCACTTAAACACCTTGTCCCCTCCAACCTCATGTCACTATTCTCCCACTACAATCCAGCCTGCTCACATCATTCTTCTAATACTAACCTTCTCAAAGTACCTTGATCTCATCTATCTCGTCGCTGATCTCTCACTCACATCCTACCTTTGGCCTGGAGCTCCCTCCCTCCTCATATCAGACAGATAATTGCTCTCCCCAACTTCAAAGCCTTATTGAAGGTACATGTCCTCCAAGAAACCTTCCCTAACTAAGCCCTCCTTTTCTCTTCTCCCACTCCCTTCTGTGTTGCCCTGACTTGCTCCCTTCATTCATCCTTCCTCCCACCCCCACAGCACATATGTATATATCTGTAATTTATTTATATTAATGTCTGTCTCCCCTTTTAGACTGTGAGTTTGTAGTGGACAGGGAATGTGCCTGTGGGTTGTTATATTGTACCCACCCAAGCTCTTAGTATAGTGTTTTGCACACAGTAAGTGCTCAATAAATATGATTGAATGAATGAATGATCACCTCCACAGTATGTTTCCCCTGCTCCTATGCTCAAGCTGCAGGGTGCTGCTGCTGGAAATCCAAATTCCAGACCAACCTCTTCCATCTCATTCCATGGCTCAGTGCAAAGGGCCCAGGCTTGGGAGTCAGAGGTCATGCGTTCAAATCCCGGCTCTGCCACTTGTCAGCTGTGTGACTGTGGGCAAGTCACTTCGCTTCTCTGTGTCTCAGTTACCTCATCTGTAAAATGGGGATGAAGACTGTGAACCTCACGTGGGACAACCTGATGACCCTGTATCTACCCCAGCGCTTAGAACAGTGCTCTGCACATAGTAAGCGCTTAACAAATACCAACATTATTATTATTATTATCTTCATCTTCGCTAACTCTGCCCCTACTTCTACCTACCAACACTACGTCTCCATCCTTATTGACTCCCATGCCCATTGCCTGCACCTCTTGTTTCAGATGTTTAACTCCTTCCTCAAATCCTTTGTCCCCCACCCCCAGCTCCCTTATTTCTTGCCCTTAATCATCTACTTCATTGATAAAACTGAAACCATCCGGCATGGCCACCCTAAAATTTCCCCTGCACCATTCCACTCCCTCCCTCCTCCTGCTCCCTCCGTGACTCTCCCATCCTTCCCAGAGTATCCCAAGAGATCTCCTGCCTCCTCTCAAAATCTGCCTTATCCACCTCTGTCTCTAACCCCAACCATTTGCACCTTTACTAGCCCTCTCTCTTCTTCCCTTCCAGATCACCATCTTGAACTGCTTATTCTCCAGTGGCTCCTGTCCCCCACTGCTTTTAAACACACTGATATAGTCCTCATTCTCAAAAGTGTACCTCTCTTGACCCCATAACTCCCTGCAGTTATTGACCCATCTCCCTCCTACCATTCCTATCCATACTCCTCCAACGATTTGTTTATAACCACTGACTCCACTTCCTGTCCTCTAATTCTCGACTTGACCCTCTGCAATCTGGCTTCTGCCCTCATCACTCAAAGGACACTTCCCTCGCTAAGGTCACCAGTGACCTTCTTCTTGCCAAATCCAATGGCCTCTGCTCCATCCTAATCCTCTTTGACCTCTCAGCTGCCTTTAATATTGTGGACTACCTACACCTTAAAATTGGCTTTAAGGCACTTGATCAGCTCTTGCCCTCCAACATTTTTTTAAATTATTTTTTTAATTATTTTTTATGGTACTTGTTAAGTGCTTATCATTTGGCAAACACTGTCCTAAGTTCTGGGGTAGATAGGAGTCAATCAGGGTAGACACTGTGCCTGTCCTACATGGGCCAGGCACTTTACTAAGTTCTGTCTTAGATACAAGGTTGTCAGGTTGGACACAGTCTATATCCCACATGAGGCTCACAGTTTCAATCTCCATTTTAAAGAGGAGGTAACTGAGGCACAGAGAAGTGAAGTGATTTGCCCAAGGTCACACAGCAGACAAGTGGCAAAGCTGAGATTAGAACCCAGATACTCTGACTCCCAGGCCTGTAATAATAAATAATAAATAAATAATTATGGTATTTGTTAAGCACTTACTATGTGCCAAACACTGTTCTAAGGACTAGGTTAGATACAGGTAATTAGGTCGTCCCATGTGGGGCTCACAGTCTCAATCCCCATTTTCCAGATGAGGTAACTGAAGCACAGAGAAGTGAAGTGACTAACCCAAGGTCACACAGCAGACAAGTGGCAGAGCCGGGATTAGCACCCACAACCTCTGACTCCCAAGCCCATGCTCTTGCCACTAGGCCATGCTGTAATCTTTCCACTGGGCCACCTGCTTCACTCCTCTATCACCAACCAACTCACTGTACCTCTACCTATTCTGTCTTGCTGCCAACCTGTTGCCCAAATCCTTCCTCTGGCCTGGAACTCTCTACCCATTTTTATCTGATATACCACCACTCTCCCCACCTTCAGAACCCTCCTAAAATCACATCCCTTTCAAGAGGTCTTTACTGACTAGGCCTTCATTTCTCCTATCCACCCTCCCCTTCTGTATTGCAAGGACACTTGGATATGTACCCCTTAAGCCCTTGATATTCACAGCACCCCCTAGTACTTATGTACATATCCTTATATTTTACCAGTCTCGTATTAGAAATTTATTTTAATGTCTACCTCTCCCTCTAGACTCTGAGCTCCTTGTGGGTAGGGTACATGTCTATCAACTCTACTTTATTGTTCTCTCCCAAAGGCCTAGTACCAGTACTCGACACACAGTAAGCCCTCAGTAAATACCACTAAGTGATTGATTAAGCAGGGAAGCAAAGCTGAGATCCTGCCTGGGTTGGGCCACTCTGTCCCAAGTGAGCGTGGGAGAGGACTGGGTGACCCATGTCCTGGTAATGGAATGGCAGAGGGTTCTCCAGTTTGAAGTGCCGATCTGCTCCACATTGTGTGGGATGGACACACTTATCCATCCCCCCCATCACTTGCAAAGTGACCTGCAGGACTCCTTAAAATCCCAACTTTTTTGGCTGATGGCAGGTAGGGACATGGCAGTGTTAGCAAAAGAAAAGGTGATTTCTACTTCTTCCTCCTTTCCCTCCTCCATCTCCTCTTCCATCTCCTACTTTTTGTCATTTTCCCGCTGCCTCGATCACCAAAGGATACCTTGAACACTTGTACATGTTGTTTCCTAGAGGCTTCAGTGCAGCCAGAACTGCATATGGAGGAGTCATAACAAAAAGCTCCTGGGAGCCTCCTGGGGGCATGCCACTGAAGCAGAAATTGTGACAGTGTTTGTAATAGGAGGGACGGCAGCAGAGAAGCAGGAGAAGGAAGAAGGGAGGAGAAAGAAGGAGGGAGAATCCATCCCAAAGTTTAGGAAACGGTGTGACCCAAGGGAAAAAGCATGAGCTTGGGATGCAGAGGATCTGGGTTCTAATTCCGACCCCACCACTTACCTACTCTGTGACCTTGGGCAAGTCACTTGACTTCTCTGAGCCTCAGTTACCTCATCTGTGAAATGGGGATTAAATCCTACTCCCTCTTACTGTGAGCCCCCTGTGGGACAGGCACTGTGTCTACCCTGATTACCTCATATCTACCCCAGCACTTAGGACAGTGTTTGGCATGCAATAAGCACTTAACAAGTACCAAATACCATAATTTAAAAGAAGGGCAGAGAGAAGAGGATGGAAAAAAAAAGGAAGGGAAAGATCCTCAGTAATGGATCATTTGTTAGGGAGAGGCAGACTTCGCTGGGTGAGTTTTCTGTTCATGTATGTGTGCTGGGGATATGTAAATATGTGTTTGTCACACTCGCTTCCCCGCCACCCCACACATACACTCTCTTCATGCTCTCTTTTCTTAATACACCCATGTAAACGTAGCCTAGTTAGCACCTCCTGCTCCTCCTTCTCATGGGTGAGGGGTCATCTCACTTTATGTGGGGACCAGGGCCAGCGAGTAGCACTTTCCCCATATGCTCAACCCATGCGCTTTTTATGCCGGCATACGTCTCTGTGGCTTTACTTTCCTCTGTATTGGAGGGAGAATCGGTCTCGTGGTTTGGGAGGAATATTAAACCATAAAACAACATTTATGAGCTTCTTGAGGCCTCACTGAAGCCAACAAAAGCAGGGAAATCCAGATTTAAAGCTGAACATTGTTCCTTGCAGTTTCCTGTTCTGAGCCATCAATAAAAATGATAAGAATTGAGTCTTGAAACAGAGTAGAGAATTCACTACTATGTGGGTTAATAGAGAGTCCTGGAGTAAGTACAGGCCTCTGCCCCACTTCAGGGGTCCTGTTGATCCTGAAAATTGGGAGAGTGCAGTGCCAGCAATTTAGAGCTATATGTGGGTTTTGGAAGGGGTTCCTACCACACACTCATATTACGGCTATCTAGTCAAAGAGAGAATTCAGCCCAGACACAAAAAATATATTCGTTATTGAAGTTCTGAAGTAGAGTCAGTCTAGGAAAAATGAATAATGAATCAGAGAAAGATACAAATCTTCTATGACCCTCTACCTCGCCTTTCAGCCTTGTGATCAGTGAGAACATGAATTGCAGTGCCACATTAGAGCCATGACTGCAGGGACCAGTTGTGGACGGATGTGTTACGAAGCCAAATGTTCAACCTGAAATCTGGATTTTCTTGCTTTTGTTGGCTGACATTAAGCCTCCAGCATCTTGTAAATGTGGGTTTATAGTTTAATTAAAAATACCTTTAATGGAAGGAGTTGCCAAAAAGACAATGTGAGGTTTTGGCCTGGGTGTGTCGAATAAACTGATTCCTATAGCATATCACACTGATCTTGACACCCTTAGGCAACTTTAACTCAGACATTGGTAAACCTTAGCACCCAAACCAGAGTGTGGCACACCAGGGCATCCTAGGTTGGTCCACTAATGCCCATGTCAGCGGCAGTAGTAATTGCTACTTACGTGCCTAGTGGAGGATCTGCAGATCTCTCTGATTTTTCAGGGGTGGCAGGGGCATTGTGGGAAGGGGAAGACAGGGAAGAATGGTGTCTCAGGAGCAGAGTAGCCTAGTGAGAGTCTCTGGGGCTTCAACACATCTACCAGTTGTCATATTTGCCTTTGTGAGGATGCAAAATCTAGCCCCAGTGAGAGGTGAGAGAGGAGTGGCAAGATCCAGGGTGGCTGCACAGATTTCAGAAGAGGTGACTCAAGCCTGATATGGATGCCAGATGATGTGATTTTCTTTGCTTACACCTAGTCTGACGGTCTTTTTCATGTTGAAAATCGGCCACTGGAGCAGCGTTGTAGGTTGAGACACCTTCCCATTCCCTCCCAGTGCCTGGGTGAGGGTGAAGGGGACGAGTGGTATTACAGGATGATGTTAGCTTTATGGGTTGTCCAAACACCCTTGCATATAAAATAAGCAAAAACAACTGTGGGTTGTTGGGGAGGGGTGACAGGTAGGCTGACCAGTTTAGTGGCGACAGTTCCATTTTGTTGGCATTTGCACATTTATCTACAATTGACCAGGATGGATAGTTAAAATAGGGACGTGTCCCAACTCAGTTAGGACATATGGTCAGCCTACATGGTGGATCTAATCCTTAGATTTGACCTGATTTTAATCAACTGTTACTATTTAAAAAATAAATCTCGCTAGTCTATTTCCAAGATTTTACTAAGGGCCAAATTTTCAAAGATCTATGCTAAAGTTATTTTCAAAAAGTCTATTTAATTCCTGAACCTATGGGAGCTCTGTATGTGGTATGTGAACCTGAAAAACGTTCTTGGGTCATATAACCCCTATTCATTTCTCACAGACTTTCAGAACCTCCTTCTGACTTCCTCTGTGATATTAAGTAGAGCAACAGAAATCCAGAGGGGAGTTGGACATCTCTATATGTACTAAGATAACCCTCTTCAAGGAAATGTGGGGTCTGGTTTTAAGCTCTGAGAGCTATGTTTGGCATTTCCAGTTACTGGCTCTTTTGGTGATTAGCAATCCCAAGACAGAGGCAGCAGATGGCCTATCAATCAATAATAATAATAATAATTGTGGTATTTGTTAAGCGCTTACTATGTGCCAGGCACTGTACTAAATTCTGGGCTGATTACAAGCAAATTGGGTCCCACGTGGGGCGCCCAGTCTCAATCTCTATTTTATAGATGAGGGAACTGAGGAACAGAGAAGTAAAGTGACTTTCCCAAGGTCACACAGCAGTCAAGTGGCGGAGCCAGGATTAGAACCCAGACCTTCTCACTCCCAGGCCTGGGCTCTAGCCACTAGGCTGCATATTTATCGAGTGCATACTGAGTGCAGAGCACTGTACCAAGCTCTTGAGAGAGTTCAATATAACCATATAACAGACACATTCCCTGTCCACAATGAGCTTACAGTCTAGAGGTCAAGACTGGGTAATCTTTCCAAAGGCTCTTCCTTGGTTCTCTGCAAGCGCATCAACCTCTGGGGAATCCAGGCATAGGGATCTTGTTGGTTCAGAATGAGAGGAGTGAGGCTCCATTTTTCTCTGCACAGAAACAGAATCTTCACTTTCCCAGCCCTGACTGTGGGAGCTGAGATCTCAGGGAGAACTGGGCTGGATCAAGCTGAATATAGAGTGTTAGGAAGTAGAGTAAGAGTTCTGCAGAAGAAGCAAAGAGAGTGGCCAGTGCTCAGACTAAAGCACTGGTGAAAGGCTCTTGCTTCCCAGATTCCTACTTCTGAACCGGAGTATTTGTTTTCATGCAGAATTCTTACCAAGATAGCCAGGGCAGGGAAAGTTCAGGATAGCTCGTGCAATTGGAAGCCTGTTTGCTCAGCTCCATAACACTTTCAAGCAAGACCGAGACTGTGTTAACAACACTCATTTCCTAAGGGAATGCTGTGGAGATGAAGTTCAAAAATGCCATCTGGATTTTTTAAGAGCAAAGCTGAGGCATGTCTAATGATGGGTACTGGGGTAATATGTCCCATACAGCTTGGCAGCTGCATAATAATTGTTTTTAATATATAACAGGCAGGTCATAAGTTTTTGTAAGTGAACTGTAAAGGTTTGCATTCTCTAACTCTGTTAAAAAACATTTAAGTTGTGTTCATTTTGCTGCCATGGAGACCTAAAAACCACATGGCTGAATAGCGAAGTTGAGCACCAGGCAGGTTTTACATGCTCCTGCAGCCCTCGGAACCAAACCTTATAAAGTTTTAAATGATCTGTGAAAACTTTAGACCAATATTCTCCAACCATTCTTGAGCTCCAGGTTAACCATAGCAACACAAGAGCAGGCGCCACTGTAATAGGCTTGGGTAGGGTGGGATTTCCTTAGTGCCGTCTTGGCGTTGGCATTATGTATTTCCAACATAATGGATCAAATCTATTCCTGTAACCCATTCAAGCCTTTTTCTGGAATTGAACCTCAGTGGATTGTAGCGTTCAGGTCCAAGATACTACTACTGCTAATGATAATGATGGTATCTGTTAAGTGCTTACTAGGTGACAAGCACTGTTCTGAGCACTGGGGTAGATACAAGGTAATCAGGTTGTCCCACGTGGGGCTCACAGTCTTAATCCTCATTTTAGAGATGAGGTAACTGAGGCACAGAGAAGTTAACTGGCTTGCCCAAGGTTACATAGCAGACAAATGACAGAGGCGGGATTAGAACCCGCATCCTCTGACTCCCAAGCCTGTGCTCTTTCCACTAAGCCACGCTGCTTCTCTACATTCAGGGCTCGTGGAATTTTGCCTTAAGGCAAAGTTCCCAAACACTCATAACTCTATTTCTTTTCCCTTTACTCATAAAACATATGAACATCTCTCCTCTTCATGTGAACATAAACGCTATCATCCCAGGGACAGAATAGTGGTCCATCTAGCCCAGTATTTTGTCTCAAATATTGGCTACAGGATGCTTAGAGAAACTGCGATGCTTACCCTTCTGGACATCCATACTAAGGATGGCCTATCCAGAACCCCATCATTCCTCTCTGTACCTGTAAGGTGTTTGTTAGAAACCCATCATGGATTACTTGTTTATGAATCTCACCAAATCCCACTTGAACCCATTAGTACTTTTTGGTCACAACTTTCTGGGGGAATAAATTCCATATGCTTAATATTTGCTGGGTGAAGAAATGTTTTTTTTTAAATATATTTTTGAACCTACCAATCTCAGTGTCAATGGGATTTTGTGAAGCATGATTCTGTATTCACCTTATCCACCCCCTTCATGATTCTGTGAACTTTGATAATCTCCCCCTTAGTGAGCATCTCTACAGGTTGAAGAATCCTAACTTTTCCTCAGCTCCATCGCGGCCTTCCTGAGATGATGCAATCTATGCTGTAAGGCTAAATGGGCCCCATGGTGTTAGAGACCTGTTCAGAGTGTGAAGTTTGCATTTTATGGCTGTTTCATTCCCAGACCAACTTCTTAGAGCTGTGGAGCAGGACATTAATTCACCTCGCTCTGTGCACAGACACCATGATTTCATTTCCTGTGAGGGGAAGAATGATTAAGAGTGGGTAGGAGGATATGGGTGAGTGGGAGGGAGAATTGCTGACCCTGTCTTCTTACATGCTCCTTCTAGCCCTCTCTCAACTCCAAAGCCAGGACTTGTCCTGGATCATAGCAGAGACCATCTGTTCCCAACAACACTCCCCCACTGCTGAATTTCCAACCTGATATGTGAGTGGGAGGGTAAGGGAGAAAGAGGGGAATTGTATGCCCTGAGAAGTCAGCATATTCATCCTGCTTTATCAGTGACAGGAACAATTTTTTATGGGACAGGAACAATTTTTAATGGTATTTGTTAAACACTATATGTCAAAAACTGTTCTTAGCACTGGGTTAGTGACACAGTAATTAGGTCAGACACGGTACTTGTCCCGCATCGGACATTTCTGGATACCTGAGGGATTCATTCAATTGTATTTCCTGAGTGTTTACTGTGTGCAAAGCACTGTACTAAGTGCAGTTGCCACCAAGGTAAGGGGCTACCAAAGATGGAGAGAGATGGGTGTTGGCAAGGCGCTGAATGCCCTTTGGTGATCCAAGGCATCCAGTGTCCTCAACTGTCATCCACTTCACCCACCTTTTGGTGAGTGCTAGACAAATTCCTTATGCCCTGGACAATACTATTAATACACATCAGTACCAGATCCTTCTGCTAGCCAGCCTATGTCTGGAGAGAATTCTATAAACTGTGGAATTGGAGAGGCGATGAAGAAAGAAGATCGAAGCATATTTATACTCCCAAAGCATAACCCTCCATATATATGTACGTGTATGCAGATGTCCCAGCGCTTAGCACAGTGCCTGACACATACTAAGCACCTAACAAATACCACAGTTATTATTGTTATTAATAAATGAATCAACACCCATCGTTGTGGGTTGCAAACACTAATATTAGATACACTCACGCACACTCTCACTCAAGCATGCATGCTTTCCTGCCTACATTCATACATACATGCGTACATACAAGAGGAACAGCATGGTGTAGTGGAAAGAGCAAGGGCTTGGGAGTCAGAGATCGTGGGTTCTAATCCCGACTCCGCCACTTACCTGCTGTGTGACTTTGGGCAAGTCACTTAAGTTCTCTGTGCCTCAGTGACCTCAGCTGTAAAATGGGGATTAAGACTGTGAGCCCCACATTGGACAACCTGATTACCTTGTATATAACCCAGCGCTTAGAACAGTGCTTGGCCCATAGTAAGCGCTTAACAAATACCATCATTATTATACATAGGCTGACCTGAAGCAATAAAACAATGAAAACAAAACAGTAGATCCAGAGAGTTTCTTGTAGCCAACCTAATTATCTTAATCTCCCTGTGGTCATTCAGTGTCATCATCCAGTACTTCTCCATGGCACAATGGATAAAAACCAGGAGAAAAACGTGGAGACAATACAAATGAGGAGAGAGTACATTGTCTTTGTAAAACTCTTGTGAAAAAACTTCCCTCTTGGGGTTTCTTGGAGGAATTTGAGCAAGTGTCTAGGTGGATTTCTCAAGCTAAAGGATCAGGAAACATAAAACCACAATTCTCAAGTACTCTCTTGGTGGTAGTGTGGGGGGAGGGTAGGTGGCACCTGCAGTGCAAATACCTGGCATGATCCTGCCCTAGAAGCAGAATACCTCAGGCCTGGGCCTCATCCTGCCCCTGCTATGATCCTAGGAAGTAGCGTGGGAAGCAGTGTGGTCTACTGGAAAGATCAAAGGCCTGGGAGTCAGAGGAGCTGGGTTCTAATCCTGACTGTGTCACTTGCTTGCTGTGTGACCTAAAGTCATTTAACTTCACTGTGCCTCAATTTCCACAACTCTAAAATGGGAATTAAATACCTTTTCTCCCTCCTACTATTTAGACTGCGAACCCCGTGTGGGATGGGGACTGTATCCAACCTGATCAACTTGCATCTGCCCCAGAGCCTAGGACAGTGCCTGACACATAGTAAGTGCTTAACAAACACTATAGCAAACAATACAGTTGCCCGACTTTAGCCTCTGGACCCCTGTCTGGCCCAAAGAGCTAAGAGTTGTCCCAATTCCCTCTTTCCTCCCTCAAAATAATAATAATAATAACAATAGTACTTGTTAAGCACTATGTACCAAGCACTGTTCTAAGCTCTGGGGGAGATACAAGTTAATCAGGTTGGACACAGTCCCTGCCTCACATGGGATTCACACTCTTAATCCCCATTTTACAGATGAGGAAACTGAGTTCCAGAGAAGTAAAGTGACTTGCCCAAGGTCACACAGCAGACATGTGACGGAGCCGGGATTAGAACCCAGGTCCTTCTGACTTCCAGGCCCATGCCTTAGCCACTAAGCCATTCTGCTTCTCAAAATGGAACCCGTCAATCAATCAATCATATTCATTGAACACTGACTGTGTGCAGAGCACTGTACCAATAGCTTGGGAGACTATGATACAACAGAGTTGGTAGACTTGCTCTCTATTAACAGGGAGCTCTATTGTGTGTCTCTGCCTCTTGTTCGTGGTGTGACTCTGGACAAGTCACTTAATTTTTCTGTCCTTCAGTTCCCTCATCTGTAAAACGGGCATTAAGACTGCAAGCCTTATGTGGGATAGGGACTGTGTCCAACCTGATTATTTTGCATCTACCCTAGCATTAAGAACACTGTCTGGCACATAGTAGGTACTTAATAAATGCCATTAAAAAAAAACCCCAAAACAGGAGCTTATGGCCTTACTGGATCTGATCCTTCAGTCCTCTTAAAGACATCTAATGTTCAGTGATTCTCCTGGATTCCTTCTCTGTGGCCCTGTTTCTACCCTCCAATGGGTTATGTCAATCATTAGTAAACTCCTCCACTAGACTGTAAACCCTTTGAGAGCAGGGATCATGTCTATCAACTCTATGTTGAGTGGCCTTGTGGAAAGAGCATAGGCCTGGGAATCAGTGGACTTGGGTTCTAATCCCGGCTTAGTCACTTGCCTGCTATAGGACCTTGGGCAAGTCACTTAAGTTGTCTGTGCCTCAGTTTCCTCATCTGTAAAATGGGGGTTAAATACCCATTCTCCCTTCCCCTTAGACTGTGAGTCCCATGGAGGAGAGGGACTGTGTTCAACCTGTTTATCTTGTATCTATCCCAGTGTTTATTATAGTGCTTGGCACATAGTAAGTGCATGACACATACCACAATTATTATTATCAACTGGTGAAGTGCCATTTGCTGCATGGGCCAATGCTAAGTGTTCTAGGAACCACTTGACACTGTAGAGCTGTTTTCTTCCTGTTTTGAAAACAGTCTTAATTTTTCTCTCGGGTTTGGATACATTTCTAAGGCACCATCTTGAGGCTGCTTGTGAATTCTCCAGACCCAAGAGTGCCTTTATTTTCTTCTTTGACCTCTTCAGCCGCTTCTTTGCCCATGTGCCTCTCTGCTCATTACTTTCCTTTTTTACCTATTCCCCACTTTCTTTGATATCAATTTTTCTCCTCCCTTTCAATGAGGCTTGGCTTCCTCCTGCTGCAATTTCCCGCATGTTATAGAAGGCTTGATCTATTGTCAACAAGACTACTTTTTGAAATGACTTTGTTGCTTCATCTCACACTGATTTATTTGCAGACACAGAAACCTAGCTTTCTACTAATGATATGGTTTCTGTTGCTGCTTCATCACGCAGACATTTCCCTTTCTCAGACTGCCTGAATTGGAGGTCAGAGTGGGGCCTGGGTGGCTGTGACCTGTGCCAGCCAGTTAAATCGGAGCATCCCTGTCAGCGTGCGCATTTCTTTGCCGCATTTGAATTCGTGCTCTTTCATTTCCTCTTCATAGTCTTCAGATTCCTGTCTTATTATCCTTCAGGTCTTTGTAAATTTAAGGGTGAGTTATTAGGCCACCAGCTTTCTATGCCTGCCCTTTATTTCCTTTTCTAAGCACTGATATTTTAGCATCTCTGCTTCTTCTCTATTGGCCTCTGCAGGATTACCGCAAGCGCTAAAGGACCAAACTGGACTCCCTGTCTATGACTAAGGCCACAACTAGGGTGCTTTACTCCTTCATATGAACCCAAGCCCTATGCTTGATATAGGCTCACCATTTCTGCTACCCCTCACACCGGTATTTGCGCAGCAGCTGTGCGGTTAATGAGCCTCGCTCTCACCGGGTGTTGGTGATTCATTCAACCTCAAGCATTTCGGCAAGACATGAAATCTTAGAAACTTCGGGGGTACCCGAACCTTTTCTGCCTGTCTCACTCCTGGAAATGATCCTGGCTTGTTCACCTGGAGAGCCAGGCTTTTTCTGGACTTGCTGTACTGTAACATAATGGAACATATGTATGTATGGAAGAAGACTCCTGGTCTATTTCCTCCCTGTGGGCAGAAGAGTATCAGCCAAGAATAAATGTTTTTGTATATGTGTGGAAAGACCTCTGCCCAATAGGCCCTCACTCCATGCTGAGCAGACTGATTTAGATCCCAGGAGAATCAAACCCACTGATTTAATTAGCATCATTTGCATTTCAGATCTTTGATCACAACACGCAGATGGCAGAATCATTTGCTTTCAACTTTGGTTTTCTTCTAGCTTCATTCTTTTGATAATTCCAGGATGTTGCCTTCTTCAGTTCTCTCATTTTGGGTGACTTTTTAGTATATCCAGCCTTTACTGAAAGGTTATTTGGGAAAATGCCCAGTCTCATAACCATGCTGCAACTTATGTAAGAGATTAGTCTTCATGGTGTGACTTTGTGCTTTCCCATTTCCTTTTTACACTTTTGTATTTGCTTGAACAAGCTCATAACACTTTTTTTTGAAAATCACTTTCGTACTGATCATGTTTGTTTTTTTCCAGGAGACATTGATGGCTTTCAGGCGTGAGTTAGCATCCTGTGGCTTGGCTGTTGCCAGCTGCGTTCACGTTAGCAGATTCCAGTTACTAGTAACTATATGGCAAAAACTGAAGTTCTGGCTTTTCCCCCTATCTTTCACATGTTCTGTGCTCTCTACCTTAAGGTGTCGTATTGCCCATTTTCTCATTGTTCCTCCTCCTCATTCCTCCTCAATCTTCATGGAGCCTTTATCTTTTAGGTGCATATTTCCTCTCCAGCTAATCTTGTCCTATTCATTCAATTTTGGAAATAAGATATCAAATTCTTACAAAGATGTGGATGGTTCATGCTCTCATTAGATCTCATTTAGATTTGCATAATTCTATTTCTATTAGGCTTTGTTTTAATGCTGCTCTTCAGAGTGTTTTCAACTTTTCAGAACTCAGCAGATAAATTTGTTTATACATTTTCTCAAAGCACTCATTTTAGGACATTTGTCAAAGGCTTGTATTAGTCGCTTGAAATTTTCACTTCTATTTAAAGCATCTGTGCTGTCCTTTGGATCCTTTCATGACTCTTTTCCTGACCACCCCTTCAATTGTTCTCTCAAAACATATTCCATCTTGTCCTCTACTTTCTTAACTCTTAAATTTACGTTATTTAATTTCTTCTGTTTTTCTTCTGTCCTTACCATCGGCTTTAAAGCACTAAATCAGTTTGCCTCTTCCTACCTTACCTTGCTCATTTCCTACTATAATTCAGCTTGCATACTTTGCTCCTCCAACACCAGTCTACCTCGTTCTCATCTATGTCACCACTGACCCTTTGCCCACGTCTTCCCTCTGGCCCAGAACTCCCTCTTCCTTCATATATGACAAACCACCACTCTCCCCACCTTCAAAGACTTATCAAAATCCTTCACTGAATAAGGCCTCTTTTCCCTACTTCCTCTCCTATCCATGTCGCCTATGTACTTGTATCTGTACCCTCTAAGCACTTGATATCTGTAGTTAATTTTAATATCTGTATCCATGTCTAGACTATAAGCTCCTTGTGGGGAGGGCACGTGTCTACCAACTCTCTTGTCTTGCACACTCCTGAGTGCTTAGTTCAGTGCTCTGTACACAGTAAATGCTCAATAAATATCACTGATTGATTGATTCTGCTTGTTTCTGAGAAGACTGTAACACTGTGAGCTTTTTGAGGCATGGGAAGTTGTGTTTAGAATGACATTTTAGAAAAATGATCCAGGCCCCAGAACGAAGCATCAAATGGAAAGGGAAAGATTGGAGACAAATAGATCAGTGAGGAGGCTCAAGTAGTTATCAAGCTGGATATGACAAGAACCTTGACCAGTGTGGTCACTGTTTGGATTGAGAGGAGACAGACCTTGGAAGAAGAACTGACAAGATTTGGTGACAGGCTGAGTATGGGGGTTGAAAAAGAGAGAAGAGTCAAGGATCAGATTAAGTGTCAGGGAGGATGGCTTTGTCCTCAACTGTCATGGGCAAGTTAGATGAAGGAGAGGATTTGGGAGGGAAGATGAGGAGTTCAGTTTTGGACATATTGAGTTTGAGGTGTCAGTGGGCCATCCCCCAGTGCTACTTTCTGGTAAATAAGAACACTTTTGGAATATGGGTGCCATATAAATTTCTTGAATCATGACCATTGAGGATAATGCCCTATGAAGAATACTTTGTCTGACAACTTCTGAAGACATGGGTTTTGCTCCAACACTTGATGAAATCAGCACTGCAACCAGAGCCACGAAAAATTGTGAAGCTTCAGAATCTGAAGGTATAAGCAGCTCGGGTCTATAGAAGGGAAGGAATGTACTGCTTAGTCACTTTCACAAGCTCTTCCTCACATTTGAACTATTAATGAATTGTCACAGGCTTTCAAAGATGCCACTGTCCTTTGGAAGGAAAGAGAGATTTGCTGAACCCAGAAACTATTATGGAATCTGCTGTTCTCCAATACTGGCAAGTTTCTGAAAGCTTTCTGAAGAATAAGGTTAACCTCATGCTACCAGATTTGGAATGCAAATTCAAGACCACAGTGGAGCACAGTGAACATGAACTTTGCTGCCTGGCAGAACCAGGCGAAATGCGGGAAACAGCATCAAAATTTCTTCGTAGTGTTCCTAGACCTCATAAAAATATTTGACACCATTAATGGACCTTGGCTCTGGCAACTACGAAAATAACTTGGCTGACCTGAGAAGTCTATCAAGATCGTAAAATAACTCCTCAGTGATATGGCTGACTGCAGCAGAATTGAATAAGCCTTGTTATGTCATTTCCCAATTATCAACAGGGTAAAGCTGGGCTGTGTACTAGACCTGGTCTTTCTCAATCTATTCTACTCATCCATGCATGAAGACACAAGGAAAATTCTGGAAGATGTTGTCAGAATCTGATTTGGAAACCCTGTAGGAAACATATTCAAAGTCCTATCTGCTCCTATATGCTGATGAATTTTCTCTGGAAGAACACCCACAAGAACACAGTCAGAGGATTATGAACTGCTTCTCAGAATTCCAAAACACTAACTCATATACATATCCCTTTTCCTCCTTCCTCCTTTCTGTAAATCATTTTTGTCTACTCTAGGATGCTTTCCTCATTTGAATTTGAATCTCCCCACTTTATACCCCCAACTGATATTTCAACCCTTCTGAGCCATCTAGATGGTAAAGTTATCATAACCTCCTGTGACCTCTTAGATACCCATCTTTATATTTATTACTTCCTTCTATCTGTAATTCATTTTAGAGTGTAGGACCTCATTCAGATTGCAAACTCCTTGAGATCAGCAGGTCTTGTGTCTACTAAGTCTATTGTACTCTTAAACTGTAAGCAGAAATTTGTTTATTGTTATATCCTACTCTCTCAAGAGCTTAGAACAGTGCTTTGCATACAGTGAGATATAAATAAATATGATTGAATGAGTGAATGAATCTTAAGTGCTTAGTGCACTTTCTTGTGTACAATAGGCACACAGTAAATACTACTGCTTGATTAATTGTTTGAACTTAGCTCCATAATTTAAGTTTCCTTGGCCCTTTCTTCCTAAATTCATTCATTCAATCATATTTATTTATTAATAATAATAATAATAATAATGTTGGTATTTGTTAAGCGCTTACTATGTGCTGAGCACTGTTCTAAGCGCTGGGGTAGACACAGGGGAATCAGGTTGTCCCACGTGGGGCTCACAGGCTTCATCCCCATTTTACAGATGAGGTAACTGAGGCACCGAGAAGTGAAGTGACTTGCCTAAAGTCACACAGCGGACAAGTGGCTGAGCCGGGATTCGAACCCATGACCTCTGACTCCAAAGCCCGGGCTCTTTCCACTGAGCCTGTGTGAAAAGCACTGCACTGAGCGCTTGGGAGAGTACAATATAATAAAAAAGAGACACATTTCCTGCCCACAATGAGCTCACAATCATGCCAAATGGGAAAAATTCTCTGTCCCTCCAAAATATTAATCTTTCTCTTCAGAGATTTCTCTTCATCCCCTCTCTCTTCTCCTTTGGCTTTCCTGTGCCATTTCTTTTTCTTTCCCTTTCCCCCAGCCAAGCTCTCCAAAATTAGCCACAATTCTCCAAACTATAGACAAGTACAGTATTTTTGAAAAACAACATATTTAAAGGACTCTCTTGTAAGGTTTCCTCATTAAGAGCTCAATATATTACTAAAAATAATTGAAAGTGGGTAGACTGATCTCCAGTCAATCAAGCAATAGTATTTTTGAACAGTTACTCTGTGTAGAGCACTGTATGAGCCACTTGGAGAGTACAATGGAATTAGTAGGCAAGTATCCTACTCCAAAGGAGTTTCCAGTCTAGTATGGGAGACAGAAACTAAGACACATTATGGGTAGTGGGAAGTAACAGTTAAAAGATATGTACTGTGGGTGAGGGGGTGCTTAGCAGGTGAGGACTCCAGTATATCAGTGATGTAGCCGGGAGGGAGAATAAGGATAGGGTAATGGAAGGTTATCAGGGAAATCTTCCTGAAGGAGATATGATATTAGTAGGGCTTTGAAGAAGGGGAAAGTGGCAGCCTGTTAGCTATGAGGGGGAGGAGGGAGTTACAGGAAGGAGGGTGGGTGTGAGCAAGAGGTCAACAGTGGGAGAGAAGAGAGTGAGGCACAGTGTTCTATTTACAGACGCATTCCAGAAACTGCTAAAATTTCAGAGAAGATGTTTAGTTTGAGATCAGTAAGGAAAGTAGATAAATCAGAGTCAGTTTACTTAAGGATGATTAATGATATATCAATTAATATGAAATTGACTTTAGGATATACTTTTATTTCCTGCTCATCCACCATCTAACCCTAGGCTCTGTGCTTCTGAGCTAAATTCTCACCTATAATATATGTGTTAGTGACATTTATCTGACCCAGATAAACTACCTATTATCCTGTATCTTCCTCTATGTCATCCACTGTAATTTCTAGAATTATTTGGCTTCAGTTTCAACATTAGATGCCCTTATCTATTATGATGCAGGGTGAGAAAAGTTGAAAGGCCTGAAACCCCTCCCCTCAATTAGGGCCTTGTGTGGATCTGTGGGGTTTTTTTGAGTAAGAACCCAATTCAAACATGCCCTCATCATTATCTTTTTAAATCCTTTTGAAAATCTGTCTTTGCTGGGTCATTGATATGTCAATTTCTAGCTTTCAGGAAAGCAATTTTTTGGATCCTGAGTGTTTTTTTAATCAATTGGAGATGAAATGTCTATTGTTTTCTATTCCTGTCTCTTTCAGTATTTTTCCTGGATTCACTGCAGATTTTCAAAGAGTTCCTCTTCCACTTCTTGCCTACCATTGCAGCTATGAAACTCTACTTGGCATGAAAGAAGGTGGGGCGAGTTTTCAGCTTTATATTTGGAGTCCAGAAACTGAGATGAATGGTGAAAAGAAAATAGTTGTATGAATCAAAGGTAGAATTCCCTCCCGGCTGCAAAATCCTGAGTAAAAGTGTGTGGGTGTGAGTGTATCCATCTTAATAAAATGAAAGACACACATACACAGAAACCAAAAAGAGCCCTATATGGGGATAGAGGTTGATTATATTCTCCTTTTAAAAGTGCCATATTCACAACCGCTAGCTGACTTCCCTACTTTCTGTCCTTGATTATTTTGAATTTTAAAAAAGTGCTCTTCAAAGAAACCCCCAAAATATTGAGTTCTAAAACATTCTTGTTGCATGGTATTTAGTGAATGT
Organism: Ornithorhynchus anatinus; assembly: GCF_004115215.2. NCBI lineage: Eukaryota > Metazoa > Chordata > Mammalia > Monotremata > Ornithorhynchidae > Ornithorhynchus > Ornithorhynchus anatinus. The sequence continues at coordinate 27,272,117 of NC_041753.1, read as the reverse complement.
TAATGTGAGGTTGGGGAGATACATGAACTTAACTCTTGATGCATGTCTATGACAAGAGGTTAGACAACAGTTTATCCTATTATGCCAGAGGTCAGCCCCTTATATTTGAAATATGTTGGAAAAATAGATACTCTGATGTTGATGTGGGGAGCAAAGAACCCCAGCAATAGAAACTTAATATTGACCATCTGAATAGCAAAAATGGAATCTTAGCACTTGGGTGAGTAATTATTTGAGATATTTTATAAGCAGGTACATTTAGTGAATGTGAATGAAGGTAGAATTTCAAGCATTAGTGGTCCTCTGCAGGAGCAAATTTTGCCTCTGGGACAGTTCAGCCCATTTGCCAGTATTTATCTTCTCTAAGCACTGACATCGTGTACAGAGGTAGATGCCTATTTTAGAAAAGTGGCCCTCAGCTTTATCTTTTTGAAAACAATTGGTCATGCATTCTGAGCTTAGATTACCATTCTTGGGCTGCCACAGAATCTCTTGGGGGGTTTGGTCCTTGCTTCTTTCATAGGAGGTCTATTCCTCCTTGGATAATTTCCCAGAAGATTTGAGTTCGGCAGGTCCTCTACCTTTTGGAAAGGGCTTGCCCTGAAGCAGGAGGGGAAGAAGGGATCAGGGCTTTAAGGTGCCTCAGTTTCTCTTCTTTATGGAAATTCCCCCTCGTGCCAACCTTCAGATTTTGGGGTCTAGGCCTAGGTTTCTCCTCCCTGTATATTTTCTGTCCTGGAAACCCAAGACAGTACTTTCATGCCCTGTTCTACTACCCCAAGCTCTAAACAATGTGTAAGAGATGGGAATTGTGAAACAGAGTGAAGAAAGGGCATGAGAGAAAGCAATTGACATGTATCCAAGGTCGGCACATCCTGTGGTGCCAGGAAAAAACCTTATCTAATTGCCATCCGTATCCCACACCAGGAAGCTCTGTACCTTAACAGCTTTACCAGCTCTATTGTATTATACTCTTCCAAGGGCTTGATATGGTGCTCTGCACACAGTAAGCACTCAATAATTACTATTGCTGAAGGGTAGGGGATGGACCACTTAGAAACCAGACTGACTCATAAAAAATACTTTATCTACACAGAAGTTCCCCAAAGGCACTGTGTACCCTTTAAGGTGGGTCTGAGACAAGTATATTAATCAATCAATGGTATTGATCAATTGATTGATAGAGAGAAGCAGCATGGTCTAGTGGGAGACTAGACTCACATGCCTGGGAGTCAAAGGATTTGGGTTCTAATCCTGGCTCTGCCACTTACCTGCTGTGTAACTGGATAAGTCACTTAACGTCTCTGCGTCTTCAGTTTCCTCATCTGCAAAATGGGGATTTTGCTACCCGTTCTACCTCCTACTTAGATTGTGAGCTCCATGTGGGGTCTGATAATCCTACAGATGCACCAAGACTTCTACAGTGCTTGGCAAATAGGAAGCGATTAACAAATACCACAGTTATCATTATTATTATCATTAGTAGTAATAGTAGTAGAATCAAATATGGGGAATCAAACTACCCAGCTATGTTTAAGCTTTGGCTTAAACTGCCATGATAAGAAGATGTTCAGGGACACCTATATGCCACACTCTTGATGGGAATATATTTTCCCAAGAAATATCAAGCAACTTTTGTGTCAGATAATGGTTACAGCAGCTATTGTCTGGTGCCCATTTTCTTCCACAGTAAAATTCTACCCCTTAACACCTCTTCTCCTCCTTTCTCTGGCTTGATGTTGAGAAGAAACATGCAATTCACTAGAAACCTTGGACAATTATGGGAAATAAGGATGTGGACTGACTTAAGAACATAAGACCATGAACAATGCCATTGCTGGGTTGGAGCAGTGATCCATCCAGCTCCGGATTCCGTCTGCTACAAGTTTCTACCAAACTAAAACAGGGCTTAGAAGCAAATCCTTATAAAAAGAGCCATTGTAACTCTCAAAGAGAGGAGTAGGTGAGTCTTTAGTAAAACACTGTAGTCAAAATAGCAGGTACCAGTGCATCCTAATATATGTGGTGAATACATATTGCGTTAAGTAAATTACCAAATATTTTCTGAGCTACATGGAATTTAAGAGCAGTAAAAACTAAGAAACAGGGCCACATGTTTGAAAAGACAAATCCATACGTATTCATCCTTGGTAAGTACCCTTTAAAGGCATTTTGTTCCCTCAGAATAGCCAGAATTAAATCATCTTCCCTAGAGCCATCCCTCTCTTTGAATATCGACAAGGGCTTGAATGTCCATTCGGTCTCCTCTGCCGAATCCACATTTTGCAAAAACGGCCTAAAGTGAGATCTCAAAAGGAGCTGTTACATGCCCTCCTGGCCGGAATAGGTAAGTTTTACTTTATTTCTTAATCATTAAAGCCCTGGGAAAAATAGCGTCCTCTATAACCTAGACTTATATCTAATAGTCATAAATGTACTCCGATGGCTACATGTATGAAATACCCGAATGCCAGCAATAAACTTGAGTTAATCCAAGAGTTGGGTGCAGTTAAGTATTTCCTTCTTAACATATTTCCTTCTTAACAATTGTGGGTGGCTACAATTGCTTGATCAGTCAAGCGTAGTTATTGAGCTCTTACTGTGTGCAGAGCACCTCACTAAGCACTTGGGAGAGTACAACACTTGACTGTCCACGGTAATAATACTGATTTCAGTAACGTATTAGTGAAATTCTACTGTAGATGATAATCAACTGTTCGTTGACAAAATTCCATCAAAAAGCCTGCAGACACTGAGAGCAAAGGTACTTTGGAAGTGGATGGGTGGATGAAAGGAGAGATATGTTCATAGTTTCAAAAAGGAAAATGAAGTCTCTTGGCATCTTTCTCCTGCTCAAAATTCACTCCACCTACCTCTCTTTTTAAAAATCTGAGAGTATTTATGAGTTATCAGTCTCTCTTGGCCTTCCATATTCTCTACTTGAATACTGTCATATCTGTTGATCGCTATCAGTAAGTCTTTGTAATAATTTGCTTTTCACAATCTTACACCAACAAGTTCAGTATTTTCTGAATAACCAAATAGATTCTGTTTCTCTCGCAGTGAGAAATTGTTTGCAAAGAATATAGAGTTAGTTGTCTTTAGGATTAGAAGATGGTGAGAGTGATGGTGAGATTTTTTTTATAAATAGTGTCTGTTGAGTATTTACTTTGTGCCAGACACTGTACTAAGCTCTGGGGTAGAAACAGGGTAATCAAGTTGGACACGATCATTAGCCCACATAGAGCTCACAGTCTTAATCCCTATTTTACAAATGGGGAGGTACAGAGGAGTTAAATGATTTCCCCAAGATCACACAGCAGATGCGTGGCGAGTCCAGGATTAGAACCCAGGTCCTCTGATTCCCAGGCCCATTCTCCTTTCACTAGGCTATGCTGTCTCTGGATATATTTTATAAGTAAGTGTGAGTGTGGCTGATTAGACTAATGCTTAACCAACAAACTCATCCACATAGTGTGTAGGCAAAAACTTCCCCTAACTGTACTGCCCAGCAAGTAGTTTCACGGGGAGTAGTCACCGCTCTCCCTCCATGTCATCCTGGCCCCTCGTTCTGAGCCTGCCCTTTGTCAGTGGGACACAAAAGGACACAAGCCCTGGTACCGTGAGATTTAGAACACTGGGAAGGCTGTGGCAGTTACTGTAGTTGTGGTTTAGCTGTTGAACTCTGAACCACAAGGAGCCTGAGCCCACAGTACCTATTGCTCTTTTTGGTTTTTATTTTTGGTATTGATATTTGTCCTTGTCTTTTACACTGTCTTTTTGTGTTTGTATTCTTTTATTTTTCCTTGGGTGTCTGTCACCAATCCCCCTCCCTCCTTTAATCTCTGTGAGTCCCTTAGTGGGCTTGGGTCAGTTGTTTCAATTCTCATCTCATGGCTTAACGGAAAGAGCCCGGGCTTGGGAGTCAGAGGTCTTGGGTTCTAAATCCCACTCTGCCACTTCTCAGCTGTCTGACTTAGGGCAAGTCACTTAGCTTCTCTGTGCCTCAGTTACCTCATCTGCAAAATGGGGATTAACACTGTAAATCCCACGTGGGACAACCTGATTACCTTGTATCTACCCCAGTGCTTAGAATAGTGCTTGACACATAGTAAGTGCTTAACAAATACCATAATTATTATTATTTTTCCCAGCATTTAGTACAGTGTTTGGCACACAGTAGGTTCTTAATACTATTAATATTAATAATGCAGAAAGAAGTGTCTCTGAAAACTATCATCTTGGGTCAACCTTAACACACTCATTTCATTTCCAAAACTAAGGTGGGTCGCAGCACATCTACCATCTTGAATATTATCAGCTGCTTCCCATTCCTGAGACTCATTTCCATTTTCCCAATTCCCCCAGTGCCTAAAGTTATTCCTTGGTAGTACATTAGACATTTCAGGAGGACCTTTAAGAATTTTACACTAACAAGAGGCCATTGGTGTATTGTAAGATCCTTGAGGGCCGGGGCCAAATCTTGAATTTTTGTTGTACATTACACAGTGAATACTCAGCACAGTGCCTCTTGATTCAGTAGGTGCCCAGTATCTGCTCCATGCCCATGCTAAGCATGCAGTGGCACCTAGTACAGACTGATGATGCTGAATGCCCCCGGCTCAGCCATTTAAAATCAATGCATATTCTTCTGTAGAACATTTAGAATAGAAACCTCCTTTTTTCTTAATAACAAGAAACCTTAGCAAACTTTTTCCCCCCAAAGGAATGAGAAAAGGCCGGTTGAAATGTATTGGTGTGGGTGGAGATAGAATGAATGTATTATAAACTTACCCTGCTTTGAGTAAACAGTAACACTCTAGCAGTGTGAAGATTAGCTGTTCCATATAGCTGTATCTGTAGTCATTTAGACGGTATTTATTGAAAGTTTGACTGATGACTTTGACCCTTTCCCCCTTCTCCTGATCTGTCCTTATGATTACAGTGATGTATGAGGTTCTCCTTGGCACAAGAAAAGACTTCAGGAGCCCGGGTGTATTTTGTTTTATTGGAGTCGGTATGCCATTTACCGAATAGAGAGAAGTAGGATATGTTATCCCTGCAATTCTTTCCCTGGTCCCCTTGGTCTTATTTCACTTCCCGAATGGAAACTTCATGATGAACCCAGACACTTGCTCATTGCTTGATTCCCAATTCTGGAGCCATGCCTTAGTGTTATGAATATGAGCAATAAGAGAGCTGGCCAAGTGAAGCTACATTTGAAAAAAGATTTAATGATTTAGAGAAGCATTTTGCTTCAGGACTTTCCACCCACTCTCTCCTTCCTACCTACCTAGTCACTTCACTCATCACTCCCCTGCTTGTTCTCACCACTCTCCCAAGTTAATCTTCTCACTCTACTTCATTCTCCAACCTCCTGCCTCCAGGCCTTGTTGAGTCCTTTCCCCCTGCCTTTAACTCCATCTTCCTTTAAATTAATCAGACCACAGCTTTCCACAGCTACAAGGTCCTTCTGAAATCCTACCTCCTCCAGAAGGCTTTCTCTGATTAATGTATTTCTACCCTCAAGGTTTCAGTCCAACAGTCACCTCAGCCCACATATCTAAAATCACTCATAGTACTTCAGTACTCTCATTTATTCAAATATCCTTCTTTCCCTACTCTTGTTATTACCAACTGTTTTTCCTCTAAATGACAGATAATTTGTGTCTTCCTCTCTCCCCCATTAGATCATAAGCTGTTTGAGGACAAAGAATATGTCTTTTACCTCCACTGTACTCTTCCAAGGGTTTAATCAATCAATGCTACTTACTGAGTACATACTGTGGACTCAGAGGATGTGGGTTCTAATCCCGGCTCCACCACTTGTCTGTTCTGTGACGTTGAGCAAGCCACTTAATTTCTCTGTGCCTCAGTTACCTCATCTGTAAAATGGGGACAAAGACTGTGAGCTCCATGTGGGACAACTTAATTACCCAGTATCTACTCCAGCCCTTAGAACAGTGCTTGGCACACAGTAAGTGCTTAACAAATCCCATAATTATTATTATTTTTACTGTGTGCAGAGCACTGTACTAAGTGTTTTAGAAAGTACAAGAAAATAGAGTTAGTAGATGTGATCCCTGTTATAATAATAATAATAATAATAATAATAATCATGTTGGTATTTGTTAAGCACTTACTATGTGCCAAGCACTGTTCTAAGAGCTGGGGTAGATACAAGGTCATCAGGGGGTCCCACGTGGGGCTCACAGTCTTAATTCCCATTATACAGATGAGGGAACTGAGGCCCAGAGAAGTGAAGTGACTTGCCCCAGGTCACACAGCTGACAAGTGGTGGAGCTGGGATTAGAACTCATGACCTCTGACTCCCAAGCCCAGGCTCTTGCCACTGAGCCATGCTGCTTTTGGCTGATTCTTTGGATAAGACCTAGGCCTGTGAGCCAACAATGGGAGGCCTTCAGAGAAGCAGCATGGCTTAGCGGAAAGAGCCCGGGCTTGGGAGTCAGAGGTCGTGGGTTCGAATCCCGCCTCTGCCACTGAGAAGGTGCGACTTTGTGCAAATCACTTGACTTCTCTGTGCCTCAATTACCTCATCTGTAAAATGAGGATTAAGACTGTGAGCCCCACATGGGACAGCCTGATTACCTCATATCTACCCCAGCCCTTAGAACAGTGCTTGGCACAGAGTAAGTGCTTAACAAATACCATCATTATTGTTATTTATTACGGAGCTCAATACCTACCTGAAAATGGCTGTGGTTACCAGTTTAGCTTGAGAGAGTTAACTTTAAGCCCATGTGCTGCACTTACTTTGTGCAGAGCACCTTACTAACTACCGTTTAGTAGGATTGGGATTCAGGAAAAAAGAGGGTTACTTTTTTCTACCCGGCTGCAGAAATCATGAGGATGAAGGAAAGTTAGTCTACTCTCCCAGAAAGGAATTTTGTGTTGAAAGAACTCTGATTGAAATGTTGGAAGAAGAGGAAAGATATAGAATCACCCCACAGGGTAGAGTCAAGTGGGTTAAGCAATAATAATGCAATTTCCTAAAAAAAGATTCAGAAATCATCTACAAAGGAAATACCATTTCAGTATTTGTATGCTCCCATAGTTATTCCAAATTTATCATGATGATGAGAATGTAAATGACTTGCTTTGTTAGTCACCACATGGGAACAGTAAGTAATCCCCAAATCTTGATTATTTCAAAGATGGCCAAGAGAGCAGCCATCCTGCTATTCCTCCAAGCATCTTATTGCCAGTCTCAGACAGAATGGTATTGCGTAAGGTCTGATATTCTTATTTGGGTAAGATCTTGACCACTGCTTTTGCAGGAAATTTGCCTCAATTAGAATCCAGAAGATGTGACAAGAACAATGGAGAAAGTCAGCCCCTGAGCTATGATGCCTCCTGGCATAAATTATCCTTGACTCCTGTCACCATGCTGATCCAAGCATTTATCATAGCCTGACTTACTACTGCATCAACCTACTCACTGACATTCCTGTCCACCACCTGATTTTCCCATATTTGTAGACAGCATCACCATCCTTCCTCACAAGCCCATAACCATGGTGTTATCCTTGACTCGTCTCTCTCATTCAACCCACATCACTAAATTCTGAAGGTTCGACCTTCACAACATCGCTAAAGAGTACTCTTTCCTCTCCATCCAAATGGCTACCATGTAAATCGAAGCATTTATCCTATCCTGCTTTGATTATTATATCAGCCTTCTTGCTGATCTCCCTGCCTCCTACCTCTCCCCACTCCAGTCAATAATTCACTCTTCTTCCTGGATCATTTTTCTACAGAAACGGTCAATCCATATTTCCCCACTCCTCAAGAACCTCCAATGGTTGCCCATCCACCTCCGCATCAAACAGAAACTCCTTACCATTGGCTTCAAAGCACTCAGTCATTTTGCCCCCTCTTACGTCGCCTGGTTGTTCTTCCACTACCATCCTGCCCATACACTTCACTCATCTAATGCCAATTTACTCACTTTACCTCAGTCTCATCTATCTCCCTGCCAACCTCTAGCCCACATCCTGCCTCTGGTCTGAAACGCCCTCCCCCTGCATATCCAACAGACAATTATTCTCCCCGACTTCAAAGCCTTATTGCAGGCGCATCTCCTCCAAAGGCCTTCCCTGACTAAGCCCTCACTTCCTCTTCCCCTACTCCCTTCTGCATCACCCTGACTTGCTCCCTTTATTCCACTCTCCCTCATCCCCACAGCATATATGTACATACCTGAAATTTATTTATTCATATTAATGGCTGTCTTCCCCTCTAGACCATAAGCTCATTGTGGACAGGGAATGTGTTTACCGACTCTGTTATATCGTTCTATTATACTTTCTCAAGTGCTTAGTACAGTTCTCTGCACTCAGTTAGTGCTCAATAAATATGATTGATTGTTTCATTCATTCATTTCTTCAGCTTCTCCCTGCCCCAGTTTTCACTTCATTCTGCTGCCTGGATCATTTTCCTAAAACCTCGTGCTGCACATTTCTCCCCATTCCTCAAAAATCACCTAATGGTCACCTATTCTTTTTCATACTAAGCAGAATATCCTCACAACCGGCTTCAAGGCACTCAATCAGCTCTTCTCTCCCTGCTACCCACCTTTGCTCCTCTTCCAGTGTGTGCTCTCATGCCACCTTACTCACTGTGCCTCCATCTGATCCCTCCTGCTTTCTACCTCTTGCTCACACCCTCCCTTCTTGAAACCCTCTCCCATTTCAAATCTGTCAGACCACTGCTCTCCCCCAATTCAAGGCCCTTCTGAAATCACATCTTCTCCTAGAGGCCTTCCCTGATAGATCTCCCATCTCCACACTCCGTTTCCAACTCACCAGCCACTTCAGTGCTTCCACCTCACCTAAAAACTTGGGTACTTCTTTCCCCTACCTGCTTGTAACACTTAAACGTATATCTTTACAATTCCTCCTACACGTAATTTATTTCAGAGTTTGTCTCCCCAGCTAGTTTGCAGACTTCTCGAGGACAGAGTTCATGACTACTACTTCTATTGTACTCTTCCAAGTGATTAGTATGGGGCTGTGCACAGAATAAATGCTCAATAAATCTAATAATTGATTGTTAGTGCCCAACAGACCAACAGTATTCTGCAAGATGAAAAATGACAGAATTCTGAAACTACATCCTTTGACTTGAATATGACCTTCCACCCATCTTTGTTGGTTTTTTTTTGTGCTGGCAGTGCACAGTAATGGAGTAAAAGAGAATTTACTTAAAACAGAATACCTTGGGTGGTTAGCTGAACTGACCCAGTTACAACAAATGGCCTCATTTTACAGCCACAGATTTATCATCATGTTCACTGTTTTTGTTCTTTGCCTCATAACTATACAGAGCTTTCCCTCTGTGTGTTCTTTTTCTAGATCAGAGAAAGTCATAAATACAGCATTCCCTTGTTATTTCAATGGACATTCCTAAATGTGTGTGCTCACTGTGATACATAAGTGCAATTTCTGCATCTAGCAAAGGCAGGATTTTTTTAAATTAATGACATCTATTTGTCCATGATCAACCCTAATAGAGAACATGGAAGTAAGAGAAAGCATTCTTATTCACTGAGAGAGCCATTTTATAGGAGGAAAAGATGCTTAGCAATGTCCCAAAGAGTCCTACATCTGTTCTCTGTTTTTCCACAGTTTCTAACACACAAGAGAATGTTTTCTGGTTTGTATTTTTTTATTTTTCCCTCATCAAAACTTGGACTGATAGTGAAGATTACTGAAATATAAAGCTATATGGGGTTAGTGATGCAAAATGTTCCTTGCAACTATTCTTTCCTGAAACTCAATAAGCTGTTTGGACAGTAGGACTATACCTGTGTGTTGCAGACCCCAGTGACCAATGTGCAAGAAGGAGAATTTCTGAAAGCCATAATAAATGGATAGCCAAATTGAAGAAAAGCTCAGATACCCTGACTGCCACCTTAAGGGTAGGACTGACATTGATGCTCCCTCCCTGGAAGCTTATATAGCTTGAATCTGAGAAGAAGAGTCACCATTTTGGGGTCTCAGCTATGGGTTCTGATGGTGATGTTTTATGCTCAATCTCTCCCATCCTTGTTTATTTCATTGATGCCACAGACTCTATTTAGGCTTCAGTGCTCATGATTCAAGAGCTTGGGGGAGTAGTTTCACTCCCTCTTTGAACAATGAATGCCTGCAATTTCATAGAGCCAGCCCTTGATGCGTTTCTTTCACATTTATAAATTGTTGCTGATGGCAACAAGACTTAGATGAATCCTTTGTCCTGGTAATGACTGGGAATACCTCAGACGGCAACTCTACAGATTTTCGGAAGCATGGCAACTTGCCGTCTTTGATGCAAACCCCTTAAACTTGTGGTTTGATATGGAAAGTTCAATCAACCTTGCTTATTATGGGGGAGGGTGGGGTTAAATTGGGGAGAGGGAAAGGTGCAGTTACACAAATCAAAGGTGGGGTGTCAGCTGTGCCTTTGAACCTTTCTGTCTTAGTTAATGTTACTACTTTCATCATGAACTAAGTGGAGTTTTTTTTTTTTAATAGTTAAAAACGGAAAGAAGGAAAATGGTTATTCAGAGATTGTAAAACACATTTTCCTTGATGCTGAATGCAAGTCTGAAATGAATTTTTATGGCTGAGTTATAAACCTCTGAAAATAGGGTTTCTAGTGGAAGTGCCGACTGCCTTAAATACATTTTACTAGCAAATGTGCTCTCATAATGAGTTCTGCTAAGGTAAAGATATTAATTTTATACAATCCATATGGATGTGTGTTTTAAAACATTTGAAAGGTTACTAATTTTCAGCCCAAGCCTCCACATAATCAAAGAAGGAGTGGAACCATTTGAGGGATTTTTAAAGAAGGAATTACGAATGCTGTCTGTCAAAGGTGCTGCATAATTCATCTTGTAGTTATACTGTGATGTATTTAGCTCCTTAAAGCCTAAGCATTGAAGAAAACAGAACTGCCCAGGCTGATTCCCGATTCCCTTCCTCAGAGACCAATACCCATTTCATTTCTGATGAGAAAGTGCAATGGAAGTGTGGGAAAAAAAAAGACCCTGTCCCATCAGTATGGATGCCAGCTCCTAACCCAATCATTGATTTGAGGATTTACAGGCAATAGAAATTGATTTTTCCAGTAAACAAAATCATCCATACTGAATGATATTTGATAGAAAAATAAAACAAAAGCAGGCTCTCTATATGCAATAATTTAACAAATGGCTTTCTGTGGGTGGGTAATTTTGAGCAATTCTTATCAGACTTGAGTAAATACAATATTCCTTCTAATTGAGATGAGATTTTTCTTTCCTTCACTTTTTCTTTAAGGGCAGATCTGTCCATAACACTATGGCAGTGATTACATGAGTGAAGTAAAGACTTTAAGTTATCTGTCTGGATAGTAATACTTATAATAATAATAATGAATAATAATAATGATTATGGCATTTGTTAAGCACCTACTATGTGCCAAGCACAGTTCTAAGTGCCGGGGTAGATACAAGGTCATCAGATTGTCCAAAGTGAGGCTCACGGTCTTAATCACCATTTTACAGATGAGGTAACCGAGGCACAGAGAGGTTAAGTGACTTTCCCAAGGTCACACAGCAGGTGAGTGGCAGAGCCGGGATTAGAACCCACTTCCTCTAACTCCCCAGCCCGTGCTTTATCCACTAGGCCATGCTGCTTCTCCGAATGCTTCTAGTAGTGGGGTTATGGATGAGACAGGGTTGATTGGAGTGTACAAAATCACAGAGGGGGTGGATAGGGAAAACTCAAAATTATTGTTCACCAAAACTCAAAACACGCAGACAAGGAGGTGCCCACTGAAACTTGAAGATGGAAAGTTTAAAGCAAATTAAAGGAAACTCTTCACACAGTGGGTGGCACATGGAATTTATTATTTTGTAGACCAAGTGTATTAGTAAGAACAAGAAGAGCTTGGGTAAATTCATGGGCAAGTGACACATGCTGTTTAGAGAAGCAGCATAATGTAGTGGAAGGAGCAAGGGCCTGAGATCAGAGGACCTGAGTTTTAATCCTGGCTCTGACAATTGCTTGCTGTGTGACCTTGGGCAAGTCACTTAATTTCTCTGTGCCTCAGTTTCCTCAACTGTAAAATGGGGATGAAATCCTTTTCCCTCCTATTTTGACAGTGAGCCTCATGTGGAATAGGGACTGTGTGCAAATGGATAACCTCGTATCTACCCCAGAGCTTAGAATTGTACCTGACACCCAGTAAGATCTTGATAAATACTATAACAATACATACTAGAAGGAAAGTTGGAGATGTAGAGGGGAAAAGTTAAGCGCTTAACAAGTACCATAAAAACGTTAGGGACTTTAAATGGCACCTGTCTAATCATGAGTGTGAGTGTCCAAATGGGAAACTATGAACTTTAACCCAGTATGCCAGTGTTTATATTAGGATATTATTGTTTTATTTTCCCCTTACTAGGTGCACATAACTGGATTATAATTACCTGTAAGGTAAAATGAAAACTGGTGGTGAGGAAAGCATGGTTACTCAACAGTGAAACTTAGGCCTGAACACGTGGTTTAGCAAAAATGTCCCATTACTCTGCCTGTATGGTTTTAAAATAGCAGTTTAAAACTCCAGATTGTCAGCAAAAAAGAGGAACTTTCCAGGTGAAGGAAAGGCGAAATAAAGGGAGATATAAGAAGGATGACTTGAAGACATAATTTCTGCTTACTAGAACATTAAACCTATAGAATTCCTACAACTGGTCAGACCAATAGTCCATCCAATGAAGACGATAACAACAGGATGCTTGGAATAACTGAATCATGGTTGACACCTGGATATTTATCCTCATGGTATCCTCTGACCCTCTACATTCCTAACTTTCCTTCCAATTGTACCTTTCTCATCCTTGTATTTATCAAAACTCCCCTAGAACCTTGCACAATTTCCTGGGAGAATGAATGCCATATGTTTCCTATGCCATTTTAAGGATTTACATTGAAAATTCCTGACAGTCCCAGAAAAGTCTGATTCATATTGGTGATATTTTCTCCAGGACCTCTTACCTCCCTCCATATCTCCTTTTCTCTTAGCTCCATTTTCAGGTTCCTATCCCCTCTGTTTTCTCTCCTCCATCCCCAACCCTAATTCCTCTCAAAACCACACACACACTTTAGAGTTGGAAATACCTAATTTCAGAGGATAAAAAGCACGCACGACAATTATCCAGGGACAGCAGTCTGTATACTGGGGATTTACCCAGCAGTAGCTGCAGGAACAATTTCCCACTCCCTATACTCCTGACCTCTGAGGTACACCATGCAGGAGAGAAGCTGCCCCATTCCTATACCACTGGGATTTCTATCAGCCCCTGCTTCAGCCTGGGCAGGTCTTGAACAGTGGCAGCTTGAGGTCTTCTCAACTTTTAGTCATGGCCATGGCCACATCTGTGACTTCTGTGACTGTTGCTCTGAAGCGTGAGGAGCCTGAAATCCTGCCGTTCCTTTCGTGTTAATTGTCACCCTTGTCTTTTATATTTTTGTTTCATCTTTCCTTATCTGTGTGTCCCCAGCCCCCTCACATCATCATTCATAGGTGATGAACCCCTTGGAGGCCAGGGACTGTGTCTGTATCTCATCCGTGTGTAACCTTTCCAGTGCTTAATGCAAAGCTTTCAGACATAGTAAGTGCTCAATAAATTCTATTACTACAATTACTACTAATTACAAATATTCCTGCTCAGGTGAGACATTCATTCCTTCGATTGTATTTATTGAGTGCTTACTATGTGCTAAACACTTGGGAGAATACGATATTGTAATAAACAGACACATTTCATGCCCACAGCCTAGATGGCACGGCCTCCATAACCTGATTAACAACAATATCTTGTTGCACCAAAGTTGTTTCACCATGAAGACACTGCCGCCTATAACTACCAACCTTTATTTCATTGATCAAGAAAATGAAATCTTTTCATAAAGATAGTCTGTGGGAAGTCCATAGAGGAATGTCACTAGAGTTTATAGCTAGGAATTCAACCTATTTCCTCCTCTATGCATGGACGCCACCAGAGGTCTAATAATAATGATAATAATCATGGTATTTGTTAAGTGCTTATTATGTGCCAGGCACTGTCCTAAGCACTGGGGTGGATACAGGCCAATTGGGTTGGACACAGTCCCTGTCCCAGGTGGGGCTCACAGTCTCAATCCCTATTTTACAGAGGAGATAACTGAGGCACAGAGAAGTGAAGTGACTTGCCCAAGGATGCACAGCAGACAAGTGGGGGAGCCGGGATTAGAAGCCATGACATTCTGACTCCCAGGCCCGTGCCCTAACCACTACACCATGCTGCTTCTTAGACCCCATGTATTGATGCATGGGAGAAAGCATAGCCATGCATCAACATTGTTTAGGTGTCTTTCTGTCTGGTGAGTTGATTGTGCCACTGGGCTGGAATATTTGAAGGGAACACTGGCATCTTTGGTGATTCAGCTCCTCGTTTCCCATTTAATTTTACTGACAGCTAGGACTTGAGAGTTGTATTCTCTAAAAATAGCAGCCCAGAATTCAACAGCCACCTAAGCTCATGAAGCTGAAGATTCTTAAAACCACGTAAGTGCTGATGATATTCTGAAGGTCATGTTTCCAATGACGCACATGCAGTTGATGTTGTTCGTGTGGTTTCCTTAAAATATAATACCATTCCACAAATCTGATGTTCGCGACCTTAAAAGAGATAAAATGGTTTTCTGATTTTCTTACCTTCGTTTTGGAGAAAAATCACATTTCTTCCACATCCCCCCAAATGCTTGCTAGTAGACATGGGTAATGATGCAGGCTCCCCATGGTATTTCTTTGAACTACTGAGACACTGTTGCTTGCTGTGTCTTTCTTGTTTATACCGGTTTAGCACAAACCACTCAGCTCAGTGTAACCACATGTTCAAAGGCAAACATAAAAATGTGTAGTTTTAAAGGACTCATTAATTTTCTTTGTACTCCAAAGCCTCTGCATTAACAAATGCAATATGCAGATTCTAAATTCAAGCTCATTTTGGGTGCTATTTACTTCAAAGGAAACCTGGAAAGAGAGTGCAAGAGATTTAAATTCTTGTGTTGAAAAATTAATACATCACTGACACTGACCCATTTTCTGGTTTCTCTGCTTTATGAATTTTTAAAGTTTTTCTATCTGTAAGACAGACCCATGGTTAAACCTGTTCCAGGATTTTGCCCCCAGAAAGATTAAAGAGCATACCCTAGTGAACCAATGGAAAGTTTGTAACATATATAATAAAAAATGTAATATGGTTGTTTTAGCAATTTTAACTGAACTATGATGCATATATTGTTGAATTGACAGATCTACTAGTCAGTTGTCACATTTGTGGCTTGAGAAGCACATTTCATATTATAAAGACAAGATTATAATTCTATATGATAACAGAAAATGAAGGAGCTGGGTGCTGGAAACATTTTTTGTCTCTGGCATAAAATTTTTAGAAAATTAGAAAGCCTAGAGGCATAGGGTGAGGGTTTTGAAAAGATCGATTGTTATTGGATAGGGAGGTACATTTAATTTATTATGTCCGGTTCTCATAAAAATCACTTGTCCAGATACGACATCCCCCCCAAACACCCATATCAACACTTGAATTTCTGTTACTATTCGCTCAGTTGCATACATAGTGGAAGTTGTGCTGTTTGTGTGAGATCCAATCCAAGACACTCGCAAAAAATTCAATGACCCTAAGTGAATATTCTGTATAACTTCTTGAATCATTTGAAACAAACCAGCTCCTGAAAGGTTTGTCAGGATGTCTCAATATTTGTGATGGAGTTAGAGGAGCAGCATGCCCTAGTGGCAAGAGCACGGGCTTTGGAGTCAGAGGTCGTGGGTTCTAATCCCGCCCCTGCCACTTGTCTGCTGTGTGACCTTGGGCACATCACTTAACTTCTCTGGGCCTCAGTTGTCTCATCTGTAAAATGTGGATTGAGACTGTAAGCCCCACGTGGGACAACCTGATTACCTTGTATTTACCCCAACACTTAGAACAGTCCTTGGCACATGGTAAGCGCTTAATAAATACCATAATAATAATAATAATAACCCATATAGACAGCATTATCCATCATTTCATTGGTGTAGAGGAAAACATTAGGGATGTAAAATGGCACATCCCTAACCATGTGATTTGAAGTCCCAGAGATCAACCATTACACTGTTTTTCTTTAATGGCATTTAGTAAGTGCTTGCTTAGAAACACTGTTCTAAGCACTGAAGTGGATACAAGTTAATTAGGACAAACACAATCCCTGTCCCATATGGGATTCAAAATCTAATTAGGAGGGAGAACTGGTATTGAATACCCATTTTACATTTGAGGAAACCAAGGCACAGAAAAGTTGAGTGGCTTGCCCAAGGTCACACAGCAGGCAAGAGGTAGATCTGGGATTAGAATCCGGGTTCTCTGACTCGCAGACTCATGCTTTTGAGAAGCAGCATGGCTTAGTGGAAAAAGCACGGGCTTGGGAGTCAGCAGTCGTGGGTTCTAATCCCGGCTCCTCCACTTGTCAGCTGTGTGACTTTGGGCAAGTCACTTAACTTCTCTGTGCCTCGTTACCTCATCTGTTAAATGGGTATTAAGACTGTGACGCCCACGTGGGACAACCTGATAACCTTGTATCTACCCCAGCGCTAAGAACAGTGCCTGGGACATAGTAAGTGCTTAACAAATACCATCATTATTATTTGCTAGGCCATGCTGCTTCCCACTATTCCTCCAAGCATCTTATTGCCAGGTTTGGAAAGAGGATTTGGGGCTGGATGGATCATTGAACTCACCCACTATTGGTCTTGTTTATGGGTCTTGTATCTTTCCTATGTTGAACATTTCATCCTGTTTCTAGATATAGTCTCCCACTTTCTCCACCAATATTATAGGGGGGAAAAATTAGTGGTATTTGTTCATCCCTTAAATAAACCTTCTATCCGACTATGAAAGGCAGAAGAGATAATAATGCAGTGAAAATGTATCTTCCAGGTACTGATAATGGGGTTCTTTAAGAGAAATGCAGCCCAAATGCAGAACAGCTTTGTTATGAAGGTGGATCCCCTAGCTCTGATCTATCATGGAATCAAGAAAATACTGAATTAGATTTCCCAGATAAAATGACACAGTTCTAGGTTTTTTATTCTCTTGGTTCTTTTTTCCAAATCCTTCTTTCTGCCTGCCAGCATCACTTTGGTCTCGAGTAGATTGTTGGCAACAATCAAAGTAGCCTATCAATCGATCATATTTTTGAAAGCTTACTGTGTACAGAGCACTGTTCTAAGTACTCGGAAGACTACATTGTAACAGAGTTGGTGGACACGTTCCCTGCCTCCAAAGAACTTACACATAGTTATTTATTTAATTTCTGTCTCCCTCTCTAGATTGTAAGCTCGCTGTGGGCAGGGAACAAGTCTACCAACTCTAATACTATTACTAATAATTATAGCATTTTTTCAGCACTTACTGTGTGCCAAGCACTGTTCTAAGTGCTGGGGTAGATACAAGATAATCAGTTTGGACACAGTCCCTGCTCCATGTGGGGCTCACAGTCTTTATCCCCATTTTACAGATGAGGTAACTGAGGCACAGAGAAGTAAAGTGGCTTGCCCAAGGTCACACAGCACACAAGTGGAGGAGTCAGGATTAGAACTGATGACCTCTGACTCCCAAACCTGTGCTCTTGCCACTAGGCTGTGCTGCTTCCCACCATTGTATTGTATTCTGTTGTACTCTCTCATGTGCTTAATACAGTGCTTTGCATTAAGTGTTCAAATGTTCAAGAAATATCATTGATTGATTGATTGATTGATTTGTTTTACCAGCTTCCCAAACCTTTTCGCTGAGAGCCTCCCATTTAGAGAACATTTTATTTAACATACCTAAGAAGGAGACAGAATCATTCTACACCATATGAGTGCCCACAGAGTCTGAAACATTGTACTAAGCTCTTAGGAGAGTTTTATAGATTAACTAGGCATGATACTTTTCCTCATGGAGCCCACAATCTTATGGGGGAGGCAGACAGACAAAAAATATTTACAAATAGTGTAAACAAGAAAATATAACAGAAAATATTTTCATTATGTCAGAAAGAATAGAGGATGTATTGAATACACAAATAAAAATTCAAATTATATATATATATATATGTATACATGTGTGTATATAAGGGCTGAGGATAGTACAGTGTTCTACATATAGGAGGTACTCAATAAAAGCCATCAGTTGACAGAAATTAAATACAAAAGTGCTAAGAGTGGTTGTTAGACTGATGCAACTAGGGTTTGGTGAATTCATCACAGAAGGCTTTCCTGAAGGAGGTTGGATTTCAGGTGGATTTTTATGGTGTGGAAAGTTGTGGTTTGGCACATTTGTAAGGGAAAGAGTTCCAGGCTCGGAGAGCAGCACGAGCAAGGGGATGGAGGTGGGAAAGTTGAGAACTGAGGTACGGTCTGTAGGTGAATTTGGGAGGAACAAAGAATGCAAATCGGAGAGACGGAGAATTGATATATGAGATGGAGAATGCTGGTGGAGAACTTGGAAGGCAATTATGAGGTGCTGTGGTAGTGAGGTTGGCAGCAGTAGGGGCAATTTACGATGCTGCTGAAGAGAAGACTAGTTCCCCCTTCTTCCTCCTTTGCCTACTCCTCCTTGCTGCTCTGGCATTGCCATAGGCACTAGAGCTGAGAGGTCCCTTCTTGCCACTTGGGTTGAAGGGTTTTTCTGGTTTCACCCATCAGGGTGAAACTCTGAAAATGTATCCCTGCTCCAGCTAATTCAGGACATCTGCTCTCTGTAACTACCTGTAGTTTAACCACCAGTTCAAAGGCCCTGGGAGAAATGAATTCATTTTTAATTCCAATTTTGTTCAAGATTAGGAATTTTCTGTGGGTTTTATACAAGTTCTCTTTTTAAAAAAACATAATCTGAGAAAACTTTGAGCATTAGGTGCATTAGAAAAAATTGAAACAAAAGGAATAATTCTTGAATTTGTTAATAAACTGCGTCTTGTATTATTTCTCATGTTAGTGCTTGCCTCTGAGCTATTTATTATCTAGAGAAATGTTCAGTACTTTGCATTTGTAATGGAATGCTTTCTCATTGGTTATTTATGCAAAATATTTACTCTGTATATGCTTCTCACTTCAACCAGCCTCCATTTTCAGGGAACTTACTTATAGATGAAGGTATTTTAAGCACATCTTTTCAGTTCATTTGTCTTGCATCTGAATTTAACGAGGTCTACAATTTGCCATGGACTAAGGTGATTGTTGAAGTTACCATTATAATCACTGAATTATGTTCTGAGTGCTTTCATCCTTTAATAGTTTGAGGTTTTGGAAAGTCCAAATTGTCTAAGAAAATTGAAACATGACAAAAGCTAACCTTCAAAAGGCAAACCCTGAGTACAAAAAAGGCCTTAAGTGCTCTAGATGCCGAGGTGCTATCCCTGTATGTGTATATATGGGTTTGTATGTGGTATAACACCAATTTGTGGGTGCCTAAAAATAAGTCCAACTCCTATGTCCCATAAGGGGCCTGTCTTCTCTTAGAATCCTGCTATTTATGAAGACTTTGGTCAAAGAGTGGACTCTTTTTTGGGTACTGCCTTTAGGGAAAAGGTCTAGAAATTTTCACCAGAGGGAGAGTGTTAAGATGTCATAATATCGGGCTCCTAGTGTGCTTATTCCCCTCTCAGAATCGCACCTGGAAAGTTTCTAGTACTCTACAAGTCTCAACTATGGGAGGGAGAGTCAAGCAGAGGAATACAGTTAGACTGTAAGCCCGTCGATTAGACTGTAAGCCCGTCAGTGGGCAGGGACTGTCTCTATCTGTTGCCGATTTGTACATTCCAAGTGCTTAGTACAGTGCTCTGCACATAGTAAGTGCTCAATA
Source organism: Ornithorhynchus anatinus (assembly GCF_004115215.2). Taxonomy (NCBI): domain Eukaryota; kingdom Metazoa; phylum Chordata; class Mammalia; order Monotremata; family Ornithorhynchidae; genus Ornithorhynchus; species Ornithorhynchus anatinus. The sequence goes on along the minus strand of NC_041753.1, from coordinate 27,252,181 downwards.
AATACTATTGAATGAATGAATGAATATCCATTCCATTTCTAGCTTGGACAGTGGCTAGTGAGTGGAAGGCGATCTGCTACAAGTCAGAACTCAGCTGTGCTGGGCAGCAGCGACATGGGAGAGAGTAGATAGCAGAGACTCAAGTTTACTGTGTGGAAGAAGGCAGTGGTAAACCATTTCTGTATATTTACTAAGAAAACTTTATGGACACACTACTGAAACGATTGCAGATGGAGGTGGAGCACTGTGAGAGAGATGTGTCCTTGGAATCACTATGGGTCGGAGATGACTGGACAGCATAAGACAAGAGTATGCTTATTATGCAGGACATTAATTTCAAAAATCTTTGCCTTGCATTTAGGATTTCATTATATTCAGTCATGGGATTTCTGAGGAAGAATAGAAAAAGAATAGAAGCCATTTTAAAGGGCTTATATTCTCCTCATGTCCCCTCCCTCCTTCCTGCCATTTGGTAGCCGGTGGAGGGGGTAACCATTTAGAGAAACAAGAAGTGAGTGGTAATGTCTGCGCATTACAAAACTAACAACAGATAGATAGTATTTGGCAACATCTGTTTAGCCTTAGAGTCATTAATAACATTTGGTTCATTGACCTGCTAATGGTAAGGGCTCTAATACTGCAGGAAGCCCTCGACTGAAGATGTTTCAAGTCAAAATGAACTGTGGTTACATTTCTAAATTTTCAGTGTTTTGGCTTTACAAAACATTAATTTTGATTGGTCAACACTAGTCTCCTTTATGGCATTAATTCTAGGGGTGTGGCTGTGGTGGGTTAGGACAGCACACAGTTGCTGCAGGAAAATAGCACTTAGTACAGTGCTCTGCACACAGTAAGTGCTCAATAAATACGATTGAATGAATGAGTGAATGAATGAAAACAGGATAACAATTATAAAAGCTGTGATGTAGCAGAAAAGTTGAAGACGATGATGTGGGTGGGAGTGGAAGAGACCATGGCTTAATGGCTAAGAGCACGAGCTTGGGAGTCAGAAGAACCAGGTTTCTAATTCTGGATCTGCCACATTTCTGCTGTGTGACCTTGGCAAGTCACTTCACTTCCCTGGGCCTCAGTTACCTCATCTGTAAAATGGGGATAAGAGTGTGAGCCTCATGTGGGACAGGGACTGTATCCTACCTGATGAACTTGTATCTACCCCACAGCTTAGAACAGTGCTTGGCACATAGTAAGTGCTTAATAGGTACTATTATTATTATTGTTATTCTTAAGAGACTTTGGTACAGAGAAAGGGGAGGAAGGGTTATCTTTTTGGCAGGCCTAGTGACCAGGGCATGTCGATACATCCATTTTACTTTGAGTGAAGTAGTAGTTACCTATCATGGAACCTCTTTGACTCAATAGAAATGTAGTTATTTTACTCATCTACAAATTTATTGAATTCCCAGTTCAGAGTAATTACAGTCAAAATAGAGTATCCGACTTTGGTTCAGAAAACAATCCCCCTATCTAAAGTATCATTCCTTTGGGAAAATTGGTTCTGCCTTATAAAGTATTAGCTTAAGATGAAGTTTTCAGGAACTAATTGTGTCAAATCTGAGGACATCTGGTAAAACTTTTTCTCACACTTTACACAGAATTGTTCAAGAGTATTGGTGGAGTCTAAGTTGACAGGTTATTCTTTCCCTAAGATGGCTTCCTTAGGAATGCTTCAATCATTTAGTGGTATTGATTGAATACTTCTTGAGTGCAGAGCACTGTATTAAGTGCTTGGAAAAATACAACAGAGTTGGTAGACATGATCCCTGTCCATAGGAAGCTTACAGTCTACAGGGGCAGACAGACATTAGTACGGTCTGTTGGAAAGAGCCTGGGCCTGGGAGACAGAGAACGTGGCTCTGCCACATGTTTGCTGTGTGACCTTGGGTAAGTCACTTCACTCCTCTGTGTCTCAGCGCATCTATAAAATAGGGATTAAGACTGTGAGCCCCATTTGGGACAGGGACTGTGTCCAACCTGATTACCTTGTATCTTCCCCAGTGCTTAGAACAGTGCTTGGCACATAGTATGTGCTTAACAAATACCACAATTATTATTAAAATGGATTAGAAATAGAGGAAATAGTAGAGTATAAGAATATTTACATATTGTGAGTATCAAGGTTCTTCAGGGTTACAAAGTCAAGTTAAGAGTCAATGCAGAGAGGAGGGCCTATAGGGGAAATAAAGGGCTTAGTCTAGGAAGGCCTCTTGGAGGAGAGGTGATTTAGGAGGAGTTTGAAGGTAGACTGTTGGATATGAAGGAGGAGGGAGTTTTAGACCTGAGGAAGAATGTGGACAAGGTGTTGGTCATGGGATAGATAAGATTGAGGTACAGTGAATAGAAAGGCATTAGAGGAGTGGAATGTGTGAGTTGGGTTGTAGTAGGAAATCAGCAAGTTTAGGTTGTGGGAGAGAACTGATTGACTGCCTTAAAGCTGCTGCTAAGGAGTTTCATGATAAGACCAGGTGTTCATCTGACTAACAAATGATGTTAGGGAAGGGTTGCACAGCTGCACTCCCCTCTCCCTCTGCCATCAGTTTGTTCGGGCTTTTGAGATTTCCCTGAGGCTTCCTAAATTTTAGTGAGTCGAAGCGAACAGGGTTGAATGCTGGAAAAACCTGAAATGCAACATGTTGGTCTAGTGGGCAACTGATAATAAGATTTTGAGGTGGGTTGGGCAATGAATTATGATACTGGGCAATTGTTTTCTTATCACCTCGTACCTAAACCCAGTCTCAGGCAAGTACATCCAGCTAAAAACTGTGAATTCTTGTGTAAAATCAGATGAATGGCTCCATAGTTCATAGGCAGGGCTAGATGTACAGGACTCTAAAATCATTAAATCTATCTGCCCACGCAAACATGGCCAAGGACTGCCCCACAAAACCTTCCTGTTATGTCAGCACATGTACATATCCATAATTTATTTATTTCACTGTCTCTCTCCCCCATAACCTGTAAGCTCTTTGTGGGTGCAGAATGTGTCTACCAAATAGGTTTTATTGTACTCTCCCAATTCATGCTACAGTGCTCTGCACAAAGTAAGAACTCAGTAAATGCCATTGGTTGATTGGGTCACTACACAATTTTTCTAAACCACCATTCTGCACACTTCTTCCCACTCCTCACAAACCTTCAATAGTTAACCATTTATTTCTGTATCAAATAGAAACTCCTGAACAATTGGCTTTAAGGCACACAATCAGATCTCTCCCATATAGTAAGAGTAGTAAGAGTATTTATTAATCCCCCACTGCGTGCACAACACTGTACTAATCACTGGTGGATGAGTACACAAATGGGATATAGACACAGTTCTAGACAATGATAAAGGAAGAGTAAGGTGTTGTGACTAAAGGAGCTGAGTTTGAGGTTTCCTATTACTGCCTATCACTATCGAACAAGCCACAATTCTCCACATCTTGAAAATTCTTCTAAAATTACATCTCCTCCATCAGGCCTTCCTGCTTAATTTCTCATCTCCACCTACTGGCCCTTCAGCGAATATGTGCATCTAAACACTTAGGTCTTATCTTAAGCTGTCAGCATGGCTCAGTGGAAAGAGCACAGGCTTTGGAGTCAGAAGGTCATGGGTTCGAATCCCGGCTCTGCCACTTGTCAGCTGTGTGACTGTGGACAAGTCACTTAACTTCTCTGTGCCTCAGTTACCTCATCTGTAAAATGGGGATGAAGACTGTGAGCCCCATGTGGGACAACCTGACTCCCCTGTGACTACCCCAGTGCTTAGAACAGTGCTCTGCACATAGTAAGCACTTAACAAATACCAACATTATTAAGTCATCTCCGACCCAAAGCAATGCACTGGACGCATCTCTCCCATAACACCCACCTCCCTCTGCAATCTTTCTGGCAGTGTATCCATAGAGTTTTCTTAGTAAAAATATGGAAGTGGTTTACCATTGTCTTCTTCTGCACAGTAAACTTGATTCTCCACTCTCGTGTCTGTCTCATGCCACTGCTGCCCAGCACAGGTGAGTTTTGACTTGTAGCAGATGGTCTTCCACTCGCTAGCCTCTGTCCAAGCTAGAATTGGAATGGTTATGCCTCTGCTTGATTCTCCCTCCCATAGTTGAGACTGGTAGAGTATTGGAAATTCCCCAGGTGTGACCCTAAAAGGGGAACATTTAAGTACTCATAAATGTTATAGACTCTATTGCTTCCACTTGCTGTATTTCATTTTAGTTTCTGTCTCCCCGCTAGATTGTAAACTTCTTGAAGGCAGGGATCATTTCTACTGTATTGTACTTTTTCAAGAGAACAGTACTCTGCATACCGTAGGTGCTCACTTAATACTCATGATTGACTGATTCATAATCATCTCAGACTTAGCATACAGTAAGTGCTCAAAAATAGGATTGATTGAATTGATTGGGTGAGATCATTACAGGACATCGATCGATCAGTGGTATTTATTGAGTACTTACTTTGAGCAGAGCACTGTACTAAGCCCTTGGGAGAGTACAGAACAACAGACTTGTTAGACACATTTCAATTTAGAGCCTTATCCTAAAAGAAACTGGAGAAGAAAAATGCACATGTGCAAAAAGATGCAGAAATATTTCTTCCCCTTTCTCAAGCATAAGTAAATTTGGACTTAAGCAATTTTTCAATATTCAAGGAATTTTCATGCCTCTTTAATTGCACTTCCTGGAATTCAATATTGAGTTTATATTCTCCTATAGTGTTCTGGTTTGTAAACATTTCATCAAAGAGAGCCTGAAAAAGCTTCTCAAATTATTTCCTGTAATGAGTAATGTTAAGTGGAGAATGATTCATTTCTACCCATAATATTTTCTATTTGATGCTAATGAAAGTTGCTTTTGAAAAGTTGTATTTGAGAAATTGATTAGACTTTTTTATCATTTTATGTGGAGAAACTTACAAGTGCTTTCTGAAATAATCAATGTTCCCTATAAAAGGCAAGAAGAATACTGTGTGTCGTTATGAGATTGAACAACCCAACTCAGGGTGTTAGAGAGCAGGAATCGTTCAGCTAATCTTATCACACAGAATATTTCATTTGCAAGAATCAGTAGCTCTAATACAGTGAAAAGATTAGGACTCTTCTGCCTGGAAAGACACAGTGCTGAGAGAGAGCATGATCCAACTTGACAAAATCATACAGTAGGTTGACAGAGAGATCCTGGAACTGTCAAATGCCATAACACCCCATTGAAGGTGCACCCTCTGAAACTCAGAAGTAATAGGTTCAATCAATCAGTGGTATTTATTGAGCCCTTACTGCATGTAGAACATTGTACTAAGTACTTGGGAAAATGCAATACAACAGAGTTGGCTTACACCTTCCCTGCCCACAAGGAACTCCTGGTCTAGAAGGGGAGACAGACATTAAGACGAATACATAAATTAGGAATATGTACCTACATGCTGTGGACTGAGGGTTAGGTAAATATCAAATGCCCAAAGGGTACAGATCCAAGTTCAAAGCAAAGCTTCAAAGCAAAGGAAAGGAACTCATTCATCTAGCTGGCAGTATGCACATCAAATTTGTTACCATGGGAAGTTGACCAGACCAAAAGCAGCATTAGGTTCAAGAAAGGTTTGGATAAATTTATGGATTAGCAATCCATAAAATCTTACTAGAAATGTAGAGGGAAAAGTGAGATATGATAGCTAGCCGGTCCCTAATTATTAGAATGGATGTCCAGGAGGGTGACCATTACATGAGTCCTCCAAGAGTCCTATAACACCAGGAGGGCCTGTCTCCTCTTAGTATCCTGCTCATTATGAAGAATTTGGTCAAGAGGAGTGTACTCTTTTTTGGGTACTGTCTTAGGGAAAAACTCTAGAAAATTTCATCAGAGGGAGGGTGTTAAGATGCCATAATGTTGTGTTCCTAGTGTGCTTATTCCCCTCTCAGGATGGCACCTGGAGAGTTTCCAGTACTCTACCAGTCTCGGCTCCGGGAGGGAGAGTCAAGCAGAGGCATACCCATTCTATTCCTAGCTTGGACAGTGACTAGCGGGTGGAAGGCAATCTGCTACAAGTCAAAACTCACATGATTGCATTTCACTATTTGAATATCACACAATGGGTAAATTAAGCAATATTCTTCTCAGCACTCCAGTGTGCTTAATTATAACATGATCCATAATGGAAATAGGAAGAAAAAGAATACATTTTTTAGAATAGTGACAGAGATGGGACAGGCTACAACAGCTGTTTTGACTATTTCAATAGATTTCTTTTCAGGGATATAGTAGGCCAGGGTTATAAATGAAATATTTCCTAACAATTAAAATCCATGATAACCTGATCTCCCAAGATCAAGGCATCAATTGATTTGCCATAAGCTTTTATGATCCTCAATAGCTATTTAAAAAGTAAATAGCCTTTTGCCAGTTACTGTTGGGGCTAATGCTATATTGAAGCTTGTTTGCATTTAAATAGGTTAACCAGTTTTTCCCTTGAAATTGGTGAATATAGATCACATTGATTATAGAGTTTGGGAGACAAAGCATGTGTGTTTCCAAGAGGAAAACATAATGGCAGGCTGAAAAAAGTTGAGCCTCTATTTTAGCTCCACTAACGTGCCCTGTTCGTGAAATGACTGGAATCCCTGATATCCAGTACTTTTAAAAAGATTTGAGCATGGGTGGGCTGGCAAATGCCAATTTTGGTTTGAGCAGGCAAGGCAGAATTGCCAAGGAAACAGTTTTTAGGGAATGCCTCACTGTTAGTCCAGGAGCCTGCCCAATCTCCAGCTGCGGCTGGCAATCTCTTCCTCACCTACTGTCAATGGTCTGAACTCTGGGTCTGAGCTACCCAGTCCAGGGGTGGAATGGGAGGATAGGATTGAGGTTGACATGGAAAGCCCCAGATGCTGTCATTCAGGCAGACACGATAGCATTGAGGTTTCTGAGGAACTAGTGGTAGGTACATGGCTCCACTAAGTAATGGTTTTCACATTAGTTGTTCTCTATGAGTGAAGAAAGTTTTCTACTCAAAATTCTCTCTCTAAAACACACTCCTTGGAAACATCGATTTTTTTTAATGGTATTTGTAAAGCACTTACTATGTGCCAGATACTGTGCTAAGCAGTGGGGTAATTAGTAATTAGGTTGGACACAGTCCATGTCCCACATGGGGCTCACAGTCTTAATCCCCATGTTACAGATGAGGTCACTGAGGCACAGAGAAGTGAAGTGACTTGGCCAAAGTCACACAGCAGAAGAGTGGCAGATGTGGGATTAGAACCCAGGTCCTTCTGACTCTACTAGGCCACGGTGCTTCTCAGGTCTGGACAAGGCAAGTGTTTTCCAACTATGCCCTTTTTTGACTCTTGCTAATGCTTGTCTGCAGGGCAAGGAACCAAAGAAAATGGTAACATAATCCTGCTCTGCTAAGACTGTAAGCCCCACGTGGGACAAGCTGGTCATCTTGTATCACCCCCAGCGCTTAGAACAGTGCTTTGCATATAGCGCTTAACAAATTATTATTATATTATCATTATTACTATTACTGTGGGGCTGAGGGTGGGGTGAATATCAGATGTTTAGAGGATACAAATCAAAGTGCAAGGGTGATACATAAGAGAGAGGGAGTATGACAAATGAGGGCTTAATCGGGGAAGACTTCTTGGAGGATTCATAAGGCTTTGAAGGAGGAGAGAGTGATTCTCTTTTGGATATAAAGGTGAGAGGGAGTTACAGGCCTGAGGCAAGACATGGGCGAAGAGTCAGCAGTGAGATAGATGAAATAGAGGTACAGAGAGTAGGTTGGCATTAGAGGAGTGAAGTGAGCATTCTATTTTGTAGTAGGAAATCAGCAAGGTTCGATAGGTGGAGGCAAGGTGGTTGAGAGCTATAAAGCCAAAGGTAAGGAGTTTCTGTTGATGTGGAGGTGGATGGACAATCACTTGACATTCTTGAGGAGGGGGGAAACATGGATCGAATGTTTCTTTCAGAAAAATGATCTGAGCAGCAGTGTGATGTATGATGGAGTGGGGAGAGACAGAAGGCAGTGAGGTCAGTAAGGAGGCTGATGCAGTAGGTAAGACAGGATAGGATATGTGCTTGGATCAAGGTAGTATCAGTTTGAATGGAGGGAAAGGTTGAATTTTAGTGATGTTGTGAAGGTAGAGTGGACAGGATTTGTGGGTTGAATGAGAGGGATGAGTGAAGGATAATGCCTCACATTTATGAGGCAGGGAGGAAGGTGGTGCTATCTATGGTGATAGGAAAATCAAGGGGAGGACAGGGTTTGGGTGGGAAGATGAGGACTTCTGTTTTGGACATGTTAGGTATGAGGAGTCCAAAGGACAACCAAGTAAAGATGTCCTGAAGATAGGAGGAAGTACGAGACTGACAAGCAGGTGGCATTTTGCCTCTGACTGTAATGTGGATTTCATGAGAGAGATGTTAGGACATCAAACTTTTTTTAGAGTGCTTTTTCATTTATAGTGAAAGTTGTGAGACTCAAATTTTCCCTTGAACTTGTAAAAAGGTAAAATAGAACACTTTGACCAGTTGTAATTTTTACAGTGAAAGAATCTAAGCTTAAGGCAATGATGTGGATTTTTTTTATGGTATTTGTTAAGTGCTTATTATGTGCAAAGCACTGTCCTAAACTCTGGGTAGAAACAAGGTAATGAGGATTCTGTAGAGATTTCAGGATAGGATACTCAAAGAAGCCCTAGAATTTCTGGAGGAATGCCATAGGCTGAGACACTTTGGAGAAAGTAAGACAGCTGGTGATGAGAGACCTGAGATATGACCTGATAACCTATATTCAGGGAACTGTCCTAGACGATGAAGATTAACCACAAGGCAATTATGGTCATTTTGGACGATATTTGCTCTCTGTCTGCCCTGAGGGCTGATCCAGAAGACTTTAAAGTTGCAGGGACAGCAGAGAGATGTAGAAGCAGTAAGAGATAGTGCACAATGGGACTGCACAAAAGATGGTGAAACAGGATAAATTTTTAAGTGGGTCCTGATTGAAGGTGGGGGGATGGAGTAAGTGGCATCTTGCATTGCTGTGTAGCTTGATTATTCTTACTTTGAGTGGACAAAGCCAGAAAGAAAATAGCAAACAATCCTTTGAAAGACATTCTAAGATATCATAATAATGTTCTGGGCAACTATATTGTTTTGGGGGCTTTTGTAGCATACCATATACTGTAGTACTTTGTAATAAGATACTTTAAACGGTAATGTTGAAAGGTACGATGTTAGCTGAATCGAGGAAATGGAAAAATGATAAAAAATGGATTTGTGGAACTTCCCCATACTTAGGCAAAATTGGTTCATGAAAGCTTTGAGGTCAAAATTCTTGAATATTTTCACCTTGGAAATTTTACATGCTGAAAAATAAAGATTTTGTCTTGTTTTATTTACACTATGGGGAGTAAGATTCATTCATAAATATTTTAGGGTTTCCTTTGGAGATCAGAGAATGAAAAATTGTTATTCACAGCATTTGAACAACAAAAAAATAGAGATAAGGAGACTAGCCTTTTCTTCCAATTCTCCTTCTCACTGTGGAGCATGTCCCAAGGGTAAGTCACTTTATTTTTCTTGCCGAAGTTTTCCCACCTTTAAAATGAAAGAATCCTTACCTTGGAATCTTATTGCAAATTTAGCCACTCATCAACATTTACTGAACAACTACTGTGAGTCCCCTCAAAGAGCTTACAATCAAGCAAGAGAGAGAAAAACTCCAATTATTTACTGAAAAGAGGAAGAAGGAAAAGGGGATATGAGTTTTTTGCTTATGTAAAAAAGGTTATCTATCCATCTATCTATCTATCTATCTATCTATCTATCTATCTATCTATCTATCCACATACATATACGTATATGGAGAGAGAGAGAGCTATGGGTGTTTGTACTAAGGTGGTAGTTAGTGAGGTTATAACCTGGAGAGAATAGAAATTAACTGGGCAAGGCAAGAGAAGGCCATGAATAAGTCATCAGAGGCAGGAGAGATGAGAAAGAGGCACAGAGAGTTGGTTACCTTGTGAAGTGGGGTTACCTTGAGAAGTTTTTGATAAGTGGGGTAACAGTTGCAGAATGAGATTTTAGAAAAATGATCTTGGTGGCAGAGTGAAGTATGGATGGGAGATGGGAGAGACAGGAGGCAGGGAGGTCAGTGAGGAGGCTGATGCAGTAGTTAAGCTAGGATTTGACAAGTGCCTGTATCAGCATCGTTTGGATTGAGAAAAAGGGTAGTATCCTGGAAATATTGTAGAGGAAAAACTGATGGGTTTGTGCGATGAACTGGATATGACAGTTGAAACAGAAGGGCTTGGAGATGGGGAGAATAGTGTTGTTGTCATATGGATCTCTTACAGTTAGAGGATGGTAGCAGGAGGACAAGCCGTCAAAAGAAACTGAGGAGGAGTAACCAGAGAGACAAGAGGAGAATCAAGACACAACTGTAGTGGTCAAGTTGCAGTAAAGCTGCAGTAAAGATTAAGAGAAGGGAGTGGCCTGCAGTAGTGGAATTAGCTGAGAGGTCAAGGAAGATTAAGCTTGATTCTAAAGTTCAAAGTTCACAGTGCATTTTACTATCACTGTAATGAAGGATACACAGAGCCGAATAACAATGGAGAATTATAAAAAATTCATTTTACCTAGAGTATGGTTTGCCTTAACATCTCTTTGAACATTTTCCTCTTAATAAATTTAACCTTGATTCTGCCCTCTATGCTGAGGATACACATTTCCTAGTTGAGAGGGGGAGGAAATCCCTTTTTGTTTCACTTCCATATTCTCCATCCCAGGGGAGAATCTTGCTCTTGGAGTTAAGGACCTTCCTGTTCATTGAGCAATACTGCTTTCTTTGATTATTATAAGACTGTGCAAGAAATTGTTATGCTGGTGTAAGAGCATCTGCAGACATGAGTAAAATATCTATCCCCTTTTAACCATTCCACTTTTTGAAGGAGTGGACAGCAGACCACAGGCAACACCATTTCTGGGGCAGACCAAGGGTTGCAGTGTTTGCCTCCCTCTGAAACAGCAGGATGTTTGAAGGAACTATGTAATGATTGCCCTACTGTATATCCGTTCTCACGATTAGGGTTGGACCATCTAACCCCCATGAACTTTCTATTCTCCATCCCTGACTTTCACATAGTAATCCATTATGGGCCACTCATCCTTTAACCCATGCAAACCTCTCTTGAGCCCAATGATATTTTCTGCTGAATAACTTCCTGAGGAAACAATTTATCTGCTTACGTTTCTTCTCCCCATCCCCCTGTTGGATGAAGAAGTTTATTCTTTTGTTTATTGAACCCTCCTAATAACATTTTAATCAGGCTTTGTTAAAACATGCTCAAGTCTAAATTAACAGTTTTTAGGCTAAATTTCCAGAAAGCACACTGAGCCGGGCTCATTGTTAAACCCTGGATAAGAGAGAGAAGTTCAAAAAGCATTAGCCATTTTGATTTAAGTGGGCCCTGAAACACAGAGACGGTGACCTCTCAACAACTGCAAAGTGTTATTTTCCACCTCAAGGCTATTTCAGTAATTTAAAATATAGCCTCTAAGTGGCAGAGAGATACACTGAACTTTTCTTTTGTCTTTTTGTCTAGAAGCCTACAGTAAAATTGGTCACATCAATGTTTATTATAGCTAATGCTGGCTCAGATCTCAAGTTTTCACTTTTTTCAGAGGATTTTTTGTTTGGATCTAGGAAGGAGATCCTTTTTGTTAGCTTTGTCTTTTGGGTTCAAGAGTTAAAAACCACTGAAATTCAGTTCTTTCGAAAACTTCTTATTCTAAGAAGACTCTATGGAATATCAAGTGTGGTATTGGTAGGCCTGCACCCAAAGGAACTGAGTGCCTGTGTGTGAGATTCTCATGATGGGAAATTGGAGATGGAGTGGTGAAGAGCAACATCTGGCTCTCCAGGAATGACAAAGCACTTGATTAAATTACCTTATGAAAGTGTAGGTGGCTTGCAAAACTACAACCCTCTCAAAATTGATAGGCTTCTGGTCACCTTTTGTTATTCAGATTCCTCCAAAACACAACTTTCTTTATGGTATTTGTTAAGCGCTTACTATATGCCAAGCACTGTTCTAAGTGCTGGGGTAGATAAAGGTAATTGTGTTGGATGCAGTCCCTGTCCTATGTGGGGTCACAGTCTTAATCTCCATTTTACAGATGAGGTAACTGAATCATAGAGAAGAGCTCTAAATCTAAATCTGAATCTAAAGAGAAGTGCTCTTTCTAGACCAGTGAGAAAACACCCCAACCTCTACCACATCAGGCTGGGCCCCCATTCCTACTTTTTCTGGCCAGAACCCTACCCTTTCCTGTCCTGACTCAGTTTCTTCCTACTCTTTTGCTGAAGAAAACTGGGTCAAATTCATTCTCAAGGTACGTTTGTTCTTTAGTCAGCCAGGGGAGTGCACACAACACAGAGGGATCCTGGAAACCTTTGGGAAGAGGTAAAACCCCAGGTCCCCATGGACCTGGAGGCAAGGATAAAGTCTTGCTCTACCCCAGCACAGACTGAACAACAGCCCAGCTGCTAAAGCCTTTAGAAGGAGACAGGTCACTCTGCTAGCCACAGGGCTGGATGTCGATGGCGAGGTGTGATGAAGAAGCTGGATTATTCAATCTCCTCTTGTGGGAACCGGTATGTGGCAGCCATGATTTCCCTTGGAGAGAACAGACAAACAGGGAGAGTCTAGAGAGCCAGCAACTGATGCTGCCCCAGGGGCTGGGAGGAAACTGGTCAGGATGCAGAAATGGTACTTGTACTTCCCTGAGACTGCCAGCTTTGGCCCAGCCATCTTGTCTGTAGCCCTGAGGTCAAGCCTAAGTGGGGAGTCAGAGAGGGAATACCCACCAAGTATGTCTCTTCTCCCCCTCCCACTCAGCACCCTCTCAGAAAAGCTGGTCCCTGAAGCCATCCCCTGTCCTCCTTGCACTTCTTCCTCCTCCGGTAGGAAACAGGAAAATGGAGAGGAGGGTGATGTCCTTTCCCTCCCTCCCTTGGTCAAAGGGTGTTAAAGTGTGGGTCTGAAATGAGGCAGAAGCTGGAGTCCCAGGGAAAATTATCCCCCATTAGGTAGCTGAAATCCTTCTGTGAGGTCTCTTCCATTCAGCTGGGCAGGGTGACCAGTGATCTGGCACATGTGAATTCTGGGAACTGGCCTGGGCTTTCCCTGCGTGCTGCCCTCCTGAATTTCCAGACAGATGTGGCTGTGTAGAACTGGGGCTTTCTGAGGCCTCGGCACTAAGCCAGCACTCAGCAAAGCCCCAAATCCTGGACGTAGTCGACGTAGCCGGAGGGGCGGGGATCCCGGGTCATCCTGATTCGTCCATTCATTCATTCAATTGTATTTATTGAGTGCTAACTGTGTGTAGAGCACTGTACTAAGCAATTGGGAGAGTATAACAATAAACAAGCACATTCCCTGCCCACAACAAACTTACAGTCTAGATGGGGGAGACAGACGTTAATATAAAAAAATAAATTACAGATATGTACATAAGTACCCTGGGAATGGGAGGGAGGAAGAACACAGAGAGCAAGTCAGCGTGATGCAGAAGGGAGAGGGAGAAAAGGAAAGTCGTGGGGCGGGGGGGGAGCGCTTAGTCAGGAAAGGCCTCCTGGAAGAGATATGCCTTCAATAAGGCTTTGAAGGTGGGGAGAGTAACTGTCTGTCAGATTTGAGGAGGGAGGGCGTTCCAGGCCAGAGACAGGACATGGGCAAGGGGTCGGTGGCAACATAGGCAAGATGGAGGTAGAGTGAGAAGGTTGGCATTAGAGGAGTGAAATATGCGGGCTGGGTTGTAGGAGAAGAGTAGCGAGGTGAGGTAGGACAGGGTGAGGTGACGGAGTGCTTTAAAGCCATTGGTGAGGAGTTTTTATTTGATGCGAAGGTGGATAGGCAACCACTGGAGTTTTCTGAGGAGTGGGGTGACATGTCCTGAATGTTTTTGTAGAAAAAATGATCCGGGCAGCAGAGTGAAGTATGGACTGGGGTGGCGAGAGGCAGGAGGCTGGGAGGTCAGCAAGGAGGCTAATGCAGTAATCCAGGATGGATAGGATGAGTGAGTGTATTAATGTGGTAGCAGTTTGGATAGAGGATAGGACAGTCCTGATACCTCCCTTGGTCTGGTCCAGGAAAAACCTAGTAACTTAGAGGAGCTGCCCCTCAGGGATGTTCAGTACTGGCCCCCTGGAGGCTGCACAGCAAGAGTCACAGCTGAGGGTGATGGAGGTTGTTCCCAGGGAAAACCCTGTTATACTCCTTGAGGTGAAGGGCCCAGGCCTTGCCTGTCAAATGGATGAAACCAAGCAGTACCAACTGACAGGTTTTTCTTGATGTTTCTTGATAAACTCAAGACCTTTTCCCCACTGCCCCGGGAATGGTGGTCCCCTCCTTGTTAGCCCAGGCTGTTCCCTGAACCAGGGGCTCTCACCAGCCATATGGTCACCTAGGCTGCTTGAGTCTTGACCTTACACGTCTCTTGGAATTATCCAATCACTTGCTTTCACTTGGCTGCTAATGCAGGGGGCTCCAGAAGGGGTCTTCAAGATCGATAGGGAACAGGCCTTGAACCTCTCTCTCTCTCTCTCCACAACACACATGGATGACTAGAGAGTGGAGGTTGCCTGAGATTCTTTGGGGTGAGACAGCAAGAATGGCTTTAGCATTGTGTAGTGGATAGAGCATGAGCCTGGGAGTCAGAAGTTCATGAGTTCTAATCCCAGCTCTGCCACGTGTCTGCTGTGTGACCTTGGACAAGTCACTTCACTTCTCTGTGCCTCAGTAACCTCTTCTATAAAATGGGGATTGAGATTGTGAGCCCCATGTGGCACTGTGTCCAAGCTGATTTGCTTGTATCCACCCCAGGGCTTAGTACGGTGCCTGACACATAGTAAGCCCTTAACAAATACCTTTTTTTTTTAAAAAAAAAAAAGGGTCTAAGGGAGTGAACTGGTTTGGACAGGCAGGTCGACCACAGGCACAGCTTCAAACCCCCTGCCCAGCCTCTAGCCCCTAGCCAAACACGACACAGAAAAAGGATTGCAGAGTGATTTTAACAATTGAACCAGTATAATTATAACATCTTGATCGGAAGATCTGAGCTCTCTGCAAGCCATATAAATTGACAATGAATATTAAACATCTTCAGTGTGGGGGTGTTTATTGTGCCAGAACAAATATTCCCATTTAAGTTTCCCAGATGGCAGGGAAAGCAGGCAGATCCCCCAAAATGAAAAACCTAAAGGTTTCTGGCCAAACCTTTTCAAACTGCTCTTCCCACCCTCCTGCCACTCTTGGTGGATGCCATGTTCAGAAGAGAAGGGTTCTCTGTGTTCACTCCCCTCACTTCCCTGTAATCCTGATTTGCAACTGTGTAACTGGACCTATTAATCAATCAGTGGTATTTACTGGACTCTTGCTGTGTGCAGAGAACTACACTAACCGTTTGAGAGAGTACAATTCATATTTCCTTCAAGAAGCCTTCGTTGACTAATCTTTATTCTCCCCACCCTTTTGTGTCATACTATTCACTTGAGTCTGTACTCCCAAAGACACTTATATACTCACCTCACCACACAGCACTTACATATAAATCCTTATACTCCTCTGCTTTCCCTACCTGTAATTTATGTTATTGCCTCTCTCTCCCCACTGGATTGTAAGCTCCTAATAGTCAGGGAATCACACCTACCAGCTCTATTATATTGTACTTTCTCTGTGATTTACATCCTTTCCAACAAGCAATATTAGACTTGTTTACCAAATAGTAAATGGAGATTTGACTGTAGTTCTTTTTGATGCTGATCTGTCTGAAGGGTTGAAAAGTATTACCTTGAGCTCATTTAGACAGAATGTTCTGTATGATTGTGTCCTCAGGTTCCTCCTGATTATACTGGGCATGAGTCTGATTGACAGCTGGTGCCTGAGGGTTATGGTGGTTCTGCACTGCTTCTTTCTCCCACCATCATCCTGCCCGGACTATAGGGACATCCTGAGACTGCCCTAATGGGAAGCAGGTTCAGAGAATAGGGCTGGGAGGTAAAAGCTTAAAGTGCTCTCTGTCAATCAGACAGACAGGCTTATATAAGGTTTCCTGAGGCAGGTTTGGAAGTGGAATTGAAGGCTCCAAAATGTGTTTCTCCTTAGGGGAGGAAATGGTTTGCCAACTTTGCACCTTGGAACCTCTACTGATATGGATTCAGGCCAAAGTGAAGATTTTCTACTGGAAGATTATTTTCAAAATTCCACCTTTCTGGAACACCTTCCCCCAAACCATTGATACTTTTTAAATTGCATGCTCTCCATCTACGAGGGATGAAGTGCTTATGTTAAAAGAGTCCAGACCTAGGCTGGGTCAGTAAACTGCAGACCATGGCGTGGAAATAAATTCTACAGTCCTTTTATTCAGAAGAAGACACTGGATTCGTTGTTTTTTTTTTGCATTAACTCTCACAGATCTTTTAATCAAAAGGATGCTTCCAGGTCGATGGGCCCCTTATCCAGACAGGGAAATGCGGATACTGAGGCAGGAATAACCACATCAAGGATTCCTTAGCAAGCCAGTGGGATAGCTGGAACCAAATCCCAAAGTTCCATCTTGTCAAATGACAGACCCATAAAGCTGTGCTCCCTGGAAGGCAGAGAGGGCTTACTTCTATGAATTCTGGTCCTGTTTCAGAGAAACAGCAAGGCTCTGCAGGGAAAACAGTGGCCTGGACTGCATGGACCTTGCTGCTGCTGATTCCCTTGGGCCATTAACCTCACCTTGCTTTGATTTTTATCTCCACTGAAACACACACAACAATTCTTGCCACCTAATGAGTGCTCAACCCCCCAGTGAAATTGGTAGAACATATTGAGCTTTTGGGGAAGAGAGCTGCTGTTTAAATGCAAAAGAGGGTTGACAAGAGTGTGAGGTGCTAGATAAAGCCTAGAGGGATACTTTCCATACAAAGACAATCCAAACAAGAAGTGAAATCATGAAATTAAAAAAATGGACAAATACCATAAAAAAAGGATAGGGGTGTGTGTGGAGGCAGCATGGCTTAGATGAAAGAGTTTAGGTTTAGGAGTCAGGAGATTTAGCTTCTAATCCAGATTTTCTACTTGTCTGCCTTGTGACCTTGGACAAGCCACTTACATTTCTCTGTCCCTCTGTTTCCTTATCTATAAAATGGAGATGAAATGTCTGCTTTATGGCAAAATGGATAGAGCACGGGCCTGCATGTCAGAAGGTTGTGTGTGCTAATCCTCGCTCTGCCACTTGACTGCTGTGTGACTTTGGGCAAATCACTTCACATCTCTAGGCCTCAGTTACCTCATCTGCAAAATGGGGTTTCAGACTGGGAGCCCCATGTGGGATGGAGACTTTGTACAACCCGATTTGCTTGTATCCACCCCAGCACTTAATCCAGAGCCTGGCATACAGTTAGCACTTAACAAAACCACAATTATTATTATTGTCATTATTATTATTATTCTTTGTTAAGTGCTTACTATGTGCCAGGCAGCAGCATGGCTTAATGGAAAGAGCACGGGCTTGGGAGTCAGAGGTCGTGGGTCGGCTTTGCCACTTGTCAGCTGTGTGACTTTGGGCAAGTCACTTAACTTCTCTGTGCCTCATTTACCTCATTTGTAAAATGGCGATTAAGGCTGCGAGCCCAACGTGGGACAAGCTGGTAACCTTGTATCTATCCCAGCACTTGGAACAGTGCTTGGCACATAGCTTAAATGTGTTTAAATACCATCATTATTATTATTTACTACGTGCTAGGGTAGATTCAATCTAATCAGGTTGGACACAGTTCATGTTTCACATGGAGTTCACATTCTTAATCCCCATTTTACACAGGAGGTATCTGAGGCACAGAGAAGTTAAGTGACTTGCCCATTGTCACACAGCAGAAAAATGGCAGCACTAGCATTAGAACTCAGGTCCTTCTGCCTCCCAGGCCCGTGCTCTATCCACCAGGCCATGTTGTTCTTCCTTCCCCTTAACAGTGTGAGGCCCATTCATTCATTCAAAAGTATTTATTGAGCACTTACTATGTGCAGAGCACTGTACTAAACGCTTGGAATGTATAATTCGGCAGCAGATAGAGACAATCCCTGCCCATTGACGGGCTTACAGTCTAATCAGGGGAGACAGACAGACAAAAACAATAGCAACAATAGCCCCATGTGGGACAGGGACCTTTTCTGATCTGCTCATCTTGTATCTACTCCAGTGCTGAGTACTGGCTTGGCACGGAGTATGTGTTTAACAAATATCACAGTTATGATTATTACCACAGTGGCTCTAAAGCTAGATCTGGCTCTTCTTCATACCAGATGTCGCTCTTGAACATCGGTGCTCACCTGTGGGAGTCATCATCTCCACAGAATTGGCAACACGAGGGACAAGTCATTACCTTAGTCTTCAAATCTCTTGGAGGCAGGAAGTAGTTGACCTAAACCACATCTTTAAGCCATAAAGCAACTGAGAGTGAGTCAAATGGAGACTCTTCAACTTGCCCTCTGCCAAAAGGATGCAGACCTGCCTATCCTGGAGACTAATGGGGTTTCTTGTCCAACTCCACTGCAAACTCTTCTTTTACCCATCCCCTTTCCCCACCTGCCTTACTTGCCCACCTACTACTGTCATCTGCAAACTGTAGTGGCGCTGAGATGGTGTAGCCGAGCTGGGCAGTGAAAGGGACTGCTCTTCCCTAGGGGTACCAGGGCTCAGTGGCCACTTTTGAGAGGCCTGAAGAAGAGGACATTTTGTCGCCCTGATGCACCAAGACCAGAGCAGTCAAATTAAATGGTGATGGTGCAGGAGGAGGATGGATGCAAAGTGCTTAATGTTGCTCCTGCTATTGCTGCCAGCTGACAGCTACACAGGAGCATTAAGGCGGGTGTCATGGGAGACGGGGCTGGGGGCAATAGCAGTGGCAGAAATTTTCCAGGGAGGGAAAAGAAGCACTCAGTTCCAAGCAGTTGCCTTTCCCCTGCCCTGCCCCCTCCCCCTTGCCAGACACAACACACACATACACACACACACACACACAGAGTCCATTTACAAGGAAATCTGCCTTGGTATGTTTTAGTCCTGCAGGGCCTTTTCCTCCCCTCTTGAGCCTGTACCACTCTTTTTTCCGCACCAAGCTAAAGTCTCTTCACCGGAGTCAGAAGGTCGTGGGTTCTAATGCCGGCTCCACCACTTGTCTGCTGTGTGACCTTTGGCAAATCACCTCACATCTCTGTGCCTCAGTGACCTCAACGATAAAATGGGGATTGAGACTGTGAGTTCCACATGGGACAGGGACTGTGTCAACCCCATTTGCTTGTATCCACTCCAGTGCTTAGTACAGTGCCTGACACATAGTAAGTGCCTAATAAATAATAATAATAATGATGGTATCTGTTAAGCATTTACCTATGTACCAGGCATTGTGGAAAGAGCTCAGACCTGAATTCTAATCCCAGTTCTGCCACTTGTATATTCTGTGACTTTGGGCAAGTCACTTAACTTCTCTGTGCCTCAGTTCCCTCATCTGCAAAATGGGGATTCAATACCTGTTTTTTTTTTGTTGTTTTTTATGATTTGTTAAGTGCTTACTATGTGCCAGGCACTGTACTAAGCACTGGGGTAGATGCAAGTTAGTCAGTTTGGACAGAGTCCTTGTCCTACCTAGGGCTCACAGTCTTAATCCCCATTTTGTAGCCCCGCACTTAGAACAGTGCTAGGCACATAGTAAGCACTTAACAAATACCATCTTTTTAAAAAATTTTTATTATCGATGAGGTAACTGAGGCCCAGAGAAGTTAAATGATTTGCCCAAGGTCACACAGCAGACAAGTGGCGGGGCAGGGATTAGAACCCAAGTCCTTCTGACTCCCAGGCCCATGCTCTATCCATCAGGCCATGCTGCTTCTCAACTGATCCCCCTCCTACTTAGACTGCCAGTCCCAGGTGAGACAGGGGCTGTGTCCAACCTTTTTATCTTGTACCTACCCCAGAGCCTAGTTATGTGCTTGGTAAATGGTAGGCATTTAACGAAAGCTACAATCATTATTATTATCAAGGCAAACACCTAACACTTTAAAATAAATCTGTTTAATGTGGTATAAAAATGGTGCTTTGCAACTCTGACCCTTACCTTTCTCCCTTCTCAAGCAGAAAGACAGGGAAGGAGAGTGCCTAAGTCATGAAGGAAAGTCAGAAAAGAGGTTCTTGGAGACCACTGAGGGAAGAAGATGGAAGTTGGCAATAGTTTAGATGGAGGAGGGAGTAAAATGGGTTAACTCAACCTATGGTATTGGATAACTTCCATCAGTTCCAATTGGCTCCAAGGGGAACATTAACATTTCTCAAGACTATTTAAAGGTCTTTTCTTTGGACCTCACTGTTGCACACTTCATTTGACTTGGGAGAAAAAGTGAACTGTTTCCTTTGTCCTTGCAAACCGGGATACCAGTATCCCCTTGCCAGACCGAATTGAAAACAACTGGCTTTTATTCTTCATTTGATTCTGAGGTAGCATAGACATCCAAATTGTTTTGCACAGATAAACTTTTAAGATCATTTTGCTCCCCCAAAAAATGCCCTGGAAATTTAAACTCCACAGCTCTGGAGTTGAACTCCATATTGTTTTTCAGATGTGAGTGAATTTTATAGTCATATTATGCACTATCGGCCATTGTTTTGCTTTGAGAGAAAATGAAAAGCACATGTGTGGACTGACATTGATTGCTGAGGACCAGCGGAGCAGCAGAAAGCCCACCGATGATTGGGAATTTTGGCAGAGAAGGGTAGGACCTGATCATGAAGATAAGGGAAGACCACTGAGATGAGACGGTGGAAGAGGGAAACATCCTAGAGGGTGAGAAAGGTGAGCAGAAAGGCCACAAGAGGCAAGAACAGGTAAGAGGGAAGATGAAGAGCACCAAGTGCGGAGGCCCAAAATAGGGAGATAGAAATTAGGAGAAAATGGAGAAAACAGAAAGGGCTGGGAACATGAGTAAAGGGAACCAAAATGTCCCAGGCAGAAAGAGGGGAAGTGATAAAATCCAAGGAGAACAGTCAGAAATGCAGTCGATACTAGTATGGTCTTAATGTCCAATTTATCATTTCACAAAGTCTCACTGGATTTGGAGGGGGTGGGAAGTGAGCAGCTCAGCTGAACTGTAATCGAATGTGCTGGTGCTGTAGGCCAGGAGGAAAGTATATTGGCAGTGGCATTGTTGGGAAGCAGTTACTCTCAGGGAAGGCTCATTTCTTGGAAGTACGGATCCTTTCTTCCACCAAATACATAATTGAAAAACTAAATGGAAAAAACCCAGAGTGGGTTTCCAAATTACATTTTTCCTACCCTATTCTCTTCTCTTTCTAAAGCTTTTGTGACCTTTCATGTTACCCGATGGACCCTTACATGATTGCCTACAGAAAATATATGTCTTACATACTTTACATTTACTTTAGTGCTGCCTTAATATGGGGAACTTCCCATTTTCTTATGGCATATATAATCTCTGCTAACAAAACTAGGGAATGCTTGCATTTTTTGGTGATGTGATCTAAATGTGGACCATCAGAAATCCACTCACATGACTGATTTGCCTCAGACATCAACACAGAGGTCTTGTTAGTTCCCCAGACATCAAAAAAAAACAAACACCAAAAAAACCCCAAACCTTTGGTTTTGAAGTATCTATTTCTTCACAAAAATTTGTCAAAGGGTGGGATGGACCAAAGTTTCCCAGCAAATCTTTTGGCTCTTCCTTCTTCTCCCCATACCTCCTTATTTCCAATTCCAGCCCCAAATCCCTTTTCAGGCATAATCTATTAATGAACTCATTTTTTTACTCCCTTAGGCGAGAGGTCAGAAGAGGCTCCTTACTGGTTCCCGAGTGAGCAGTGGAAGACATGTTTTCACCACTACCCACTCAGGAATGAAACCACATCGTCAACAGCATCACCAAATACCACGGACACCTAGCTATGTATTGTTTTGTATAACACTTGAATAGATTAACTGTGCCCCAACCCTAATATAGACTGGAGTTATGTGAAGATATTGACAAGGAAATAAATGCCAATGAGGGGAAAAAGAGATGACTATCTTCCCACTGCCCCCACCCTTCGCTTCATAAAAAATATTGGACAAACAAAAAGATATAAGCACTTGAGAGCCAATCAAGAAAGAAATGCACCAGAAAATGGTGAAGCCATGAATTCCACAAGGACATAACTATTAAACCTCTAAAGAAGAGTACCAATAAATGTTTCTGTTCTAATGAACTATGCTTATCCAGCAAATGGAAATATCTGTGCACTTCCCAATTCTAGACTATGTTATTGGCTTCCACTGAAACAGCTGTATTAATATTGCCTTACATTATTCATGCTGTTATCCTGATAATAAGGTTTTCCTAGCTGTCACTGGAAGAGGCCTGGATGATGGAGAGTTCGCTGGGTTCTATCTGTTAAATATACCATTTGAATAACGCACAAGTCGAGGCTCTAATGGTATTCAGTGTGATTGTATTAAAGAAGTACAATTTGTGAAATGGGCTTCCGCTCTTTAGCAACCTAGTCATTCCCTTGGAAAAAAAAAAAGTTAAAAATAGCCATCTGCCCTCGATAAGTATTAATGGTTTATAGACAATGTTGATATTGTTATGTAACAGACTAATTAATTCAAATCAGAAGGGCAGCTAGCACATAGTCTCTCCCCATATCCTGTTGCAGGCAGAGCCTTGGGGTGGATGGAGCATGGGTCTGAACTACTATTACTATCATCAATGGTATTCATCATGGTATTTGTTAAATACTTACTCTGTGCCAAGCACCGTACTAAGCAATCAAACAATGGTATTTATTGAGCATTTGCCATGTGCAGAGCACTGTACTAAGTGCTCGGCCGAGTACGATACGACAGAATTAGCAGGCACATTCTCTGCCCATAATGAGCTTATGGTCTAGAGAGGGAGGCAGACATTAATATGAAGAAATAAAGAATTTATAATATATAATTTAAAGATATGCTCATAAGTGCTGTGGGGTTGGGGGTGGGGAGAGTATCAAGTGTCCAGAGATAACAGATTGAGATGCATAGGTGACAAAGATGACCAGATGACACAGGTGACACTATTTATTTTGTTAATGAGGTGTATATCTCCTTGATTCTATTTATCTTGTTGATGTTGTCTTGTTTTGTTTTGTTCTGTTTCGCTTTGCTCTCTGTCTCCCCTGTTTAGACTGTGAGCCCATCACTGGGCAGGGATTGTCTCTATCTGTTGCTGAATTGCACATTCCAAGTGCTTAGTACAGTGCTCTGCACATAGTAAGCGCTCAATAAACACTATTGAATGAATGAATGAATGCCTGAAAGATGGGAGAGTGAGCCGGGGTAAAGAGGGCTTATTTGGTGAATGCCTCTTGGCCTCAATACAATAGCGTTAGTAGACCCATTCCCTGTCCATAAAGAGCTTACAGTCTAGAGGGGTAGATACTAGAGTAGATTCAATATGATCAGATTGGACACAGTCCCTGTCCCATAAGAGGCTCTTGGTCTAAGTAGGGGGGAGATTAGGTATTGAATCTCCATTTTAGAGATGAGGAAACTAAGGCATGAGGAACTTAAATGACTTGTCCAAGTGACTTACATAAACAGGCAAGTGGTAGAGTGAGGATTAGAACCCAGGTCCTCTAACTCCCAGGTTAATGTTCTTTCCAATAGGCACACTGCTTCTCATGGCATTTAGTCATGGTCTGATGCTTACGGGACAGATATAACTGGATCAGTGAGGATTAAAATACATTTTCACAGTTCTGTATTCCCTTATTTTGTTTGGTTGGCACCTGATTAAACTCTTGTAAAGTTCGAGAAGATAGACTGCTATTAAAATGTACTCTGACAACAGTTTCTAAAGCTCCCAGAGTTAGGAACATACACTATAGTGTATGATCTTTGATAGAGAGAAAAATAATACAACATCATTTTGTTAACTTATTTCCCATTTTGTATTTTTATAATGCAGTATGATTCAAGGTAATGAATACCAAATGATTGACTTGGAATGATTTGTAGAGGTTAAGTTCTTTTTAAGTGCCATGTACTGTATTGTGAAACAGAAATATTTCTTTCTAGATGATACCCAATGCCTTAATGATGTATTTCCCTCTGGGAAGATGTAAAATGAAAGCTTTTACACAGATTACCTGAAATTTTATATTTCTTATATCTTCCTAAGATTTGCTTTCTTTTTAAAACCTAGTTTCCCCTCCTTTGGTCTGAAGTTTGGCTCCAAATCCTCCGTGAAAATCTCCAGATCTTTTGTCTATTCAGTCTCATAGTAGACCGTTTGGGCTTCATAAATGTATCAGTTCACTATAACTGCTAACGCTGCTAATTTCAATAATACTTCACTTTTTGATAATGCACCAGAAATGATGACTTGGGAGTATCGCTTAAGCATGAAAATCTTGTTACTAAAAAAGTGAGTAAGCTATGCAAATTGAAAGAAGTTACAGTTCACAGTTTTGGGAAAGTTTCTGCTGAGCAAAACTCTTTCCTGAGTTGTTTGTTTATTCCTCAAAATATTTCCCTAAACACTAAAGATGGAGCACTTCAGCAACTCAACCTTTGAGAATGCTTGAGAGTTGGGGCCAGGTTGGGAGGCTTGAGAAATTGTAAGATCTAGATCTCAGCAAGTAAGGAGCTGCTCGTTGCCAGATCCATCCCAGTCCATCCCTCAGGAATTCTGACCCATCAGGATTTTCATGGTATCCCAATGAAACAGTCATGTTCTGGTGACCCAGAGGATAAATATGATTTTTTTCCCCAGTGTAAAAATTATATGTCTAAAATAAAACTGTTCATTCATTCTTTCATTCAATTGTATTTATTGAGTGCTTACTGTGTGAAGAGTGCTTGTAGGCGCTTGGGAGAGTACAATATAACAATAAACAGACACATTCCCTGCCCACAACAAGCTTACAATCTAAAGGGCAAGAAAGAATATTCGTGAAGTTATGCTCATGCCCTCCCTCCTGCCTGGAACTCTCTCATCCTATATATCTCACATATCTGCACTCTCCCTGTCTTTCAAGCCCTACTAATAATTTATCTCCTCCAGGAAGCCTTCCTTGACTAAACTCTCATTCCCCCAATCCTCTAGACTGTAAACTCAGTGTGGGCAGGGAATGTGTCTACCATCTCCATTATATTGTACTCTCCCAAGCACTTAATACAGTGCTCTGCACACAGTAAGCACTCAGTAAATACAACCAATCCCGTTTTCCCTCCCTACTGCCTCATCCATGCACTTAGTCCCACCCCCTAAGCACATAGGCATGAACTTCACCCCCACAGTGCTAAGCACTTAGTACAGTGCTCTGCACACTTTAAAGTGCTCAATAAATACGATTGACTGACAGACAACACTTATGCACATTTCCTTATATTCAATTACTTCCTTTACCTGTAATTTACTTTAATGTCTGTCTAGCCTGCCACATGGTAAGGTTTATGAGGGAAGTGATCATGTCTACCAATTCTATAGCACTCTCCCAGGTGCTCAGTACAGTGTTCTACACAAAGTAAACATTCAACAAATACCACTCATAGATTGATTGAAAATAGAACATACATCGACTGCCAGAGGATTTTTGGTTCATCTACATTCTCCCCATCCCTCCAGTTGTTTCAGCCAACATCTCCTCCAGCCTGGTGGGAAGGAGGGCTAATAAAATGTTAGCCAAAAATTTTGATTGACTCATACTGGTTCAAAAGTGAAATGGAAGTCACATTGCAATGCCTGAAATGAACAATATTGTTTGGATTTTTTTTGCAGGAAAATGAACATCTGTGTTCCAAACCTATAGCAGTTGTAATATGACCAAATAAAATGATGAAGGATCCTTTTGTTGATGTTAGGACAGGACCACATTTCCCTCTTATCTAAGAGAGGTCATATGTTACTAGCGTTGGGTGGAATGAGACTATTGTTCATGACTTTCTCTTCTTTTGCCTGTCATGATGACCTTAAGAAAATGTTATTTCTCAGCTTAGACAAGGTCTAATGTTGTTGTGTGAGGAAGTTGGGGAGATGCATGTAACAGACCACCAATCTGTGAAGTAGAAGTGATCTAGATGAGTTTTTGGTTTTCTCTTTTCAGGTAGAAAAGAAATGCAAATTTTCTCCCTTACTCATTTCTGTTAAAATCCTCATCCTCCAGGGAGTGGAGTTATGACACAAAATTAAGACTGTAGAATTTAATATCCATTATTGACCTTTTCAGGGTCCTGCATGTTGATTGGTCAGCTATTCCCCTTCTTTCTCGCTAACTGTGAGCAGGTTAGTGATAGAATGGATAACCAATCACATTAAATAATATTTAAAAGGTCAAAGCAGTACACAATGCCACACTTTATAAAATGTATGAAGCGTTAAAATCTCAGATATCTCATTTCCTTGATGGAGCTGGTGAAGGGAATAGAAGCTAACCTGGCATTAATCTTTGCTCATGAATGAACAATTTCAGTGAGAACAGAAAAGGATTCAATAGGAAAACTTCATTTTTTTGCCATTGCAAATTTGTTTGGATACTTTCTCTGGGTGAGGGACCTTGATATTATGTCCTCATTTCAGATATTTTTAATATTTGAGTACAACCCAGAGTCAGGCTTGACAATCTCTTAGATGGCTTGATTCAACTCCTCTTTAAACCTTATCTATGTCATTTTTTTTAATGTTCTCTCTGAGCACCAAAGGTAATAATAATGTTGGTATTTGTTAAGTGCTTACTATGTGCAGAGCACTGTTCTAAGCGCTGGGGTAGACACAGGGGAATCAGGTTGTCCCACGTGGGGCTCACAGTCTTAATCCCCATTTAACAGATGAGGGAACTGAGGCACAGAGAAGTAAAGTGACTTGCCCACAGTCACACAGCTGACAAGTGGCAGAGCTGGGATTCGAACTCACGAGCCCTGACTCCAAAGCCCGTGCTCTTTCCACTGCACCACACTGCTTCTCTATTGCACCATTGACGTTTTAAATAGGTTGATAGCATTTCTAATCACAGCAATCTCCTATAGGTTTACTATCAGGTAGCAGTATATAACTTTTTTTTAATTAGACATTTTGCTCTCTCTCTCTTTCTCATACCCTTACTGTCTCTTTCTGCCTCATCCCCCTTCCCTTCCTGGTAAGTGCAAACTTTTAAATTGACTAACGTTAGCCTTTTGATCCTAACAAATACTGGTCAAAAAGACTGGAGTGCCTGAGACTACTTTATATTCCTCCAGTTTCTTCTTTTCCACAGGTAGCTTTGGAATTGTGGCTCTACCTCATCTAATTCAATAGAAACTTGGCCGAAGGTCAGTCCCGGGAGGGTCTGATACAAGATTAATGTGTCAGTAATTGCTCATCATCAGCTGACGTGAGAAAGGGCTGGACTGACAGAGTGCTAGGAGCTGAACCTCCACTTTAAGAAGCTTTCTGCTAAAAGGGATTAAAGCTGAGATGACCCTAGGCAACCTCAGACTATGTTGGCCTGAAAATGAACTAAGAAAGTATAGATCTGCTATATGAATTTGCATACAGCTTCCTCCTCCTGCTAGCATTGTTTGGATGAGCTCATACCCCTTGAGACTTCTCTAACAAAGACAGTTCAGACCAATGACACTTATCTTCACCCACACTTATCTCTCTTCTATCCCGTGAACTACTGAATTCAAACTGTTGATGAGTCGGACATGGGTGCGCCATCTGTACTCCTTCAGCAGAAGGTGTCAGTGACGTTATTCCTGATCTCTTATTTTGACACCAAACTATGACTAGCCACAGATACGGCTAGCAGCCAGTCCATTGATTAATGCTTAAATCCAGGAACAGGGCTCCTTAGCCTAGCTACATTTATCCGTTGTTATTTTGAGTCTCAGTTCCTGAATCCCCCGTGGAAGGTAATATGATCAGGAGGGCACAGAAAAGTGCAGGCTTTCTTAATCATCAAATTTACTTGCTGTGTAGGTATGTGCCCTGGACCAACCCAGAGATTAAAATGGGGAAACACTAGAAAGTGAGTATTTAGCTGAAAATGTTAATGTGCATCAAGTCCAATTCTCTCCAGGCGTTTTGGAAGACAATGTCTTTATTCTGGGTGTGGAGGAAGCCCTCCTTCTGTCCCTGTATCCTTCAGTCAGGCTTATAGTTGGGGCTTGATTAGTTAAGAAGGTCACACTGCAATTCAAAAGTGTTGGGCTCCTTGGGAGTAGCAGAATAAACTACCCTTCCTCATTCAGTCCTCTTTGGGATGGCATTCTATTATTCATAATAAAAATAATTATGGTACTATGTGCCAAGCTCGGGGGTAGATACAAGGTAATCAGATTGGACACAGTCTCTTTCCCACATGGGCCTCACAGACTTAATTCCCATTTTACAGATGAGGTAACTGAGGCACAGAGAACTGAAGTGATGTGCCCACAGTCACACAGCACAGAAGTGGCAGAACGGGGATTGGAAGCCCGGTCCTTCTGACTCCCAGGCCTGTGCTCTATCCACTAAACATGCTGCTTCTTAAACCAGATGGATGGCAGGAGGGAACTCTTGAAAGGGTGACTGCCCTTCTTTATGTGGGATCCAGGGTCTCTATGAGCCACATGTATAAGCTTAGCCATGCCATATTGCGGCCCCCTCCCCAAGGAAAGCCTTAGAGGAATGCCAAAGAGGGATCCCTCTGTAGCTCCTTTTATTTAACCTCCTTGTGCCCCATTTTCCACATCTGTAAATGGATTAAACACCTGTTCTCCCTCCCTATTAGACTGTGAGCCCCTTGTGGGACCGGGACTGTAACTGATCTGATTATCTTGTATCTACTCCAACACCTGATGCATAATAACCTAATTAATTCATTTTGTCATTCTCCTCTCCCACTTATGGGTAGGATGATGATGTGGGGGGGATCGTGCATAATAGAACAGTGTCACTCATCCCAGGTCTGCAAGAGAGTAATTCTGATTGTCCATATCTTAGGAAGGGCATGAAAAGACGGAGCTGAAGCTGGAGAAGGGCTACAAAAGGGCCACCAAGAAGTTGAGGAAGAGGAACTCTCCTTTTCTAGAATAGAATACTCACTGTACCTTGATCTTATCTATCTCACTGACCACTTCTTGCACACAGCCTGCCTGTGGCCTGGACCTTCCTCCCCCTTCATATCCGACAAGCCACCACTCCTCCCACTTTTCAAAGCCTTACTAAAATCACATCTCCCAGTGGCCTTCCTTGATTAAAGTTCTCCTTTCCCCATGCCCTCTTCTGCCTCACCCTTGCACTTGGATTTTTACCCTTTATCCACTCCACCTTCAGCTCCACAACATTGATGTACCTATCCATAATTGATTTTAATGTATACTTTTCCAAGAATGTGTACAATGCTCCGCACACAGTAGGTACTCAATGTATATGATTGATGGATAGATTATCTCCCTCTCTAGACTGTACACTCCTGGTGGACAGGGAACATATTTACCAACTCTGTTATATTGTACTCTCCCAGGCACCTAGTGCATGTCTCTGCACACAGTCAGTGCTCAATAAATCCAAATGATTGATTGATTTTTTTTTTGGTAATTGTTAAGTGCCTACTATATGCCAGGCACTGTAGTAAGAGCTGGGGTAGATACAAGCTGATCAGAATGGATGCAGTCCATGTCTCACATGTGATTCATGGTCTTGATCCCCATTTTATAGGTAAGGTAACTGAGGCACAGAGGTGTTAAGTGACTTGCACAAATTCACACATCAGACAAGTGGCAAAATTGGGATTTGAACCCTGGTCCTTCTGACTCCCAGACCCCTGCTCTATCCACTAGATCATGCTGATTCTCAACTGATTGATTGATTGATA
This sequence comes from Ornithorhynchus anatinus, assembly GCF_004115215.2. Taxonomy (NCBI): domain Eukaryota; kingdom Metazoa; phylum Chordata; class Mammalia; order Monotremata; family Ornithorhynchidae; genus Ornithorhynchus; species Ornithorhynchus anatinus. Next base: position 27,222,266 of record NC_041753.1, on the reverse strand, counting down.
TCCGGATCAAGAACCTGTGTGAAGAAACCGATTATAATAATAATGGTTAAAGAAGCACCATTCATACTCTTTCAACCCTGTCAATTCTGTTCCTGCTATGGCACTAAAGACTATGGTGAGTAGTCAAATCGGGGTCTAGAGTAGAATAAAACAGTGTGCTTTAGTCTGGAAAGATGAAGGCTGAAAATAAAAGGATCTAGTGTACAAAATAATTAAGGGTGTGGACAGGACAAGTATGGAATTGTATGCACTAAGTCTTACCACACCCATTAAAGCTTGAAGGTGGTAGGTAACAAAAGGAAACATTTTATACTGCGAGTGTTAAGGATTAGGGGTTTGTAACCACAGGAACTTACACAAGAAGAAAATATTGATAACTTCAACAGAGTTTTGGGGATACTGGGTATACCTTTGGAGATATCTAAGGGAGTATTTGGGGGAAAGTTATAGATGCTAGAAGACTTGAGTGCCATTAGGTACCTGATGTTAGGGGCACTTGAGTTATTAGTTGGAAAAGTTCATAAGAAAACAATGATATTTATTAATGTTTACTATGCACCAAGCACAGGGATTGATAGAGTCAATCAGTTGATCGTATTTATTGAGCGCTTACTTTACACAGAGCACTAAGCTTGGGCAAATACAATATAAAAATAGACACATTTCCTGCCCATGACAAGCTTACAGTCTACAGTCAATTCAGTATAGTCAATTCAGAGATAGTTTCTGCCCTAAAAGGGGCTCACAGTCTAATGAGGAAGGAGACCAAGTATGTAATCCCTAATTTACAGATGAGGAAACAGAGGCATAGAGGAATTAAGTGACTTGCTCAAGGTCCAAAAGCAGGCATGTGGTAGAGGTGGTATTAGAACCCAGATCATCTGACTCCTAGTTCTGAGCACTTTCCAGGAGGCCACACTGCTTCTCAGCTTTTTCACTCAATCATTCATTCTATTGTATTGATTGAGCGCTTACTGTGTGCAGAGCACTGTACTAAGCACTTGGAATGTGCAATTCGGCAAAAGATAGAAAAATCCTTGCCCAACAACGGGCTCTTGCTAGAGGCCTTTGGGAAGCAGGCTGCTGAAGGGTAAATGGCAGCCTGGGCAGTAGTGGTCTGTGAAGAGACTGGTACGATTTTACTGGAATAAGGAGAAACCATACTGGTCTCATCTCTCTATGCAAATGACACACAAATCTACATCTCCGCCCCTGTTCTCTCTCCCTCCTTCCAGGCTCATATCTCCTCCTGCCTTCAGGACATCTCCACCTGGATGCTCGCCCACCACCTAAAACTCAACACGTCCAAGACTGAGCTCCTTATCTTCCCTCCCAGACCGTGCCCTCTCCCTGACTTTCCCGTCACCATGGACGGCACTACCATCCTTCCCGTCTCACAAGCCCACAACCTTGGTGTCATCCTTGACTCAGCTCTCTCATTCACCCCACACCTCCAATCCGTTACTAAAACCTGCCAGTCTCACCTTCACTACATTGCCAAGATCTGCCCTTTCCTCTCCATCCAAACTGCTACCTTGCTGGTACAATCTCTCATGATATCCCGATTGGATTATTGCATCAGCCTCTTTTCTGATCTCTCATCTTCCTGTCTCTCCCCGCTTCAGTCTATACTTCACTCTGCTGTCCAGATTATCTTTCTACAGAAATGCTCTGGGCATGTCACTCCCTTCCTCAAAAATCTCCAGTGGTTGCCTATCAAACTTTGCATGAAGCAAAAACTCCTCACTATTGGCTTCAAAGCTCTCCATCACCTTGCCCCCTCCTACCTCACCTCCTTTCTCTCCTACAGCCCACACAGCACACTCCGCTCCTCTGATGCTAGCCTCCTTACTGTGCCTCGTTCTCATCTGTCCCACCGTCGACCCCTGGCCCACATCCTACCTCTGACCTGAAATGCCCTTGCTCCTCACATCCGCCAAACTAACTCTCTTCCCCTCTTCAAAGCCCTAATGAGGGTTCACCTCCTCCAGGAGGCCTTCCCAGATTGAGCCTTCCCTTTCCCTCTGCTCCTCCTCCCCTCCCTCTGCTCTACCCTCTTCCCCTCCCCACAGCACTTGTGTACATTTGTACATATTTATTACTCTATTTTATTAATAATGTGCATATATCTATGATTTTATTTATTTATTTTGATGACATTGATGCCTGTCTACTTGTTTTGTTTTGTTGTCTGTCTCCCCCTTTCTAAACTTTGAGCTCATTTTTGGATAGGAATTGTCTCTATCTGTTGCCAAATTGTTCTTTCCAAGCGCTCAGTACAGTGCTTTGCACAAAGTAAGCCCTCAATAAATCAGATTGAATGAATGAATCTCTCCCACCCTGCTTTCATCAGAGGTGGTTTACGAAAGAGAAAAAGCTCTATGCCTTAAACCCAGCCTGGCTGAAATTTCATGTAGGAGTTTCTATTAAATGTCAGTGCATATTATTTATGATTAATGTCTTGCTCACAATTTAAATTATGGTACATTTCATTACTGATAGAGATCAAATGATGTAAAATTATAAGTGCTACATCACTGTAAATCTTGTTTAATAAACTGGGGCATACATTTTGATTTAAAAAAAAACCCTGCTAAAACCATGAGTCTTAGCATTATAAATCGGCATGGGAAAGAAAGGCAAGTGACTTCTGAGCATCTATGGATATAATTAGCCAATATGGCAAATGCCATATCACATTCAGACCTAATTCTGGGACTTTGAAAGCAAAGAAACTTGTATTCCTCAAATTGAAAAATTTTAAAGGGTACACAGTTACTATCAATTATATATAATTGTCCTTCCTATTGGAAGATGACGCCACTGATGGTAAAAGCATCAATTAATTAGTAAGAAATAGAGTGCAAAGGTTGACATTTTAAATGCTATTGCCTCTTAATAATTCCTTGTTTTCAAACACGACCTTTCTCCAACGAGCTTAGCGGAATTGGAGATGTGATCTAATTGGTCTTAGCAGCATCCCTACAAGTCAGAAAGGTCTTCAAGTATTACCATCTCATTGTTATCGATGTGGAAATTAAGACGGTGGAATAATTTGCTAAAGCCAATCAATCAACTAATCAAATAATATTTATCGAGTGTCCTAGTGTGTAGGATGATTTATTAGACACTATTCAGAACTGAATCCAAAGAAGACAAGACCACTTTCAACATAAATGGAGGACAACATCACCATATAACAACAGCCATCATCATCAGTAGCATTTACTGAGTGCCTACTGTAGGCACATGGTACAGGTGGCTTGTGAATATACAAGAGAAGCAGTGTGGCTTAATGGAAAGAGCATGGGCTTGGGAGTCAGAGGACATGGGTTCTAATCCTGCCAGTCCCACTTGTCTGCTGTGTGACCCTGGGCAAGCCACTTAACATCTCTGTGCCTCAGTTATCTCATTGGTAAAATGGGGATTAAACCTGTGAGACCCACGTGGGACAACCTGACTACCTTGTGTCTCCCCCAGTGCTTAGGACAGTGCTTGGCACACAGTAAGTGCTTAACAAGTACTATATTTATTATTATTGAAAGACAGATGTTTATAATCCAACGGGAGAAGCAAGCAAGCACAATTTACAAGCATATGATAAAGACAAGAACAATTGCAGGAAGAAAAATATTGTCCAAATGCATGACTAAACTATTTTGGAAGCAGTATTTGGTAGTGAGGTGGATGGCAATGAATGCATATGCAAGATTGTGCTGTTCAACCAGGTGATAATAATTATAATACTATTTATAAGGAGAATAATAATTTTAATAGCATTTATTAAACACCTATTATATGGCATGCACTGTACTAAACCCTGAGATCGTCAAGTTGGACCCAGGCCCTGTCCCACATATTGCTCACATTCCAAGGAAGAACAGGTGTTGAATCCCCATTTTACAGATCAGGAAACTAAGGCACCAAGAAGTTAAGTGCCTTGCCCAAAGTCACGCAGCCAGCAATGGCAAAACTGGGATTAGGATACAGGTCCTCTGTCTCCCAGGCCCATGCTCTTTCCGCTATCCCACGATGATTAACATGATATCTGTACCCTCCACTACACTCCTGGGATTGGCTAAATATGGAGTCACTTTTGACTCTAATGGGCTGGTGACCACCCTGACCCAATCCGGTCCAGTCAATGCCATCAATCAGCAGGGGAGGGAACTCCCTACTACCATAGCAATCTGGACATAGCAAAATGAGCATCAAACTCAATACCACTGATCCATTCATTCAAGGAGGGGAAGGAAGAATTGCAAACCTGAAGCGTGAGAAATCTGTCAACTGGCTGGGAGAAAAGAGGAGGAGGAAAAAAGGAAGTCAAAACACAGGATCCAAAGAAGGGCAATTAATGCCATCACTGGGCCAGGTCAAGATATATTTGGCAGAAGAATCAAAATGGACAATTTTATCTCCTGAGAACCTAACCTACATCTAATGTGTTTGCATATTTTTTTCAGTTTATATTTTTTTTTCCCCTGGATGTAAATTATGCTAATAATTAGCTAAATATGGAAATTATGATTAGAAACACTATGTGAATTTTTTGAAAGATCACACTTTTCCTGCTCATCTCGGTATGTCCAGAGAGATCTAGAGGACAGAAAACTCGGGGGGGAAATGCCAGAATATAGGCCCATTCTCCTGTAAATCATCTCTTTAGAAATCTTAAATCAAAGGATCCTGAACATATTTCTGTATTTAGCTATTTAAGAGGGTGCAAAAAGGAATTTATTTTCATCTCAATTTTCTAAGGGCAATTATTCCCTTCACAGGTGAGCCTAATTGATACTCTCACTAGGGCAATAGGCCCATATACTTGGGAAATGACTTGCTAAAATATATGTGTGTGTGTATGTGCCTGACTTGACAACTGTAGGGATCTAGTTATAGATCAAAGGGTATTGAAGGAGGAATAGCAAGATTATTTCTGTAGCCCTCCCCTGCTGGAAACTACATTTTCTAAGATTCAGAAAGGTTATATTCCCCAGTATCCTCTGGGAGATTAGAACCTTCCAGATGAAGATGGGACCAGCCAATTAGCAAGCCAAGCAGAACTTTTAAATTCAGGAGAGCAGGAAATTGGGCTCTATTAATCTCCCTGCAGCTCTCCCAGCCACTCTGATACGCAGTCAGCATGTTCCTCCACATGTGGTATCGTGAGTACACATATTCAGGCCAAGAAAGCCTGTGTGTTTACAGAACATTCTGTATTTAAGGAAGTTTGCTGGTATGTTTAAGGAAGTGGGTATTTATTGAAGCTTATATAATTAGAAAACTGTAGGCATTTGGGTATCTAATCTGTCTTTCCCCATTTCCTCTCCCTTTATATTAAATTTATACTAAATTTATACTCCCTTTTTACTCAGTTCCTATATCTAAAACTTCTGTGGTGGTTGGAGAATGGCTAGAACAACTCTTAATTGTTTTCCTGCTTCTCTGCCTTTATCCCCAGTTAACCAGTTTTCAGAGACTATGGCATGAATGATATTTGCAATCTCTCTGTTTTGGATTCTAGGGGTTTTATTAGGCATGACCAGGGTTGATATACCCAAGAGGTGCTATTCTGTCGGATGTGTCCGTCTCCAGTTGATTCAGATTTTCCCAAGAGTAATTTGAGTGAAGAGCAAATGAAAAAGAAAACGTGTTAATGACAGCAGCAGCAGGAACTACAGCCTCTAGGGTTATGCACAAAATGTATTTACATATAAACGTGATTGTTCTCTAATCCCTAGGGTATCTGGAAATATACATGGGTAATTTCTTCACTGTGCAATCGTAGTAACATACTAAGCCATTTCAGGCCCGGGCAGTAATTTTAAATGTGAAGTACTACAGTTCCACATCATCTGTTCTGGGTTGACAAGTAAATGCTAATGTTATCCTACAATTGGTAATACTCTTGCCGACTCTGTTCTTAATTACCAAACTTAAATCCACAGTCCTTTAGTATTAGTTGAAAAATCTCACCCTCATTTTACCTCCTCCTCTCCAGGATTTTTAATTTTTCAAAGAAAAAGGAAACTAGGTGAGATGCGTAATTGATTTGGAACATCAGTACTGGCACTTAAATAGAAGTAGCCACTTTTCTTCAAGAATGGAGTTTTCAGTAATTACTGGTTTCCCATTCAGAGAATGACATGAATCCAGTAAAGCATTCTGTGTGATTTTCCAATCACTCCATTCTGAGTGTAGCGCTTTCCTGTTAAAGTACTAAAAGTGTCTGTGAATATGTGCTATTTGGAAAGATGCTAGATATGAAAAATGTTTGTATTTATTCATTTCTAATTCACACTGGTTTCTTTTCCAATCTGCTGGCTCTCATTTGGGATCTCTGTAAAAGGTACTTCCTAGTCAAATGTTTGCACTCCCCGACTAAAGCTGAGATGAATACCGAAAATAAATTAGGTCCTTTAAGTCTGGCACCAAATTAAAAATGGACACAAATATTATTGAAAAATCTAGCATGACATTCAGCCCATCCTGTGGGGACATGTTTTCATACTCCAGTCATCAGATGGCACACAGACAGGGGGAGTTGTATAACCGTATTTACTAATCTCAAGCTATTCTCAGAACAGGGACCATAGCGGCTGCTTTCACTCTTTCCCAGTCTCTGACTCACTCTCAGATTCCCTATTCACACCGTGGAAAGGAGTATGGGTCTGTTCAGTCACACCATCACATTCACTAACCTTCTTTGCCACCGGGTAGGAAATGAATTGTATTGACTTAAATGGGAAGCGAGAGACCATCTTATTTGTAATAACTATTGTAGCTTGCAGCAATCTCTTTCTTTCCCTTCTCTCTATAACCTTTTTAGTCATTTCAAAGATCCTTTCCTGGAAGAGGAAAAAAGATCATTGGTGTATGTGCCAGTGCAATTGATTTTAATAGGATGGTTTTCTCATGCTGGTTTTGAAGTGCACAGGTTCTGGTCAAACCGCCACAACAGAGTCAGGAAATGGAACTATAAGAAGAGAATTTATTAAGCATCTCTATACACAAGCCACTGTACTAGTAGCTGTACCTAATTAACAACAACAATAATAATAATAATAATAATGATGGCATTTGTTAAGTGCTTACTATTTGCAAAGCACTGTTCTAAGTGCTGGGGAGGATACAAGGTGATCAGGTTGTCCCACGGGAGGCTCACAGTCTTAATCCCCATTTTACATTTGGGGTAACTAAGGCCCAGAGAAGTTAAGTGACTTGCCCAAAGTCACACAGCTGACAAGTGGCAGAGCTGGGATTTGAACCCATGACCTCTGACTCCCAAGTCCAGGATCTTTCCACTGAGCCATGCAAAAAGCCCCTACCTCCTGGAGGCTAATAATATGAAAAATATAGGATAATATGGTATTGTAATAATGGTATTTGATAAGCACTTACTTTATGCTAAACACTGTTCTGAGCACTGGATAGATACGGGTTCTCAGGATGTCCCACGTGGGGCTTACAGTCTTAATCGCCATTTTACAGATGAGGTAACTGAGGCACAGAGAAGTTAAGTGACTTGCCCAAAGTTACACAGCTGACAAGTGGAAGAGCTAGGATTAGACCCCATGACCTCTGACTTTCCACTAAGCCATGGTACTTCTCATAATATTAATAACATTTGTTAAGTGCTTACTATGTGCCAGGAACTGTACTAAGCACTAGAGTAGTTA